>NW_024070210.1:67775058-68420923 GCF_014754425.2 Oryx dammah | reverse complement strand
AAAACGTTGTAAGCAGAATTGAAACATTTTTCTTTTTTCCCTGATTTCTCCAGAATTCAGAACTCTCAAATTAAGCCCTTTTCCTGAAGCTAAATGACTTGATATAAACTTCAGAGAACTTGCCACAGCTCATATTTAAACAGTCTTCATGAGCCACTTCAGAAAGTTTACTTGAACACCTGATGACATCATTAGAGTCATTTCAAACTGCAAAGGAAGCTTTCACTCTGACATCTAGAAATCTTAATTGACTCTCTCTTGGACCCAGAAACTGGTTTATAAGTTGCTCCAATTATGAACCTTTGTTTTTCTTTTATTTCCATGAAAGTGCCTCTTATTAAATACCTGATTGTTTGCACCAGGGGCCTAGTTTTGGGAGCCCAGTATATTCATCACGTCCTACAGTGAATGAAGGCCTTAGTTGTTCAGTCATGTCAGACTTTTTTTTACAACTCTTTGGACTACCAGCCTCCTCTGTCAGTGAGATTTTCCAGGCAAGAATACTGCAGTGTGGGAGTGTGTTGTCATTTCCTCCTCTAGAAAATGAGACGTAACTATTTAACTAAACTGACCTGTTCTCAGAACTAAAAACTGGTTCAGACAAATGGAGGACTCTTCTAAACCATTGTTTCTTCATAGTTACCAGCTCAGCTTTTAACATGTGAAACTTTTAGAACTGTTTTAGAAGATGGCGCTATTGCGGACCTAAGTGAAAGTGAAAGTCGCTCAGTTCAGTCACTCAGTTGTGTCCGACTCTTTGTGACCCCATGAACCAAAGCACGCCAGGCCTCCCTGTCCATCACCAGCTCACAGAATGCACCCAAACCCATATCCATTGAGTTGGTGATGCCATCCAACCACCTCATCCTCTGTCGTCCCCTTCTCCTCCTGCCCTCAATCTTTCCCAGAACCAGGGTCTTTTCCAATGAGTCAGCTCTTCGCATCAGGTGGCCAAAGTATTGGAGTTTCAGCTTCATCAGCCTTTCCAATGAACATCCAGGACTGATTTCCTTTAGGATGAACTGGTTAGATCTCCTTGCAGTCCAAGGGACTCTCAAGAGTCTTCTCCAACACCACAGTTCAAAAGCATCAATTCTTCTGCACTCAGCTTTCTTTATAGTCCAACTCACATCCATACATGACCACTGGAAAAACCATAGCCTTGACTAGATGGACCTTTGTTGACAAAGTAATGTCTCTGCTTTTTAATATGCAGTCTAGGTTGGTCATGACTTTCCTTCCAAGGAGTAAGCATCTTTTAATTTCATGGCTGCAATCACCATCTGCAGTGATTTTGGAGCCCCCCAAAAGAAAGTCTGACACTGTTTCTCATCCATTTGCCATGAAGTGATGGGATTGGATGCCATGATCTTAGTTTTTGAATGTTGAGCTTTAACCCAACCTTTTCACTTTCATCAAGAGGCTTTTTAGTTCCTCTTCACTTTCTGCCATTAGGGTGGTGTCATCTGCATATCTGAGGTTATTGATATTTCTCCTGGCAGTCTTAATTCCAGCTTGTGTTTCTTCCAGCCCAGCGTTTCTCATGATGTACTTTCCATATAAGTTAAATAAGCAGGGTGACAATATACAGCCTTGACGTACTCCTTTTCCTATTTGGAACCAGTCTGTTGTTTCATGTCCAGTTCTAACTGTTGCTTCCTGACCTGCATACAGATTTCTCAAGAGGCAGGTCAGATAGTCTGGTATTCCAATCTCTTTCAGAATTTTCCACACTCTATTGTGATCCATACAGTCAAAGTCTTTGGCACAGTCAAGAAAGCAGAAATAGATGTTTTTCTGGAACTCTCTTGCTTTTTCAATGATCCAGCGGATGTTGGCAATTTGATCTCTGGTTCCTCTGCTTTTTCTAAGACCAGCTTGAACATCTGGAAGTTCATGGTTCATGTATTGTTGAAGCCTGGCTTGGAGAATTTTAAGCATCACTTTACTAGTGTGTGAGAGTCGTGTCCAACTCTTTGTGACCCCATAGATTGTCCATGGAATTCTCCAGGGCAGAATGCTGGAGTGGGGAGCCTTTCTCTTCTCCAGGGGATCTTCCCAACCCAGGGATCAAACCCAGGTCTCTCCCACATTGTAGGTGGATTCTTTACCAGCTGAGCCACAAGGGAAGCCCATAAGTAGGCTACCCCAAAATATGCCTCAATGGCATATTGATTATTTTGAATTAAAATTATTAAGAAACAGCCAAAGCAAGAGGGCCATTCTCATCCACCTTTCTGTCTCCCTGAAAGCAAGAAATAGACCTGCCATGTGAAAGGTACACCCCCACATCTGGAAGTAGAAGGACACTCCTATCTCCAGAGATAGAAAATTCAGGCCGAGAAACCTATATAAATAAATATTATATCTTTAAATTACTTTCCCAAGCCCAAACTCTGTTAAATGTAACCAGTTGTAATTCTGGTTATTGTAACCAAGTTTCTTTATTGATTATATTATAACCAGATGTTTAACCATGCCTTTTAAGTCTTGTAATTTATGGACAGTTATATTGTATTCTGATGCTGTTGCAAAAGTGCTTCATCTTCAAAACAATTCATAGGAAGACTATAGAAGCAGTTACAACAGTTCCACATAAAAAGGATGTTTATGCAAGGATTCCAGCCCATACGGACTTAACACAGGAGCTGTTCTGCTCCTGGGGCCTGTAAAGCAGGTATCCAGAGGTTTTTACTCCCTGATAGGCAGAGTCAATGCCCCGGCTTAGCCTTGAAGCAGCTATAGGAGACACCGTCTGTCACCTCTCTGTTTCCCATACAATTATGGGAGTAAAATCTTTGAAGAGGGAACGAGACAAGGGAACAGGGTAGGGCAGAACCATTAAGAGAATGATACAACTATTGAGAATATGACAAAAACCTGTTAAAACCAATGAGGTCCAAGATGGCAGAAGAATCGACTTCTGTAGACCTTCCTTGAGCCTTATCATACACTCACTGTAATATATTAGCTAAATGACACACCGCAGGCACCATGACAGTTCTGAGACTGGCCATAAACACCAAGAAGTGAGTGTAGCCAAATTCCTGGAAATGTCCACCCCTTCCGTAAAATAGTTGGAATAATCCTCCCTCTTATCAGCCTATGAAATTACCCCATAAAAACTAACCACCCTCCACACCTTGGGGCTGCTTGCTTTCTGAGGTGGCCCACACTCCGTTTACAGAGTGTGGCGTCTCCTAGGGCCGCTCTCACCTTTTCAAAGAGACCACTCTGTCTATGGAATGTGTATCTCTCTAAATATGCCTGCTTTCCCACTTAGAGCAGCCTTGCCTGCCCCCTGGTATCCTTCACAAGTGTCCTGTATTAACAAGTCTACTCCTTGTCTAGAACTTTGGCTCTCACAGAATTCCTTCTGTGTTGTAACACAAAAACCCTGAGCTTTGTTAAGTCCTGAGACCGGGTGTGTGATTTCAGCTGAGAGATTGTGGGTTCAAGTCATCTGAAATGTGACTGTGTTCAAGTCCCAAAATGAGGTGTGTGGTTTCAATTACATCCCCAAGGGATCAACTAACTTTGATGGTAATCAAAACATAACCTGCTTGAGACCATAACCCTCTGGTCTGTGTGCTCAAATGTGACCCCAGCCTAGAATGTACTCTTCTTGTCCCTCCTCCTTGCAATGCAAATTTCCTGGGCCAAATGCATCCCAGCCCTGAGGAACTCAATAGATCTGGAGCAGGTTATTAGCTATTTGGGGAATGAAAGGACCTACCAAGAATAAAATGGATCATCAGTGCTTTCCAAAGGAAAGAATTCAGTGATAACATATTTAAGATCAATTAAAAATTAAATGGGGTTTTGTTATCCAAAATGGAGCCTGATGGCCATTGTGGAAGTGTTTTCAGACATGTTCCTGCATCACTGAGAACTTGAATTTTCTGAGCTGTCACAGTCAAGGATACAGCCAGCCATTTTAAAAACAGTATCTGCCAGCAGCTGCCAGCTGCAACCTTCTGGTCTCAAAATCTTTCCCTGAAACTGTGCAGCTATTTTGGATACCAACTAACCTTGCTTAACAAGCATTCTTTCTTCTTGCCGACTCCAATCCTACTTCCTGACAAACAACTTCTGTAACTTTGTGGTTTTTGCCTATATAAGCTTCCTCGCTCTTTTTTGTGGTAGTCAGGTGTGAACACAATTCAAGTGCTTCTTGAATCTGTATCTCCCAGGCTATGGTCCTCAGCTTGGCTTGAATAAAATGCTCTTCCATTCCTTACAATAGATTGTTTATTGATTTTTGTGTTGACGACAGCATGAGGTAGAGGCCATGATTTGGATATCCCATTGGTCCAGCACCATGTATTGAAGGGGCCTGAACTACAGTGGTGGCTTTGTCATACTCAAGTGGCTGTGTAAGTGCAGCTATCTTTTCATGAGAGGAACTGGTCTATAAATTCTTTTTAATAATGTTTGTATTGATTTTTTTTTTAAAGATAATGTTGTCCTCATAAAAAGCATTGCAAAATACTCCATGTTTTTCTAGTCTCTGGAAAAATTTATATAAGATTGGTGTTATTTCTTTTTGAAGTATTTGGAAAAATCAGGAAAATACTTTGGGCTTGGAGCATTTTTTTTTGGTGGTTTTTAATTTGTCATTCTTTAATAGATATAAACTATTCATTTAAAAAATTTCCTTGTATCATTTTTCTTAAATAGTGTTTCTCAAGGAATTTATCAACTTTAAATTTTCAAATTTATTGGCATGAAATTATTCATACCATCCTTTTAACTCTCTAATATCCGATGATGAAGTACCTGTGTCCTCTTTTTCATTCTTAATAATGGTTGTTTGCTTCTTCTTCTTTTGTACTTACTTATTTTTTCCTGATCAGCTTGGCTAAAGGTTTGTCAATACTACTAGTATGCAAAAAGGCTCAAATGTATCTTAATTTCTTTATTGTATTTTCTCTCATTTCTGTTTCTTTGGATATAATTGTTTTGCTTTTCACCATCTTGCAAGTGATGCTTAGATAATTAATTTTCAATCTTTTGAAACTGAAAAATCTTCTAATATGTGCATTTAATGTTATATATTTTCTTTTAAGTATGAGTCTATCTGCATCCTTCACATGGTATTTTTATGGTTATTCAGTTCAAAAATATTTTCTCATATCTTTTTTTTTTCTAGTTCCTAGTTTAATCTGATTATTCAGAAGTAGTGCATTGCTTAAATTCTGAGCATTAAATGTTTGGGGATTTTTTAAAATTTTCTTTTTTTATTGATTCACTGTTTAATGTAAGAGAACATACTTTTTATGATTTTGGTCTTTTATTTAAAAAGCATTTATTTATTTATGACTGCATCTGGTCTCTATTGACTTCCCTAGTGGCTCAGCAGTAAATAATCCTGTGATGCAGGAGATGTGAGTTCGATTCTTGGGTCAGGAAGATCACCTGCAGAAGGAAATGGCAGCCCACTCCAGTATTCTTGCCTGGAAAATTCCATGGACAAAGGAGCCTGGTGGGCTACAGTCCATAGGGTTGCAAAGAGTCAGATGCTACTGAGCACGCATGGTGGTCTTGGTTGTGGCACAAGGCTTCTCTCTAGGTGCCGAGGCTCAATAGTTGTTGTGTGGATATAGTTACTGGCTGGCATGTGGGATCTTAGTTCCTGACCAGGGATCAAACTGCTTTCCCTGCATTGGAAGGCAGATTCTTAACCACTAACCTGAAAATAATTCTATACTTAAGCCTGGGTATATGGTAGAGGAGTCATTACTTTTTTAAATTTATTTTTAATTGAAGGATAATTATAATACTGTGTTGGTTTCTGCCATACATCAACATGGATCAACCATAGGTATACATATATCCCCTCCCTATTGAACCTCCCTCCCACCTTCCACCCCATCCCACCCCTTCAGGTTGTCACAGAGGAAGAGTCATTATTGAAAGTTATTCAAATTTATGGGTAAACTTCTCTGTGGGTTTTATAAATTTATTGGCAAGCTCTTTATTAGTAACAATGATTAGGTAGGTGAGAACATTACTGACTTCAGTGGACTAGGGCCAAAGATGTTATACCATTCTGTAAGGCTTGGGACAGTCCTTTAAAAGGATAAATTGTTATGTGTTTATTTGGATATTTATTTGGGAGATAGAGCTGTTAATGATTTTATGCTCTATGCTCACTTTTTTATGAGCCTTAAAATATTTTTGTATTCTTTAGACACTGAATTCTCCATAAAAAGTATACAGAGGGAATACTGTTGTTTGTTTTTTAGTTGTGACCTATGGGCTCTAGTTCCCTGACCAGGGATTGAACCTGGGCTCCCTGCATTAAGGGCAAGGAGTCAGTCACTGGACCACAAGGGAAGTCTCACACTCCCCTAGATTTTTCAGCTGTGCAACACATAGTCTGCAGGTGTTGAAGAGGATTCTACAGATAGATGCAAGCATGTGATCATTTCTTTGATCTGTTACATAATGAAACATTTTGTTATACATCTCCTCTGTTCTTTAAAGTTGGAGATTTATTGTGTATTTGAGTTAAAAATTATGTGTAGGCACATGATATTCCGTACAATTTTAGCTCAAGTTAATATTTTATTTCAGGATTTTTTGTTATAAAAAGAAGGCGGGAATCTGATCAAAACAATAACGATGTTTGATAAGACACAACTCAAGCCTTTTTATTACTACTATTTGTTGTTGATATAATTTTTAAAAGCTATTATTGTATGTGTCTATAACTTCGTTTTAGGCAGAACAGCCAATTGCCTGCAAGTCAGGAACGTTCCTTTACCCTTCCCAGGCAGTTCAGGTTGAGATCCGGCCGGAACCTTGGCACCGCGACGCCGGTTTCCGGCGGGCTCCTTAGAGGGAGGAACAGCTTCGGGCCGAAGGACCATGAGAGGGCCGGATCCGGGTCCCGAACCTACGATGGAGGGGGACGTGCTGGATACTCTAGAGGCGCTGGGGTGAGTAGTCCTGGGATCGCCTTTCCCCAGAAAACGTAAGCTGTCTCTCCCCGTGGATGCCGCAGTCTCCCCCATGTGGGCCTCCGGTGGGCTCCTGCGGCTCGGTGCAGGCCTCCTTCCCTGCCTCGCTGCCTCCGGCGCCGACGGAGTTAAGAGGGAGGCGGGAGAGAAATCCGTTTGAGGGGTGGAGCAGGCCTGAAAAGCTAGGGCGCGTGGCCCCCTTTCCCGAACTCCTTGTTTCGAAACTCAGCAACGGGGACCCACGGCGAAGACGCGGAGGGGCCCGGCTGGCAGCGCTCCTTTGGGAGAAAGTGTTCCTGCCTCGTGGGGGCTATTTTTCAGAGGCTCTGGAAGTCCAGAGTGCAGCTGTTGTCTCCTACCTCTTACACCGTGTGGCTTAATTAGGGCCCCGGGGCAAATGACTCCCGCTTCCTTCACCAGAGAAGGAGTTTTTAATTCAGTGTGAATCCATTCATTTAACTGTTTCTTCGATCCATTAACAACATATTAATTTGATGTTAACCTGTATTCACTAATGTGTATTTTATGTGCTAGGCCAAGGAAAAAGAGTTTTCAGATTACTAGTAGTTTAACTAGTCGTGAAGTGTATAGTCTGCTGGTGTTTGCAATTCAGAGTGGTGAGTGCTGTGAAAGCTCCTAGAATGATGTTAATACTTAAAGGCATGGGAATAAATACATGCAAGATAGATTCTTCCTCAGCCATAATCCTGTTTTTCTTCACAGCCTTTATCCCTATTCCAGATTATCTTGTCCTTCACATTTGTTATTGTCTCTTGAACATCCACCCTCTCCACTCACTAATACACACGCAAAAATCAGCTCCAGGAGAACAGGTGCTTTACCTGTTTTGTTCCTCAGAACATCTTACAGTCAGGTCTAGTACAATAAATAGTGGTTGAATGAATGGGTGAATGAATGGTGCTTTTGAACTGTGGTGTTGGAGAAGACTCTTGAGAGTCCCTTGGACTGCAAGGAGATCCTACCAGTCCATTCTGAAGGAGATCAGCCCTGGATGTTCTTTGGAAGGACTGATGCTAAAGTTGAAACTCCAGTACTTTGGCCATCTCATGCGAAGAGTTGACTCGTTGGAAAAGACTCTGATGCTGGGAGGGATTGGAGGCAGGAGGAGAAGGGGATGACAGAGGATGAGATGGCTGGATGGCATCACTGACTCGATGGACATGAGTTTGAGTGAACTTCAGGAGTTAGTGATGGACAGGGAGGCCTGGTGTGCTGCGATTCATGGGGTCGCAAAGAGTCAGACACGACTGAGCGACTGAACTGTACTGAATGAAGAAAGGTTCAAAGCACAGAGTGCACAGAGGTAGGCATAGGGCCAGGCAGTTGAGAGTCAAAAAAGGGAACTTGAAGCAGACTGATATAGGTGGAGGGCAGAGAGCAAGGAGCAGTGTTGAAGACTGGATTGATGAGATTTAGGTGAGGAACAGGGCTTGCAGCACCTTTTAGGCCATGTTGTGGATTTTGTTCTTTGTCATAACAGAAGTGCAACATGATTAATGAATTTAAAAAGGGGAGTGTTTAGATGTCTAGTTCAAAAAGTTAGTTCTGTCAGCATGGTAGAGTAGATCGGAGAATTTTTTAGTAGTCTAGGCAAGAAGTGATGCTTGCTTAGTGGCAGTGGATATAGAAAGAAGTACATTACTGGTCTTGGGCTCCCCAGGTGGCACCGTAGTAAAGAATCTGCCTGAATGCTGGAAATGCAGGTTTGATCCCTTGGTTGGGAAGAAGTAGGAAATGGCAACCCATTCTAGTATTCTTGCCTGGAAAGTTTCATGGACAGAGGAGCCAGACAGGCTACAATCCAAGGGGCTGCAAAGAGTCTGCACACCTGTACACATTACTGGTCTTAGTGATTAATTGGATTAGATATTAGAGCTGAAAGAGATGATGATATTGATGATTCATTGATAAGTATTTATTGAGCAATAAAATAAAATGATACACTTTGGAATCTCAGACAGGGAAGAAAGTGAAGACAGCCAGGAGCTAGTAAATACATAGCATACAGAGGAGCCATAGAAACAGAGGTAGAGATGGTATCAAGTGTGGTCAAAAGAGTAAGTTGGAAGGTAGAATAAGTAGGCTGTGGTCAGGGAGTGACTTGTTCAGATTCGTGATTTCGGATGTGGTTTAGTTCCAAGTGATGGTGTGGCTTATTAACGTGTAGTGGCAAAGGTTGGAAAGGAGGCTGAGAACTCAGGGTATTGGAAAGGGTATACATATGGATTTTGAAGAAACTCAGTATCATTGAAAAACAATAGGAATGGAGACGAAACTGAGCACAGGGAATGCTGACGAGCATCCAAGAGATTGATCAATGAAAACCGTGAGAGAAAGAGGGTGGCACATCTGGCGGGCCTGGGCCTGGAGCGAGCAGGGGACATTCACGAGAAGATGGAGCCAGTCAGAAAACAGGCGGAAGCTCTAAGTAGATGTTTCTCCAGGGAAGACATGCACACGACCGGAAAGTACACGAAAAGTGCTCAACATTGTTCATTACTGGAGAAATGTAGAAGCTACAATGCAGTGTCACCTCGCACTGGTCAGAATGGCCATCTTCAAAAAGTTTACAAGTGCTGGAGAGGATGTGGAGAAAAGGGAGCCCTCATACACTGTTGGTGGGGATGTAAATTGTTAAAGCCGTTATGGAGAACAGTATGGAGGTTCCTTAAAACAAAAAACAGAACTTCCATATCCTGCATTCCCACTCCTGGGCATACATCTGGAGAAAACCATAATTTGAAAAGGCATATGAATTGCAGTGTTCATTGCAGCACTATTTATAATAGCCACGCTAGGGAAGCACCTAAATGTCCATCGACAGAGGAAATGGATAAAGATGTGGTGTATTTATACAGTGGAATATTACTCAGCCATAAAAGAGTGAAACAATGCCATTTACACAACATGGATGGACCTAGAAATTAAGTGAAATAAGCCAGTCAATGATAAATATCATATAGTATTGCTTATATGTGCAATCATATAAGTGATACAAAAATGAACTTACATACAAAACAGAAGTAGACCCACAGGATGGAGAAAACAAACGTATGGTTGCCAAAGGGGAAAGATGTTGGGGGTAGGGATAAATTAGGAATTATATATATATAAAATAAACAGGGACCTACTGTATGGCACAGGGAACTATACTCAGGATTTTATAAAAATCTATATGGGAAAAGAATCTGAATAGAAAGATACGTTTGTACATATAGCACATATAGCTGAGTCACTTTGTTGTACATCTAAAACTAACACAACACTGTAAAACAACTTTTTAATTTAAAAAAAGATAGGAGCAGTGAGTGATATGGGATGCTGTATTGGGAGGCAAGGAGAACAAAACCCCACTGTTTGACGTTTGGACACTTACGAGAGAAATACCCAAAGCTCGGAGTAGTGGTTATAAATCTTTCTGAGAAGACATTGACAGAATAGGAGAGTTGTTCTTTATGGATGGAACATAGAGGAAGAGTTTGGGAAATAAGAAGTGGAGAGCTGAATCGGAGACAAGCCAGTAGGGTGAGTAAATGATGGGGCGAAAAAGGGGTCTCGTATTTTATACGTTGGCTTATGAAAATAGAAAAAAGAATGTAATTTAGACCTTGCCTGAGTCCCTTTGAAGACCTGCCAGTGGCCCTGCTGGACTGAATTCGGCTCACCAGCCTAAAGCAGTGTCATATCAGCAACTGTGGTCCCACTGTGTATGGCCCTGGCGGAGTCTAGGCCTAGGGGAGGTGTCTCCAGTGTTTGGAGTTAGAGTGGCACTTTCCTAATTGAACAATTGATAGAACAAACTGGGCATGACAATACGTCTCTTATAGGATATTATTATAATGTGTTAATATACATACAGCGTGTAGCACTGGCCTAAGATTAGTTTATGAATGTTAGTTGCTATTATGATTTGTTTTTAACTTCATGTTAAATGCATTTATTTTTCTTTTTTACTTTTGCCTGTTTTAATGAGCTGAGGCATTAAGGATTGTGTATTCAAGATTTAGTATTTTGGGTGATTTAGTAAATTTTTGTTGAATTTTAGAATTGGCATTTCAGTAAAAGTAACATCACTAATATAAATTAAATTTTTTTTGAGACCTCATGATTGTTGCTTTATTGCAGAAATGAAAGCAAGTAGGGAGAAACAAGGTGCTTACTATGAAATCTGAATGAGAGGGGCTCTGTAAGTCATGGTAGAAAGGTAACACCAGGGGAACCAGTCTTGGTTAGAGGAACAGAGAGATGGTCTAGTGCTAGCTGACTGCATTGCCTGGCCAGGTTATTTACTTTGTTTCCTTGTTAGTGTGGACAGAAGTTTGAGTTCACATGGAGCATCATGGGTCAAATCTGGTTTTAAAACAATGTCATCACTTGTTTATCTTCTGATCTTACCTTCTGTAGTATAGTGTTAGTTGCTCAGCTGTGTCTGACTTTGTGATCCCATGGGTTGTAGCCTGCCAGGCTCCTCTGTCCATGGGGATCCTACAGGCAAGAATATTGGAGTGGGTTGCCATTTCCTTCTCCAGAGGATCTTTCTGACCCAGGGAGTGAACCCGCGTCTCTTATGTCTTCTTCCTTGGCAGGCAGGTTCTTTACCACTAGCACCACCTGGGAAGCCAGAATTAAGATAATTTTAACTTAAAAGCATTACTGTAAAGAGTGGATGATTGTAATATTCCTCTGGCCTGCTGCATAAGGCAGGTATCCTAACTTCATTAAGATAATTTCTTATCTGCAAAAGGGGACTTGGAAAAAACCCTTCCTAAGATATGACCAGAGAATTTAGAGAAAAAGAAATGCAAATCACCTTTAAATGTATGAAAAGGGTACAGTCTTGCCATAAGAGAAATGTAAATTAAAACTATATTGAGAAAACCATATGGTCAACAATCCAAATGTTTTGGCAACTTTGGTGAGTTATGGGTAATGGATACTCTTGTATTTTAATTGTATAATCCTTGTATAGGAAAACTGTATAGCATCCAGGAAAGTTACATATCCATTTACCCTTTGATCCAACAATTGCACCTCTAGGAATGTATCCCAGATATATAGTGACAAAAATTTGCCCGATTTTTTTTCTTTGTCTAATTTTTGATAATAGCAGAGAACTACAAAAAACCAAACTATCCTTCAGTAGGCGGATAGCAAATAAAATATGGTACATCCAGACAGTGGAGTACTGTACAACCATAAATATGATTGAATAATCTCTCTGATTTCCGATATATATAGATATGTGTGCACATGTATACATGTTTAAAAAAAGGACTAAAACAGTCGATAGTAGGCTGCCTTTTACCTAAACAAGTACGCGTGTGGTGTGCATGTACGGACTCCCCGGGTGGCGCGGTGGTAGAGAATCCGCCTGCCTGTGCCGGAGCTGCGGGAGGTGTGGGTTTGATCCCTGAGTCGGGAAGACCCCCTGGAGGAGGAAGTGGTCACCTTCTCCAGTATTCTTATCTGGAAATCCCATGGACAGAAGAGCCTGCTGGGCTACAGCCCATGGGGTAGCAAAGAGTCAGATGCAACTGAGACTAAGCACTCACGTGTGTGTGTGTGCGTGCATGCATGCGTGCATGCACATACATATTTTAAAACATGGTTTGACACCCCAAATTAATACATGTGATTTCCTGTGAGGAATGGAGGGAACAGAGCAGAGGGAACAGCATTAAGATTACAAGCTAGATTTGACTGAACGTGCCATGTGTTGCTTTTAACATTGAAGCCATATAAATGTTTTACATAATGATAAACCTAGAATGAAATCAAAACATAAAAAGACAAATCTCTTAAAAAAAAAAAAGCAAAATGAAAAAAATCTGTCAATATATTGTGTAGGATTTAATCACATGGAAAGAAATTGTTTTCCTATACACTGAAGAATTGATGCTTTTGAACTATGATGTTGGAGGAGACTCTTGAGAGTCCTTGGACTGCAAGGAGATCCAACCAGTCCATGCTAAAGGAGACCAGTCCTGGGTGTTCTTTGGAAGGACTGATGTTGAAGCTGAAACTCCAATACTTTGGCCATCTGATGTGTGACTCATTTGAAAAGACCCTGACGCTGGGAAAGATTGAGGGCAGGAGGAGAAGGGGACGACAGAGGAGGAGATGGCTGGATGGCATCACAGACTCGATGGACATGGGTTTGGGTGAACTCCTGGAGTTGATGATGGACAGGGAGGCCTGGCGTGCTCTGGTTCATGGGGTCGCAAAGAGTCAGACACGACTGAGCGACTGAACTGAACTGGAATGATTCTAGAAACAAAAATATAAATTGTTTTCAGTAATTTTATTAGTAATAATGCTATTTTTTCTATTCTGAAACTATGTAATTTATATTTTTATATTTGTTGCTGTTTAGTCGCTGAGTTGTGTCTGACTCTGCGACCCTCATGAACTGTAGTCCACCAGCTCCTTTGTCCATAGCATTTTTCAGGCAACAATACTGGAGTGGGTTGCCATACTAGGATTCTGTGTCATAAGAAACCAGAATTTTCATTGTAAGAGAAAAATAGATTAAAATGTAAAGCAAAATAGGTAAAAACCCTATAATTCTAAATCTGAATTGAAAAGAGCAGTGTGAACTCCTGATGTAATTTCTCCTAAAAAGGTACAGTTGCAGTGACTAATCTTTACTGCCAGATTATGTACTCTAAATAAATACCATTGGAGAGAATCAGGGCTTCTTGGAGAAATGGCTGGTTGCAGGTAAAAGGCAAGAACATATTGTCATAGAAATCAAGAAAAATATTCAAAGAATTCTGGGAACTAGTCAGAGAACTCATTGACTAACATGAATCGGCTCCCACTAATCAGAGATAGGACAATTTGATTATCAAATGAAAAATAGCTCTGGTGGGTTAAAACCCAGCAAATGTGCTAAAACTTAAAAAGTTCGTAACGGGGGGAAAAAAGCTCAGGTACACTAAGAACAATAAAAGAAAACTGATACAAACTCAATTAACATAATATGTAAAAGTGGTTTGAAAACTTAAGGTTCTATTCAAATATACTTTGTAGCAGTGTTTAAAAGTATAAACTTATAAAAGAAATAGTTAAGAGTAAAATAATCTCATGTCCCTTTCGGCTTTAAGTTTTTAAATTTAAAATTTGCATCCGTTCTCCTTTAACTATTACTTTTTTCTTATTCCTGTAACTAATATAGTTATTACTCTGTGTGACTTTTTATATGTAATATTTATCTTAAAATAGGTTGATAATTTTACTAAAAAACTTTAAAACAAAAAAAATGTTAATTTTGTAGAGCAGAAACCAGCAAACTATTTTTATAACAAACCAGAGAGTAAAACTTTTAGGTTTTGCTGGCCATGCTTTCTCTGTCACAAATATAGGGAGACAGTCAGACACATGGATACATTTATTGTCTGTGTTCCAATAATATTTTATTCACAAAGACAAGCAACAGACTTTGATTAAAAAGTACTACATGTATTAGGGTTTTGCTTATTGTTTTAATATTTTATATTTTCCTTTTTAGGTATAAGGGACCACTGTTAGAAGAGCAAGCGCTTACAAAGGCAGCAGAGAGTGGACTGTCTTCACCTGAATTTTCAGAGCTCTGTGTTTGGTTAAGCTCTCAAATAAAATCACTGTGCAACTTGGAAGAAAGTATCACTTCAGCTGGTATTGCCATTTAGGTTTATTTATTTTTCTGTTTACTAGTAAAATTAAAAGATAGGTTATGATTTACAGTTTTATCTATAATGTGCTCACTGTACAAAGAAAAGTCATTAATACAAAGAACTTCAGTATGTGATTTAAATATCTTTCAATTTAATTTCATATTGATTAACCCAAAATTATTTCTTAAATTTACACAAAATTATAATTATTGTTTATCTGCTGTCTTGAACTTAGAATTGAATTTGGTTATTAAAAAGTTTAGTTTTTGAATACTTCTTTTTTGGAGTTAAGGTTTTGTTTTTTTTTTTTCCCATAAAGTATATGTAATCCCTAATTTAAGTTATATTACCAAACCTATAACTCAGGACATGGCTTCACATAGGAATACATTTATAAAAAATTTCTCTGCTAGTTTACAAGTTTTAATTCATTACTATTGGTAGCTGGAAGTCTTATGGGTCTTTGATAGAAAATAAAAATGTGTTGGACATTTGCTAGAAGATAAAAGTAGCATTCCCTTCTGATGCTATTCTTACTTTTCAAATTGTTTTTTTTTCCTTGCCAAATCTAATAGAATTCACCTGAAGTAAAGTAAAATAAGCTGCATCAGAACTTATGACACAAGTTCCCACATAATTCAATTATAAAAGAAGGACAAGTGCTGAGGTTTAATTAGATGATTGCATTTATTATCTAAACCCATAGAAATACAATAGAAATGGATCATTTGCTCTGAAGCCAATTAATAATTATAGCCATAATAATGCTGTAATATTTCAGTTACTAACATAAAATATTTCTATTTTATCAGCTTTTATGGAAAGCCCTTTGGAAGATACTTATCAGAGATTTAAATTTAAGAAGATTTACAATTTCATGATTAGATACTTATGTTCTTGAATTTAAGTGTCACTTTCTATATGTAGAAATATGTTTTGGTTACTTTAACCTAAGCTTACCTAATATGTTACTTTTGGTCACACATTTAAGGATTTAATGTTGAAGTGAAAATTTAGAATTGATATAAAATTAAAATCAACTAGTAGATTTGATAGTATCAGATTATATGGTAAATTTTTGGTAAATGTTTTATGCCTCTTCTTTTTTAAAGGGAGAGATGATATAGAAAGCTTCCAGCTTGAGATAAGTGGCTTTTTAAAAGAAATGGCATGTCCATATTCTGTACTCATATCTGGAGATATTAAAGACCGCTTAAAAAAGAAGGATGATTGTTTGAAACTACTGTGTAAGTTACATTTCTTTGAACAGTTTAAATGCCTGCGTTTGATCTGGTTTGTGTTATTTTCAAGTCAAGATTTATGAACTATAATTAATGAAGCATTAGACATTTTGTGTATTAGAAAGGTTTTAATATTTGGCTTAAAATGTGAAACTGACTCAGATATTTGTATAAATGTAGGATAAATTCTACTAATGTACTCTCTAAGATTTCCATAACACTTATAATTTATTTGGCCAGTATAGATTACCCTGTGTTTATGACTAGTACTTTAGCAATTTTTTCCTTCACCTAATTCATCCCTTGACATTTATGACTAGTTGGCTAAAGTGATCTCCAAAGTCCTGTTTAATGTTAAAACTCTCTGAAATTAGGCTGCTAAGCAAATTATTAGATGATAGGCACTTAGTGATAGTTCAGAAAATTTATTGATCACTTTTTATTGTATTAGAAACTGCTCTAAGCATTAGGGATATATCAGTTTAAAAGAAAATTGTGCCCTTGTGCCACTTGAATTCTAGTGCATGTGGCCTGTTTTTCATCAGGGATAAATTTGAAGTACAGATTACCCTATATCTAAACAATTACTATAAATAACAGATGCATTTGTTTATATTGGGTCCCTTAAATTTTTTTGAAATTTAGTTTAATTTCATGTTATTTTGAAAGTTCTACAGTGATCTCTTGAAAGAATTTTTCTAGCATCTTCTATTATTGAAGAGTTCTGTTATTTTAGGTTGTACCATTTATAAAAAGATGCACATGATCTATTCCTTTATGCTCTAGTGTTAAGATGTTAGTTTCATTACAGCAGAAATCATGTTTATGTGTTTAGTGGTGATGATCAAAATCTTGACAGTTGAATTATCTTGTGCTTTGGGGAGAATAAACATTATGTGCCCCCATTTCTTACACTCTTTCCTTTTCTTCCTCCCATTCAGTGTGAGTCACTGACTTAATGAATCATTATTAATGAGAGGGCACAATAACCCATAAGTGTATTGGGACAAAAGAAAACTAAGAAGCACTGGCTATGAGGAACTTGCATACTTTTTATAGTAGTCAATGAGAACTATGTAAATCATGTTTCCCTTTTTGCCTTTGCGTCTAAGAAGCTCAGCAATAATAGTACTCTAAGTTTCTGATCCAAGTAAAGTATAGAGGAACTATAAGAGAGGTTGGTATAGTTTTTTTTTTTTTTTTTTGATTTATAAAAATACATGCTTGAGAGGAAGGGTGAAATGGAGAATTAGTGTAGGGAGAATTAGAGTAAATGAGTACAGAGTTTCTGTTAAGGAAAATGAGAAAGTTCTGGAGATGGATGGTGGTGATGGTTATACAGCTATGTGAATGTACTTAATGCCACTGTATACTTAGAAACAGAATAGTAAATTTCATGTTACTTGTTGGAAAATTACATTCTCATCATAGGAATCTTACAAAGTAGATAAATATGTAAAAAAAAAAAATTTATCATTTCACTCCCCAGAGAGAGTCATGGATAATTTTTCAGTGTATTTCCTTTTCCTTCTTTTTCCTTTGTACACACATGTTTAAATAAGATTGAGATTTGTTACATGTGTAATTCTTGCTCTTCCTCTTTTTCATTTAATGTATCTATTTTCCCATCACTTAGTATTTTTTGAAAAAATAATTTAAATTGGCTACATAGCTTTCTACATTATGGACATTTTTATTTAATAGATGTCAAATTTAGAGTTATTTGGAATTTTTATATTTTAAGTTAATTACTTTGTTCATATTTTTGCTTTTACTTAGACAAAGATTATGAACGTTAAAAAAATTCTCTCTGGATATATATTGCCATATTTTGTTCCAGAAAGATCCTTTTAGCAGTCTTACCAGCATATATTTCATCTTTAGTTCTACTACCTTTAAAACATACTGCTTTAATAAGTGCTATGTTCTTAGAATTGTTGGCATTGTGTGTACAACTAAAAGGGCCAAATTCCTTACTATGTGAAGAGCTTTTATAAAGATAAAAACTCACTGGGAAAATACGTAAAGTACATAAGGCATGAAATGGCATCCTATAGAAAAAAGGTTTTTTTTAATTGCTTCTAAACGTTTAAAAATGCACAAAGTTAGAGTTGGAAAAAAAAAAAAATCATTTTTCACTTACCAGGCTAGCAAATACCAGGGAAAAAAGTCGTAAGTAAGCATTCTCATATGCTACTTACAGGTATTGAAGTGTGGTGGTAGAATAACTGGGACCATCTTTTTGGAAAGGCAAATTTTCAGTAACACAGGTAAAATTCATCTGTTTTTTGAATTGGCAGTTCAGTGACTAGTAGTTCATACTGAGTATACAAAGATATATGAAAAGAATGTTCATTATGGCATTGTTTATTGTTGTTAAATAGAAATAGTACATCTTCGAGTGATACCATGATCAGTTCAGCAGCTCGGTCGTGTCCGACTCTGCGACCCCATGGACTGCAGTACACCAGGCCTCCTTGTCTATCACCAACTCCCAGAGTTTACTCAAACTCCTGTCCATCGAGTCAATGATGCCGTCCAACCATCTCATCCTCTGTCATCCCCTTCTCCTCCCGCCTTCAGTCTTTTCCAGCATTCGGTCTTTTCAAATGAGTCAGCTCTTTGCATCAGATGGCCAAAGTATTGGAGTTTCAGCTTCAAAATCAGTCCTTCCAATGAACACCTAGGACTGATTTCTTTTAGGATGGACTGGTTGGATCTCCTTGCAGTCCAAGGGATTCTCAAGAGTCTTCTCCAATACCACAGTTCAAAAGCATCAATTCTTTGGTGCTCAGCTTTCTTTATGGTCCAACTTTCACATCCATACTTGACTACTGGATAAACCATAGCCTTGACTAGAGGGACCTGTATTGGCAAAGTAATGTCTCTGCTTTTTAATATGCTGTCTAGGTTGGTCATAACTTTCCTTCCAAGGAGTAAGCATCTTTTAATTTCACAGGTGCAGTCACCATCTAGAGTGACTTTGGACCCCCAAAAGTAAAATCTGCCACTGTTTCCCCATCTATTTGCCATGAAGTGATGGGACCAGATGCCATGATCTTCGTTTTCTGAATGTTGAGCTTTAAGCCAGCTTTTTCACTCTCCTCTTTCACTTTCATCAGGAGGCCCTTTAGTTCTTTTTCACTTTCTGCTATAAGGGTGGTGTCATTGCCACCCTGATACCATGATAGAGCCTTTAGAATGAGAGTAGATAAAATGTGTAAATATGGAATGATCTCTAGAATATATTGGCAAAGAAATACACAGAAGATGTATACTCTTGTTTCTGTAATAGAAATAAAAGTGTATAGATGGTAGAAACATATACTAAATATACATATACATATATGCCTAAAAAGATACCCAGAAACTAACATTGGTGATTGCTTTGGGGTGGGGAGTCTGAGAATCTGTATGAGAAGAAGACTTATCACAGTATTATTGTCCATCTGCGTGGATTAGCATTTTAAATATGAGACTGAACTCTTGTTTGTACTCTTATGTACAACATGTTTCTGTAGATCAAAGACAGGCTTCAGCCATGGTTCCAAAATATAAATTTTTGAAGAACGGTGATCTGTTTTAATGAAGTTTTTAAATCAGAGGGACCTTGGTGTAGTTGTCATAAGCAAAGTTTGATATGTATTGGTCTTAACTTTTTGTGGATTCCTTAGACTATTATGTGTAGATTACATGGAAAAACCTTAATTAGTGGCTTTCAGTCTTGTCCGTGAGAATCACCTTGGGTCTAAAACCACAGAGATTCCCAAATCGAACTTCAGATGTTCTGGTTCAGAAGCTCTAAGGGTGGGATCCTTGTACTTGTACTTTTAAACAGTTTCTCAGGTATCTTTTCCTGCTCAACTGAAGTTGAAACTATTACATTAAACTGTGTGTGTATAAATTTAACTGAAATGAAAACAAATGAACTGCCAATACTTGTCTTTATTGTTCTGAAAGTTAATTTAAAAAAGACTAATGATTTAATTTTTTGCTTTCCAAAATGATGTGGGTTTTTTTTTTTTTTACTATTTTTTAAATTGAAATTAGTTCATATAAATATTATGTTAGTTTCAGGTGTACCACATAATGATTTGACCTTTGCATATGTTGTGAAATGGTCACTATGGAAAGTCTAGTAACCATCTGTTTCCATAAAAAGTTATTACAATATTATTGACCGTATGCTTTATGTTATATATTACATCCCCGAGGCTTATTTCTTTTTAAGTGGAGGTTTGTGCCTTTACCTGTTATACACCCATCTCCACAGCCTGCTCTCTGGCCACTGCCTTTTACTTCTCAGTGTGTGAGAGTCTGTTACCATTTTGTTTTATTTTTTCCATCTAAGATTTTTGAGTAATTTTTAGAAAGATGACTGTTGAAAGGATGAAATGGTGACTGTGAAAGGACTTGTGAACAGTCTGGAGTGGTCTATCCTAAAGGCAGTTTTACAGATTGCTCTATCTGCTTATAGATCACTTAAAGCTATACATTCTCCCTTGGCTTGAGCTCTGCATATCAGAGAGAGTAATTTTTCAGCTTTATACATTCTTGAAGATTTTAATGTTGTTCTTTTACTGATGGGTCCCTCCTACTAGACTTTAGACTCTGTGAGTAGGCACTATTTTTAAAATTTCTTTCTGCCCTCTTTATTATTTCTTTTTGTGATAAGAATACTCGATATAAGATTAACCCTCTTAGCAAATCTTTAAGTATACAACACAGTATTGTTAACTGTAAACTGTTACAATGAAACTGTTAACTGAATATAATACAGTATTGTTATGCTGTAAAGTAGATCTCTAGGACTTATTCATCTTATGTAACTAATATATGTCAAACTTTGCTTATGAGGACTGTGCCAAGATCCCTCTGATTTTGAAACTTCAATAGAATGGATCCGCCGTTCTTAAGAAATTTGTATTTAACAAATATCCTGTTTCTTTCCCAGATTGGTGACCACCATTCTACTTTCTGTGTTAGCAGTTTTAGATTCCTCATAAAGATGGTGTCATCAGTATTTGTCTTTCTGCATCTGGCTTGTCTCACTTTGCATTTTCCAGGTTCATCCATGTTGTCACAAATGACTGGATTCCCTTCTTTTTAAAGCTGGGTAATATTCCATTGTGTACACATACCACATTCTCTTTATCCATTCAGCTGTTGAAGGACACTTAGGTTGTTTCCCTATCTTGGCTATTATGAACAGTACAGCAGTGAATATGGTAGGGAAGACCTCTTTGAGATCCTCACTAAAGGTCCTTTGCATGTATACCCACAAGTGGGATTTTTAAAGCATTCTTGTGCATTTTAACATTATTTGTTTTTCCCTTTTTTTATTATAGTATTTTTAAGTACAGAGCTTCAAGCTTTACAGATACTACAGAACAAGAAGTGTAAAAATTCTCAATTAGATAAAAATAGTGAAATTTATCAGGAAGTTCAGGCTATCTGCGATACCCTTGGGATTCCCAAGTCAACAACTTCTGACATTCCGCTTATGCTAAACCAAGTGGAATCAAAGGTATTGTATTTGTTTTATTTTTTATTTCCCCAAAATTCAATTAAATGCTAACATGTATCGCTGGCATGCTGCAGTCCATGGGGTCTCAAAGAGTCAGACATGGCTTGGCGACTAAACAACAACAGCAAATGTATTAAATTTTATTTATTTTTGGCTGTGCTAGGTCTTCATTGCTGTGCAGGCTTTTCTTTGGTTTTGGAGAGCGGGAGTTATTCCCTAGTTGTGGCATGCAGGCTTCACATTGTGGTGGCCTCTCGTTGTGGAGCATGGGCTCTAAGGTGCATGGGCTCAGTAGTTGCATTGCAACGGCCTAGTTGCTCCATGGCATGTGGGATCTTTGTGGATCAGGGATCAAACCTGTCTTTTGCATTGACAAGCAAATTATTTACCTCTAAGCCTCCAGGAAAGCTCCTGTACATGGATTAAGGGTGAAAATACAGTTGACCTTTGAATACTGTGTGGGTTAGGGTTGCTGATCCTCTGTGGAGTCAGTAATTAACATATAGCTTCACAGTTGGCCTCTGTATCTTCAGTTGGTATTTGTAAATTCAACCACCTGTAGATCTGTAATTGTTTTTAGTGAAAAAAATTCGTGTAGAGGCGAACCAGCACAGTTCAAACCCATGTTGTTCAAGAATCAACTGTATTTCCTTTAAGTACAAAATATACATTCTAATTAGAGAGACAGTTATCTTCGTGTAAAGCTAAATTTTTCACGTAAAACTGAATAGTAAGCTTTTGACTTTATTTGCCTATTACTAGTATTCAGGAGGGAGAAGGCAATGGCACCCCACTCCGGTACTCTTGCCTAGAAAATCCCACGGACGGAGGAGCCTGGTGGGCTGCAGTCCATGAGGTCGCTAAGAGTCAGACACGACTGAGCGAGTTCACTTTCACTTTTCACTTTCCTGCATTGGAGAAGGAAATGGCAACCCACTCCAGTATTCTTGCCTGGAGAATCCCAGGGACAGGGGAACCTGGTAGGCTGCTGTCTGCGGGGTCTCACAGAGTCGGATACGACTGAAGCGACTTAGCAGCAGCAGTATTCAGGAATCAGATCTTAATGAGGAAGTGCTAGGCTGAAAGTTTGCTGTTTGCCCTGATAGAAATCTCTCTGCAAATTTAAGGGTCCAGTTTCTAACCAAGGTTGAATTACAGTATAATGAAAAAAGTAGAGTTTTTCTTTAAAGGCAAACTGAATTTCTTTTTAATGGATGCTGTTAATAAAATTTCAATGTGATTGTCTTTGGCAGTGAGCAAAGAAATCTGTGATTTCTGATGGATAAGTGTTTAGGAAATGTTTGTTGTATAGTTAATAAATGAATGAGTACCTTGATGGAGTAATTAAGAACAACTAATTAACTAACAAGTAATTAACAACAACAAAACGATATCTCTAGCTTTTGAATTTTTTTTTCAATTATAAAATTATCCTCATTCCCAGTCAAGGCATAAATTAGAATACTGCCCTTGCAGACCAAATTCTAGCCTAATTTCTAGGTTTTGTAGGCGTCCTCTAGGAGAATAATACAGGATTCATTTTTCAAGGAAAAGAAAATTTTCACCCTCAAGAATAGGCAGTAAAACCCTGTTTTTAGACTTGCTGTTTTAAACTATATTCTTGAATAAAGTTCTCTTTTGCACTGATAATTTATGAGCTGAAAACAAAATTTGTCTTAATGAATGTAAGAGAATTTTAGTATCATTAAGATAAAACACAGTATTAAAAAGTTTTGTTTTTAGAACTAGCACACCAAAAAATAAGCATGTGAATCCCAGCTCAAGAATATTGTTCTGTAGTTCATAAATTGCTCTTCAGAATTTGTTTCTCTGTATTAAGAATTATCTGGGGTTGCCTAATACCTGGGGCTGTTTCAGATTGAGACAGACTTCTAGACTCTTCCTAATCTTCCAATGTATCCACATACTGATCCAAAAGATATAATTGAAGTGCCATAAAGTATGCCCATTTAAGGTGAATAATTCAATGGATTTTGTTTATTTACATAGTACGTCATCATCAAAATCTAATTTTAGAATATTTCCATCATTCTCAAAAGAAGCTGTGTACCCACCACTTAACAGCCACTTTGCATTACCACCACCAATTTCCAAGCTAATTTTGTGTTCATAATCTTTAATTCTTTTTGAAAAGAGATCCCCCAACATTAAGCTTCATACTCCTCAAATGTGACCTGTTCCTATTTTCGCCATTATATTATAAGCAACTGTATACATTTCATCTTGTTTAAATGACTTCTGATATTGCTAAAGCAAAAACAAATGTCTAAATCTTGTTCACCAAAAATAAAAATGTTTCAATTCAAATCAGTGGCTTTGCAAAAGTGATGAA
Source organism: Oryx dammah (assembly GCF_014754425.2). NCBI lineage: Eukaryota > Metazoa > Chordata > Mammalia > Artiodactyla > Bovidae > Oryx > Oryx dammah. Next base: position 68,397,161 of record NW_024070210.1, on the reverse strand, counting down.
ATGTGCTGCTGCTGCTGAGTCGCTTCAGTCGTGTCAGACTCTGTGCGATCCCATAGATGGAAGCCAACCAGGCTCCCCCATCCCTGGGATTCTCCAGGCAAAAGTACTGGAGTGGACTGCCATTTCCTTCTCCAATGCATGAAAGTGAAAAGTGAAAGTGAATGGTGACTAATTGAGGGCTTACTCTCTTTCATTGTTTTGGTGAACAATGGAATGTGTACAAAATATTTAATTGAGTAAAACCAACATACTCAGGGCTTCCCTGGTGGCTCAGACGGTAAAGAATCTGCCTGCCATGCAGGAGATCTGGGTCGGAAAGATCTCCTGGAGGAGAGAACGGCAGCCCACTCCAGTATTCTTGCCTGGAGAATCCCATGGACAGAGGAGCCTGGTGGGCTGTAGTCCATGGGGTTGGAGAGAGTTGGACACGACTGCAACCTACTCAGCAAAGGTTTTATTTATTTATTTTTTGTCAGGATGTAAGAGTGTGCTGTTCTAAGAATATGAATTTATTTCACATGGAACTTAGATTCTCATAATAAAGTCTTTTGGTAGTTATTTCAGTTGTCCATGTACGTTATTTCTTACTTTGGAAAAGGTGTGCTATAGCTTGGATTAATGTAACTTGCTTCCTTGAGGAAGATACTCTGCATTGTAGTGAAAATCTTTCTTAGTACGTGAAGTGAAGTTGCTCAGTTGTGTCCAACTCTCTGTGACTCTGTGGACTGTAGCCTGCCAGGCTCCTCTGTCCATGGGATTCTCCAGGCAAGAATACTGGAGTGGGTTGCCATTTCCTTCTCCAGGGGATCTTCCCAACCCAGGGATCGAACCCGGGTCTCCTGCATTGCAAGCAGACACTTTATCCTCTGAGCCACCAGGGAAGCCCTTAGTATGTGAAGGTATGTTTTAATGATTTCTTGTTAACATTTGATTAATTCTCTGGCATTCACAACATTTTAAGCAGGAATAAGATTGTTTTAAATTGGGGATATACATTTTCACAATCTTCTATGTTTAATTTTAGGTGAAAGATACTCTCTCAAAAGTCCAGAAAAATCATGTGGGAAAACCACTGCTGAAAATTGATTTAAATCTGGAACAGGCGGTAAGCCATCCCGCCCTTTTTCATTAGTTTTATGTAATTAGCTATATTAATATAGCTTAATTTTATGAATGGACATCTAGATTTTTGCATGCTTTTTAAAAAATTTTATATATATGTTTTTGCTTTAAAAAAATTCATTTATTTTAATTGGAGGCTAATTACAATATTGTAGGGGCTTTTGCCAAATCGACATGAATCAGCCACGGGTGCACATGTGTCCCCCCATCCTGAACCCCCTCCCCACTTCACTCCCCACTCTATCGCTCTGGGTTGTCCCAGAACACCAGCTTTGAGTGCCCTGCTTCCTGCATTGAACCGGCATTGGTCATCTGTTTTACATATGGCAATAAACATGTTTCAATGCTTTTCTCTCAAATCATCCTGCCCTTCCTTTCCCATATAGTCCAAAAGTCTGTATCTCTTGCTGTCTTGTCAGTTCAGTTCAGTCGCTCAGTCGTGTCTGACTCTTTGTGACCCCATGGACTGCAGCACGCCAGGCCTCCCTGTCCATCACCAACTCCTGGAGCCTACCCAAACACATGTCCATTGAGTCAGTGATGCTATCCAACCATCTCATCCTCTGTTGTCCTCTTCTCCTGCCCCCAATCCCTCCCAGCATCAGGGTCTTTTCAAATGAGTCAGCTCTTCACATCATGCGGCCAAAGTATTGGAGTTTCAGCTTCAACATCAGTCCTTCCAGTGAACATCCAGGACTTATCTCCTTTAGGATAAACTGGTTGGATCTGTATGCAGTCCAAGGGACTCTCAAGAGACTTCTCCAAAAAAAACAGTCTTCTCCAACACCACAGTTCAAAAGCATCAATTCTTGGCACTCAGCTTTCTTTATAGTCCAACTCTTACATCCATACATGACTACTGGAAAAACTATAGCTTTGACTAGATGGACCTTTGTTGGCAAAGTAACGTCTCTGCTTTTTAATATGCAGTCTAGGTTGGTCATAACTTTCCTTCCAAGGAGTAAGCCTCTTTTAATTTCATGGCTACAGTCACCATCTAGAGTGATTTTGGAGCTCAAAAAATAAAGTCAGCCACTGTTTTCTCTGTTTCCCCATCTATTTGCCATGAAGTGATAGGATTGGATGCCATGATCTTAGTGCTGTCTTGTAGATTTTTTATATTGGAGAATTAAAATGGATTGATATTCTAGAGCAGTAGGTCCCTACGTTTCCTCATTCAGATTATTAATTAAAAAAAAATTTGACCAAAAGTATTTACAGTGCCTAATATGTTAACATAGTTGTAATTTGAAAAGTATAGTAGCTCAGTGTCAATAAGATGGGAAGTTGTTATTTTCTTTCCTTACTGGTCCAGACTACTTTGCAAATAGACCTTTCACTTAAATTAATATGTTTGATTGAAGATCAGGTAAACTAACAACTGTTGAGTTTAATTTGCATGTTTGATATCTGTTGAATATCATAAATGTTCTATCTTTATTATTTAAGCAATTTACTGTTAGGTCTTATGGGATCAAAATGACCAAGTACCATCTTTTGAATTAGTAGGAAACATTGACCACAATTTTCAGAATTCTTTTCTGTGCATAATGAGTCTAAAGGTTATGATTTTTGTTTCCAATTTCTTTAGGAAAAACTGGAAAGAATCAACGATGCTCTTTCAAGTGAATATGAATGCCGCCGGCGGATGTTGATGAAACGATTAGATGTAACAGTGCAGTCCTTTGGGTGGTCTGATAGAGCAAAGGTAACGCTGTTTTCCCACTTGTGTCCTGTAGGTGGTACTCTGTGACAGCTCTTCAGGCTCTCTTGTCTGTTATGTAATGATGCTGCATTTGCACTTTATTGCTCTATCTGAAGTTCCTGCCTAGAGCAACTGCTGGTCTTAAATAATCCTGGTCTCTGTTCATAGATATGTTCATTTCTGACTGTATCTCTCACATTTATTTAAAACTCAGTTGTTATGATTTATGCAAGGATACTAGGAAGTCTGGTGTGCTGTAGTCCATGGGGTTGCAAAGAATTGGACACGACTGAGCCACTGAATTGAATTGAACTGATACACAGAAGAAGGCATCATATGTGGCAGTGAAATAGATATAATGAGCAACTGGTCAGTTAGGCAGCACTGATGTCTGAACAAATCTTAAAGGTGTCTTAAGGCTGTGAACTGTGTTCCAGTAGAAAAGGGTTGCAGGGTGGGAGCATTCCCAAGTGTGAATCTCTTCAGATAGTTTTCTGGAGAGCTGTCATCCATCATTCCCTTTTTATGCCTCTAATCTGTACCCAGGCTTCATCTGGGATCATCCACCCAACCCTGCATTACAGTCTGGAATCACTCCAGACAGTAAGCTGGGACAAATATAGGAAAACATTTGCTTCTCCTGTTAGAGGGATCATTGTCCTATGCTTCTGGATATCCAGTGTCTGAAAATCACTGGTTCATGTGGATTGCCCAGTTTTATAGTTGTTTCAAGTGATAGGGTAAATCTGTGCCTGTTACTCTGATACTATTATTACATTCTTTGGGTAAGTGGGTGGTTCTTCTGCCCCATATTGTATCAGCTGAGGTCACTTGCGCAGCCTCATTCAGTGGGTACCTGGGCTGGGGTGGGTTGAAACATCTAAGATGGTTGTCTTGCATGTCTGGGTTCTGTTGGTAGCAAGGGGTGCCTCACTTGTCATCTGTGCTCTTAGGTGGTCTTTCTCTCCATGTGGTGCCCTATATTGGTTTCCTGTGGTTGCTGTAACAAACTACCACAAATTTAGCGGTTTAAACAATACACATGTATTCTCTTACAGATCTCGACATCAGAAGTCCTAAAATGAAGGTATTGGCAGGGTTGCAACTCCTCCCAGACACTGCAGGGGAGGATCTATTTCCTCGCATTTCCTACTTTTCAGATACCACCTGTGTACCTCAGCTGTTGACCTGATTCTCCATCTTCAAAATTAACAGTGTGCGATCTTCCAGTCTTTCTCTTTCTGCTTCCATCATCATATGCCTTCTCCTGTGTCTTGCTTATCAAGATCCTTGTGATTACACTCGGCTCACCCAGATAATTGATCTCAAGATCCTAACTTAACTTGCATTTGTATCTGCAAGGCAGCATATTCACAGGTTCCAGGGAGGATGGAGACATCTCTGGGGAGCCATTCTATTTACCAGATGTTTTATCTTCCTTTTAATGGATTTTTTTTTCCCCTGCATTGTATTTCTTTACCATATGCTGCTGCTTCTATTTTTTTCCTTTCCTTTTTTGGTTTTTAAAAATCAGGTATTCTGATGAGTCCTTTTTTTCTGTATTCTTTCACTCTAATGGCTTGTATCCTCTTATTGCAATTTGGGCCACTTGCATGCTTATCCTTGGCTACTCCACTATTTCCTGGATCCCATGTTCTTCTCTTTCATTGTTTTTTCCCTCAACCTGCTACAGTAAATGCGCAAATAGGGGTGATTTTTCTGAATCCTTACATTATGAAAATATGTTTATTCTGCTGCCACATTTGATTGATAGTTTGAGTAAACATAAAATTCTAGGTGGAAAACGTTTTTCTCTAAGAATATTAAGGCATTGCTTCATTGTTCTCTAGCATGTAGTGCTGCTGTTGAGAAACCCAATGCTATTCTCCTTTCTTTTGGATGAGCTTTTATTTTTCTCTGAGAGCTTTTAGACTCTCTTCTCTCACAGCATATGTCAGTCAGGGTCTTTTTTTAACTCATTGTGCTAAACATTAGGTGGGCCTTTCAATTTATAAACTCAACTTTTATATTTCTTTTATATTTTCTCTTTCTGAAACTCTTATTCAGATATTAGACTTTCTGAGTAGATCCTCATAAGTTGCTTTATTTTTTTTCTCATTTTCGCTTTTCCTTTTTGATTCACTTTCTTGGAATTTTCCTCAATTTTATTTTGTGCTTGTCATTAAATTTTTGTTTCTGCCATCATTTTTTCCTTTCTGGGAATTTTTTTTTCTTCTTGAGTTTTCTTTTCACGTGTTTTTTTTTTTTTTCTTGTTTTATGACTGTGCTATCTTCTTAAATGGGGATGAAAAATTTTTTTATAAAAGGTTTTTTGTTTTGTTTTTTTCCCCTTCAATTACTTCCTATCTCTTCCAGGGCAAGTTTTGATTTGTTTTTCTTGGTCTTTGTCTTGTGGAGGCTTTCTTCAAATGCATTATGGTCTTTTGTTGTCCCTATTTAAGAGAAGACACTGAAAAACTGATTGGGAACTAGTCATTGATCAGGATTGTTGATATCAGGTTTGGGGGCTGGCTACTGTGAACTGGAAATTTCTGATACTCACTTGTAGAACTGTGACTGCTCATTTTTTTTTAAAGAAGGGAAGCCTTATTTTTTCTGTACATTATTCTCATTTGGCCAGGGGAGGAGTGGCAGCATGGCACCAATGGTTGGAAGAATAGATTATTCCACAAATAGACTGAGTTAACCCCTATTTTTGGCTCCTGATCTCATTTTCTAATATGTTGGTTCTCTTCTTACCTGTATCCTTGTTTCTAGTCTCTTTATTGTAGTATATGTGTACTTTTTTTTTTTATAATTTAGTATGTGTAATCTGACTCATTTACCTAAAAATACTCCCTTATGTATTTACATAGTTTCCTTCCAAACACCTAGCAGACAGATACAAAAAAAAATTAGAGTGATAGAACAGGATTGTTGGTGAACTATTGTTATTTCACAGGAAAAAAAATTTTTTTTAGCATAGTAATAGAATAGCTGTAAGGGAGAGTTGAGGACTGTCTTATGTGTATTTTCTTTCAATAAATACTTATTTAGCACCTCACATGTTGCATACATTACAGTGTACCTGGTTTTGGATGAGCATCTCATTACCTTATATGATATGTAGAACATTTTTAGAATATTTCACTGTCTGTAATATCTAATTGGCTTCTCAGAAGATTAAAATCTGTTTCTCTTCTGCATGCATACCAGGATAAATTTTAGACATGTGTGTCCATGTAGACATGTGTGTCCATGTGTTTGGAGTAACCCGTTGTATGTAAGCGAGAAACCTAGATGCTCCGAGAGGTCTGAGTTACCAAAGAAGTAGATGACATGATTGCTGACTTAAAGAAAGGAAATAGAATTTAGATGTATGCAAAGTATGAGTTTTACTGACCCCTGGAAACTTAATAGAGGTTGTATACATATTGGGCATCCAGTTTAATCTGCTAGAATTTTAATGAGAAAAGCAATTTAGGAATATAAAGAATATTGTGAAAGGTAATGCATTAGAAGTATCTTAACATACTAAATTGGAGGATATTTTCAGTGTTGTCCTTAAGCTTATAGAAGAACCCAAAACAAATGAGTTTTGCCATGCTCTTTGAACATTCAGAGTGGCACAGACTCATGGTAATGTATACTTTTGACTAGCCTTAAACTTAGAGACTTTGAGAAAATACTTTTAGGAAATACCTTGATATTTTTATCTTGGTGTTTTTTCATCATGTTTTAGGACAAGGAGGTTGTTTTCATTTTTCTTTATTCTGGAAGATTTTTAAATGTTTTTTTCTTAGATTATGATCAGATTTTGACCTTTCATGTCATCCTTTTCAATTGTATATAAGGAGAAGGAAATGGCAACCCACTCCAGTATTCTTGCCTCTAGAATCCTGTGGACAGAGAAGCCTGGTGGGCTACTGTCCATAGGGTCGCACAGAGGTGGACACGACTGAAGCGACTTAGCATGCATGCATGCATACGCATTTATACCCTGAGTTTTCTTGTTAAATTTAATGTATCTTTATATTATTCTTCCTATTTCATGTGTCTGATATTGTTGAATGATTGATCAACTGTTGTTCTACAGCATTTAAAATCTTTCCACATTGTATCATATGGATATACTCTATTGATTTTGAGGTTTCCTTTAATTTTGTCTTCTTTGCCTGTAATGAAATCCTTAACAACTACAATTTTGTTCATGTACATGATATATTCCTAAAAGTGGAATTTCTTGATCAAAGAATATGCATTTTAAAAATACTGTTCATACACCCTGTGTAGAGTTGCCCTTCAAGAAGATTATACACACTTATTTGTATGGTTAATCTGGTTTCTCTATTATTTTGCTAGTATTGAAATAAAAGTATAATTTTATAGTTTGATTTTTTTTTTTTACTGAATATAGTGTGATCATTGTCCCATATCTCTAAAAGTTCTATTTCAATATCCTTTTTTATATTAATTTTTAATTGAGATATAATTCACCATCTTAAAATGTATAATTTAGTGGGTTTTAGTATACTTTATCAGAGAAGGTGATGGCACCCCACTCTAGTACTCTTGCTGGAAAATCCCATGGATGGAGGAGCCTGGTAGGCTGCAGTCCATGGGGTCGTGAAGAGTTGGACACGACTGAGTGACTTCACTTTCACTTTTCACTTTCACGCATTGAAGGAAATGGCAACCCACTTCAGTATTCTTGCCTGGAGAATCCCAGGGACGGGGGAGCCTGGTGGGCTGCTGTCTGTGGGGTCGCACAGAGTCGGACACAACTGAAGCAACTTAGCAGCAGCAGTATACTCTCTGAATTATGTAACCATGATCTAATTCTAGAACATTTCCCTCAACCCCAACAAAATTATTCCTTTCAGTGGTCATTCACAGTACCCTCACCTTCCTTTCAGTTCAGTTGAGTCTCTCAGTCGTGTCCGACTCTTTGTGACCCCATGAATTGCAGCACGCCAGGCCTCCCTGTCCATCACCAGCTCCCGGAGTTCACTCAGACTCACATCCATCGAGTCAGTGATGCCATCCAGCCATCTCATCCTCTGTCGTCCCCTTCTCCTCCTGCCCCCAATCCCTCCCAGCATCAGAGTCTTTTCCAATGAGTCAACTCTTTGCACGAGGTGGCCAAAGTACTGAAGTTTCAGCTTTAGCATCATTCCTTCCAAAGAAACCTTCCTTTACTATAATCTAGTTTGTCTCTATTTGGATTTGCCTGTTCTGTGTATGTCATATATATAAGGAATTATACAATGTGTGGCTTTTATGTCTGACTTCTTAGCATAATGCTGTCAAGTTTCATTCATGTTTCCCCACATAACTGCATAATCAGCCTTTTGTGTCTGCAGATGTGAAACCTGTGGATTCCTAAATGGAAATTCACTGTGTCAAAGGTTATAACTCTTAATGCTCTTGATTCACATGGCCAGATTGTTTTTTAGAAATTTTATATGAATTTAAACTCGTACAAATAAGGTCAATGCCATTTTGCTCTCACTTTGGCCCCTTTAATATTTAGAATATTGTCAATTTTATGGCCGACTTGATGGTTAAAAATGAATAAATTGTTTTCATTTGTTTATTTGTCTTATTAGTAAAGTTGAACTTTTTTTCATAAGCTTATTAGTCATTTGAATTTCCTATTTTTTTGAAATTTCTATTTGTGTCTTATATTTTTTTCCCCTGAGGCCTTCCTGTTTTCCTTCTGATTGAGCTTCTTATATATTAAGGAAGTTAGCTAGTTGCTTTATTTGTTGAAAATATTTTCCCCAGTTGTTTTTCCTGTCTTTTGATGTGCAGAAATTGTAGTCTTTATAACATAGTTAAGTTTTTCAGTTTTAAAGCTTTAAAAAAAATGAACTCTTTTTAAAAATTTTTACTTTTTTTTATTGGAGTACAGTTGATGTACAGTGTTGTGTTTCTCTTGTACAGCAAAGCAAGACAGTTATACATATGCCTACATCCAATCTTCTTTAGATTCTATTCCCATATAGATCATTACAGAGTACTGAAGAGAGTTCCTGTGTTATATGTAGGTTCTTATGAGTTGTCTATTTTATGTACAGTAGTATGTATATGTCAATCCCAGTCTCCCAATGTATTCCTCCCTCCCTTCGTCCTTAATAACCGTAAGTTTGTTTTTCTACATCTGTGACTCTATTTCTGTTTTATACATAGGTTCATTTGTATGATTTTTTTTTAGATTTTTCACGTATAAGCAGTACCATATGATATTTGTCTTTCTCTGTCTGACTTAACCTCACATAGTATGGTAATCTCTAGGTCCATCCATGTTGCTGCAAATGATACTAGTTCTTTTATGTGGCTGGGTAATATTCCATTGTATATATACACCATACCTTCTTTATCCATTCCTCTGTTGATGGACATTTAGGTTGCTTCCATGTCCTGGCTATTGCAAATAGTGCTGCAGTGAACATGGGCGTGCATGGGTCCTTTTGCATTACAGTTTTCCAGGTATATTTCCTGACGTGGGGTTGCGGGATCATGTGGTAGCTCTGCTTTTAGTTTTTTAAGGAATCTCCATACTGTTCTCCATAAAGAAAGTGAAAGTTGCTCACTCATGTCTGACTTTTTGCTACCCCATGGCCCGTGTAGTCCATGGAATTCTTTAGACCAGAATACTACTAGAGTGGGTAGCCATAGTAGTGTTAGATTAATTTACATTTCCACCAGCATTGAAGAGGGTTCCCTTTTTTCCACACCCTCTTCAGCATTTATTGTTTGTAGACTTTTTGATGATGGCCATTCTCCTAGTGTGAGGTGATAGCTCATTGTAGTTTTGATTTGCACTTGTCTAGTAGTGATGTTGAGCATCTTTTCATGTGCTTTTTAGCCATTTTTATGTCATCTTTAGAGAAATGTCTCTTTAGATCTTCTGGCCATTTTTTTTTTCCATGTTGAGCTGCATGAGCTGTTTGTATATTTTGGAGATTAATGACTTGTTCACATTGTTTGCAAATATTTTCTCCTATTGTGTGTTTTTTTTGTTTTGTTCATGATTTCCTTTGCTGTGCAAGCACTTTTATTTGCCATTTGTTAATTTTTGTTTGCATTACACTTGGTGGTGGAACAAAAAAGATCTTGCTGTGATTTATATCAGAGTTCTCTGCCTGTGTTTTCCTTTGAGAGTTGTACAGTATCCAGTCTTACATTTAGATCTTCAATTCATTTGAGTTTATTTTTCTGTATGGTGTTAAAGAATGTTTTAATTGTATTCTTGTACACGTAGCAGTCCAGTTTTCCCAGCACCACTTCTTGAAGAGACTGTCTTTTCTTCATTGTATATTCTTGCCTTCTTTATCATAGCTTAGATGACTGTAGGTGCTTTCTATCCGTTTGACCTATGTACCTTACTATTTAGTATTGTAGTATAGTCTGAAGTCAAGGAGCCTGATTCCTCCAGCTCTGTTTTTCTTTCTCAAGATTGCCTTGACTTTTTGAGGTCTTTTGTGTCTCCATACAAATTGTAAGTCTTTTTCTAATTCTGTGAAAAATGATATCAGTAATTTGTTAGGGATTGCATTGAATCTGTAGATTACTTTGGGTGGTATAGTCATTTTGAATATTGATTCTTCCAATCTGAGAACTTGGTATATCTTTCCATCTGTTTGTGTCATCTTTGATTTCTTTCATCCATATCTTACAGTTTTCTGAGTACAGGTATTTTATGCTTTTTGTGCTCACTCAGTCATGTCTGACTCTCTGTGACCCATGGACTGTAGCCCAAAGGCTCTTCTGTGCATGGGATTCTCCCAGCAAGGATACTGGAGTGGGTTGCCATTTCTTCCTCTAGGGGATCTTTCCAGCTCAGGGATTGAAGCTGCATCTCTTATGTCTCCTGCATTGGCAGGCAGATTCTTTACCGCTAGCACCACCTGGGACGCTCTTAGGCATTTTCATGTGATGGTAAATGAGATTGTTTCTCTAACTTCTTTGCTAGTCTTTCGTTGTTAATGGATAGGAATGCAAGAGATTTCTGTGTATTAATTTTATATTCTGCAGTTTTGCCAAATTCTTTAAGCTCTAGTAGTTTTCTGGTTGCAGCTTTAGGATTTTCTATGTATAATGTCATCTCCAAACGTGACAGTTTTACTTCTTTTCCAATCTGGATTCCTTTTATTTCTTTTTCTTCTCTGATTGCCATGGCTAGGACTTCCAAAACTATGTTGAATAAAAGTGGTGAGAGTGAACACCCTTGCCTTGTTCCTGAACTTAGAGGAAATGCTTACAGTTTTTCACCATTGAGAATAATTTTGCTGTGGTTTTGTCATGTATGGCCTTTATTAAGTTGAGGTATGTTCCCTCTGTATCCACATTCTGGAGAGTTTTTATCTGAAATTGGTGTTGAATTTTGTCAAAAGCTTTTTCTACATCTGTTAAGATGATCATACGGTTTTATTCTTCAGTTTGTTAACGTGATATATCAAATTGATTAACCTATGTTGAAGAGTCCTTGCAGCCCTGGGATAAATCCCACTCAATCATGGTGTCTGATTGTTTTAACGTGTTGTTGGATTTGGTTTGCTAGTATTTTTTTGAGGATTTTTGCATCCATGTTCATCAGAGATATTATCCTGTAATTTTCTTTTTTTATATCTTTGGCTTTGGCATCAAGGTGCGGCCTCATAGAATGAGCTTGAGAGTGTTCCTTCCTCTGCCAAGTTTTTGAAATAGTTTGAGAAGGGTAGGTGTTAACTCTTCTAAATGCTTGATAGAATTCACCTGTGAAGCTGTCTGGTCCTGGGCTTTTGTTTGTTAGAAATTTTTATATTACTATTTCAATTTACTAATTCTGATGATCTGTTCATATTTTGTTTCTTTCTGGTTCAGTCTTGGAAGGTTGTATCTTTCTAAGAATTTGTCCTTCTCTCTAGGTTGTCCATTTTATTGGCATATAGTTGTTCTAGTTAAACAATGAACTTTTATTATTTTTGGAATCCCTTGTTATAGGTTATGCATTATTACTATTACTTTACAAATAGACAACAGTTCATTCCAGCATCATTTAAAAAAATGTTTTCTCATTGATGCTTTTTTATGTTTTAATATTCTTTATTTTTTAGAGCAGTTTTAGGTTCATAGCAATATTGAACAAAGGGTTCTGAGATTTCCATTTAGCCCTTGCTTGCACACATACTTAGCCCCATCATCAGCATCTGCCACCAGTGTAGTAAATTTTTGCAGTTGATGAACCTACATTGATATATCATTATTATCCAAAGTCTGTAGCTTACATTAGGTTTCACTCTTGGTGCTGTACATTCTGTGGGTTTGAAAAAATATGCAAAGACGTATATCTACCATTATAGTATCATACAGAGTATTCTCACTGCCCTAAAAATGTTCTCTTCTTTGCCTATTCTTCCTCCCTCCCCACAACCTTTAGCAACCCATTGATATTTTGTATTATCTCTATAGTTTTGCTTTTTTCAGAATTTCATATAGTTGGAATCATACAGATTATTATTTTCAGATTAGCTTCTTTCATTTAATAATAGGCATTTAAGTTTCTCCATTTCTTTTGTCTCACTGATCTTTGATGCTTCCTCTATCGTTTATTGTATTCACACATTTATGAGGCCGGGAATCTTAACTGCCTCTTTTGTTTCATCAGTCATTCCCTCCCCCCAACAAGTTCCATTTAATTAGAGTGAGGTAGGATAGCGTGCCTGTACAACCTCTCTAAAAGGATGTTTTGAGCATTAAAGAAATGATATTAAATGAAGAATATCATGGCACTCTTAACAAGTAGTCAGTGAATGTAAGTTGTTAAGGCAGTGATGAATAATTTCATATTACGTGTTAATAGATGATAAAACTCTTTCCAAAATTGTTTTAGTCATTTCATACATATTTCACTTCTGAGTTAACTGTGGGTATCCCTTACCTCCCTGCTCCACTAAAAATACACCCCAAGACGACTGTGGTAAATTGTATAAGTTAATTTCAATGAAAACTGACAATACTCAATGTCCCCATTCAGAAACATGGTATTTCTCTCCATTTATTCAAGCCCTCCCTTTGTTTTTGTAGATTTACTAATGTTTTCTTCTTAAAGTTTCTGTATGTGTTTTCAGTAAAGCTATTTTTAGGTATTTTGCTCTTTGTTAATATGAGTGGAATCTTTTTTGTGTTACTTTTAAAATGAGTTGTTACGGGTAGTTACATAGTCTTTTAGCATTTGTTGGTCTCTTTTTTTCCCCTTCATTCTACTTACAGATTATCAGATATTTGAATGTTTTGCTGTTTATTTCTTTGCTTGTGTTTTATCTTTTTTTTTTTCCCTGAAGATTGATTGCCATTGCTCTTTCATTGAAATGTTCTTTGGTTCCTTTTTCCCCTGACTTTTGTCATTTAGTTAAAAACAGATGACATAGCAAGAATTTACCAACCTAAGCGTTATGCTTTGTCACCCAAGACAACAATAACCTTGGCACATTTACTTGCTGCCCGTGAAGATCTGTCGAAGATCATCAGGACAAGTAGTGGATCCAGCCGGGAGAAGACAGCATGTGCCATTAATAAGGTTGGTTTTTCTTTTAATACAGTGCAGAAAGAATTTATAATATCCTTGATTGATGTTTTTACAGATTTTAATCCATTTTTCATCCCAGTGAACTCTTAGAAAAGAGAGTCAGTTTAGGCTTACTAATGTTTTCTGTGTGCATGTTTATTTGAATTTCTGTATTCATAAAATACAGTTTTATCTGAATTAGAGTAATTAAGAATTATTTTTATCAGTATCATTAGCCAGAATTATTTGCCTTCTTTCCAATAATCTTACCATTTTTTGTCAGTAAAAAATCTGTAGGAGTCATTTTGTATACTCACACATACTCCTTAGATCTGTGGTATAGAGGAAAATGTATGTGCTTTGGAGTCATACAGGTTTGGGTTCACATCCGAACTCTACTATTTACTTAGAGAAATCACTTCTGCAATTTAGAAATTGCAAAATCTCTTGGATGTTCCATTTCCTGATTCAGAGTATAGGTCCATTTCTCTGACAGTGGTGTTAAATCAACTCAGAGAGTCTGAATTTTTTACTTTACAACAGTGGCAGCAACAGTAAGATAATTTAGAATGTTTATATCAGCTTGTCTAGTATATACTCTTCAGTTAGAGCACTCTACAACAAACTTCATTATAAAAGAGCCAAAAGTCAGAAGTATGGGACTTGGGTCATTTTACAGTATCAATTCTCAGTGCAGTGAGAAAGGTGTCCTATAGCAGGAGATGGTTGTATATAAAGTCAGTTTGCTAATTATTGTTAAGTTAGGCACCAGTGTTCGGGCCTTCCTGCTTCCATTTTAGATCAGCCGCCTCTATTCTGAAAGTGTTCTGTTTTTAAATATGTTACTTTATATCTTGCATCAAGGTCTTTCTGGATTAAGAGTTCTCTTAAGTGATAGTGCCCATCTCTTTTCTGAGTTTGTAATTGATAGTCTAATTATTTGAGGACAATCTTATCAGATCTTGGAACAGTGTCCCTGTATATCCACCAACATTGAATGTTTGCTGGAGAGACCAATGAGGATAACAACCAAGAAAAGCTGTTTTTTGGATTTGGTGATTAGGACATTATTGCCAACTTTATAGTGTACTTTGTAGAATATATGTGTACTTTGAAGCTTGTCCAACAGTGAGGAATTTGTACTTTTTTGTCTTCATTTATAATATAAAGTAGTAAAACATGGTTTAAATTAGAGGATCAGGAAAGTAGAACACAACTGATTCGTAGGTCATTTTGGCTGAGGCACATTTGGCTTTATCTTTACTGAAAGACACTAGCAGGAAATGATTTGCTTCCTGTTGGTCTCTGTTCAGGGACATATAAAATAGTTCCTTTCTACAGAAATTTGGGTACTTGAAGCAAACTGTTCCTTAGTTTATCCTGTGAAATATTATGAAGCATGGTTAAGGAAGTGTATTAAGTCTACTTTTTTAATAATACAGTAACTAGTATCATTGAAAGTTAGCTTAAGTTTCTCATAAAAAAAAGGAAGAGTTCACTGAAAATCCTTATAGCTCTTTGCAGTTGATAACCTTCGTCTCTGCCTGTATTACACTCACGTGTTATCATATGTACTTCATACTTTGTTGAAATAAAATGTGCTTAGAAATAGTCTTTTATGAGATAGTCTATTACTAAACCAGTGGCAATAGAAAGTCCAGAGTTGTGTGAGTGAATATGGAGTTAAGTTGTATAGGATATGAAGTTTATGTACATTGTAAATGTTTTGCTAAAAAGTTTTCTTAGTGTGATGGGTACTACATTTGTTATAAAATTTACTAAAAAGGTTTAAACAAGTTCTTAAGTTTCATAAATATTCTCTCACACTGTTTAAAAAACAGCACCTTGTGAGCAGTTTGTCACACATCACTTTTATATTTTCAATATTAGTTCATATTGCCATGTCTGGTACTTTCATGTCCTAAAATATTTGGCTTCTGTTTCTTTATTAGAACAATAACTTCAGTGTTGCTTGCATCCTTTAAGTAAATTTTAACTTTTGCAATATTGGAAACTGAAAGAAAATATTTCTTTACACAGGTGCTGATGGGAAGGGTGCCTGACAGGGGAGGACGGCCAAATGAAATTGAACCACCACCCCCTGAGATGCCGCCTTGGCAAAAGAGACAGGAAGGCGGTGGAAGGGGTGGTTGGGGTGGGGGAGGTGGCAGAGGAGGTGGTGGGAGTGGGAGAGGTGGTGGAGGGGGGTGGGGAGGTGGAGGGGGAGGGGGAGGGGGGTGGGGAGGTGCTGGGGGAGGAGGTGGTAGAGGAGGAGGTTTCCAAGGCAGGGGAGATTATGGTGGGAGGGGAGATTATGGTGGAAGAGGGGGCTATGGAGGAAGAGGAGGCTATGGTGGAAGAGGTTATGGAGATCCGTATGGAGGAGGTGGTGGTGGATATAGAAGATATTAAAAGCCACAAAATTTAGATAGCAGTGCTTACTTCTTGATAAGTACATTAGGCATAGTATTCTAAATAACTACTTGAGTGTCATCTTTGAAGTAAACACCATGTTAGATTCCCTGATGGTATCATTCTTGAATTGGCTTGACTATGTAAAAGAACACTGTTTTATATTACTGTTAGATCTCTTAGACAAAGTGATGATTTTTTTCCACACTCTGTGTACTCTTGAGCATGTTCTGTCTTTTTAAAAAACAAAAAAAATGAGGAAAAAATATTTTTAAAAGTGTAAATATATTATTACCATCAAACTTGGAAAATGGAAAGTATTTTATTGTCATGATTGAATTTAGATTGTTACCTGTATTTTATTCAGGTCTGAGACACATAAGTGACCCCACTTGTAGTGGAAAGGAATATAAACTTATTGCCTCATCTGTAGTCCTGTGGCTGTTTTGTATTTGTTATTCTCTTTTACAAAATAGGAAGAGAGACTGATAATTGTGTTCAGTAAGTTGTCATGACTTGTGTTTTTCTTTTATTTTGAGCAATTCCTCTGGCCAGGTTTCTGTTAAAATTCCAATAATTGAAGCCCAAGTCTATTTTTTGCTACACATACTTATTTTCCAACTGGATTTGAAATCTGTATGATTTTGTTTGACAGAGCAGAATTAAAGACTGAGGTCAGAATTACTGTAAAGGAACAAAGACATGTACCAATTTTACATGATGTTGTGAGAAAAATTTCTGCAAATTGGTTTCTTCATTTGTGGCATCGCTTTAGGTATCCAAATATTAAAAGGCAGGCTTCTCTGTGCTGTACAGGATTAGGACACTTATATCCAGTTTTATCGATCAAAGGTAGGGCCATGATATCCTTTGGTAATTCTGACTCACAGTTAGATTTGGGAAACACAGGGTGTTAGAGGATATTTAAATGTGATTTGTTGGTTGGAGCAGTCAAAGGCTTGGGAATCAGGAGTTGTGAATTTAAATCATGGCACTAGCCCAGGGCGCGGGCTGTAGGCTTAAATGGCCATAGCTCTCAGAGATTAATTTGTCTTTTTTCAAATGAGGAATGCGACACTTGAGCCTTCTCAGGTTGTTTTATAAAGACCTAAGTACAAGTCCAATTTGTTGAGAGTTTATAGAGGCCTGTTGTGAAAGGTGTAAAAGGTGGCCCAAGTAATGCATTTTTCTTATAGTATATAAAGAGAAAAAGATGTAGTCATATAAATTTTTTCAGTTCTACTTTAAAATCTGTAGACTCCTGGTGTATTAACAACTTTCTGTAGTCTAACCAACTCAAAAGAGAGAAAGCTGAGTACCTGTGGACAAATGGATTTGGCAGTGTTACTCTTGTTTTACAGTAAACCCATGGTAAAATCTAAAATGTTAAAATTTTAAATATTGTGTATACCATAGTCTTGGACATGTCTTTTTCAAGCTAACCCTTCAAAGAAATTTGTTCAGGAGAGGAAAACATAAATTTTATTTGTAAACTTAAAAAAAAATTATATTTATTGAAGAGAGAATTTCATTTGTGATAGTTGAAGAAAGTCTTTCCATATAAGGAGCTATGAACTCTGAAAAATGAATAACTTAAAAATATATAAGCAAAGACCGCTGGAGTAAAATATTTCAAAAAATTATTAGTTAAAATATTCATTTAAAAGCTTTAGATTTCTGGTTCATTTCTTTTCAGGAGCTTTAGTCACTGATACAGAATGGGTTTACAAGTATATTCAGCTTTTTTTAAAATCACTAATGGTAGAAAGATTAGTTTATTAATTTCTGTAGGATTTCTTTGTACCTGCATAGGCTTGCTGTTGGGTTATCTGCTTCTCACTGTAAATCTTATCCAAGTTTAGCTCTTGGCTCCTGGAATCATGCTCAAGCTGGAACCACTCTTATTTACACATTCTTAAAAACTTGACTTGAATGAAAAGTAAAGTGGTCCAGACCCTAATATCTTTTTCTTTCCTGTGGGGTAGAATTTTCATGATAATCTCTTTGCAAAAACTTCTTTTGTAGAAAATTACTCAGTAATATCTAGAATAGCAGGTAGTTTGGGGCCTTAATATTATAAGTCATAATGTGAAAATGCTTTATAAATTGAGTGCAGTCAAATGTAGAGTATGGTGAATGGCACTTCTATGCTTCCTGAAATCCAACACTTTTTTCTGTGCTATCTCATCATCATTCTTTTTGCCTAGTTCTTAATTTTATTTTTTCCTGCCACCTCATTTTCCCTCCCCACTTTTCTTCTCCCTGCCTTGGTCTATCCTGTGGTACCTGATAGCACCTACAGACATATTATTGGGAGTATCTAGATTAAAGAAGTAACTGATGTCTACCCATGCATAACTACTGCACCGTTACACATAAGCTCTCAAAGATGGAATGAGGTATTTCCTTTTAACCCGTTCCCTTGTTTTTTGCAGATCAAGGAAATCTTGCCTCACTAAACAGAAAAAAATGTTTTAAACCATGACTATTTCATTACCTTTTTGTATGTCAAAAGAAGGTATGGCTAACACCCAAAATATTTGAGATGGAAAATGTTCTGAGCAGTGATGCAATCTGTTCCTTGTCAGGGACACAGGGGTGGAAGTATTTGGAATGGGAATTGGAGACAGAGGAGGGGAGGTAGTTTAATCTCTCCTCTTAAGGGGCAATTGTTATCGTAACTTGATTATTTTCTATGAAGTGTTTAAGTGTTGAATTATTTTCTATGAAGACTTGAAAAGACACGAAAGGCAAAGGAGAAAAGGAAAGATACTTTGCATTTGAATGCAGAGTTCCAAAGAATAGCAAGGAGAGATAAGAAACCTTCCTCAGTGATCACTGCAAAGATATAGAGGAAAACAATAGAATGGGAAAGACTAGAGATCTCTTCAAGAAAATTAGAGATACCAAGGGAACATTTCATGCAAAGATGGGCACAATAAAGGATAGAAATGATATGGACCTAACAGAAGTAGAAGATTTTAAGATGTGTTAACAACACACAAAAGAACTATACAAAAAAGATCTTCATGATCCAGATAACCACAATGGTGTGATCACACACCTAGAGCCAGACATCCTGGAATGTGAAGTCAAGTGGGCCTTAGGAAGCATCACTACCAACAAAGGTAGTGGAGGTGATGGAATTCCAGCTGAGCTATTTTAAATACTAAAAGATGATGCTATGAAAGTGCTGCACTCAGTATGCCAGCAAATTTGGAAAACTCAGCAGTGGCCACAAGACTGGAAAAGGTCAGTTTTCATTCCAATCCCAAACAAAGGCAATGCCAAAGAATGTTCAAATTACTGCACAATTGCTCTCATCCTACACACTAGCAAAGTAATGCTCAAAATTCTCCAAGCCAGGCTTCAACAATACATAAACCACGAACTTCCAGATGTTCAAGGTGGATTTAGAAAAGGCAGACGAACCAGAGGTCAAATTGACAACATCCATTGGATCATAGAAAAAGCAAGAGTTCCAGAAAAACATCTGCTTTCTTGATTACGCCAAAGCCTTTGACTGCATTGCTGCTGCTGCTAAGTTGCGTCAGTCGTTTCCGACTCTGTGCGACCACATAGATGGAAGCCCAGCAGGCTCCACCGTCCCTGGGATTCTCCAGGCAAGAATACTGGAGTGGGTTGCCATTTCCTTCTCCAATGCATGAAAGTGAAAAGTGAAAGTGAAGTCACTCAGTCCTGTCCAACTCTTCGCGACCCCATGGACTGTAGCCTACCAGGCTCCTCCATCCATGGGATTTTCCAGGCAAGAGTACTGGAGTGGGGTGCCATTGCTTTCTCTGTTTGACTGGGTGGAGCACAACAAACTGTGGAAAATTATTCAAGAGATGGGAATACCAGACCACCTGACCTGCCTTCTGAGAAATCCGTATGCAGGTCAAGAAGCAACAGTTAGAACTGGACATGGAACAACAGACTGGTTCCAAATAGGAAAAGGAGTACGTCAAGGCTGTATATTGTCACCCTGCTTATTTAACTTATATGCAGAGTACATCATAAGAAATGCTGGACTGGATGAAGCACAAGCGGAATCAAGATGGCTGGGAGAAATATCAATAACCTCAGATATGCAGATGACACCACCCTTACGGCAGAAAAGTAAAAAACTAAAGAACCTCTTGATGAATGTGAAAGAGTGAAAAAGTTGGGTTAAAAGCCAACATTCAGAAAATGAAGATCATGGCATCTGGTCCCATCACTTCATGGCATATAGATAGGGAAACAATGGAAACAGTGGCAGACTTTATTTTCTTGGGCTCCAAAATCACTCCAGATGGTGATTGCAGCCATGAAATTAAAAGACGCTTACTCCTTGGAAGGAAAGTTAGGACCAACTTAGACAACATATTAAAAAGCAGAGACATTACTTTGCCAGCAAATGTCCATCTAGTCAAAGCTATGGTTTTTCCAGTGGTCATGTATGAATGTGAGAGTTGGAGTATAAAGAAAGCTGAGCACCGAAGAGTTGATGCTTTTGAACTATGCTGTTGGAGAAGACTCTTGAGGGTCCCTTGGGCTGCAAGGAGATCCAAATAGTCCATCCTAAAGGAAATCAGTCCTGGGTGTTCTTTGGAGAGACTGATGTTGAAGCTGAAACTCCTAAGGCTTGACTTAGGCTACCTGATGTGAAGAACTGACTCATTTGAAAAGACCCTGATGCTGGGAGATTGAAGGCCTGAGGAAAAAGGGAGAGGATGAGACGGTTGGATGGCATCACTGACTCAATGGACATGAGTATAAGTAAGCTCTGGGAGTTGGTGATGGACAGGGAAGCCTGGTATGCTGCAGTCCATGGGGTCGCAAAGAGTTGGACATGACTGAGGGACTCAACTGAACTGAACTGATTGAATGCATTCCACTGTGGAGTCTGAGTGACTAGAATCCCCCTGTTCCCCTTCTTTGGTCTAGTTAAACAAAAGTTGCCTGGGGATTAAGGAAAAATCATGGCTATCTTTAATTACTCTAAATGATCACTAATCATGAGCACAAATGAATTGCGCTGGGTGATCTGTATACTAGATTGAACAATCCTTTACCAGTTCCATCCACAGTTTCAAAGTTTCTCTTTTCTTGCTAGTTTTCTTAGAGTTGTGGATTTAAAGATGAAAGCCATAGAGAAATGACCACTTCAGACTTGTCTCCTTCAGTGTTAAGTGTTTATGGACTTAATATTTGGGGATCATATTTGGAGATCACTGTCATTATGGAATAAGATGGGAAATGATTTGAATATTTTTATATGTTACTAGTTCATGTTATATATTTAGAAATGTATACTGAGTAATTAGTTGCTTTGCTTTTCCTTTCAGGGCGACTGGTTTGGTTAATAGAATTAGGGAGTGGTCTCAGCTGTTGATTACAGTAAAAATTCAGATGAAGCATCTACATGTTTATGAACTAGAAGAAACACAGGACATCTTTGTTGTAGGGATTCTACTGTCTTTTATCATATAAATATTACACAAAGAAAACTTATATTAGGTATCAAAAAAAAAAAAAACCACCTTTACAATCTGTACATTTGTTTTTTTCCCCTTGCAGTTCTTTTACATTATACATCTTTAAACAGAAATTCACAAGTGCCCAGTAAAACAGGAAATCAATTACCAAAGAAAAGAAGTGACACTGTTGTTAATGAAACAAGATTTGTCCCTGTTTTGACGGATAAATATATGCCCAAAGTTATTTCAAGTTGATACAAGATACACAAATTTGTACTGTAGGCTTGACAAAAAAATTTGTTCCAGATTATTTCTGTAGATTCCACTAATCCCACGTTGCTCAGAGCAAATAATACTGATTTATACACTATACTTCTTTGGCCCTTGCTGGACTGTAAAGACCTGTGGAGAAACTACTGCTTCCTGTCCATTTCAGTGATAAATTCTGGAAGGCCTGAGACCTTCTAGCCATGTTAATTAGACTAAGGAGACAGTGACCTTTTGAATTCCTCTGGATTACAAATTTTTTACACACACTAACCTGGGCTCTGTATTTTGGATGGGATATAAGAAGAGTGAAAAAAATTCAATGGTGTTTTATAACTCCACATAAAGAAATTGAGCTATACTGTCTTTGGTTTGTATCAGAGGAAATGAATAAGTGAAGTATTTTAAGGATGACTGTAAACTCATTTGTTCAATATAAGGTAAGTAGCAAAGTACTTCCTACACGATTATATACCAAGTAGTGGACCTAAACAGCCCTGCCATGGGGATTTCTGAGTTTGGATGTAGAAAAAGGTAAATTTGTGTGTACAGTGCTCTTTTAAAACACTAAACACTAAGTGAAAGCTAGTTATTTGCTTTTTCACTAAAGCTCAGTACAAGGGGGTATGCAAATGGGAACAGGTCTTTCATGAAAGAAACTTCTTAAATGGTCCAAATCCTCCCAGGAAACTATACTGCATATATAGTTTGTTTCTGACTAAGACTTGGTGTTGCCAGTTTGGAACTTTTGGTTGTTGAGATTATATTCTTGGCAGTTGGTCAGCTTGTGTATGAATTTTAAGTTAGCTCGGCATCAGGCATCCAACCATGGAAGGTAAGCTCCCAGCCAAAAGAAAATGATCATATGAATTTTTTTTTAGAGAAATAGAGTCTGACAGAGAAGTTTGTGAACAGTTGCCCAGATAATTAATTGAGCCCATTTATCATTAACATTCATTAATAGAAAACTCACAGGACTCTCATGATTTTGCCAAACAATACAATTTACATTATAAGTAATTTCTTATATTGTAACAAACTGAACTTTGTGAATTTGTATACATGACCAAAAGTCTAAATCACTTCCACATCTGGAGGAAACAGAATTCCAAGCCACATGCATGTCTGATGTTGTATATACACAATATGTACATATGTACATGCTGTCAGCTATTATTGAAACCTCTCATCCAGTTAGCTTATTCTAAATAGTATTAATAGTGAAGACAGTACAAGCACAAATTCAGTTCAAAAAAGTTACTTCAAAAAAATGGCACATGTAAGTTAAGCAGACTTTTTTTTTTAAAAGCTATAAATTCTTAATTCTATCCATTGTAGATTATGTAAGGGGCAAATATGTTTGTGTTATATTTATTTTAGCCAATTAGCCAGCCATGTATGAGGTGGTAATAGCGACGTTTCCAGGTACTTAATTTGGCTATTTTATGATGAGTGTGAGACTAAAATTGAGTTGACTTGTAATTGGATAATGTCATGTTGTTTAATAGCTCCTTCCTGTCCCCATCCCCAAATTTATGGCTACATCTCTAGAAGTGCTCTTCTAGGTACATATCCTTCTTTGTGTAAGAATATAGTGAGGAAGGAAGGGAAAAGGCAAATTGATTAGATCTGAGGTAGTGAAGTGGGAACCAGATTCGTAAAGAATGCTGAAATACAGAGGAAGTGATTTTCCTTTTGGAATGTGGATATTTTTCCATCATAAGCAAGTTTTGGATGGAACAATGCCTCAGAAAAAGCCAGGGAAGGAAACATTCATTTTCCAGGGATTTTAGTTCTAAGGAAGAAGCAGCTGGACAGGTCATGTAGAAGAAGCTACCTTGTCAGAAAACTATAGTCATGTTTTCACCATGCTTTTGATATTAGTCCCAAGGGGAGAAAAAGTTTGTGGAATGAATGGCAAATATTTTGCATTCTTCAGCCTTCCTCCCTTTGATTCAACTGACTGGAAGAGAAAACCTTACTGCACAGTAAGAATCTTTTAAGTAAAAAAGTAGCTCCTTTTCTTTAAAGTACCCTTTTAAAAGCCAGTCAGTCTAAGGTTCTCCGGGTCTTTGTGTTGAGGTTTAGGAAATGAGATCTCTGATACACTCTACAGTTTGTGTTTCTTGAGTTTCTGGGCTAAGAACAGTCACCCTGCTCCATCTGAGCCAAGACATGATTGTTTCTTGCAAGTTGGAGGGTTTCTATCTTCTTCTGTGCATATTTCAGTTGGATCTTTAGAGCATTATTATCTGCTTTCAGAGTATTTATTTCCTAAAAGAAAAGGAGAATGAGGTATGTTAATAAAGCAGCAATAAATGGCAGATTAGTTACATCAGGAGTACTACACTTGACTGGCATCTTTTCACTGTAGCTGCGAAACTGTTTTCAAGGTAGTTATTTTGCCCTGAATAAAAACTAAGTTAAATACTTATCAAATGATCATGTGTATCAGTTTTATTATATTACATCTTTGTTATATCAAAGATGTGAGTGGCTAACAGGCAGAATAAACCATTCATGGGCAATAGATGGATAATAAAATCTTTGAATATTGTGTAGCAGACTTAAATGTGGCAGAAAAAGTCTTGGTCAGGTTTGAGGTATGAAAGCAATGACTTTGGAATATACTCTGTGTTATTACAGTTCACATGGGAGATTACATACATTATCATGTACTACATATTTTCTTCAAATCATTGAAAACTAACAGACTTGATAAAGGTGAGAATTTTATCCCATCTCCTTAAACTGGGATTTAATTATCTAATTTGCAGTGATTTAGTTACAGAGGCAGCCATTGATTTCCAATGTTACAAATAGAAATTCAGTTTTTATATGGCTGAGTAATATTTCATTGTGCATATGTATTGATATATGTATATGCATTTACACACACATCTTTATCAACTCATCTGTTGATGGACACATAGGTTGCTTCCATATCTCGACTATTTAATACTGCAGACACTGGGGTGCATGTATCTCTTTGAATTAGTGTTTTCATTTTCTTTGGATATATACCCAGGAGTGGAATTACTAATCAAATGGTAGTTCTTTTTTTAGTCTTTTGAGAAGTCACCATAGTGTTTTCCATAGTGGCTATACCAATTTTCATTCCTACCAACTGTGTACAAGGATTCCTTATTTCTGCACATCTTCACCAGCACTTGTTATTTTCTTGATCACAGTCATTCTAACAGGTATGAGATGATATCCCATTGTGGTTTTGATTTTCATTTCTCTGATTAGTGACATGGAACATCTTTTCATGTTCCTATCAGCCATTTGTATGTTTTGGGGAAAAAACCTATTTAGTTCTGGTTTTTAGATTTTGTTGTTGGTATTGAGTTGTATGAGTTATTTAAATATTTTAAAGAACCCCTTATTGGATACATCATTTGCAAATATCTTCTCCCATGCAGTAGGTTACCTTCTCATTTTATTGATGGTTTCCTTACTCTGCAAAAGCTTAGTTAATGTAGTCCCATTTGTTGATGTTTGCTTTTGGTGTCATGTCCAAAAATTCACTGCCAAAGACCAATGAGAAAGAGCTGCTTCCCTACTTTTTTTTTCCCCTAGGAGTTTCATAGTATTAGGCCTCATGTTTGTCTCTGATCCATTCTGAGTTAATTTTTATGAGAGGTGTAAGATGGGTGTCGAATTTCATTGCTCTGCATGTGCTGATCCAGTTTTCCCAGCACCATTTGTGAAGAGACTATCCTTTTTGCCTTTGGTGGTGATCTGGGCTCTCGTCAAGTATTAGTTCACTGTATCAGTTCAGTTCAGTCGCTCAGTCGTGTCTGACTCTTTGCAACCCCATGAATCACAGCACGCCAGGCCTCCCTGTCCGTCACCAACTCCCGGAGTTCACTCAGATTCACGTCCATCGAGTTGGTGATGCCATCCAGCCATCTCATCCTCTGTCATCTCCTTCTCCTGCCCCCAATCCCTCCCAGCATTGAAGTCTTCCAATGAATCAACTCTTCACATGAGGTGGCCAAAGTATTGGAGTTTCAGCTTTAGCATCATTCCTTCCAAAGAAATCCCAGGGTTGATGTCCTTTAGAATGGACTGGTTGGATCTCCTTGCAGTCCAAGGGACTCTCAAGAGTCTTCTCCAACACCACAGTTCAAAAGCATCAATTCTTTGGTGCTCAGCCTTCTTCATAGTCCAACTCTCACATCCATACTTGACCACTGGAAAAACCATAGCCTTGACTAGATGGACCTTAGTAGGCAAAGTAATGTCTCTGCTTTTGAATATGCTATCTAGGTTGGTCATAGCTTTCCTTCCAAGGAATAAGCGTCTTTTAATTTCATGGCTGCAGTCACCATCTGCAGTGATTTACACAGGTTTAATTCTGGGCTGTTGTTGGTTCCACTGGTCTATGTGTCTGCTTTTGTACAGTGTTTTTGCTACTGTAGCTTTGTAGTATATAACTTGAAATTAGGAAGTGTGGTACCTCCAGCTTCTTTCATCAGGATTACTTAGGTTATTCATAGTCTTCCGTTGTTCCATACAAATGTTAGGACTTTTTTTCTATTTCTGTGAAGAATTCCATTGGTATTCTGATTCAATCTGTAGATTGCTTTGAGTACTATGGGCATTTTAACAGTCCTTTTAAAAAATTGACTTTATTTACAGTGTTTTGTTAGTTTCTGCTATAAGCAAAGTGATTCAGTTATATACATATATATTCTTTTTCTATTCTTTTCCATTATGGTTTGTCACTGGATATTGACTATAATGCTCTGTGCTACACAGTAGGACCTTGTTGTTTATCTAATCTATATGTAATAGTTTACACCTGTTAATTCCAAACTTCCATCCCATCCTTCCCCCACCCTCTCCCTTGGCAACCACAGGTCTGTTCTCTTATGTTTGTCATTTAGGTCATATTTTAGACGCCACTGCTACTGCTAAGTCACTTCAATCGTGTCCAACTCTGTGCAACCCCATAGACGGCAGCCCACCAGGCTCCCCCGTCCCTGGAATTCTCCAGGCAAGAACACTGGAGTGGGTTGCCATTTCCTTCTCCAGTGCATGAAAGTGAAGTTGCTCAGTGGTGTCTGACTCTTTGCAACCCCATGGACTGCAGCTTACCAGGCTCCTCGGCCCATGGGATTTTCCAGGCAAGAGTACTGGAGTGGGTTGCCATTGCCTTCTCCATTAGATGCCACATGTAAGTGAATTTTTTTTGTGTTTTTCTGACTGACTTCATTTAGCTATGATAATCTTTAGGTCCATCCAAATAGCATTATTTCATTCTTTTTTACACACACACACACATATATACACACATACCACTATATCAATACCTCATCTTTATCCATTTATCTGTCAATGGATACTTAGGTTGCTTCCATATCTTGGCTGTTATAAGTAGTGCTGCTGTAAGGTGGTACTTCGTTGCAGTTTTGATTTTCATTTCTCCAATAATTGTTTCATGATGATGAGCATCTTTTCATTTACCTGTTGGGCATCTGTATGTCTTCCTTAAAAGAATTTAGGTCCTCTGCCAGACATTTCAACAGTCTTAATTCTTCTGTCCATGAACACAGCATGTCTTTCCATTTGTGTCTTGGGTTTCTTTCTGCAAAGTCTTGTAGTTTTCCTTGTATAAATCTTCCTTGGTTAAATTTATTCCTAAATATTTTGTTTTTGATGCTATTGGGAACAGGGAAGTTTTCTTTTTCAGATGTTTCATCCTTAGTGTGTAGAAACAACTGATTTCTATAAGCTGGTTTTGTATCCTGCAGTTTAACTGAAAATGTTAGCTGTGACAGTTTTGTTTGTTGATGTTTAATCTTTGGGGTTTTTCTATATATGGACTCATCATCTGCAAGTAGTGACACTTTTGCTGTTACTTTTCTGATTTGGATGACTTTCAGTACTTGAATAAATGGTGAGAGTGGGCATCTTCGTCTTGTTCTTAATCTTGGTGGAAAAGTTTTGAAATTTTCTCCACTGAGTATAATGTTAGCTGTCAGTTTGTTATATATGGCCCTTATTATGTTGAGGTATATTCCTTTTATCCAGTCTGAGCAGGGTTTTTATCATGAAAGAATGTTGTATTCTGTCAAATGTTTTTTGCATCTGTTGAGATGACCACATGATTTTTCTTTCATTTTACTAATGTGATATATAGTACATTTATTGATTTGCATATGTTGAACTGTATTTGCATCCTAAGAAATAAATCCTATTTTTCATAGTGTATAGCATCTTTTTGATGTGTTCTTAAAAAAATCAGGTTGCTAATATTTTGTTGAGAATTTTTGCATGTATACTTGCCAGTAACATAGGTCTATAGTCTGTGTTTCTTAGTGTTCTTATCTGACTTTGGTATTAGGGTAAAACCACCCTGATGGTTTGAAAGTATTCTATTTTTTAGAAAGCTTTTAAGAAGGACCAGTGTTAATTCTTTGAGTGTTGGGTAGAATTTTCCAGTGAAGCCGTCTGATCCTGGGTTTTCTGTGTTGGGAGGATTTTGACTACTGAGTCAATGCCTTTGCTTGTTATTGGTCTGTTTAGATTTTCTGTTTTTTTCTGGATTCAGTCTTGGTCATTTCTGGAAATTTAGACATTTGTTCTAGGTTATCTAATATGTTGGCATATTCATAAGTTTCTTATGGGTCCATGGATTTGTGCAGTAACAGCTGTAATGTTGCCTTTTGTTTTTTTAATTTTACATATTGAGGCTTCTCTCATTTCTTCTTAGTGTGAATAAAGGTTTGGCAGTTTCACCTTTGGTTAGGGAGCCTGAAGTTTTGGTTCATGATGGTGCAACTTTTTTTTTTAAGGCAAACAGTCTTGGTTAAATGATTATTCACAACTGTTAATTTTGTTCACCTTTTTTTTTTTTTCTCCTGGTCTCTCTTTTTCTTCCTGATAGCAGTGAATCAGCATGGAGTAGGCTAGCCAACTCCCTTGGCTTCACAGCCCTCTCTGAGGGCCTATGTAGTACTTTGTGAAGGACAGGTGGGTAGAAGTCTACTGGGTGTTGAGGTATAAGATGCACAGTCACTTTTGTTTATGAATGACCCATATGATTGTAAATAAAAGGGGAGATTTAAAAAGGAGTAACACACTACCATGATGCCAACGTCCCTGGGTTTTGAGACTTTGAATCTCGTGTTCTTACCTTGCTTATACTGTACTGATTACCCCCCAAAATATGGGGGTGATTTGAGATACATGAGTTACTTCTCAACGTCAGTCACCTAGATAGCTGTCTGTTAGCTACTGTGTAGTACTGAGTATTTGCTATGTGCAGGGTAACTGTGTAGTCATGTCACACTCTTTTGCAACCCCATGGGACTTCAGCCTGCCAGATTCTTCTTGCTGAGAAAGCCCATTGACAGAGGAGTGGAGTGGATTGCAGTTTCCTTCTCGAAGGGATCTTTCTGACCCACAGATCAAACCTTCATCTCCTGCATTGGCAGGCAGATTTTCACTGAGCCACCAGGGAAGCCCCAGGTACTGTGTTACATGGTGATAGAGGTGGGTATAGTATCAGACTGGCGATTTGAATCTAAGAGGCATTGTATTCTCTGTTATCCTGTGCTGGTTTAGAGGTATAAACATACTTATTGGCAGCCCACTCCAGTATTCTTGCCTAGGGAATCCTGTGGACAGAGGAACCTGGTGGGCTGCTGTCCACAGGGTCACAGAGAGTCGGACACGACTGAAGTGACTTAGCAGCAGCAACAGCAACATACTTACAATATTAATATGTATTGTACATTATTTTAATATTAAATATTATTTTAAATACTCTAAGACAAGGATAAAAATAGAGTTTACATGCTCTGGTATTACTGGGTGGGAATTAGTTCTGGACCTAACTTACTTATCTGAAATCTTTCTACCACTCACTCCTTGCAGCAAGAAGTCATTGTTGCTACCTACATTACTCCTTTTCATGAGCATGTAAAATGTCAGGATCTGAAGCAAGCTGTAGAGAGCATGGACAGCTTCTGGCTCTCTGTGCTTTACAGAGGACCAAACAGGTCACAGAGTGTAATAGCAGCAGTAAGAAATAGTTTGGACTAGGAGCCCAGATGTTTGTCACCAAGACTGAGATTCTTTCTACTTTATCAAGTTCACTTTTCAGAGTTTCTTTCATTGTTCTTAAAAGTTGATTCTGGCCATTTTACCCCTAGGGAGAGCTCAGGGTAGCCCACATTGTGCCACCTTCTGTTTCTTAAAGCATGTCCTAAATATTCTGAGTGAGAGTACTTTTCATCCGGAAAATCTGTTATTTTATCAAGTGTGTGCCTCCTAATATTATGTTCTTTGTTCTAGGCACCAAACCAAGAGTTTCATCTAACTTGTTTCTTTGATTCAATTCCTGGGGGTCTAACAGGGAAAGTGCAACACTGAGGACCAGGTAGGGAGTCCTGAAACCCTAATGTTGGTTTTGTGTTTGCACTGATAGGCCTCCAAAAACACATTGCTGACCTTGATGTTCTGGGCGTAAAAAGCAGACAGGCCTTCTCCCCTTTAATAAGGTGAATGATAATGTTGGAGCTCGTGTGTCCTTGCTATCTCTAAAATGACTAAGTTACCTATCTTTGTAAGAAGCTACCGTCCCATGACAAGAGATCTGTCTAGCCAGCTCTCACTCTGAGCTTTGTATTCTACACAAAAAGCAGTACATTAGTGATGACCCTACAGAATTATTTGGACAATGACCTGCTGTCTCCAGTTGTCCTAGCTCCTACTTTCCTTCCTTTCTTTTTTAACCTTGTCTTTTCTCATGCTTCCATTACGTACATTATAATTAGGACATTATGAGCCTAATAGGGAAAAAAAAAAACACCTCTTGGTACCACAGCTGTTACCAATTAATAGATTATATTGCTATATATAATAATCAACTGTGCCTTTACCAGCTACTGTTGATTTAGCTATTTTAATGTATAAATATATAAATCAGTACATCTCCTTAAGTTTTAGAGGGAAGCTCCCTCACTTTACATTAAGGAGAAGGCTTTCTGTGCAGTGAGCTAAATAGTCTTTCGATAGCATGATGTTCACTTCCCTTGTTTTAAGAAGATGCCCGGGTAACCTTCATGAAGTACTCCCCTCCGCAAACATAACTCTGAATAATGTAACAAAGACTTGTAGGGAGGGAAGATTTAGGCAACTTGCTTTCAAGTCTAGAGAAAGGGTGTGGTGTCACCACAGTAAAGCTGATCAGTAGAAACTGGTTTTCCTCAAGGAGCCTGCTGTGAACAGAGCTTTGGACCTTGGTACCAGCACTTTGAGACTGTACCTTTATGGCAACAGGGAGCCCTGTCTATCCTGTCCTAGATATGTAATACAAACCAGGGCCCTCATTGGTTTCTTTGAGACAAAGCAGAATCCTTTTCTTACCTTTTTCCCTTTTCTTCCCCTTTATCTTTCTAATAGTCAACCTGGTTGGAACCTTCAGTTTACATGTTCTTCCCTGGTTAGCCCCACTTTCTCAGAGTCTGAAAAAAAGAAAAAGGAAGGTACCTGTTCCAGCTCTTGGTATGTTGGGAGCCTGAGGTGACGGAGCTCCTCCTTTGATTTTATGAAGGATTCTTTGTTCTCCCACTTGACGAAAGCCCGCTTCCTGACCAAGACTGGGCTGGGGCACGGAGACGTAGGGCTGGGCAGCACATACAGAGTATCCTGGGCTGTCCTCCTTGGGGACGACAGCACAAAGTGACTGGAAGGGCTCTCACTGCCAGGCCAAGACAGTGCTTCAGTCTGGGTGGCCTTATGGGTGACAGTCCTCTTCAGCCGAACAGAAATTTTCTGTGAGGATACCCCCATGAGCATGATGGTCCGATCCTTACTCTCCTCACTGTGTTCCGCAGCCTCCCCGTTAGGAAATGTGAAAGGTCCTTCCTCAGGTGCTATAGGAAGAAGACATGTTGGTACTTTAGCTTAGAAAAGCAAGCACTCACAATTTACACATTAGTATCAATTGAGGCTTTTGCTACAGGTGTCCACGGGCCCAAAGTGGACTTACTTTCAGGCAGCCAGTTTAGGGAGTGAGGCAGCTGAAATCCAGAGGCCTTGCTGGCCAAGCTATGGCTGTTGGTGTCAGGCTTCATCCACCATGAGAAAAGGCCATCCTTAAAGGCTCCTTTCCTGTTGGTTGCTTTCTTTTGCTCCCCAAAAGGCAGAGTGCCTAAGATTCCATCCCAAGCTTTTTGTATGTCTAGGAATTTGATCTAAATCACAGAAGGGTTTACTGGGCATCACTGTTACCTACTAACTTGTGGTCAGTTTTTTCATTACAAGCAGACCTTTCCTTAGAGCACTTCTACATCAGTGTTCATTTGTTGCCCATAGTACACCCATGTTTAAGTTACCCATTCTTCTTCCCGGAAGTTCTAGGGAAGTCTCAGAAGTCCTAGCATCACTACTGGACAAAGCTCTGGGGACAGATGGCCTGCGGGTGCAGCCCCTTCCCAGGCTTCAGTCTGAGGCCCCAGACCTTCATGCTGTTCTCTGCCACCTTTCTCCTAACAACGTCTGCATTGTGTGTGACAGAACTGTGGGGCCCACAGGTGACAAGGAACGCTTAATAACACAAGGTGCATAATATAGTTTCCATTATGAGTAGGAAGGATAGAGGTAATCTTTCCTTTCCGAAAACTATATTCTTCCGACCAAGTTTTCCAAGAGGAATGTTCCTAGTGCCTGCTTACCATGGAGCAGATCTTTGGCTCCCAAGGAGCAAAGGTTGGACGTTGGCCCCACAGAGGTGCTGATCTCTGTGGGAGCTGTTGAGTTCTTGGCTCGCTTCTTGCACTCGAACACAACCAGGTCTTTGCACTGCTTGTGGCAGTTCATCCCACAGTCTGTGGACAAGACAGCCTGGTAAGGAAGTCCTTCAGTTTCTCCTCCAGCATCTCAAAGCCATACCCAGGTACTGTTCCTGACACATATGCCTTTCCTAAGTTCTGGAGCTTGGGCACCTAACATTTCTAATGAGCTTAGCATTCTTACTGGGTCACCCCTGGATCTCCCTTACGAGTCTGAGAATCAGAAGTGGCACCCTGTTAGAAGGGTGTCTTTTTTGGTCATCCTGCACATACTGCCCACTCTAAGGAGACTTCTAGAGACCTCTTTCTTCCTTTCAGTTAAATGTCTTTGCTCCTTTACTCTTGAACTTTTCTAGTCACAAGGACAGCTATGGTAAAAGGAAAGCTGACAAGGGCCTTTGGTAATCACTTATTTTCTGTTTCAAAAGTGATTCTGTGCCTGTCTTTGGAGACCCATGACCACATGAGAACATAATCTAGCAGTCACCCCAATTTCCAGGGCAATGCAGGCAAAGAGAGGATCTTGTAACAGAGGCTGCATAACTAGTCACTTAGGGATTCCTCTCTTTATGGTGGCAGTCACTCTCAGGGGTGCTCTAGGGAAGCCAGTTAGGGGATGAGGCTATGAGTCAAACATGCCTTATAGGAGAGCCCCTAGGACTAGGGAAGACAACATGCTGGACAAAGCTGAGCCTTACCTTTACACCGATACCCTTGTTTTATCACTCCCCAGAGCTGTGAGACAAAGAGGAGATGGTTAGAATGTGCTGCGTGTCCATCATCTTACCTGGTATGAACCTAGACACTGAGATCCATTCTTTTATTTTTCTGCATTCTCTGCCTCAAATGGGAGGGAAACCTCATTTATCTCTCATGTGTCTTTATTCCTCCTGGTCTTAAACTTAAAACAGGAAAAGTTTGTGCCAATCAGAGTTAAGTGTTTAAGAAGCTTATTACTACAGTGGGTTTATGACACAGGTCTGAAGTGGGTAGATCACAGGACAAATAGGATTCTTGAGACTCCAAACTAAAGGGCAAGAATATAGAATCCTGGGGTCAGGGAATAAGTTTAGGAGGAAACTGTTGGTCAGGGATGGGGCAGCCACCCAGGTGACTTCTTTTGAAGGGGGAAGGATGTCTCATATTTCTATTTTCTAACATCTAAAACAGCATATGGATATAATACTTAAAAAGTATAGCCTCAATTCAACATTTCCTTACCATTTTATTTGAGGCCCCACCTACCAGAGGCAAAAATAAGTCAGGAAGAAATGGGAAAAGATGAGTGAAAAGTAAAACCCACGCATTTAAGGACAAGGTTACCATAGGTGTTTCCTTAGACTCTAGGCTGGGACAAGTTGATAAAATGTGTGTGAGGTCTGTGCCTGATTAATCTCTTAAACTATCTCATATTCCTCCCCGAGTTCAACCCTGAAGCACTCTTAAGAACAACTCACAAATCCAGCACAGTTGTCACAGAAAGTGGGCTTCAGGTAGGTGGTCTCTTGGAAGTTGTGAGGAAAACCCAGGCCCAACTTGGAGTATATGGAGCTGGCCCTCATGAAGTAGGCTGTGATCTCGTCTCTGCTGATGAGGCCTTCCCTGCCAGCAAATGAAAAATGAGGTGTGAGTAGGGTTGGTACACAAGGCTCCTTGTAGGCTTAGAAACTCACTCTCTTTGTATCCTTGAGGGGTAGTACAGTATGTATTACCTGACAGTTACTTCCAGCAGCCCTCCTCTTAATGAGGATGCGTAGGTTGCATGTAATAATTAGGTAAGATGACACTACAAGAGCAGGTTTGGGTCTAACTAATTTAACCACTCTCCATTAAGACTTTAAAAAGAAGTGATGGAAATGTGAGTATAGGGAGACAAATACCTTATGCTGTAGTTTCTGGCTTTAGACAGTACATCTACGTAACGAACCCACCAATCAAACGTTTAGTTTCACACACAGAACCACCAACATAGAACTTATGTAATCTTGAGAAAAGTAAATATGCAAAATATTAATAAATATTAGTTTCTCATGATCTGTAAGGAAAGCAAGAAGGGATTTAAACTTTTTCTTAACTTTTTTTTTTTAGTTGACTGTTCCTAAACCAGCAGTTATGGAATCTTCAACTCAGGCATTTTAAAAAAGCATGCCTTTTTCTTATGGTCCACTGTGGTCCAAACTGAAGCCAGACAGGCATTTGCTTGATGATGGCTCTCTTAGTTCCAAAATTCATTCAGTGACCACAGTAGCATATGTAAACATATCTGAGTTTATAGATTCTTCTGGCAGAACATTCATGAGGCATTCTCATCACCAGGCTCATAACCACATATTCTCATGCACAAACTCTCACCTGTCTTTGTCCATCACACAGAAGGAAAATGGAAAACTTGCAGCAATCTTTTCAAATTCTTCCTGGGAAATGTATCCATCCTGGTCATGATCATAGTTCTTGAAGACAGACTGTGAAAAAAGGTGTTTCTTTGGTGATTACTGAGAGAGAAATCAATCATAGCCAAATGATGAAGAGGCTGGAACGCCTGAAAAAGGCCTCTCCTCAGTCCTGAGTGACAGGAACAAGGAAACCTGCTCCTTAAGCTGCTGCAGAGACTTGGTGGGTCACATCCCAGGTCTTTGGCAGGCACCAGCATCTAGAGGGTGGCTAGGTGCTTTCAATCCTATTAGCATGTCAATAGGCTGCTCCCCCGGCCCCCCACCCCCGCTCACTGTGCCCATAGTGCACCACGCCGAGGGACGTTCCCCCCCCTCCACTCTGCCCTCCTTTCACTGCACAGCTCAGGCGGCAGTGTAGCTTCTACTAGCAGCCTAGTCTAAAGTGCTCCCATCACTTGCTGGCTTGTACTTTTCTTGTTACACCAGAATAGTCCACAGGATAAAGAGAAATATGAAGGCATGTAGCACAGTGAATTGAACCAAGCAGTGCCAAACTTTTTAGATTCTCCTTATCACCTTTAACTTAAAGCTTTTCTAACCCCTCTCTGCCTGCAGATCAACTGACAGCCTTTAAATGTATGCTCTCTTGCTAGGCTTTTAAGAGGTACACTTCCCTCCATGAGGCCCAAGTGTGTTGGCAAAATGTAACTTCTGAACTGTTCTGCAGCCACAATATGAGAAGTGGTTCCCTGTGCTCACGTAGGAAAGTTCCAACTTTCTTACCCTTTTTGTTTCTACCGCTGTACTCCCCACCCGACCCCCAGAACTAAACCAGGCAGTACCTTGCTTTTTGCCTGCATGGAAACATGGCTGTACTTACATCTACCATCCTTTGGACGTGTTTGCTTATGGTCTTTGGATCAGGTTTGGGAGATACTCCAGAGGCCCAGTCCACTACTACTGGTGGCTTTGAAGGTGTTAGTGGCTAAAATGAAATATTTAGAGAAATCCCAATAACTATAATGCAGTCTTATAACCTACAGCTCGCTCTTTTCCCATTACCTGGTAGTTGCATCTGTGGATACCCCTCAACTATGCAGTGGCAGGGAGCAGAGGGCCCACATATAATCGAAATCTAGAATAGTTCTTTCTCCATTAAACTTTTTATTGAAGCTATTGACAGAGTAAAGTAGTAGTTCATTTAGATCTCCTCCCTGTAAAGCAACTAGAGAAAGAACGAAAAAATAAAATTGATAAACCTCTAACCTTTAGCCAGACTCATCAAGGAAAAAAGAGAGGGCTCAAATCAAAGTTAGAAATGAAAAAGGAGAAGTTACAACTGACACCATAGAAATACAAAGGATCATAAGAGACTACTACTACAACAACTATATGTCAATAAAATGGACAGCCTAAAAGAAATGGACAAATTCTCTGATACAATCTTCCAAGACTGAACTAGGAAGAAATAGGAAATATGAGCAGACCAATCACAAGTAGTAAAATTGAAATGGTGATTTTAAAAACTTCCAACAGACAAAAGTCCAGGACCAGATGTCTTCACAGGTGAATTCTATCAAACATTTAGAAAAGAGGTAACGCCTATCCTTCTGAGGCTCTTCCAAAAAATTGTAGAGGAAGGAAGACTCCCAAGCTCAATCTATGAGGCCACCATCACCCTGATACCAAAACCAGACAAAGATACCACATACACACAAATATTACAGGTTCATATCAAATATAGATGCAAAAATCCTAGATGAAATACCGAGTTGGCCAAAAAGTTCATTTCCATAACATTTTATGGAACAATACAAATTTTTTGGCCAATCCAATACTAGCAAACCAAATCCAACAATATATTAAAAGGATCATACAGTAAGTAGGATTTACAGCAGCAGTACAAGGATTCTTAAGTATCCACAAATCAATGTGATACATCATGTAAACAAACTGAATAATAAAAACCATATGATCATCTCAACAGATGCAGAAAAGGCTTTCAACAAAATTCAACAGCCATTTCTCATAAACTCTCCAGAAAGTGGGCATAGGAACTTACCTCAACATAATAAAGGTCATATATGACAAATGCACAGCTAACATCACTTTCACTCACTGGTGAAAAGCTGAAAGCATTCCCTCTAAGATCAAGAACAAGACAAGGATGTTCACTGTCACCACATTTATTCAACATAGTTACGGAAGTCCTTGCCATGGCAATCAGAGAAGAAAAAGAGAAAAAATCCAAATTGGAAAATCAGTAAAACTATCACTGCAAAGGACATGAAACTACACATAGAACGTCCTAAAGATTCTACCAGAAAGCTAGAGGTTGTCAATGAATTTGGTAAAGTTTCAGACTACAAAAATCTCTTGCATTCCTATACACTAATAATGAAAGATCAGAAAGAGAAATTAGGGAAACAATACCATTTACCATTGCATCAAAAAGAGGAAAATACCTAAGCATAGACCTACCTAAGGAGACAAAAGACCTGTATGCCAAAAACTGTAAGATGCTGATGAAAGAAACTGAAGATGACACAAACAGATGGGAAGATAAGCCATATTCTTAGATTGGAAGAATCAGTATTCTTCAATGACTACCCAAGGCAACCTACAGATTCAACACAATCCCTACCAAATTACCCATGGCATTTTTCACAGAACTAGAACAAACAGCTTTAAAATTTGTATGAAAATACAAGAGATCTCAAATAGCCAAAGCAATCCTGAGAAAGAAAGAATGAACTGCAGGAATTGGACTCCTTGACTATAGGCTATACCACAAAGCAACAGTAATCAAAACAGTATGGTACTGGTGCACAAACAGAACTATAGATCAGTGAAACAGAATAGAAAGCCCAGGAATAAACCCACACAATTATGATCAATTAATCTATGACAAAGGAGGCAAGAATAAACAATGGAGAAAAGAGTTTTCAGTAGGTAGTGCTGGGAAAACTGGATAGCTACATGTAAGAGAATGAAATTAGAACATTCTCTAACACCATACACAAAAATAAAATGGATCAAAAACCTACATGTAAGTCAGATTCTATAGAACTCCTAGAGGGAAGCACAGACAGAATACTCTTAACATAAATCACAGCAATATCTTTTTTGATCCACCTCCAGCAGTAATGAAAATAACAAATGAGACCTAATTAAACTTAAAAACTTCTTCACAGCAAGAAAACCACAAAACCACCAAAGACAACTGAGAAAATGGAGAAAATATTTGCAAACAAAGTGACAAGGGATTAATCTGCAAATATACAAACAACTCATGCAGCTCTCCTTAAAAACAAACCGTGTATATATTATATAAAAGGCAGAAGATCTAAATAGATCTCCAAAGAAGACACAGAGATAGCCAAAAAGCACATGAAAAGATACTCAACATCACTTATCAGAGAAGTTTGAATCAAAAGTACTTTGAGGTATCACCTCACACTGGTCAGAATGGCCATCATCAAAAAGTCTACCAACAATAAATGCTGAAGAAGGTGGGGGGAAAAGGGCGCCCTCCTACACTGCTGGTGGGAATATAAATTGGTACAGCCATTATAGACAATAGTATAGATATTCCTTAAAAACTATAAAGAGAACCACTATATGATCCAGCAGTCCCACTCCTAGGCATATATCTGGAGAAAACCATACTTTGAAATGATATATGCACCCCAGTGTTGATTGCAGCACTGTTTACAATAGCCAAGACATGGAGGCAACCTAAATATCCACAAACAGATGAATGGATACAGAGAAACAACTGATGTGAGGATGCTTTATAATCAACAAGAGGGCAAGGTCACTCCAGCCCACCATGCTATATCCCTTCTCTAACTAGTAAACTACTGTCAGATTCTCCCACTTCTGACATTCATGGCATGTTGTTATTTACTGTTCACATATGAGTCTTAACCCCTTGAGTACTGTGCAGGCTCTTTATGGTCAGGAAATATTCCTCATATGTACTCAAGTTTTCCGTATTCCTAGCACAATGTTAGGCATATAATAGAAACAATATGCTTCTTAAACTGAACTAAATTCTGTTCCAACTTGTAAAGTTGATGAGCAACTTGTAAAGCACCTGTTACATATGGGAGGCTTAATATGAAAAACTCACTGGGGCTTTGTGATTCCTGGGTTCCCGGGCATAGGAAAGTTCGTAGATTTCATCTTCAGTGTAGTAGAGATCTAGGGATAACTGCCAAGCAAAGCAGAACAGAGTTAATTGCTAGGATGCTGTTTGCCAGTGCTTCTTTCCTGGTGTTCCCTCTTCCAGGCTGTAAATTACTTGTTAAAAATTCACAAAGTTTTGGGGATATAACATCTACTCCTGGAGTAGGGCAAGCATTAGTTCTTCAGAATGTTTTTAAATTTGGAGAAGTTTCTTTTAAACTATAGTTAAATAGCTAAGCTTCTATGTAGAGCTTAGACCAAAGGCCCTATCTGGTCAGATGGTCCACACCTCAGGTGTTCTCTCCCAAAGCAGACTGAAAGGACAGTTTTCATGGCCAGATACTATTAAAATTTGATTCCAGCAACAGAATTCCATCTAGATGACATTATCAAATGATATTAACAGTTTTATATATCTTAGAACTTTAAAATTTTAGAGGACAGCAGTCTTAGAAATAATCTTGTTCTTAACCCAATTCTATGGATGGACTTCAGGGGGTTAAGAACTCAAAAACATGCACATTTTTTTGAGTGTGGTTTATGTATGTTTGGGGTAGAAGAATGTTCACTGCTTTCCTCACAAAATTTGTGATCCAAGAAAATTAAGATTGTGCCTGTTTTCTCAGATGTTACTGTCTTAAAGATAAGACCAGCCACAGTCACCTGGCCAATTAGTAAAAAGGCCGGGATTAGATACTAGCTGAATGCAAAGCCTGAGGAACTATCAGAATAGTCCCCTGAGGTAGGAAGAGGCTCCAGTGACTATTCCATGGTGCAAAGAAAAAGGAAAAAGAAAAAGCACAGATTAAAAATTGTACAATTTTAGTACTGAAAGAGAAATGAGAAGTCATCACAGAGATGAACCCCTCTGATTTCACAGAGAAGGAAATAGAGTTCTGTGCCCACAGTCACACAGCTGGTCAACTACAAAACCACAGTCTGGAAGGGAGTTCATCTGCTCGCACACCGCACCACGACAGGCACTCACCTGCCCTGGGCTTGAATGTCTCTGGAATCTAAGCCAGTGGTGGCAGGACCCAAACAATGAACCTGTTCTTGTTTTTTTTTTTAACTCACTGACATGTCCCCCCAATCCCCACCGTTTTTTTTTTTTTTTTTTAATGAAAACCCACTGTCTCCAACTCTTACCAAGGCTTGTATCCTGATTTGCTATCAGCTCCTCCCAGACAGCTTAGGACTGGCTTTTCTATGGGAAGGGAGTACTCCTAGAAGTTCAAGGAGCACAGCCCTGGAGCCCCACCACCTGGGTCTAAGATCAGGCTCTGCTGCTTAATAACTTGCAGCCTCTGCCAAGTTACGTATTTTTGCCTCAGAATCCCCCTCCGTAAAATGGACGTAACAGTGGTATCCACTTCACAGTTTTGTGAGGCTTCCCTGAGCTGATATATGATAAGGAAGTGCTAGTAATCTGTCTCCCACGGAACCTCACCGTCAGCAGGTGCACCAGGTCCTTGTTGGCCTCCAGGGGCGGGGCCACCTCCTGTAGCTGGACTAACTCATTGATGTGGTTGTACAGGGCCAGCAGCTTATGGACGTTCACCTTCCCCTCCTCCAGGTAGTCAGGCATGGCTTCGTACAGGGAGATGAGGTCCTTGAGGTGCACCCCCAGGATGGGGATCTTGAAGTGGGTGCACTCCCCATAAGCACGCCGGTAGTTGTCATAGTTTCTGCAGGAGGACAGCAGCTCAGTCATCTCACCTAGAACCTACAAAACAGAAAAGGAGAGCTGGTTACAGGTACCCTCCAGGCAGGCTCTGCTGTCTGCAGCAGCCACCTGTTTACTCTCAGCCCCTACCATGATCACACCTGGTCCCTGATGAGTCAGGCATGGGGCGATCCATCTCAGGGTGCAGGTCCTGACTCTCCAGTGACAACTCCAACTTAACGTTACATGTCACGGAGCAGACTTACCAAGCGCAAGGTGTACTTTACTTCATAGCTGGAAAATTCTAAGTAAGGTTTTAACATTTTTATGTTAAAGTTGTTCTTTTAAAAAATAAGTGATACAAGCACATGATACATTTTTTTTAAGGTGCAAGATTATACAGTGCATGGCAAGTGTCCCTCTGAACTCTGTCCGCAGTCCCCTTCCCTTGTGTCTTCCAGAGACAAGTGAAGTGTGCTGCCCACAGCTGGCGTACATTAGTGTCTGTGATTCTCGCTGCCCACAGCTGGCGTACATTAGTGTCTGTGATTCTCTCCCTGTCACCTCTGTGATTTGGAACAATATGTGCCTCTTCAGTTGTTCTGCCTGGTCTCAGCCAGCACGATCAAAAAACTAAAAGGTGATCAGATCACTGGAAGGTGTGGGTGGAGTGGCATCCTTCAACCCCAGTGTTGTGAGAGCAGGGATGGTTAATAAGAGACTTCCTGAAAGAAGGGTGAGCACCTGGGAAAAACAGATGGGGCAATGAGGCTAAGATATCTCTTCCCTAAGA
The DNA here is from genome assembly GCF_014754425.2 of Oryx dammah. NCBI lineage: Eukaryota > Metazoa > Chordata > Mammalia > Artiodactyla > Bovidae > Oryx > Oryx dammah. Next base: position 68,355,787 of record NW_024070210.1, on the reverse strand, counting down.
AGACAGTCTCCTGTATCAGCTCAGAGGTGGGGGCTGGGGTTTGAGTTTAGTAAGAAAGGCCAGATGAGATGAAATACTCAGAGCAGTCATCATCAAACCCATATGATATATAGCTGCATTTGTATCTGCACTGTATCATAATGGTTTATATGTATAATAGTCCTGTATCATAAAGGGTTAGTCCCTATAAAATCTAATGTAGGAAAGTACATAGGACACTTAATAAATACCAATAAAATACCACCTATTACAAAATTGTACCTGAAAAGCTTATTTCCAACTATCTGGGAAAGTTCAACTTTCCAGAATGTCACTCTCCAGGGTTTCTGGCTAGTTAGATTTCTAATGTGTCACTATATAACCTTACTTGACATGCAAACTGGTCACTGAACCACCACTGTTCCTTGCTCAAGCAAGGGAGTCAGTACTAAAGATGGTGGCTCTGGACACTCAGTGGCCAGTGAGCATGGAGAAGAGGCACATGTTGTTCCAAATCACCAGCGGGAATGGGGGCGGTAACACTGGCCAGACTGACTCAGTCACCCACAAATCTGTGATGTCCCCACCCTGAGGGTTTTCTTAAGGGCTTCTCTCCTGGGTATTCTGCCTGGTTAAGAAAGGGATGGTGTGGCTTAGAAATGGTCTCTGGGTTGCCCCTCAAGGAGGAAACACTGACACTGGTCCTAGGAATGCTGCTGAAGGGCCCTAGAGGAGACAGGAGCACTGACCTTATTGATTTCATGCGGGACATGTGAACTTGTCTCCTTGAGCCTGGAAATAGAGCTGTGACATAACCCTCCGATCACGGCCATCAACGTATTGAAGTTCTGCAGCTGATGGAGCTTCTGTGACACAGAAAACATGCTAGCAGAGTCACTGTACATGTCAGTTACATGGGAGCTTGAGGCTGTCTCTTGTCTCTGTGCTATGAGTATTCCTAATTCTGGCCAAAGGCTAGTGATCAGGTATTTCAGTTTTCCAAACATTTCTTTTCTCAGGCTTAGTTCCAGACCAGCAGATTCCAAGTCTAGAAAAGCATTCCATCTTCTTCCTTTCATTTCAGCTGGTCTGCAGACCACTCTCTACATCAGTGGTTTCTAAGAAACACAGATTCTGGACCCAAGGCCTGATGTTTAGATTCCCTGGATTTGGGGCTGAGCTTTAGGGATCTATGATTTTAACATACCTTTAGTTAATATCAGAGCAGGTGGTCCATGTACCACACTTTAAGAAACACTGGTTTAAGAACATCTAAAGCTAGAAAAATATATCATTCAGTGTAATCTTTTATATCCTTTATCCCAAAGTAACCAGACTGCTTTATTTTTGAGGGCAACACCATGGCTTAAAAAGACTGTAACTAACTGGGATAGAGTGCTAGAGTCTCTGTGAAATTTCAGATATGTATTCACAGTATCTGCTTTTCTCTCATCAAATGCTTAAAACCTACTCCTTAAACACTAAACCCAGCCATTCAACATAACTTGGGCTTACAGACCTAAATCAAGCTGGCCCAGCTATACTGAAATCTGAATTACCCTTTCCTTTGCTAAGTGGACCATATTAGGTAAAACAAAGTTGGCTGGTAAGCATCTTCTGAAATGTGTTAAAGATTTAAACAGAACTAAAGCTGTACCCTGACTCTGAAGATCGCCTACGTGGCCCTCTCCATACTGATCTCATGTGGGATGTAGAAAAGTCATCACATGGAGATCTGAGAACAGGTGAAGGTGCACAAACCCCACCAGGAGATTCATGAGGGGAAAGCAGCTCTCAGGGACAGGCTACGCTGAGGGGAGAGGGAGTAATTTACCTGGTAGCCCAGGCCTCAAGTCTTCATCCAGTCACTCACCTGAGCCACCTGGATGAACTTGATGAAGACTTCAGCTCGGAGCTGGGGGGTGGGGCGGCTGAGAACCATCAGCTGCACCCACTGGGAGATGCCGTTGCACAGAGCAATGGACCGCTCCATGGTGGGGTTCTCCTTCACACAGCTATTCACGAGGTAATTCTGATAATCAGAGAACTGGGGAAAAAGAGACTCATCAGCACTGTGCTCCAGCATTCCTGGAGACCTGAAGGACATGCTACCTCTGCTGAGCTGATGACCAGAATCTGCTAAGGGACAGAGGAGCTCTTGGGCCTCCTCTCCTTTCCTGCTGACAAGGATGGCAGGAAGGACATGTTTCTTATTCCACCCACAGCATGCCCCTCTACATCAGAAGTCATTAGGCATAAATGGATGTGTACACATACTAGTTAACGCAAATATCATGCTGAGCAGATATGGATAGGATCTTGTTTAAACTCTAAAGAGTACAGTATAAAAGAAAAATCTCAGTACTAGTTCCAGCTCTGCTGCTGAAGGGGAAGAACAAAGATAATCTCACAAAATCTATTATGTCTCTCTCTCTCTCCAACGAAGCTCTGTTGGCTTCAACAGAAGTGAGTTCTCTTGCAGGGAGCTAGTGTTCTTTGGTATCACATACAGAGTTTCAAGGAGCAAGGTCTCAGTCAGCAGAGTTTATCTCTAGGATCAGGGGTGACTGGGGCCATGTCAGCAGCACTTCAAGAGTTTAGGTAAATTCTGAACTAGACCAGTAGCATCTGATTTATTTTGAAATTTCCCCCAGCCATCCAAAGCCTATTCTAGAATGAATTCAAACTCTTACAGGACTTATCCTCATTTGCGGGGAGGAAAATTTTAAAGAAAATTTCTGTAAGACTAATGATTATCAGGGGAAAAGTGTGTGTGTGTGCATAGTACTACCCGGACTTGGAGGGTGGAGCGGGGAGCAGAGCAGGAGGAACACAGCCCAGTAGTGTGCCCTGACTTGCCCAACTACACACAGGCTGACGGGAAAGCCCACCAGCCCAGACAGGACTTCAGGGGGAGGAGGTGGGCGGCCTGTTGAATTCCTCTGCTTACTCTCAGAGCTGTCGCAGGGCAGCTTTTCTCCAGCCCTGTGGGTACATACCGATATCCTCCGGAAGGACTTGAACTCCAGGTAAGTGAGGTGCTCAGACAGTTCTTCTGGCTCCAGATGGTCAAAGAGCAGGGAGACTTTCCGCTTCTTGCTGGTATTTGATTTTATCCTTTGGGTCAGTTTTCTGGACCAGTCACGTGAATTGCTTTTGTGAGTAAAAGTGAAAAGGGAGAAGACGGGGAAAAAGAATAAATCAAAATTGCTTTTCTAATGCAAGTAAATCCATGAACGTTTCTCACAAGAATATGCAAAGCACCATTAGCTAACTTTCCAGGGCCAAAACAATGCATTAACAGTGTCCTTTAATCAGCTTTTCCTGTGGTGACAGCTAGGGAGCCTTGATGGTTCCCATGAGCCTTCTGAATGTGCCATGGGAACTGGGTAAAATGTGCTGATCTTAAGGAAGTGGGAACGACGCAGCCCTGGTCACGGTGCCCTGGCCTTCAAGTCCTGGCCCCGTCACATATGTTCTCTCCATGTCCACTGTGTGTTCTTTCATCTCATGAGGGTGATGGGGACTCTATCTGGTTGGGGGCAGTTTGGGGGCAGTTTCCATGCCAGAAGAGCACAGAGAGAAGATGCCATGCTGAGGAATCCTGTGTAGGAACACACGGTCCCTCTGGGCAGACTTGTGACATTTTCCTCAAATGTCCCCAGGAACTGAAATGACCAAGGAAGCCTTGGTAACTCTAGAGCTGGCCCCACACACATTTTCTTGTGATCAATCCACATATTTCTTACTCAGTTTCCTTCACTAAGGAAGCAAAGAGAAAGGTAGCAGGTTGCAGACTGTGTTTCCCAAATGGGGATTGCTGAGAACCTTGTCTCCTGACAAAAGGGTTCTATGGTCAGACAAGTTTGGGAAATGCTACAAATTCTGCAGCCCTTTTAGCCAAAGAGCATATTACAGACTCTTGAGATGCATTGCAAAAGGGAAGTTCAGTTCACTATTTCTCACGTATATCTGGTCAGGCAACATCCCACTGACTAATTCTAATTCCTAAAGAACATAATGTGGAAAATATTGGTAGAGGAAAGTCAGCTAGGGGTGTATTGGGACAAGGAAGTCAGGGTTTCAAAACTGCCCCAGGCCCTGTGTGCTGCATTTTAAAAATGAAGATGTTGCTATTGCAAAACCTTTTATCTTTCATGTTGTTACATTTCTAAGGAAAGAAGTTCAGAGAGTCCAACCTGTGAAGGAGATTTAAGTGGGACTCTGGTACGTGATTTGGAAATCATTTCTATGTGGCCGTGGTACAAGGCACCAGGGGCTCTCATAGTCCAGCTTCTGCTGTCATTAACTCAACTAGCTCTGTATCCCCATGAGCCAGTCTTGCTGAGCCCCACTTTCCCAAGATAAAAGCATCTTTAAAATATATTTCAGCACTAGAATTCTATATCCTAGGGATCTGTATTATTCTAAAATAAAGCAACCACATTATGAAAACCTTAGCAGAAAATGAGTGTACTCTCCTCCCCCCAAATTAGGACAGGCATTCATTTTTTTCAGTCTGGGACCATCTCATAAATAAGAAATCCCAAGGAACAATATGAAATATTCCTGAGTACTCTTCCACCTCTTCACAGATTGGAGTGTCTCTCGCAGATGTACCATGTATGTTATAAACCCTCTGCGGGATCCATTTTCTAGCAGTATCTTATGTATTTGTAAGTTCAGGGTGCCTCCAGGCATTGGCTGCTGAAGAAGCACCAGTTTAGTCACTGCACTTTCAGTTTCTTTGGATTTGTACAAATTTTAATCAGCGTCTTGCTACCTGATTTCTTTTTCACTGAGACTTTTTTTCCTGCTCTCAGATATAAGCCACATGCAGCATTATCACCAAGGACTTCTCTTCTTTTCTGGTACATGGCAAGCTTTTTTCTTTGGTAAAGCCACTGAACCTGCCTGAAGGCTTCTTGGGTCACAGCAGGACACACAGCCTTGCTGAGCAGCGTGGGTTATATTACAGGAGGGAGGTGGTTTCGAAAGATAGGATACTCACATTTGTGTTGTGTCAATCAGGTGGCAGTGGAGCTCCTCGCCATTTGCTTTCACCAGTTCCTGAAACTCCTCCATGGTGCTTGCCAAGCTGGTATCCATCTTAAACATGATCCAGAATTCTGTTATCCAGTACCTACATGGTGGGAGTCACAAAACATAAGCCAAAACTGAAGCCAAGGACTCACATTTTGGTAAGTTCTTCCCACAAGGACTCAGAAAAAGACAGGGGCTGATTTGTCCTATATTCCTGGAAATAAAGACTTATATATTTCTCTCTACAGAATATAAGGAGCTGGAGTTGGGGTAGGGGGGAGAGAAGAAAACCCCACTGACAATCAGCTGTGGGTCCCCATACCTGCCCATATCAAATGCTATGCTTTGCTAAAGTGAATCATAATCTGAGAAGCCATGACAAAAGATTTAGGCCCAACAACATGGGGTTCTTTTGCTTCACCCCACCCCACAAAGTCCCAGATGTATGCAGAAATGTTACCTTACAAAATAGCAGATCTTCAGGCAAAGCCCTGGTGAATTCTTTGCCAAGGCATCCTTATAGGTAGGGCTGTGGTTAAGGGAAATGGAAGCCTCTGTTATAGAAACCAAGCAACTTCTTATCTTTGGAAGATTTGCTAAAACTGCCCTCCCCCAGCCCTCCTAAAATTTTCTTTTAATTAAAATGTTTTCTTACATCTCTGGACCTAGGATAAAACCAACTTGATGTGTGTAGCTGTACGCTTATTATCACCTAGAAGGGCGAAGTTTGTGACTTTATCTAGCCCATGCTAAAGTGGCTTATGGAAGAATGCCACAGCATCTCCTCTACAGAAGGAGGAAGTCACCAGCACAGCAAGGCACGAACAAAAAGATCTGGAAGAAGTGAAGAGGGGCCTCTGCCCACAGCCAAGACTAGGAGTCTAGTCTGCCAGAGAAAACAAGCTAAAAAGAAGAGCCCCTTTCTAGCAACTGATTTAAAACAAAAAACACCTTATGCAGTGAATTAGAAGGAATAAATATTCAGATATAATGAAAATTCAAGCAATAATAGGAAAATGATATGCATAGAGGGTGTCAGTAGACTGATCTTACAGGTTGTAATGGCAAGTCAGAAAAAGTCATGTGAATGACCCAAATACAGTTGGAGAGCATGTGAAGGATCAATATCATTGGGAATATTCCATGAGAATGATGCCATCCTAAGAACACAAAAGAACAGCAAAGGTCCACCAAGTTCACATGTCTCTAGTGATATATGGAAAGAATATACATTTATTGCAAAGGTCAAAGAAATGCAAAATCCAATCCAGTGATGAAGCTGTGTGGTTGTACTCTGTTCTATCAACATACTGAGGAATACTATGTGGGCTGTGTGCTATAGAAGCCACTGCCCTTTTTCTCCTCTTAAAAACCACCAGAACTCCGTGAATTCCAGCAGGTCACTGAGAGGACTCCACTGAGCAGCCAGTAGATGTCCCAATTAAGCAGGGCTGAGCAGTCTTCATTCAGTGGGTATGCATGTTTTAAACCTTGGAAAACACAGATGTAGATATAGTAAAGTAAAAGACAGTCTAAAGCTTATTACTTTTTTTTAATTAGGGAAGAGTCTGTGTATTTTGAAATCTTACATACCTGTAGTATTTAAGAGCATATTAGAATGATAGCTGTGAAACTTCAATTTGGAATATATAATTAAGGCTTTACACTTAAATTTTAAATTCAAACCTTACTAAGTTTATGCATAGCTTTGAAACACCTAAGATGTCAGCTTTACTGTTTATAATTTTAATCTACTGAAGTTAGAAGCTTATTTAGAATTCAAAAAGGTCCTTGAAATAGTTTAAAAATCTAAAATATAAAATTCATAATTATATAAGTATATACCTATCGATAATTACTTTAAATGTGTATGGAATAAATGTTTCAAACAAAAGACACAGAGTGGCTGAATGAATACAAAGGCAAGATCCACATATATGCTGCCTACAAGACATGCACTTCAGAATCAGACTGAAAGTGACGGGATGAAAAAAGGTATTCCATGCAAATGGAAATTAAAAGAAAGCCATGGCAGTGATACTTATATCCGACTTTAAAACAACGACTGTAACAAGAGACAGGAGGACATTACAGAGTGACCAAGGGGTCAATCCAAGAAGAGGATATAATAATTAAACATATATACACCAAACATAAAAGCACCTAAACATACACAGGAAATGTCAACAGACATAAAGCAAGAAATTGACAATAAAACAATAGTAATAGGGGATTTTAACACTCTTATATCAATGAACATCATCCAACAAAAAAATCAGTAGGGAAACACTGGCCTTAAGTGAAACATTAGCGTAGGTGTGTTAAGATATACAGAGAACATTCCATCCAAAAGCAGCAGGATACATACATTTTTCAAGTGCAAACAGAACATTCTCCAGGACAGATCACAAGCTAGGCCACAGAATGAACCTCAGTAAATTTAAGAAAACTGAAATCATACTCACCATTTTTTCTGACCACAATGCTGTAAGATTAGAAATAAGCTATAGAAAAAAAAAAAATCACAAATGTGTGGAGACTAAATAATATGCTACTATACAACCAATAGATCACTGAAGAAATCAAGGAACAAATAAAACAAGACCTGGAGACAAATGGAAACAAACCCACAAAATCTATGGGGTGCAGCAAAAGCAGGTCCCAGAAGGAAGTTTATAGTGACACAAGCTCATCTTAGGAAACAAACAAACAAAAATTTCAAATAAATTACCTAGCCTTAAAGGAACAAGAGAAAAACAAACACAACCCAGTTAGTAGTAGGAAAGAAACTTATAAGATCAGCAGAAATAAATGAAACAGAGGCTAAAAACAATAGGAAAGATCAATGAAACTAGGAGCTGTTTTTTTTTCCAAAGATAAAACTGATAAACCTTTCTAGACTCTTAAAAAAAATGGAGAAGGCCCAAATCCAGAAAATCAGAGATGACAAAGAAGTTACAATGAGTACCAGAGAAATGCAAAAGATCATAAGAGATTACTACTATATGATGATAGATTTGACAACTTAGAAGAAATGTACAAATTCCTAGAAATGTACAATTTCCCAGGACAGAATCAGGAAGAAATAGAAAATATGAGCAGACTAATTACCCATAACAAAACTGAGTTAATTTAAAACAATACAATGAACAAAAGTTCAGAACCAGATGGTTTTACAGGTGAATTCTACCAAATATTTAGAAAAGAGTGAACACCTATCCTTCTCAAATATTCTAAAAAATTCCAGAGGCAGGAATACTTCCTAACTCATTCTATGAGGCCAGCACCACCCTGATACCAAAATCAGACAAAAACTTCACATAAAAAGAAAATTACAGGCCAACATCACTGATAAAAATATGATGAACACAGATGAAAAAATCCTCAACAAACTTTAGAAAATCAAATTCAACAGTATATTAAGAGAATTATATATGACAATTAATTTGAATTTATCCAGTGGGTACAAGGAAAATTCAGTCTCCACAAATGAGTCAGTGGGATATACCCTATTGAAAAATTGAAGAATAAAAATCATATGATCATCTCAATAATGCAGAAAAAAATATTTGAGAAAATTCAACATCCTTTTATGATAAAAACTCTCCACAGTGTGAGTAATGAAGGAACATATCTCAACATATATGCCATATATGACAAGTCCATAGCTAACATCATACTCAATGGCTGCATAGCTTAAAGCATTTCCTCTAAGATCAGGAACAAGACAAAAGATGCTCACTCTTACCACTTTTATTCAACATGGTAGTAGAATCCAGCCACAGCAATCAGACGGTAAGAAGAAATTAAAGAAATCCAACTTGGAAAGGAAGAATTTAAAACTGTCACTGTTTGAAGATGACATAATACTATACATAGAAAAGCCTAAAGATGCCACCAAAAACTACTAAAGCTCATCAATAAATTCGGTAAAGGTGCAGGGTACAAAATTAATATATTGAAATCTGTTGAATTTCTATATACTAACAAGGAACTATCAGAAAGAGAAATTGAGAAAACAGCATCATTTACAATCATATCAAATAGAGGTAAAAGACTCATACTCAGAAAACTTTAAGACACGGATGAAAAAAATTGAAGATGACAGAACAGATGGAGAGGGATACTTATGTTCACGGATTAGAAGAATGTTGTTATGATGACCATACTACCCAAGTCAGTCTACAGATTCAATATAATCCTTATCAAAATACAAATGGCATTTTTCACAGAATTAAATAATTCTAAAATTTCTATGGAAACACAAAAGACCCTGAACAGCCCAAATAATCTTGAGAAAGAATAACATAGGTGGAGTTATCATGCTCCCTGACTTCAGACAAACTACAAAGCTACAGTCATCAAAATGGTATAGTATTGGTATAAAAACAAACGTAGATCAATGGAACAGAAGAGAGAACCCAGAAAATAACTTTGAAACTTACAGTCAATTAATCTAAAACAAAGGAGGCAGGAATATACAATGGAGAAAAGACAGTCTCTTCAATAGATGTTACTGGGGAAACTGGACAGCTCCATGCAAAAGAATCAAACTGCACTATGCAGTCACACCATGCACAAAAATAAATTCAAAACTGATTAAAAACCTAAAGGCCCCCAAACCATTGAACCTATAGAGGAAAACATAGGAAGTATGCTCTTTGGATATGTCTCCTCAGGCAAGGAAAACAAAAGCAAAAGTAACTGGGATTATATCAAACAAAAAAGCTTTTGCAAAATGAAGGAAACTATCAACAAAAAAGAAAAGGCCACCCACTAAATGATGGAAATATCTGCAAACAATATGTCCAACAAAGGGTTAATATCCAAAATATACAAATAACTCATACAATATTAAAAAAAAAACCTGAGGATCTGAATAGACATTTTTCTAAGAAGACATACAAATGGCTAACAGGCACATGAAAAGATGCTCAGCATCATTAATCATCAGGAAAATGCAAATCAAAACCACAAAGAGATCAACTCATACCTGTTAGAATGGCTATTATAAAAAAGACAACAAATGACAAGTGTTGGTCAAGATGTGGAGACACTGCTAGTAAGAATATAAACTGGTGCAGCCACTATGGAAAACAGTAAACAGGTTCCTTAAAAAATTAAAAATAGAACTCCTGGGTATTTATCTGAAGAGAAGAGATATATGGAGCCCTATGTTCAATGAAGCATTATTTACAATAGCGAAGGTATGGAAGTAAACTAAGTGTTCATCAAGAGATGAATGGAAAAAAAATACTTGGTGTACACAAACACAATGGAATATTACCCAGCCATAAAAAATAACAAAATTTTGCCATTTGCAACAACATGGATGGACCCAGAGGGTACACACTAAGTGAAAACAGTCAGAGAAAGAAAAATACTGTACTTCATTTATACATGGAATCTAAAAACACTAAACAAATGAATATAATGAAAATAGAGTTATGTGTACAGAGAACAAACAGGTGTTTGCCAGAGGGGAGGAAAGAAACAAGTGAAGGAGATTAAGAGTTACAAACTTTCATTTGTAAAAATAAATGAGTCATGGATATGAAACACACTGTATGGGGAATACAGTCAATAATTATATAGTATCTTTGTATGATGACATGTCATAACTAGACTTATTGTGATCATTTTGAAATGTACGTGTGTGTGTTAGTTGCATTGTATCCGACTCTTTTAGACTCCAGGGACTATATCCTGCAAGGCTCCTCCATCCATGGAATTCTCAAGGCAAGAATACTGGAGTAGGTTGCCATTCTCTTCTCCAGGGGATCTTCCTGACCCAGGAATCGAACTCACATCTCCTGCATTGCAGGTGGGTGCTTTACCATCTGAGCCATAGCAAATCACTGTTATGTGACAGGAACTAACATAACATCATAGGTCAGTGATACTTCAAAAACAAATAAAGAAAAAGAAATCAGATTTGTGGTTACTAGAGGTAGGTGGTGGAAAAAGGGGGGAATGTAGGAAGGCACTCAAAAGGTACAAACTTCCAGTTATAAGACAAATAAGTACTAGAGATGTAATGTACAACATGATAAATATAATTAACAATGCTCTATAGTATATGTGAAAGTTGCTAAGAGGATAAACTCTTAAGTAATCATCACAATAAAACTTTCATCTATTTTCAATTTTGTATCTATATGAGATGATAGACATTCACTAAACTTATGAATCATGCTTTAAACCTTAAACATTTATAGTGCTTTAAGTCAACTTTATCTCAAAAAAAGAAACCTGGAATAAAAAATAAAATCCAAGTTGCAGTTTAAAACCATTGTAAGTATTTAATTAATTGGCATTATTTTAATTAACCAAACATTTTTAAAGGTCTCTTACAAGTGCTTAGAGGGACAGTCTAGACCTATGGAAAGAACAGATTTGCAAGATAAACTTGAACCCCTAAAGAAAAACTATGACTGTGAAATTTGTACTTTTCATAAAAGGAGTTTAACTTAAGAAACCTAACTTTTGATAGACTTACTGCTTATAAAATCTATCCTTAAGGGCATGAAAACCAAACAGAAACACAGAACATAAAACCACACACACATACACACATCAACAAAGATAATCAGTATAAAAAATAAGCCCAGGTAAATTTCCTGAAGTGAACGGTTCCAATCCTTGCCTTTCTTTGGGCACAAAAGGGAGGAATGAGAATGAGATGGTTTTATGTTTCTTTATGACACATGTTACTCATCCCTTCAGTGCAAAGAGAGTCAAGCATAAGGCATATTCAAGAGAAAAATGTTGTAGAGTCTGTATTTTTATTATTTGATCTAGTAGCTGAAATTTTTAAGTTCTTCCTTATGAATGAGGAAGGCACACAAAAAGAGCCACTTTTCTTCCAAAACAATTGGGTGGACACATAAGTCAACACGGTGCCTCTTACTGTGGAGTCTGTCTTCTTCCTGGTTGCTCCCCATCCTTCTCTTCACATGCCTGCTCCCCTGTGCACAGTGCCGGCCACACTGTGTGCATCAGGATCTGTGAGCCCCGTTGGTCTTCATCTGCAGGCCAAGCCTGTGGGCACACAGAACGTCCCTCAGGAGGGCAGAGCCCGCCAAGGTCACAAAGAGCATGCCACAGTGGGGCCACCTGCGCGAGGCAGGCACTGCTTCTCACTTGAGGAGATGAAGCAAGCAGCAGCACGTGCAGGCCACGACTGAGGGTCAGGCGTCTGCGGGGGCAACCGTCACTGTTCGCTGGGAGCTTCAGGCGCCACATCTTCATAGGCAGTGCTGTGGCAACAGAGTGCCAGGACAGTTCCGACCGTACCTTACAGGCATCCACACTATGCGAAGCACATTGGTAAACTTTCTCCCTCAACCATGGAAAACCAGGAAACAACAGGAAACGATCCAAGCTTTTTTAATGGTCCAGAAAAAGGACCCCTCCAGTCTGGTGTGGGTCTGGCATGGAGGAGAGAGGGTTTCTGAGAGAGCTGAGGACGGAGCAGGCAGGGCACACTGGGTAAGCTGAGGGTCCACCATCCCCCTCTATCTGCAGAGGCTCTGAAGCAAGGTCTCATTTGCTTCTTAGGAAAGTAACTGCAGGGCTGGATAATAAAGGAGGAGGTGGCTGTGCCGATGAGCAGCCCCGCATGGGACAGAGGCCAAGGAGAGAGACTCTGGGGCCCAGAGGAAGGCGGAGGCATGGGAATGGAGAGGAGAAGAGAGCTAAGAGTCATTTCTGAAGCAGGAACCCTGGGATTGGGTGATTGGCTCCGTGGGAGGTGAAAGGCAGAGAGGATCGTAAGGGCTTTGATGTTGCTGCTTCAGGCCATCAGAGGGGCAACGGCATCATGGACTGAAATTGAAAATGAAAATACAGGTGTCAAAGCAGAACTAATGGGGTAGTAGTAGTGGAGGTGGCAAGTTAAGTTTTGAGTATATTAAGATTGAAGTGTCTATAGGACAAAAGAGTCCCAACATTTAAAAAAAATGGTTTGAGTTAGAGAAATATGGACTTGAAGGTCATCAGAGGAATGGTGGTGGAAATCTTGGTGATAAATCACCCAGGGAAAGTATAGAGTGAAGAAAACCAGAATGCTATCTCATTTTGAAGAGGTTCTCAAAGAAAAGTCTGGATGGAGAGCTGGAGGCGGGTGTCCCAGGAGAAGGGAGACCCAGGAAGGTGCAGTCCAGAGCCCTGGAAGGAGTTTGGAGAGGTGGGGTGCTGTCAACGATATTTCTACCGGGAGGTCTCTATAAACAAAGATGGAAAATAAGCTACTGGGCTTGACAACCAGGAGGTCACTGGTGACATCAGAGGAAAGTCTGAGTACAGGGGTGGAGGCCACAGTTGGGTGAAGGAGTAAGTGGGAGTTGAGAGATGGGAGATAGTGAGCGTGGACTATTTTAAGAAGTTTGTGCATCACATTTCTAACCCTAACAATGGAATGAAGGGGAGGCAGGGTTGAGAGTTTATTTTTAGGTTAGGGAGATGTGAATGAGTTTTAGACTGAGGGGCAGGTGCCACTGAAGATGCAGGATTTAAAAGGATAGGAAAGAGGGGGAGATAAACTATAGAGAAAGATTCTGCAAAAGTGGAAGGAAGGATAGCAGGGAGGAGGACTCTGGGTCCACAGTGGGGGCCACAAGTTAGTCCTTGGAGAACAGTTTTTTCTTTGGGTATTTAATTCCTGACACTACTGAGGACTGCTGGTACATGGGGTTCCAGTATGGTTTTAGAACGCTCTGTAGATTAGACATCCATTTATTACCTGTACCTCTCATTACGTGGACTCCTCCAAAGGCCACTGAAATGCCACTGAAAACGCCTTCTCTGAGAGGTTTATAAGCAGGCTTAGGGAATGGATTCAGTCCTGATGGCTTTTATGCTTTTGCTGAGTGCCATGAGATGAAAAGGGAGGGCTGGGGAGAGTGGTAAAGAATTAGAAGAGCTCTATAGCATGACTCAGTGCCCAGAACCTGGGCTTCAAGGTGCTAAACAGTCTCACCCCATCTATAGCCCGCAGTGTCATCAGGCATCAGAAAGAGAGAAAGCAGTCGTTTTGCCCACCCTACTCAATTTACAGCCCAAAGAAGGTCAGAATCCAGCAGGGTTTGCTTGGCACAGCCAGTGCCTCAGTCTAAAGCAGAAAGGCACCAGCTGCCCTGGTGTCAGGAAGCTCTCTTCAAAACCTGGGAAGGTTGAAGAATTAGACAGGAAAGCCAGAATGCAGCACCCGTGTCAATTTGCATGTGATGAATATGAATTTTGATTAATCTTCGGGAAAAGTATTTTTCACTAGCAAGAGCAAACGAAGAAGACCGTGTCTGCATGTTAATCTCTTTGACCTGTTCCCAGAAAAATCAGCATCAGTAACACTGCCTTGTCCAACAGAAGACACATATGCACACACAACACATATCCCCAGACACGCACGCCATTCCCTGAAAGGACACACGAACCCATTCACCACTCAGGGTTATGCCAAACCAACCAAAATGAAAGCATCATTTAAATTTCAAGATGCTTCTGAATCAATCCTATTTGCGGATTGCTGCCAGGCACTGAGCTAAAGGATATAGAGTGATAACTTTTTGGAGCAGTTCAGCAGAGGAAATGAGAATTCGGTGCATGGTCAGCATGACTTGCAACAGTTGGTTACTTCGACACAGGTTTCCGTCTGCATCTGAAAACACAAAGAGCAGCATCTGAGCAAGGCCCCAGAGAGGAATTAGTTACCCGACGGGGGACACCTGCCAACTCTCATCGCTCGTGGGGGAGACCAGAGTGCAGGCTCTGCAGGCACAGTGCCTCCTCCCTGGCCTTCGGCACGGCACATCCCTCGCTTCTTTGCTTTTCTTATCCTCCTGCTGCATACTCCCCTTCCCCAAATGCCTGTTTTGATGCTCATTAATCGCCCTTCGAGAAGGCGGCAGGATCGTGGGGAAGTGGTACCATTTGCACAGGTACACGTGAGTCTGCTGAAAGCAGAAGCAGATCCAGGTTTTGGGGCTCCCAAAGGGCATATGGTCGGGGGAGGAAGAAGTTCCTTCTAGGATCCCAGTGAAACGAGTTATAGTCTTAATAGACCACAGTTAAAACCTAAACTGCACAAAAACATATGACCATATGAATGCATTTCTAGGGCTGGCCCATGATCTTGGAAGGGCTTGTGCCAGTGAGGGGACCTAAACTGCAAGTCTCCCTAGTTTCATGGGCAACGTGTCTCTGGATGGGCATAAAGGAGGAAGACTATGGGCAAATGTGACTTTGGGAGATTATGGGTGGGTTTACAAGTACCTATGATGATCTGTATCAAAGAGCATGGGTAGCTTCTTAATTGGGCTTCCAAATTCCACTGGTACCAGACAGCAAGATTTTTTCCATACACTGGCACTGGGTATAAAGATTCCCCCTAGAGTGGTTTTCAAAATCTTTTAACACTTGTGGGAGGAAGTGTTAAGGGCTGGTTGTTCACAGACGTCTATTCTCTGTCCTTCACCATGGACTGCATTGCCAGTTCCCTTGCCAGTTAATCTACAGTTGGGTTCAGCCATTGGGAAGCATCAGCAAGAGATGGGAGGAGAGGGAAGTCAGGATATTTTTCTCCTTCCTTCTCTGCTTTGGTACCACTTTCCTGACAGCTGCTACAGGTCTCTTCGATAAATGATTACACTGTTTGGCCCCTCTTTCAGGGCTCCAGCTCTCACTGGGATCTAAAACTATTCCTCTCCTTTGACTTTAGTCCTAAGGATGGTAGCAACCTTTGGCTGTTGACAGTCTCTGGGTATCTGGGTCCAGTATCTCAACTGCACTCTGTGTAAGTAGTGCCCCTTCATTAAAGTGTATTCACTTAAACCATATGAATTCTGTTCCCTCTTGGGAACTTTAATGATTCAGTGGAAAATATCAAATTAAAGAATATACATGAATTTTTTAAAATCATTTTTTGCTCTTTAAAGCACATTATACAAAAGGGGTTGTCACTTTCATTCTTTCTAAGTGTACCAAATTGTAAATGAAGGACACAGTCCATCTGGGCTCAGAATTCAGAAGTCCTGGCTCATCCTCAAATGATGATCTAAAGTCATAGTTCATTGACCACAATAACTACATAGTTCATTAACTACTTGCGAAAACATAAGGAACCCTGATGAGATCACTCCCCTTCCCCTCACCAAATCCACCAGTTCACCTGCATTCTGTCACTCTTATTTCTTGCCTTCCTCTGTAACCATGGAAAGCACTTCAGAAGGCAATGCCTCCACTGAGCTCTGAGGATCTTTTTCTTAAGGACAGTGACACCATCTTTGTCCACTTTCTCTCCTCCAATATCAACTTTTCTCTCTCCTGGTTTACTTCCATTGGCATTTAAATATGCACCAGAACCTCCTATTTAAAACAAAATGAAATAAAGCAAAACCTGAAACCCTTGTCCACTCTAGCCATCTCTCAATTTTGCTCCCCCTTTCAGTAAAACTTCACTGTCATCTATTTCTCATCTCCCACCCCCTTTCAACCATTCCATTTTTGACTTCTACTTCCATTATCCCAGTAAATCTTTTATTTTCAGGGTCACTGATCAGGTCCATATTGCTATATCCAAGAGTTCATTCCTCTGTCCTCATCTTACTCTATGATTCAAGCTGCATTCAATCCAACCCAACCCAAGCTGACAGCTCTGTCCTCCTTCCTGAACACTCTCTCCTCTTGGCTTCCTCAGCATCACACTCTCTCAGCTTCTCTCTGTGGCTCTTGTTCTGTCTCCTGTTCCTTTGCTGAGCTCTTAAATGTCACCATGCTGTGGCTTAGTCCTCCCACTTCTTTTCCTTTTCTAACAATTTTTAAAAATTAAAACTTAAGTTTTAAATTTAAAAAATTAATTTATTTCTTCTAGGCAGAGAAATTCATCTATAGTCCTTTGGGATAAAATACCACTGATATGCTTGTGACTGCCCAACAGACATCTTCAGCCTTACTTGGTGAATCTATATAGATGTCTAATTTCAGACTTAACTCATCCAAGCAAAATTCTTGACCTCTCCCTTCCCCAGTTCACTTCTCCTCCATTCTTCCTCATCTCAAGAAATGGCACCACAACCATCCTTTCACTTACCCAAACAGAAAACCTAGGGGTCACTCTTTATTTCTCATTTTCCCTCATATCCAATCCATTAGTGAGCCTTGATTCTACTTTCAAAATAGGTCTCAAACCTCTCCATGTTCCCGCATCCTTGCCACCATTCTAGTTGTAATCATCACCATGGAGACCTACTTGACCTCCCTGTTTTTACTCTCATCCACCTACCCACCATCTGTTTTCCACAAAGCAGCCAGGAGTGAGCTCCTAAAACCCACAAATCAGGTCATGTACGTAATATGCTTCAATGGAGCCCATTACCCTTGCAATAAAGCACCGACTCCCGACTGCAGCCCACAGAGCTCTCCCCGTTCTGGTCCCTTTCAGTCTTCTGTTTCATTCCATACCATGTTACTCTTCTCCGTACTCCTGTCTATACCTCAAACACGCCAAGCTTATTCCCACTTTGCATGTGTTCTTTCCTTCAGTGTGGCCTTCCTTCCCTTGGACCATTCACGTCATTCATGTCTCGGTTTCGATGTCACATCCTCAGAATGGTGATCCTTGAACTACCTCTGTAGCCATGACCCTGCCCGAGCTTCTTCACAGCACTTACCAATGATCTGAAGTTATCTTTTTTATGTGTTTAGTTTTCATTTTTTGAGTCTCCACTAGAATACAAGCTTCGTGAGATCTGACCTTGTCTGTTTTTTTCATATCCATATCTCTAGGGTCCAGAACAGTGCAGATAACATGCAGTTACTTACAGAGTAAATGAGTGAACTATACCAAATAGGAGACCCCTTAACTTTTCATGTTGCTTTGGATATTGTGTTTGCTTTTTTCATTAGCTATTTCATTAATGATATTTAATTGTTGTTGTTATTCAGTTGCTAAGTTGTGTTCAACTCTTTTGCAACCCCAAGGACTGTAGTCCGCCAGGCTCCTCTATCCATGGGATTTCCCAGGCAAGAATACTGGAGTGGGTTGCCATTTCCTTCTCCAGGGAATACTCCCAACCCAGAGATCTAACCTGCTTCTCCTGCTTAGCAGGCAGAATTCTTTACCACTGAGCCACCTGGGAATGCCCAATGATATATAATATACACACTTATTTTCTTCTTGACCACAGCTTATAAAGTTACAATTAACAAAGTTATAATTTGATAAATCATTTTTAAGAAGTATTTATCTAGCCTGTTACAGTTCTGTAAATCTTTCATTACTTGTTCTAAACTTACCCTCTGGTGAGAGAGGGTTAGTACCACTAACTCTCTGTTTTCTGGCCCACATAATTTCTGTAATATATATCTCTTGCCACAAAAATTCTGTAAAACAAAACATCCCAAAATTCAGTGATGGAAAACAGTGATCTTTTATTTTTTCAAGTGTCTGTAAGTTGGCTGGGGGCTGGCTGATATTGGCTGGGGCTCCTCCCCTACATGCCCCCAGCTTCCCTGGACCAGTGGGCTAGCCATGGTGTGTTTTCATGGTGATGGCAGGGTGCTGTAGGGTAACTGGAACTGTCCAAGGCCTCTATCCTAGCCTTGGAATGGGCATGCTGTCACTTCCCCTTTATTCTGCTGGTCAAAGAAAGTCACTGCTGAACCTCCAGGCAAAGGGCAGGAACCTCAAAGTCACATGGACAAGATCACTGACATGGAGAAGGCAAAAAACTGGAGGAGGGGACAACAATCCACTCTGCCACAATTATGGGATGTAAGTTTTCAATTCGGCATCTGACAACATAGCTGTTATAATGCACCTCTCCTCACAGAAGCAGGAGTGTTCCTGTCCCCATACATCATGGCACAAAGCAGGAAGATCTGAAATGTATTTGTAGGGCACACATCAGAATGTTCACAGGAGTCACGGACACAGTCGCAGACACACTCAGTATGGACAGAATCTAAAACCGGTTCTCTCAACTGCTCTTTGTGGTTGGCAAGCATCTTTCCAAGGACTCTCACGTATTAGGAAAAGGGGCTTAGATGTGTCCTGAGTCAGATCAAAACATATAGAAAGATATAGAAAGATTTAGGGACCCAAATAGGTTTATTATGGAGAAGACTCAGGAGCGGTATTAACGTTATCTTCAAATATTTGTAATGCTATGTGTAGGTGGAGGTTTAGACTTCTTCTGTAGGGCCACAAACTGGGGAACCAGAGAGGATGAGTAGGAAAAAATGACAGGAAAGAGAACTGGGCACAACACAGGGTAGAAAAGTTCTAACCCTGAAGCCTGCCCAACAGTGGAGCCATTCCCCTCACAGACGCATTCAAGAGGAGGTGGGCCAGGACATTTAACCACATCACTGAATCTGGCTTAGCAGCTGCTATTTACTGAAATGAAAGTAAAAGTGTTAGTCACTCACTTGTGTCCAACTCTTTGCGACACCATGGACTGTATGCACTGTAGCCTGCCAGGCTTCTCTGTTCCTGGAATTCTCCAGGCAAGAATACTGGAGTGAGTTGCGATTTCCTTCTCCAGGGGATCTTCCTGACCCAGAGATTGATCCTGGGTCTCCTGCATTACAGGCAGATACTTTACTGTCTGAGCCCTTAAGTCCTACTCAATACCAGGGACTCTGCTAAGTACTTTAACAATTTTACTTCTAATTCACACAACACATCTAATGGTGTCGGTCCTGCTTATAATTTATAGCTGAGAAAATCAACAGACAGAGAGATGAGTTCCTTTGTTCTGTCTGGGTCAAAGAGACTACAGGTGGAGGAGCTAGGATCTGGCTGCTGGTTGGTTTGATTCCAGATCCCCAGCTCTCCACGACACTGCACAGCCATTTGTCAGAACAGGGAATTCAAGTATGAAAAAGCGGAAATGGCTAAAGTATAGATAAGCTTTATGATCTCTTCCAGTCCTGAAGGCTACAAGACTAAGAGATGCCATTGGCATATTGGATTGGAACCAATTAATGCACATTTGAAAGGACAGCTTTTTGCATCTGACGATTTCTGAAAAGCTCTCCTATATGCCTTGGTGGATGGGCTCTGATCATTCAAGTTGCCTTTAAAATAAGAAGGGTGCTGTGCCTAAGACTCACAGTCATAGTCACTCTCCACTTTTACCTTGCACTCTCCTCTTCCCCAGGGTTCTGTGATGCCCCCACCCCCCACACTTTGGGCATGTTAATCCTCACATGTTCTGTGGGAGGGCGGGCTGGCAAATGGTAAGGCTGGGAGGGAGTGACTCATCCAGCAAAGGGAGGCAGAGACAGAGGAGAGAAGGTGCGTCTCGGCATCTCAGCTGACACCCCGCTCCTCTGTGCCCCCTTTTCCACGGGAGAACGTCCTGGTGTGTGCATTTGCCCTCGTTCCCACCACTGCCTCTCCCTGATGTGACCTTCAACATCTGTATGACTGCATCAAGGAGGCACTTGCCTCCTGCCCTCATCTCAGAGAGCAGCGCTTCTTCCTTCTTGAGGGGAAGAGCCTCCCTCTGAAAGGCAGATCTCAAAGTGGGTGATCCAGGGGATCATCTTCCAGTCTTCTGGATTTTATTTTGATAGTTTGGTATAAATGCTATAAGCTGATTTAAATATTTCAGTGAATAATTTAATTTTGTTTGCAGCTTTAGGCTTTTGAAAAACACAGGGTGTCATACTAAAACTTCTAATAAGTGAAATGTGCAATGCATAATAAAATGTGCGTATTTTCTCATTTCCATCTGCTTCTCCTTCTACTTCAGAGGAAGCCTGCTCTAAAAGGTTAACCTCAGTGGGACATAAAGTGTCAGCCTTACGTACTCCATCACGCGACCTGAGGAGCAATGTGTGCTGCTAGTCAAAGACCCACCCGACCTGTGGCCCATCTGCTCCACAGAACAAACAGGAAAGCCATGTGGCTTCTAGAGACATCTCTCTGTGAGCCAAAAACGGGGTTTCCATCCTTCGATTCAGTGCTGGCAGCAGCCACGCTTCATGGGATCCAAGCATCTCAGGGTGGAAATGACTCTAGCTACCTTCCACCTCAACCTTCTAACTGATGCACGACCCCCTCCCCTAAAGGCATCACAGGTAACAGGCCCTACCTGTACCCTTCCAATGACAGGACACAACTCTCTAACTACTCCACAGAGCAACTTTTCACTCTATTTCAATTAAAAACATTTTATCATTAACTGACTCAGTGCAAGGTATGGTCCTAGGTACCAAAGGAGGTATGAAGAGCTACAAGAAAACCCTTGTCCCCGAGGAGCCCAAAATCTAGTGGGGAAATAAGACACACACTCAAGATACTTGAACATCATCTCAGGCGGTCTATGCTAGAGGTGAAACCCATGGAGACCATGCTGAATTGGTGGTAAAGTTCTGGGGAAGAAGAAACCCTATCCAGTTGTGGTAACTCGGGAAGCATCTCTTGATATCTGAAGTGAGGTGACCCAACGTTTCAAGAGGCCATCTGGTCCAGCCCTCTGCCTCTCGGTTGGCCTGTGGACGCTGTTCTTCCTTTCTGTGGTTTGATCTTAAATAAGCTGTTTGCCTCCCAGGGTGACTGTCTTCTCCCTGGTGATAAGACTCCTGTGAGAACAAAAAACCTGCAAAGGGCTGCATTCTAGGCCCCACTTCTTGCTGACAAACGGTGGGGGCGACTTTCCTATGTGATGGCTTATCTGGGGGGTGAGGTGGGAATGACTCATTGCAAGACGGACATAGAACATGTCCACACCACAGAAACTCCAGATCAGAGTCTCTTCTCCCCCTCTGTTTTGGTTACCATGGAAATCTCTTGAGTGTGAAAGGATTTGGTAGCTCAGTTGGTAAAAAATCTGCCTGCAATACAGGAAACCCTGGTTTGATTCCTGGGTGGAGAAGATCCCGTGGAGAAGGGATAGGCTACCCACTCCAATATTCTTGGGCTTCCCTAGTGCCTCAGATGGTAAGAATCCGCCTGCAATGCAGGAGACCTGGGTTTCATCCCTGGGTTGGGAAGATCCCCTGGAGACGAGAACGGCTACCCATTCCAGTATTCTGGCCTGGAGAATTCCATCAACTGAGGAACTTGGCAGGCTACAGTTCAAGGGGTTGCAAAGAGTTGGACACGACTGAGCGACGTTCACTTTCAAAGGCAGAAAGTCAGAAATTGGTATCCCGAGGGTAAGAAAGCTGTCAACACTGGGTAGGGGCGGGGTGCTGGGCTTAGTTGCTCAGTCATATCTGACTCTTTGCGACCCCATGGACTATATCCCGCCAGTCTCCTCTGTCCATGGAGATTCTTCAGGCAAGAATATTGGAGTGGGCTGCCATGCCCTCCTCCAGGGCATCTTGCCAACCCAGGGATTGAACCCAGGTCTCCCGCATTGCAGATGGATTCTTTACCAGCGGAGCCACCAGGGAAGCCCACACCAGGTGTGCTGAAACCAGAGGCCAGAAGATGGTAACGGGAGAGCTTGTATCAGAAAGCTGGGGGGCAGGGTTAGATCTAGAGCCTAGAGCAGGGCTGCCTCTGCTAATGCAGATCAGTAAGTCCAGAGACAGAAGAGGCTGCTCCACATAGAACCTGCCAGGTACACCCAGAGTTCTGAAGGGACTCCAAGGCGATACATGTTCCAAAGAAATGAACCCTACTTGACAGCAAGACTGTTATACTCATCAAATCCTGTCTGGAGAGCATAGAGAAACTGGCAAGCTGGAAACAAGTTTACTGGTATGTTGTTTGCTTGATGGATGGATGTTTTACAGCCTACAGCTGCAGCTGGGGCAGGCAGTGCATGTGAAGAAGAATGTGGTGGCACTCACATACTTTGAACTCTCAGAGCTTCTGCTACCGGAGCAGCTTACGCCATGTATCAGTACCACCTTAATCTTTGTTTGTTTCTGGTCCTCAGCCCCTCCAGATTTGTGGGAAGACTACAATTAAGAGAAAGTAAGTGATTTGCTATGAACGGAGTCTCACTTCACAGGGCAGGTGTGCTAACCAGTGTGGCTGCTGCTGGGGACGCGCTGTTTAAACAACGGCTGTCCTTGAAGAGTGAGGGGGACTCTGACTTGCAGTGTTTGCAGATTTCTGTGGTGTTAACGTTCCCACTAAGGCCAACTCCAAGCCATCAGTATGAAGTCAGAGTGGGGAGCTGGGAGGAGATGCTGGCAGGTGGCTTTCAGGCCGGGTGCAGCTGCTCCTAGATGCCATGGCTGCCACTCGCACCCATGGACCTGGGGTCAGCTTCCTTCCTACCTGGGCATCTCGTTCCCAGTGCTCCCAAATTCACTTTCCTCCTGATCTCGTGCCCTCTGGGCTTGCCTGGGATTAACTGACCAGCTAAACTCTATCACTGCAGGCCCTGGGAGGAGAGGAAGACATACGGGAGCACCCTTTTAGATGTCTTCATTGTAACAGTGACTTCTTGGAGTGCTTACAGCTCTCACCCAAGGATGAGCATTTTAATGTCGAGTGGAAATCTGGGACAAGGGAAGTGCCCAGCTGCCCATGCCTTGTTCTGGGTCCCTCTGGGGTAACTTGGTACATCATACCCAGACCCATAGTTGAGTACCCAGACCACATGACTGAGAAAATGTAGGTCTAGTTGGAATATTTTCCATTCCTTGGCCCAATACACTGTCCAGGAGCTCTGAAGACCTTGGTTACAAGTAGGTTTTAATCACTTATTTGCACTGACTGGCGGACACCATGATGTAGACAATACAAGGCCTCTATTTAACCATGACCTGCAATTTCACACTTTTGCAACAACCCTTCAAGCAGCATCCCACCCAAGTGGGAAAGGGCCGGTGGGCTCATGTCTTCTCAGTGGGGCTGCTGACAGTCAAAGCCAGGGATACAGAGGACAGGAAAACCTGGCTCATCGATCCTTGATTTCATCTAATCAGGCTTCTCTCAACTAGTGTCCCAGATAGGCCGACCTGGATGCACGTTGTAAAGGAAAGGGACTGTATTTGCTTCCCATGAGTTTTTGGATTTATTCACTGCCAGGGCTGGGGAGCAGGAGGTGGAGAGGGCGTTCAAGTTGCCTAGCATCTGGCTAGACACACCCATCCATGTACACGTACAATACATGTACATGCACAACACGTGCACACACAGCTGCCCCTGACACCCCCAGAGGCTGGAGAACCCTTAAACCCACCGCTCGTCCTGACCACACGAGGGCTATCATGGGCACCATTTGGCTAGCATGACCAGACCCTGGAGAGCCTGTGGCCAGTGGCTGCACAGTGAAAATGCCCAGTCCCCTGAGAGCTCACAGCCCCCATGTGGCCCACCTCTCTCTCCTCTTGCAACAGACTCTCCACTCCCTCAGCCAAACCAGTCAGCCCTGGGGACGGTCCTCCCTGGGCATGGCTCTTCTTCGAAGCATGAAGCTCTATGTAAAGGATGACCTAGATTTCTTGGATGAGCGACTGCAATCTATAAATGTCTAACCATGCGCACAAAATCGCCTGAAGTGGAAAAGAGCTTTTAGCTCTATTGCCTTGACTGAGCCAGCCAATGGCCTTCCTTGGGGACTGCAGCCTCCATCCGGACCATCAGGTCTCAAGAATGAGGGGTCTGGGAAAAGTGAGGGAAGCTGCCCTCTTCACTTCTGCAAACTGGAGACAGTCTTGGGTGTGGGCGTGGGGAGGCTGCACCAGCACTAACAGGCAAGCGGTGGAAAGATGCGTGACAGGCGCTGGGCGGGCCCGTGTTGGGACTCTTGGACGAAGCTGTGACCGCACATTCTAAGAGCCGCTTTGGAAGACAGCACCAGCTGAATACCCTGGGTGGTATGTTCCTGGGGAAAATCGGATTATCTGGCTAGGTAGAGACGCTGGGATTTGAGTCCTTGGTGAGCTGCTGTCAACGTAGCCTACTTGGCTCACGGGGTGACTGTTCCCTGACAGGAATGTGCCTGGTGGGGAGTGGACGGCAGTAGGGCCCCAGCTCAGCTTCCCAAGGAGGATGCAGAGAGCTGCCCACAGATGGCTGGAGGCAGGCCAGCCCGGGAGGGGATGGACCCAAGACAAAGACACAACACAGAGGAATCGGGCAGGGCGCACTGTGCGCTCTCTTGCTCACTGGAGCGCGCTCGTATTGCTGCAGTCTTGTCTGCTAAACCCTGGGCCTTTTTCGGGGCATGTTTGTTGACAGGCTGAATAGGTATTAAGAAGCAACTTGGGAATGTTCCAAACATTGACTCAGTGAAATAACACAAGGCCTGAGACTTACTGGATAGCCATGAACTCAGCCTTCTTCAGAAAGTTTTTCTCAATATTGACTTGATCCTAACAGCAACCTAGATAACCTCATTCCAGTGTATCACAACAGGGCTGACAACACAGTCTCACTGCAAACTCTGCTTTCACCATAGAAACTGTCCTTGGCTCATAATTCTCTGCAGTGAACAGTCCTGGACAAAAACCATCATTGCACCACCATGTAGTCAAGAGAACTGAGCAAAGCCTTCTGTAATCAGAAGTTATTCTGAAAGCCTCCTCACCCCTTCGTTGGTTGTAGTTAGGATTAGATTACCTTTGATTAAATATAGAAAAATGCTTAGTAATCCATTAACCACTGTAACAGTGGTGACTATCCTTACTTCTCTTGCTGGATTTGGAACAATGTTTTGTTTTTCTCTTTGCTCCTGTTAGGCTTTGGGTATTCCAGAGTGGGACAAGGATTTTTCATGAAATACTTCTTTATAACCAAAACTGAAAGAGGGATCCACAGCGGGTGGTCACACTGTGCCCATGAGATGGGGCATGGTTTCCTCTAAGCATGGTCCCCATCCATGGCCAAGGGAGCAGGGGCGTCCGAGTTTCTTTCCAGTTCTAGGTTCTAATGCAACCTGTCCCTCAGGCCCTCAAGACAGAAGGATTTCTCAGGGTTTACTGAGGCACTGGAGGGAAATCTGCATGAGGGCCCAGGAATGACTTTGAAACAGAGAACTTCACAGGTGGGAAAGGAATCTCCTACTACAACTGAAGCAAAGGAAAACAGCAAACTGCCCTTCAGTCAAGTGCCAAGAGCCAAATAAGAAAATGCTTCACACATCCCCAGTCAGGAAGCAGGGCTGTGCCACCGACTTACAGACAGCAAAAACGCAACACTGAAACTCTCAGGGCTGGTGTCAACTGGAACACGCAAGAGCCAGGAGCCGTGTCTGGTACTGCTGGAAGAAAAACATCTAATGGGAACAGATGAACTACATTCAAAGTCTCACCTGACTCTCCCTTGCTCACTGTCTCTCTGTTTCTCTTTTTGTTAAACACACATGGAATGTTTCCTGGGTACCAGGCACTATCCCGAGAGTCTTCACATGTGTCAGCTCTACGAGATAGGTGGTACTGTCATCTGATAGATGAAGAAACCGGGGTAAGGTAACTTGCTGGAGTTCAGCTCCTAGGCAGCAGTCCTGGGATCTGCACCCAGCTCCCGGCCCTGGGAGAGCTCTGTCATCTCCAAGCCTCCACGTGCTCACTTACAGAGGAAGAGCTTGATAGCATCTTGCTTCCATCCCTCTCAGCAGAGAGATAATCAGGAGATCCATCAAGATAAGGAAAGCGCTTTGATATCTTTTGGGGAAAAACAAGGTCCTGAACTAAGTCCAAACCACTTGATATCTGGGTGACTGGAAGGTCACAAATGCCTACGCCGCCTGACAGTCGTCACGTAGCGCCCAAACCTTCACTGCACTGTTGAAGTTCTAACAGTGCACATTTATGAGCGCTTTCTCTCCTCACAGGTTAGCTCATCTCACACCAACTCTGCGGGATGAGTACTATCTTTATTATTTGATAGATAAAGAAACAGAGAAAGGTGAGGTGAGCTGCTTAAAGGCACACAGTGAGTTAGAAGTGGTGAAGCTCTTTGACTCAGCCCCACCCTTGCCGCTGTATCCTCCCGTCAGTCACTCTGGGTCATGAAGATTAAAGGCACCTCCTTTCTGGCTCAGCTCTGGAGGGTTCTGGTGCCAGTGAACCTGGGAAAGTAGCTCAGCATCCCCTACGCCTGTGGGTGGCAAGGCTATTGCAGTGTAAGTTCTGATCGTTGTTTTGTTTTTTCCTTTTTTGTAGTACAAGTGCCTGACCTAAGCTTTGATTGCCGAGGCATCCATTTCAAAGAGGCGACCTTGGAAGATGGCTATCTTGCAAATAAATGCACTGCCAGCCACAAGACTAGATAAAAAGCCAGGCTGCTGATTGGCTCTCCACGCCAGGCTCCTTGGTTTTAGAGACTGTGGTTGATTTCAATAACTGACCATTGAGCTACTTGTTTTTTCCTTTCATCATGCTTTAAACTCCAGCCCTTATGTTTAAAGTTCACCAATGAAGAGAGAGATCTGCCCCCACCCTCAATCCCAATAAATGCAGAACCCCTGGCCTCTTGCTCCTCTTTTTCTTTCCTTCCTTCCCTTTCTCTTACCCTCCTCTCTCTCTCCCCCCACCTTGCTGTGTGGACTGCCTCTGGCATGCTGTGTAATTTCCAGGTCTTGTAAGTAATAAACTTTTATTTTTTCAAATTTTCCTGATGGCTATTACTGAACGGTATCTTGTACTCATAATAAGAACCAAAAAGGCTGGTCCAGCCACAACACTGGTAACTGACAGGCTGAGACACGCACAAAACAGCCGTGACACAAGCATTCTAGTTTTCGCCACACTCACGCTGCTGTTTCACACGTGAAGAAGCAGACTCAAGGCAGGCAAAAAGAACCATCGGTGGTCTCACAGTTAGGAAGTGGCAGCAAGTGGCTACAAATGATTGTTCTGGTTACTTTCTCCAGGAATACAACAGTACTATTATATTTATAATATAAAATATAATATTATGTCAATATAAATATAGGACTCAGCCCTATGTTCTGAGTCCAGGGCTGTAGTCTCTGGCAGACCTGCACTGCCTTCTAAATGAGGATCCTCTGAGGATAAGGACAAGGGTTTCTTGACTTCCTGTCAGTTCCCTGCAGTCTCCAGTCTCCTGCTGTGCTTAGAACTGGGCCATTTCTTTCACCCAAATCACAGGGCAGTAGTCTTATCTACATCCACGGTAGACATGTTCCAGCACCCCCAGTGGATGCCTGCAAGCAAAGATAGTACAAAACCCTAAATACAGCACGTATGCTTTTTCCTATTCCAACAGCTGGGCAGAGTCTGCAGTGTGGATCTGCCGGATGATTCATGTCCCGGGCAGGACAAAGCAGGACAAAGTGTGAGGTTTCATTACCATACTCGGAATGGCATGCAATTAAAAAACTAAAAATAGAGTTACATATGATCCTGCAATCCCACTCATGGGCATATATCTGGAGAAAGCTCTAATTTGAAAAGATACATGCACCTCAGTGTTCATAGCACTATTTACAACAGCCAGCACACGCAAGCAGCCTAGATGCTCACTGATGGATGAATGGATAAAGAAGATGTAGTGTGTACAAACACACACACACACACAATGGAATATTGCTTGGCCATAAAAAGAATGAAATAACATCATCTACAACAACATAAATAAACCTTGAGATTATCATACTAAATGAAAGTTAAGTCAGAGAGGGACAAATATCCTATGATATCACTTATATATGAAATCTAAAAAATAGATACAAAATGAACTTACTTATAAAACAGAAATAGTCTCACAAATTTATGGTTACCAAAGGTGAAACAGGAGGAGGGATAAATTAGGAATTTGGGATTAAGATACACGCACCTCAGATACACACCACCATATATAAAATACATAAACAACAAGAATTTACTGTATAGCACAGGGAACTGTACTCAGTCTTTTGTAATAACCTATAAGGGAAAAGAATGTGACAAAGAATATGTATATATATGTTAGTAGATACATAAATAACTAACTCACTGTGCTGTATACCTGAAATTAAAAAGATATTGTAAATCAACTATATGTAAACAAATTATAGAGCACATATTAAAAATGTCACATAAAAATAAAATAAAACCTACAAATTGCTTATTTCTGGAATTTTCCATTTAATATTTTCAGACTGTGGTTGACTGTGGGTAACTGAAACTTCAAAAAGCAAAGTCTTGGATAAGGGCGGACCGCTCTGTGTAAGAACAGATGTTGACTAGTAGCCAATGATAAACACAGAACAGTATCAGTTCAGTTCAGTTCAGTTCAGTTGCTCAGTTGTGTCTGACTCTTTGCAACCCCATAAATTGCAGCACGCCAGGCCTCCCTGTCCATCACCAACTCCCGGAGTTCACTCAGACTCATGTCCATCGAGTCCGTGATGCCATCCAGCCATCTCATCCTCTGTCATCTCCTTCTCCTCCTGCCCCCAATCCCTCCCAGCATCAGAGTCTTTTCCAATGAGTCAACTCTTCGCATGAGGTGGCCAAAGTACTGGAGTTTCTGCTTTAGCATCATTCCTTCCAAAGAACATCCAGCACTGATCTCCTTCATAATGGACTGGTTGGATCTCCTTGTGCACTTATAGGAAGAGTTAAATGTCTTTGGAAGAAAGATGTAGTGAGGGTTTGTGTTTTGGAGATGTGAGAGAATACAAGGAGGTGATGGTAAGGGAATGACCACAGTTTTTAGAAGAAAGGGTCAAAAGAAATCAAGGAACTATAAGGACAAAGCAGGACCTAAGATTCAGGCTCTTTGTTCAACCTGTGTTAATGCCACTGGCACTTAACTCCATTTACAGATCTAAACACAGCAACCCCTTGACTTGGTGATAATCAAGAGATTCCCAGGTATCTTTACGGGTTCTCAACTTTAAAGTCACTGTACAACAGAACAAGCCTCCTCAAGTGAGAAAAGCTTAGACTACAGTTTAAAAACGCTTCCTGGGCCTGCAATCTTGAAAGGAATTCCCAAATCATCCACTGAAAAATTGACATTTTCGAGACTGAAATGGCAAAGGAAGATGCCTGAAGAAGCTGATATCCTAAGTGTTTGTGAGATCTAACAGGCTGATGCCAAGGTTTCGTGGCTTGTGTCTGATCAGCAGCTTGTGGTCAGCTCTGAAGTCTGCTCTGAGCAGAACAGAGCAGGAGGGAATGCCAAGGGCAGGCTCACCAACCCCACATGGCACTGAAAACGCCATCAAACAGCCAAACACACCTGAACTCAGCACTTCCCATCACACGATTCTTCCACATGCTCGGCCACATCTGACCATCGCATCCACTGAGGTGGGCAGGGACACAGCCACTTGGCAGATGAGAGAGGCACAAGGACAGGGCTGATGCTCAGGCTGTCTAAGTGGTGTCTGTGCGGACAGACGGGCCTGTGCTGTTCCAGTTAGTAAGCATTTTGAAT
Organism: Oryx dammah; assembly: GCF_014754425.2. Classification (NCBI taxonomy): domain Eukaryota; kingdom Metazoa; phylum Chordata; class Mammalia; order Artiodactyla; family Bovidae; genus Oryx; species Oryx dammah. The sequence goes on along the minus strand of NW_024070210.1, from coordinate 68,325,459 downwards.
GTCACCCTGGATGAACAACTGGCCCATGGAAAACATCACCAGCAGGGACAGGGCTGCTGCTCCAAGCTCAGATGCTCTCATCACAAGTCCAGGATCTTTGCTCTAAGACAGCTGTGCCTGGTACTGAGCGGGGTGCAGATAACCAAGGTCCTATTCTAGCAACCGTCCAGAAGCTTCCAGCTATAACATGGTACAGAACACAAGAAGGGCCTGGAGGAAGGTACGAACAAAACACTAAGGCAGTGTGGGGGAAGGGGAAAGCTAGATCTGACTAGAAGAAACGACTTAACTTTCATGGAGAGGTGGCATGTGAGGTGGGTCTTGAAGGAGGGGGTCAAACCTTGACAAACTAAGATGGAGGTAAAGACATTCTGGGTGAGGGAAGAAATGGTTTCTACTCTTGGAGATGAGAGAGTTCAAAGTATATCCAGGAAAGGATTGTGAAGCCAGCTGGGTTGAATCAGAAAGCACCTGTAGGTAGGTATGGAAACATGGGTCAGGGTCAAAGTGTTGGGGACCTAATATACCAAAGTGGGGAGGGGCCCTTACTCTGATCTTTAAAATTCTGCAAAAGCAGATGGTCTATCCACACAAAGAAGAAGGCAGCAAACTCTCACCCAGTAATCTTTTAAAACTGCAGGTAGTCGTGTCTTACAACCTGAGCCCTAAAGGCTCGTTTCAAGGTGGATCATTTCTAAAGAGCCTAGAACCTTAGTTTCTTTTTGCATCTTTTCCCTAATTGCATTGCTACCAAGGGAATGCTACAGAGTATGTGAGTAGGCGTGTGAGTGTGTATGTGGGCATGTATGCATGCTTGCTGCTACAGTGAGGTCATATCAGAGCATGAAATAAAGGCTGGTTTTGCCTAATTTTGCTGTAATTCAGGAAGCTCAGTTACTTGAAGTTAATTTTCCTCCCACACTTTGCCAGCATGAGCATCTTAACTCTCAATTTCCTTCCTCGTCATCAACCTTCCCAGACTGCTTTAGAAGCCAAGGAACCATACAGAAGGCCATCTGATTACAAGAGAGCCATGACTCTAGGGCTTCCCAGATCTGTCACAGGGATGCTGGCTCGTCCACTTTCAATCAAATTCAGACCCCAAAATGTACAAGACATCAGCAAAGACGGGACTGAACGTTGGCAAGGTTTGGCTTCAGATGCTTGACTAAGAGTTTGGTCACAGCAGGGTCAATATTATTATTTCATCTTTGTCCCCTCCTAGGCACCAGCTGGCAGCTGTGACCCTGATTCATGCTCGTGAGTCAGGTAAAATTATGACCCCATAGCCATTTTGGATGAGTCTAGAGCAGACGGATAAGCAGGAAACACTTCAAGGCTTTCCTCACTTAGTGTTCCCCTTTACCTCCCACCTTTCCACACACCTGGTCACCTGTGGAACCCATAGGAAAGATCTATCTGTGTTAAGGTATTGAAGACTTCAATTTCCCTTCACTCGTATTTGCATAATAATCTGTCATTCTGAGAGAAGATAACATAATGAAAAAAATCCACCAGGTCAAATTTTCGGCTTTAGTGGGTGACTTTGTTTTGTTTTTCTAGTGAGGTGGCCTTAATGTTAATGGAGAGTTTCAGGGCAAAAGAAAAAAAAAAAATCAAAGGTTTTCTATCCTAGGATGAGTATGTTCAGACTTATCCAGAAGCAAGTGAATATATTAAATCTGACTCACATTTCAAGTGAAAAGAGCTTAAAAATAAGACAAAACAAAAAAATAAACCAAATGACCTCCCTCAAAATAAATCCCAAGGTCTTATCTCTTATCTATTCCATCAAAATATTCAGGGATGGACATAGAATTTATATTTTAAAAAATCTCTCCAAAGGTATGATGGTTGCTCAGGTTTGCTTAGATTGCTTTAGACCACTTAAGTTTATTCCTTGCTAAGGAAGGGGCAGGTCTGCAAGCTACTAAATAACCTTTGAAGACATTTCTAATTTCAGCAGTCAATGGTGAGGCCTTCCAGTTGTCATCAGGACTCATGGGAAAGTGAAGTGAAAGTGAAGTTGCTCAGTTGTGCCTGACTGTTTGCGACCCCATGGACAGTAGCCTGCACCAAGCTCCTCCATCCATGGGATTTTCCAGGCAAGAGTACTGGAGTAGGTTGCCATTGTCTTCTCCAGGGGATCTTCCCGACCCAGGGATCGAACCCAGGTCTCCCGCATTGTAGACAAACGCTTTACCATCTGAGCCACCAGGGAAGTACTTAACAAATAGGTGATCTGGTGCCAACATTTACGGACTCCTCAGTGAGGACTGGTTAGTTCTAATTCATAAAGCACAATCAGAACCAGATCAGAAATCAATCTGGGGGACTTCCCTCGTGAATCAGTGGTTAAGACTCTGTGCTCCCAATGCTGGGGACCTGGCTTTGATCCCTAGCGAAGGAACATGCCACATGTGGGATTCCACTAAAGATTCCACATGGTGCAACAAAAGATCAAAGATCCCATATGACACAACTAAGACTTGCCACAGCTAAATAAATAAATAAATAAATTTTAATGAAAGAAATCAATCTGGGGTAAACCAGAGGACCACAAAACTGTTCTGACCCAAGGGAGTTCCTACTGTTTAGCAAACCCCTCTCTTCTTCGGGCTTGCACAACCACAGTCTAAGGGGATATTTTATCTCTGAAGCCAGAGATCAGGGCCCTGCATACACTCCAACATAAAGATGCCCATTCTCCCAGGCCCTTCCACAGGCTTTGCTGATTAAGGGTCTTTGCCTATCTGGGACATCTTCTCTCTCCCCTCTGCCCTGGAACCCTGGGAATTGTCCACTCTTCTCGGGCATCAATGTAGGGATGACCCTGCTCTTTGGTGTTGAGTCAGGGGCATTTTATCCACAGTAGGAAAACATGTTTTTTTCTCCCTTTTCCACCACCCAATTCTTGGGCCTTTTACCACTCATAATATTTCTGCCAGAGAGACGACCCATGAGGAAGTGAACACCAGTCATTTTATACTATTTCAGCCACTCCAGTAAAACAACTGGAACAGATTCAAAAGTATGATTAAAATGAAACGTGTGGGTTCTTGGTCAGTTTCAATGAACCTCTCTTCTGCACCAGCGTTGTTTCGCGAATTAACTTTCAAGGAGTTTGCCATTTCACCTCTTTGGTTCTCGTGGTGCTTCATAGAGCATTTCACTAGCACCAGATCACCTGATTAAACAAGGATGTTCTTGGTAGAGTCTTAGTTATCTCCCCAACCCTGCCAGTATTTATCGGAAGGAGGGGCTCTGGTTTCTGAGTCACTACACATTTTGTTCCTCAGATCTTGGCCCTCACTTATTTGATCAACACACAATCACAGAGGAACCCAAAGAATTAAACCAGAGGTGAAAGAGAAGTTAGTCATTGCTATCTGGTAGGCCCTGAAAAGTCTTGGCTTTGCCTTCTAGCAAGCTCTACCACACGGGACCGGATGTGAAAAGATTTCCTCTCACTTGGAAGTCCTTACAGAAGGAACTTTTTATGCTAGCCAGTTTGCATGTTTGTTTGTTTTTTAAATAACTTTTTCTATCTTATTGAGGTACAGTGAAAAGCATATGTTTTAACATATAGTTTTATGTCTTCTGACAAATACTTACATCCTGATAACCCAAACCCCTCTCAAGATTTAGCATATTTCTATGACCCAGTAAGTTCCCTTATCTTCCTGGTCAGTTCCTCCTACTCACGCAACCATAAAACTATTTTTCTTTTTTTCTTTAAATCATAAGTTAGTTTTACCTATTTTAGAACTTCATATATTGGAATCATACAGTATTTTTTTGTGTGCAATGCTTCTTTCACAAAGCAAAACATTTTTGCAATTAACCAGTGCTGACTCTTTCAGTGGTTCAATCCTTATTGATGAGTAGGTATTCTGTTGTATACATGGCATATTGTTTATTCTTTATGATGTGTGATATCTGGGTTGTTTCCAATTTTGGATTTTCATGGCAAAAGCAATTAATAGAATGATTTAAAATTCACAGTCTGAAACCGTAATTACTTTTTCATCAACCTAATATTATGGACATTCTTGTATAAGTCACATCATACCTTATATGTCATAAGTCCATGATATGACTTATACCTTTCCTTTCTCTTGCATGAATGCCTAGGGGTGGAATTGAAGGGTCAAAGGGTAGGTGTATATTTATTAGAAATGGCTAAACAGTTTTCCAAGCTGATTATATCATTTCATAATCTCATTCATAATGTTCAAGGGTTCTAGATGCTCCACATCCTCACCAACAGTTGATGCTGTCAGTCTTCTGATTTTATTGTTTCCATTTATCTATCGAGTTACTCTTCTGTTTACCTTACTTTAAATCCTTCAACACATTTATAACAGCTATTTTAAATTCCCTACTTATTAATTCCAACATTTGCATCATTTCTGAGTCTAGTTTTATTAACCTTTTTTTCTCTTTTGGTTATGGTTCACATTTTCCTGCTTTTTAAATTTTCCTGTAATTTTATATTATATGCTAGGCACTGTGCATACAACGTTGAGAATCTGTATCATGTTAATTTATAGCCACATTTAATTTACGGGGGCTTTAAAACTGACCCTGTCAAAGCTTGGATTTAGGCTTTGTTAGGGTGGCTCAGGAGTAGCACCTATCCCAGGGCTCTAGTACTCCTTCTCTGGTGGTGTGATCTTTTGATGTCTCAACTGAATGCCTCAGGTGTTATCTCCTACATTCTGGCTGGTTCCAAACTGCAATATTTCACACTATAAGACCTCCTTTGACTTACAGAACCCCAGTAACTATTTGGTACTATGGAGTCTTACCACATTTGTACACAGTTTAACATTTTGCAAAAGTCTAAAGGAGATCCCTTTTTTCCAGTACCCTATTCCATAAATTCCAACCACCCCAGAAGCCCTGAACACAAACTCTACTTCCTCTGCCAGGCAAGATGCTGAGTTCCAGTCTTCTGTGTAATAATTTTTAAAGCGTTTCCAGGAGAATGTCAAGATGAGTTCTGAGGTTGTCTTTCCATTTCATCCATAATCACAAGTCTGTCCTATTTTCTAATACCTAAAAATAGTTGTTTCACATGTTATATCCAGTTTTATAGTTGTTCACAGCAGAAAAATACTTCTAATACTCAATAATCCTTTAGAGCCAGAACTGTTTTGATATTTAATACTTCTATAAATCAGAAGCCTCAGTTCTTTGGTGAAATTTTAGTTTATTGACTCTGTATCTGTTCTTCTGGAGGTAAACAACTCATACTATCTCTTCTATGCATAACATTATCAAGACAAACACATGCTTAACACTGTTAAGATTAAGAACTGAACTGAAAAAAATAGAATTTGAAAAAGACAGTAATTTGTTTTCTTTTCAGCTGCTGTCATCTTATATCCCCATATAATTTATTTCTATATCATTCTTTAACTATTTATATTCTCTGTACTCTTTCTAGCCTTCCATTCTTATCTTAAAACCCAGAGACTAAACCTAAATTTAATAATACCCTATACTCTATACTGTTTGGCCAGATCTTGCTGTAATAGACAGATACTGTTTTAATGTGCCCAGAACATCAGCAAACATGTAGCAAAAATTTTTTCCCCAAATTCAATCATGTTCTAAAATTACTCCACCCCTGTGGCCATAATTAATTGGTTTAGGTAGTAGTAGCCATCTACCCCAATTTGAACTAATCAAAGTTCTTCACTGACAGTTTTTCACTAACTTGAGGAAAAAAATATTAAATCTCTAATGGTTAAAGACACAGGATTTGAAGCTGTTAAGTGCCACATTCTATGACTTGGGAGGAAACAAATCTTCAGTGAAAGAAAATGATAAGCTGATAAGCAGAGAAGCAAGTCAGACAAAGAAAAAAGAGACAGAAAATACATTCTGGTTTCTCATGATAGTGTTCTAGTCCCTAATTCTAGAGGTTTCCAAGGCCTACAGGTATCTTCTACTCCTGTTCTTCAGTTATATCAAATATCTGTATTCCTTCAATAAATTCCATAAGAGTCCATATTGGATTTATCACTGCCCTAATATTTGGAAAACAATGAGAAAATCACTTTTTTGGGTCTTACTGACTAAATACCTATTAATATAGCTCATATTCATGTACAATGTAAACTTACAGTACTACCCGCTAGGTCACACTCACAAGCTCATACTTGCATGTGTCCATTAGGACAACATCTGGGAATTTTTTTGACCCAGCCATTTTGATCAGATATCTCCATCTTGTATCTCCATGATGCAATTATGGATCCTCTGATAGTCTGCATTATTAATCTAGGAAGATGATACACTAACATTCAAGTCTATAAACTAACCCTAAACCCTAACCCCAACATTTTGCTTATCTACTATTTTTGATTATCTACTATAACAACAGTGTTAATTGCTCAGTCATGTTTGACTATTTCCAACTCCGTGGGCTGTAGACCACCAGGCTCCACTGTCCATGGAATTCTCCAGGCAAGAGTACTGAAGATTCCCCTCCCCAGGGGATCTTCCCAACCCAGGGATCGAACCCAGGTCTCCTGCATTGTGGGCACATTCTTTACCGTCTGAGCCACCAGGGAAGCCCTGTCTACTATAATAGTTTCTGATAATATTTTACATAAATGATTTCATTCTACTTAAGATATGCACTTCACAACAAAACAGAGGTTATGTATTAAATTTCATGTTGATAAAAACTGAGTCTCAGAAATGTTAAGAAACTTACTAAGTGCAAAATGTTCTCATGTGTGAGCATTAGGACTAGAACTCATAATTCAATCAGGGTATTAGTCCCTTAACTGGAAAAGTCTATTTCTATGAATGCAATTTCAGATTATGTTAACCTTTTGAGAAGTCACATGGCACTACTGGCTCATACTGAATTAATAATCTACTAAAATCCTTTGATATTTTTCATAAGATGACAATCTATTTTTTTTTCATCCAGAATATATACAAAGCAATATTACTAAATGTAAGTGCAAGACATTTATTCTTATTGAAGTGTCATCCAAGTTCTTTGTTCTTCCTTATTGATCTTCCTGAACTTTGATTTTTACCTAATCCATAAATCCATCTAATCCATAGTATTTCCATCAGTGTGTCTAACAAAACCACAGATTGTGTTTAAATTTGATGAAATGTCCAGAGCCACTCATAAATGTTTACATCTGCAGAATGACACCCATCCATGCCCATGTTTGTATGTACACACTTTGATTTTAATTACTAACCAGCTCTGAATCTATCCAGGTCTATATGCAGTCTGTATTTGCCCATCCAACGTTTACTGAGCATTTAGTTTTGACTGCAGCAGAGCCATCAGTGCCTCACCCATATACTCTTAGGCCTTCCCATTATAGTATATGCCCACCCAACTTCCACCTGTCTGAGGGCTTCCTTGGGAGGCCCCTTGCATCCTCACCTGTGTGCAAGGCAGCCCAGACATGGTGGAGAATTACCATCCCTTAGAAGCAGTCCTTAACCATGTAAGTACCCCAGTTCCTTTGCCTTAAGTAAGATAGATCCGGAACCCCCTACCCTGACTCCAGAGCAATAACCCACTTGACAACACACCCCGCGTAAACGGCCTTCCCAGCTTTCCCTAGAGTTATCTTTGACGTTAACTATTCGGATTCAAACTCTTGTCTCAGGATCTGCTTCTGAGAAAACCAAGCTAAGACACTTGATTTTCACCTAAACAAAAATGACCTTTAAAAGCCTTACCATTATTATCTGTTTTGCAGATGAGAAAACTACAGTAAAGTAAGTCGCCTAAGGCCCACAGCTGGTAAATAGAAGAGTTAGGAATGGATTCCAAAGACCACGATGTAGTGTGGCCTCACGTGGCCTCTGCTGTAATCCATTCACTGCCTTCTTGGGATCAAGTTCTACCATGACCATGGCATTCCCGTGATTAAAGCTGTGTGTGTGTGTGTGTGTGTGTGTGCGTGTGTGTGTGTATGGGTGGGTGGGGTGGGGTGGGGTGGGGTGGGGTGGGGTGGGGTGGGGTGGGGAGGAGAATAATACATTCTCTCAGTCACTTAACTCCAAGTCCTTCCTCTGCCTCTGACAGTAGGATTGAAGATTAAAGTTTGCAGTTCTGTTTTTGGTCTTTCTGGATACTAGGAAATCAGCATCTCAGTGGTGAACAGGGAATGGGCTGACTGTGGGATATCACGTGCAGGACATGAATAAGTATTTCAGTGCTATGCAACCAAAGTTGTTGTTGCTTAGTCACTAAGTTGTGTCTGACTCTTTGGGACCCCGTGGACTGTAGCCCACCAGGCTCCTCTGTCCATGGGACTTCCCAGGCAATAATACTGGAGTGGGTTGCCATTTCCTTCTCCAGGGGATCTTTCCAACCCAGTGATAGAAACCATGTCTCCTGTATTGGCAGGTGGATTCTTTACTCTGAGCCACTAGGGAAGCCTGTGTAACCAAAGTATCTTATTCTGGACTCTCTTTTCCTTCTTTAGGACAGGCATAGCACTCTAATTCATCACCCAAGAAATTAGACTAGATTCCTTTGAATTTTCTGGAACTTAACCATCTGTTTTTCTTAGCTCTGAGAATACTTTTCTCTTTAAGATGTCAATATGGAAAATTATAGGCATACACCACAGTAGGCAAAAACAACGTAAGGGACCTCTATGGACCTACCCAGCTTCAACAATGATCAGTACATGGCTAATCCATCTATACAGCCACTCACATCTCCCTCTCATGTTTTTCAAAAGCAATTCCCAAACATGATATATCATTAGTAACTATTTCAGTATGTATTTTTAAAAAGAACTTCTAAGAAAAAAAAAATGCATCATTAATCTGCCTAAAATAAAATCAATAGTAATTACTTAATATCATCAAATATCTAGTCACTAGCATATAAATTTCCAAGTACATATAATTAAAAAATAATTATGAATATATGTGTGTGTATATTTAGAAAAATGGTTCACAGATTATGACTGGTTAACATATCCTTAAATCTCATTTAGTCTAGAGAATCCTCCTCTGTCTTTCTTACAAGTTTCAGGGTACACTTTCTCAGTTAACTGAAGCTAAGTCTATCTCAGGCAGACTTGGTGCTTGCTGGCCAGGTAACAGGACTCTGAGCCAAGGGGACAGAGAGGCTGGGAGAGTCATGGGCACAGTAATTGCAGGGAGGGGGTCCTTTCAGGTTTATTTAAAGCAGTACCAGTCAGGTGAACTCCAGTCACCAAGCGCTTGGCTCATCCTTGGCAATAGCAGAGGACAAAGTCCAGCAGCCAGGAATGTGGGAACTACAGCTCTCTTCTGGGAAGCAACAATCAGAAGCTAGAGTGACTCACTGTGGCCTCAAACACCTAGGAGTGAGGGTCAATGAGGAACCCACCAAAGCAGATTTAGATGGAGTAAATCTGGAGCTCAGGATGCTAGTGAGCTACGGAGAATGAGGGAAGGAAGCATGAAAACATCCCTACGCATCTGGCATTAAATAAGTGAATGCAGAATTAACCAAAATAATTAACTGTTCATCAGATTTAAGGATGCTCTGCAGCTGTAACTAACAAGTCAGTTCAGTCGCTCAGTTGTATCCGACTCTTTGCAACCCCATGAATCGCAGCACGCCAGGCCTCCCTGTCTATCACCATCTCCCGGAGTTCACTCAGATTCACGTCCATTGAGTCAGTGATGCCATCCAGCCATCTCATCCTCTGTCGTCCCCTTCTCCTCCTGCCTCCAATCCCTCCCAGCATCAGAGTCTTTTCCAATGAGTCAACTCTTCACATGAGGTGGCCAAACTACTGGAGTTTCAGCTTTAGCATCATTCCTTCCAAAGAAATCCCAGGGCTGATCTCCTTCAGAATGGACTGGTTGGATCTCCTTGCAGTCCAAGGGACTCTCAAGAGTCTTCTCCAACAGCACACTTCAAAAGCATCAATTCTTCGGCGCTCAGCCTCCTTCACGGTCCAACTCTCACATCCATACATGACCACTGGAAAAACCATAGCCTTGACTAGATGGACCTTAGTTGGCAAAGTAATGTCTCTGCTTTTGAATATGCTATCTAGGTTGGTCATAACTTTTCTTCCAAGGAGTAAGTGTCTTTTAATTTCATGGCTGCAGTCACCATCTGCAGTGATTTTGGAGCCCAAAAAAAATAAAGTCTGACACTGTTTCCACTGTTTGCCCATCTATTTCCCATGAAGTGATGGGACCGGATGCCATGATCTTCGTTTTCTGAATATTGAGCTTCAAGCCAACTTTTTCACTCTCCTCTTTTACTTTCATCAAGAGGCTTTTTAGTTCCTCTTCACTTTCTGCCATAAGGATGGTGTCATCTGCATATCTGAGGTTATTGATATTTCTCCCGGCAATCTTGATTCCAGCTTGTGCTTCTTCCAGCCCAGCGTTTCTCATGATGTACTCTGCATACAAGTTAAATAAACAGGGTGACAATATACAGCCTTGACGTACTCCTTTTCCTGTTTGGAACCAGTCTGTTGTTCCATGTCCAGTTCTAACTGTTGCTTCCTGAGCTGCATACAGATTTCTCAAGAGGCAGGTCAGGTGGTCTGGTATTCCGATCTAACAAGACAAACTCATAAATCATAATGCTGGGACATTTCCTGGCTTCTTAAATGTCGTGGCCCCACTTAAAATGGGGTTGTTCACAAGATTACAAAAACAAGTCCTGGAGGACAGAGGGTAAGAGACATCAGTGCAGGGAAGCCAGACATAGTGACCTTTGCTCCTTCACCCAAGAAATTCCCAAATGATTTCACCCCTGGCTGCCTTACTGCTCTGGTTATTCCACTCTCACCTTCACTCTAGAACTGCCAATCTCTGCTTCCTCTTCCTCCTGAAGAACAGTGCCTCTGGTCCCCATTCTCTGTTTATGTCAATTAATCACTGTTGTCTCTACAATGGAAGCTCCATCCTGGCAGCATCTTCTGCCTGAAGACTTTGGTAAGAACCTCAGCAGTTTCCCTAGGGCCCTGGACCACTCTCTGGAAAAACCAAAGCAGACAACATGGCCTCCCCCACACCACTGCCAACCATCTCTTCTACTGCGCAGAAGATTCACAGATGTACCAAACTGTAGCATCTTTGAGTTTCTACTAGGTATCTTTCCCAGTTGTTTCTTCTTAAGAGTCAGCAAGTTAACAAGGCCCTAAGATTCTTCCTGGTTTCTGAAAGGAAAGCTTCCCTTTAGCAAAAGCAATCTGACTTTTCCTATTCATTAGGGAAAAAAGAGCTCACCTCAAGACTTTTAAGTTAATGGGAGCATTTGTTTCCTTCGTTTATTATAACTATAATCAGTCATAGTTATCATAACTCAATTAGCATTTAGCCCTGAAAAGAAATGAGTAACTACTCTTCTTTTCTTGTGATATCTTTAATTCCTCATTAGAATCATTTTAGTTGCCAAGCAACCTTCATTTTTATGTCTCATACATGAAGAGATTATGCCAGAATTATTTTTTAAGATCAATTTTAGAATGGAGTAGCAACTCTGTATGCTAGTACACCTCTTTATATTGATTTCAAGATCATAATTGTTTACAATGTGAATTATGAAAAGCAAAGAGTTAATTATAGCCAACCTACCAGAAAAAGTTAATATGATTGCAGAACATAAATATGCACAGAATAGAATCTAGGAAGACACACCCAACTGTGTCAATAGTGTTTATCTTGCTTTTGGTGGTAGAATGGATGAATGCAATTTTCTTTTTACAAGTCTGTGTTTTGTAAGCTTTCTATAGTGAATGTAATTTTAAAAGCTATTAAAATTTTAAAAGTAAGACATGAGAACTGAGTTACAATTAGATGTTTGTAAATACAAGAAAATGGATGTTAGCTAAACTTACTGTGGTAATCATTTCACAGTATATATCAATCAAGCCATCATGCTGTACACCTTCACCTTACACGGTGATGTACGTCTATTTCTCGAAAAAGCTAGAAAAATGTAAGTATGTGAGTTAGTCAGATCTTTGTAAATACAAGAACTTATGAAGTGGCACGGAGAAGGCAACAGCACCCCACTCCAGTACTCTTGCCTGGAGAATCCCAGGGATGGGGGAATCTGGTGGGCTTCCATCTATGGGGTCACACAGAGTTGGACACGACTGACGCTACTTAGCATAGCATAAAGTGGCAAATTTTATGTTATGTACACTTTACCACAATAAAAGCACCTATGCAAGTACAACATAGATTCAGTCTAATAATTTAGGGAAAAATGGATTTAAATTTGGTTGGCCTTCTAATTCCTCAGCCCAAGAATACTGACTCTTCTAATAATCAAAAGTACTTTCTTTAAAAATATACAAGTTCCCAAAGGACTTTCAAGTTCACATTCAACATCATAATTGAAGCCTGATTATGGCATTTTCAGTCTCAGAAATCATTTCAGGAATATGACAACAGGGGAAACTGAGGCTCTGAGTTACAGAATGATAAGTCTAAGTGCTCTGGATTTAAGCCAATGCCAACTTCAAAAACAAAACTGAAAGTTTCTTATTTTTTCACTGAAAACCACCGACAAACTTTTACCAAACATCTACAACAGTGGAATATGAAATTACATCATAAAAAGTGAAGTGAAGTCGCTCAGTCGTGTCCGACTCTTTGTGACCCCGTGGACTGTAGCCTACCAGGCTCCTCCATCCACAGGATTCTCCAGACAAGAATACTGGAGTGGGTGGCCATTTCCTTCTCCAGGGGACCTTCCCGACCCAGGGATCGAACCTGGGTCTCCTGCATCGCAGGCAGACGCTTTGCCCTCTGACCCACCAGAAAGCCCTCATCATACAATGGATTTAATAAAACTTTGATTAAAATGACAATGGAGGGACTTCCCTGGTGGTCCAGTGGTTAGGAATCTGCTTGCAATGCAGTGGACAGGGTTTCAGCCCCAGTAGGGGAACTAAGGTCCCACATGACGTGGAGCAACCTAGCCCATGCGCCACAGCCACTTAGCCCTTATGCCACACCTAGAGAGCCCGCACGCCACGCCGCAGCAACAGGAAGAGCCCGCATGCTGCAACCAAGGCCGCAGCAGCCAAATAAATGGACGAATAACAAAAACGACAATGGAACAGTCACCGAAGCTTTGGAACAGGGACTTTTTGTTTTTCCAAGTTTAGAGTTAATACAGGAAAAGATAACAGAAAAAAGAAAACATCAACAATTTAACTACATAAAAATGTAAAATTTCACTTCATTAATAACCCCAAACCAACATAAAAATGGAAAGGAGTGAGGAAAAAGATTGCCAGTAGAAAATACCCATCAAGCAGTTAACAGGCTTAAAAAATAAAATAAAAAGCTTTTGCAAACCTCTAATAAGGAAATCATTAAGCAAATGATAACTAGGCAAAGGATATAAACAGTTCACAAAATTAGAAATATAGTATGCATTAAACTTATGAAAACACATTCAACGCTTGCTTTTCTGTATCAATAGTACCTGTTACCACATGGAGAGATACGAAGGCAAATGATTAAGCAGATGGAATCAGAAACAAAGAGTGACAGCATACAATATATAAACACATGAAGAACAGAGCCACAAAACTGAGGTTTGGTTGACCAGAAATAAGGGAAAATTTAATCACGGAGAAGTTTTAGAGGAGGTAAATTAAGAGATAAAAACACAGAGGGATAACTTTGACTCTAGAATGAGAATCTCTCAGTATTAAAGTTCCACTGTGACACCTTTTTAATGTTATATAGGTTTCAGGTATACAGCACTGTAATTCAGTGTTTGTATACACTACACAGTGACCACCCCCAACAGTCTATTTACCACCTGTTATCATAAGGTCCGTCTAGTCAAGGCTATGGTTTTTCCAGTGGTCATGTATGGATGTGAGAGTTGGACTGTGAAGAAAGCTGAGCGCTGAAGAATTGACGCTTTTGAACTGTGGTATTGGAGAAGACTCTTGAGAGTCCCTTGGACTGCAAGGAGATCCACCCAGTCCATTCGAAAGGAGATCGGTCCTGGGTGTTCATTGGAAGGAATGATGCTAAAGCTGAAACTCCAGTACTTTGTCCACCTCATGCAAAGAGTTGGCTCATTGGGAAAGACTCTGATGCTGGGAGGGATTGGGGGCAGGAGGAGAAGGGGACAACAGAGGATGAGATGGCTGGATGGCATCACCAACTCGATGGACATGAGTTTGAGTGAACTCTGGGAGTTGGTGATGGACAGGGAGGCCTGGTGTGCTGCAATTCATGGGGTCGCAAAGAGTCGGACACAACCGAGCAACTGAACTGAACTGAACCATACAACTTACCCCCTCACCTCCTTCCTCCAACCCCCACTCCCCTTCTTCTCTCATGACCACAGAACTGTCACTTCTTTAAGAAAATATCTCAACTTCACTGATACATAACTCTATCTCTAAGGTATATTGTTCCTTTTCTTTGAAGAACACATGGAGAGTTGTTCTATAAGATACTTAGATGAAAGAAAGAAGTAAAACAAAGGCAAATAATAGTTCTCCTAACCAGGTAACACAAAGTAAGAGTTCCAGTTTTCAGCTTCCTACCTTGGCCCTTTGCCGTGTAAGCATCCTCTGTAGCTGGGGAAAGTGCTAGTAAATGTTTAACAATGTCCTCTTCAGGGGTGGGTTGAGAAGAAGCCCTGATTAGTAGTGTTGGCCCATTTCCTTGGTGTGAATACTCCCAAAGCAGGCAACATCAAGCTCCTGGCGTTTCTTCATGACCATGGAGCTGGGAAGAGATGCAGCTGTGTCTACTGGCTGCAAGTATTAGCACATGCCTGACATGTATGTGCTATACATGAGAACCGTACTGCTACACAGCATTCACGGGCTTCCCTGGCGGCTCAGACAGTAAAGAATCTGCCTGCAATGCCAGAGACCTGGGTTTGATCCCTGGGTTGGGAAGATCCCCTGGAGAAGGGAACGGCTACCCACGCCAGTATTCCTGCTTGGCGGACTCCGTGAACTGAGGCGCCTGGCAGGCTATGGTATGTGAGTTGCAGACAGTCAGACATGACTGAGCACAGCACACACACAGCATACGGCATCCGTCCCATACAGACACAATGAACATCATCTCAAGATAATGGATGACAGTAAAATGTGATGACATATTAGGAAATGATGAGTTTTGAGGGTTTATTTTTGATATAATTGTATTTATATAATTTAATTTTTCTTGATGGTTGTGTTTAGCAACTGGCTGGCCAAACTCCTGAAGATGTAACAGAGTAAAAGTAAGGCTTTCAAGATTGTGACAGCATCCACTCGAGTGTGGTGCCCTGTGTATCTGCAGAGGCTGTGTGAAGCTCACCTGCTTCCACTCTCACTCTTCCCCTGCTGTCTTCCTCCTAACCACTTTAGGACAACCACATCCAGCTGGCAGCTCAAACTATCTGCAGACCAAGGCACTAAGTCCAGCAGCCGTAACCACTCCAGGAAGAAACAGGCGGGTCCTGCCCTCAGGAGCTGGGCCAGAGGGGAGGCCCGCACTTCAGATGCTTTTCCCCGGTGGTCTCACCGCCCCTCACTGCTGGTTCAGCCAACAACTGAACATAACATATTGCTCTTTTTTGAGGGGCCATATTGTGTGACATGTAGCATCTTAGTTCCCTGACCCCGGATCCAAACCGGAGCCCCCTACATTGGAAGCACAGTCTTAACCACTGGACTATCAGGGAAGTCCCCTGAACATACTGCTTTTGCTTTCACAATACTTCCTAATGTGTTTCCATCATGAATTTAATAACCTTCATGTCAACAGAGGGCCTTAAAAAGTCTGCTGGAAAAGCAGCATTCCTGGAGCAGTGCTCAGAGGCGGCACGGCTCCAGTTCCCCCGGTTAAGCCACTACTTCCGAGTCTTGACCTGTGGGGAACAGGCACACGCTAAGAAGCCAGGCCCTCCAGCACCACAGTGAACTGGGCTGAGCGTGGCGTACAGATGGAAATGCAGGTTGGGAATGCTGCCCTTGCGGGCCAGGAACCAAACTACAGTAACGGCAGACACCCACTTTCTGTTTATTCCACGGCCAAAAGACTGACAGGCGAGAGTTTTCAAGAGAGTTCCTACAGCTGAGAAGGGATAGAAATGCAGGTAAATCTGAAGGAAGTGGGCACAGTGTTACAAACCTGCTCAGGGGCAGGGGCCTTTCTCTTGTTAGATCTGGACGGACTGCTTCAGACATGCCCAAGAGGCTGGCTCCACCTCACGACTGTCCAGTTCACAGAGCTGAAAAGCTATTTGCTCTATCGTTTTTCAGAGGATCTGTGTTCTTCAAGCTTTCCATGTTTCCTTAGAAAGCCTGAGAAAATGCTCTGATATGTCCAAGAAGCAGGTATGTGTGCTGTAGGATGGTGTTTCTCAAAATCAGTTTGTGGGTCACCTCCTCAAAGCCACAGTGACTGCAGGCTTAATGGAAAATCCTGGAGTTGACCCCCAGGAATCTGAATGCTGAACACACCTCACAACGACGACTATTCCTGTTAAAGTTGGAGAACTCCGGTAGAGTGGAGAGAACAGGACTCTGGGACGAGAGTCCGGACCTCAGCAGCTGGGAGAGCTCCCACTCATGAGGGAGGCCACTTTCCACAGGTTAATAATGTTCCTGAGCTTCAAATGCCCATTAATTAAAAAAGCAAAAATAATATCCACCTCACAGGGTTGAGGTGGATGTGAACACGGAGGAGACCAGTTCAGGATGTGACCGTGGATGAGGCCAGTTCGGGTAAAGGTCCAGTGCTCTGCTGAACAGGCAGAAATTAAGTGTCCAACCACCGTCAGTCCCCTGTCTACCTGTCTCTCTTTTCCTTTCAGTAATCTCACTTCTCTGGCTGGCGTTTCTGAACTAAAATGCTCAGCCCTCCTGAACACTGTCAACCTTACGCATGTACACTGTGAGGACCACCTCTGTTCTGCTGCAGATGGAGGTCTGCTCTAAACACCATCGCACAACACAGCACAGATGTGAGTGGAGGGGCCTTCCCATCTCCTCCTTTCTCAGGCCTGGCAGTCACTGTGTCTCACACCCAGGGCAGACATGCCAGCCTGGAAAAATGCAGCAAAAAGGCTCCCTGGAGTACACAGCATCCTCATCACATGAGTTCACTCCAGAGGGATAAGAACGGTCATACGTGGGAGCTGCTCTAATGCCCAGAAGCTTCAGGACGTGGGTGCCTTAAGGACCATCCTCTACAGTGAAATCTTGCAGCTAAGACTCCCAGAGATGGGACTTCCACTGAGGAGGCTACTGGTACCACTGTGGTCTTCACAAAGGGCCTGTACTCACAACGGCCAGCCTTCCTGACCCTACACTTGCTTTTGTTCCTTGGAGTTGCTGGTTCTTGGGTCTGAGTGCCCTTCAGTGTCATGGCCCTTGGCTTCTGGCCTTGTGCCTCTGTTGCCTCTGGACATCTGGCTTTGGTGCAGACTAAAGCTGCAGAGTGTGGAGGAACCCTGAACCTTGCCTCTGCCATGGAGGGAACTGTAGTCCCAACAGGAGTGTGCGTGCTTTTTTGGTTCTAACTTTAAAAATAGATGTAGTGTTTTATCTTTAATTAGCTGAGGTCTATACAATGCTTTTAACAACGGATGTCTATACAAAGCTTTTAACAACCAACTGCAGGAAATATACCTGTCAGTGGTGTGGGAAGTAAACCTACCAGTCTCGGGGGTTTCTTCTTTGGGAGACACAATGCATACACTAATTTTAATTAACTCAGAATTTGTTTGAGAGAGAATTTCAGGCAGATACCTGGTATATAGATAGGGCTCAATAACTATTTCCTGCATTGAATGGAATTTAATTTCTAATCCAGGGGACACCAAGCCTGCAGATCGTGGGCACAGAGAGCAGATGTGTTCTGTGTGGCCTGAAGGGCTCCCCTGAGTGAGGGGAGGCCTGCCCCAGGAGGAGAACCCAAGCATGGCCCAGCTCAGGTTGCAAGAGTCTTCTGGGAGGGGAGACATGAAGGAAGTTGTTTTAATTCTCATAGGTTTTATTTATTTTCTTGTTTGTCCATGGAGATAGTAATACCAGACCTATTTCACAGTTGTTTTTAGTTTAAAAGAAAATCAATACATATAGCCTTCAAACATACACATACACGATAAATAAGATACCACTGTGTTTCCTCTCTCATTGATATGTAAGGCAAAGACGCTGAGGTTCTTCTCACGCCCCACCTGGGAGCAGGAGGACTGCTTGCTGAGGGTCCCTTACTGGGACATGCCTGCAGTTTTCTTTCTGATGGTGTCACAGTTGTCTTACGTTCAGAGGGGGCCAGAAATGGGATATCTGAAACCTTCCATTTGGCTCTCAAAGCTGGCAGCTCTCTTACAAAGTGAAAACATTATAAAGAGCTCAGATGATCTCATAGGTCTTTCCTACCTCTGAAACAGATGGTGTGATTCACATACATTTGACATAAACGTACCAGGTTGTGATGATCTGCCTCATTATGCTCTGTGGAAGAGTGGATTCACCAGCAATAATACGGTGAGGATGTAAAAGCATGACCTCTGCTTAAAACAGAAGGTGGGAGTGGGTTGTTTCATGGTGAAAGCAACACACGATGACTCAAGACTCTGAATTTCTAATCACAGATCTGTAACCTTGTGTATGACACTGGGAGGCTTACTAGTACCTTCAAGAGTACTCTTAATTTGCACGTGCTGGTCATCCACCCTTAAAAGCCTTGTAATAAGTCCTTCCTCTGAGAACAGTGTGGGAGGTAATTAATGGTTAATAATTCTAAAGGGGAAGCCATCTGTGTAGACTGCCAAATGCCCAGGATGCCTTAGAGTCTAGTAGCTGGAGCTGCTAGAAGAATGTAAATCCCACACTGCTTTTCCGCTTTGAGTCAACCGTCCAGCCAGGCTGGCACCATTGAACAGAGTTTCTGCAAAGAAGGTAATATTTTCTATTTACTCTGTCCAGCAGCAGGTACCACTCATGACTCTTGAGCATTTGAAATATGGCTGCTGAGGCTTAGGAACTGAATTTTACATTTGATTTCATTTTAATTAAAATGTCTACATAAAATAGTCACATGTGGGTAGCGGCTACCATATTGGATTGCAAAGCTATAGCCAATTCAAAGCATCTACACCACGGTGAGGTTGAGAAAGCAGTAAAAAATAAATTAACTAATAAATTAACTAATCAGTCTTTATGTTCAAAAGAGTTTTTTTCCCTCTACCTTTTTTTCCAAGTTGGTGGGAGGAGTGGCTGAAACCTGAGTGTAAAGGGAGAGATTACCCCCCCCAAAAAAACTTCCCCCACATTTCAACAGTGCTATTTCCCTCTTTTCATGGGTATTCAAATAAGAAGACTTCTAAACTCACGAAGAAAAACTAAGCCAGACTGTTTTATTCTAAAGCAAAACTCTTCTATACTAATCAGAGAAAATAACCAGTAAGATGTCTCAAAAAAATTAAAAAAAAATTAACCTCGCTCATTACTATTCTCTGATCATCTCCGAGGAGACCTACAAAGGCAGAAGTGACACGGCTGGCTGACTGTCACTGTCCCGCTTGAATCCCCAGCCCCACCCCCTCCAGCTCCACCCCCCTCCTCCATTGGACAACTCAACTGATAACCAAAGTCAAAATCACAGACGAAGGTGCTGGCTCCCATTCCCTCCAGACATAGGGTGTCTTTTCTTTTCTGCCTCTTTCATGTAAATTCTGTGGCAGGAAGCCCTTCAGGACATCACGTGCAAAGCCTTGCCTTGAGATGGCACCTTCCTGCCTCCCGCAGCATTCTCACAGTCCTGCTCAGAGATTTGAGCAGAGAGTGGCTGCTCTCCCCAATATGCGTCCTCAACCCTAGAGTGAACTTACTCCAAGTCTTCATGGTTTACCGAATTTATTCTTCCTGCATGCCTTAGCTTATCATTGCCCTGTCTTTTGCATATTTCCCCCACTAAAGAGTGCATTCCTCAGGACTTCTAAGCTTGAATAATGGAAAAGGGGTTCGGTCACTGTAATTCTCCTCATGCAACAGCCAGTCAGGTGCAATTAGGGGCTTAATTAGGGACTATCTATGCTTCATGATAATGGTTAACAGACCATTAGACTCAATGGGATTTTTATACCTTTGGGATTTTAAGGTACTTTTCAGTTCAGTATAACCCAGGAAACATCTTTAGCCCTCTTAGGATTGATTCATTGAGGGGATGGGTTAGGCTTGCTTATTTTGCAGGGGTTCAGAATCCCTCCTGTATTTTTCAGGTTGACGGCTGGACGATTTGAAGGTTAGAAAAACAGCCCTGAACCCAGAGGGCAACTGCATGACTGGCGCAGGAGGAAGAAAGACGGCAGGATTGTTGGGTCCTATTTCCTCAACAGTGAAATGGAAAGAGGATAAAAATGCTCATTCATGAAATAGTCACAGTGCCCTGCCAAACACCGATAAATAAGACAACCATGACTGTGTGAGCAGCTTTGCAGCTTATGAGTTGGGAACCAGGTGAAAGTCAAGTGCCTGATGAACAATGGCTCATCACCGCCATGCTTCCCCCCACCCCGCTGGCTTCTAGTTTATGTCCTTGTATGGTTATTTTCCAAAGAGGTTAAATAGAAAGCCATTTATTTTGCTCCTGAATTCATCTTTAGCTGAAAGACTAAAGTATAAATAAATAACAATTCAATTAGAATTTAATGCTGAATTAGTAAAAAAAAAATATGCTCATTCTTTTCCAAGTTAAAAAGTCTAAGACAAAAATGCAGTGATTCTCGAAGTGAGATTCTTGGATCAACTACAGCAGCATCACCTGGGAAACTGATAGAACGGTAAGTTCTTGGGCCCTACCTTGGACCTTTGCGAACAGCCAGTCTGGGGGTGGGGCCCAGCAATCTGGGTGACCACAAAAACCACCACATGATTTCACAGGAACACTTGAGAACCACTAGTTTAAATCAATGTTGGAATCATGGAGACTATTCAGTGCTTTGCTAAATCCAATTAAAGGAGAATCGCCAAAATGTCCAGTTTTCCTAAGTCTACAAATAAAGTCTGACCGAGCACTACACAGATCCAGTGAAAGTCGCTGAGTCGTGTCTGACTCTTTGTGACCCCATGGACTATATAGTCCATGGAATTCTCCAGGCCAGAATACTGGAGTGGGTAGCCTTTTTCCCCTCCAGGGGATCTTCCCAACCCAGGGATCGAACCCAGGTGTCCCGCATTGCAGGTGGGTTCTTTACCAGCTGAGCCACAAGGGAACACAGATCCAGCCAATGAATAAATCCCTCATTCTGAGTTCTAACAATCCCGTAGTCATGCTACCTGGGATCCTATCAAGCACCTGGAATCTGATCAATTCTTCCAGGACACCTGGAAGGTGCCAGGGTGGGGTGGTCTGGGGCTTCTGAGCTGACCCACACAAGCTCATCGGCTTCCCAGTGGGAGACAGAGAGGTCCCAAAGGGGCAGAGTGGGTACCAGTGATAACAGAACTCCATGAATTTTCCATCATTCCTTTTTCAGGGAGGGGAACAAATGTTTAGTACTTTTCCATCACTATTTCACATGTAACAATCAAAAGAGCGTGCCTACAATTTTTTTTTTTTCAAATAGGGCATCTTTGCCGATAACCCTCGTCAGCTGCGCGAAGCTGCTCACCCCCATGGTGTGTCGGGTGACGACAGAGGGCGGCATCCAGATAACTCCCTGCTGACACGTCTGGCTGCTCCTTTCAGATCCCCAGTCTTTGATCGCACTGCTCATTTGCCAGCAGCTCCCAGGCACAGACGGTTTGGCCTTACTCAGCCCTTTCCTACTCCACCACAGCCACCCTTTGAGACTGTGAGGGGAATTATTCAGACTTTGCCACCCAATGATCCAGTCTGCTGTCTGGTAACAGCGTTTGCTCGTCTTTGTGTGCCCCCAAGAACACAAGAACAGAAAAGCGCCAGATGCACCATTTTATGATATTTTTCATCACGAGAAAAACCTCCATCCTGAGAAAATTGGAAACACAAACTCTCCTCACTAACTTTTCTCGCTTTAAATCGCACCTCTCATCACGACCTATTACACCCACACAGTCATGTGCCATAGGCACTGTCTCCAACATTTCAAAGGCTCGAAAGCTATTTTTAAACCCCAAATGCAATGTAGGTTGCTATTCTATAAAGCACTTTTTAAGGAAGAACAAAGTAAAAGAGCCCCATTTATGCACGTGGGCAGTTTGCGAACTCACCAAAAGATTGAACACAGCTGTCGATGAGATCGTCCAGGCTGGCTCCTTTGGCGAAATGTCCCAGAGGCACCATCATTCGGAACTGGGTGATCTGGGCCAGGCCGGGATGGGAGGGAAGGGGGCTGCTGGCGGGTTTTGCCTCTAGTCTCCCTTTAGGGGCTGCTCTGCAGCCATGAGATGGTTTCCTAGGGAAAGAGAAGAGGCAGGGAATGAGAGCAGAGCAGCCAGGGGACAGACCACACTGACAGCTCCGCACTCTGTAGGCAGACAGAGCAGAAAAGGAGATAAAACAATTAATCCCGGGAGTTGGGCAGATAAGACATACCCCTCCCACTTGGTAAAGGCACCAAGCGGACTGGTTGGCTGTTAAAGGGATATCTCCCAAGTAAATAGCAAGGTGAGATTCCAGGGCTGCAAGCTGGGCTCTTCAGCCTGAGACTGGGGTTGCTTTGGCCCGCTTTCTCCAGTTCTTGAAGGGGAGAGGCAGATGCAAGACAATCCTGGTAGGTTTTAGCTCCGAGCAATAAATTTTCATTTTAGCTCAGAGACCACTGACTTGGGTCTTCAGAATTGTTTTAGTTTGGTCCCATCTTCAGCTAAATTCATCCATCTTGAGCAATACCAGAGTTATTGTCGAAAGTCAGGTGGCCTCAAAAACATGTTTAAGGATGTGGGGAGGAAAAGACAAAGACTGAGGACCTGTGTGCAGGGGGTGAGGGTTATGGAGGTGGTGTTTAGATAATAAGCTAAATCTTGGTGGGTTCTAAGATTCTGTTTTTCATTATTGATAGTCATTGAGTCATTTTTATCATTAAACATCATTCTATCAAGTCCTTACTGATTATAAGAGCTTTATCCAGACGTGAATGCAAAAGGACAAGTCTGAATCTGGAAATGGCTTAGTAGCCCAATAGGGCAGCTTCATCCACTTTCACTTAGCTTTATCTTTGGTCATGACCTCAAGAGTAAAAGTCAAGTTGTTGCAAAATATCAATAGGTTAACTGAGCATTTTATTTTTTCCTCCATTAAAAAAATAAACATAACATACACAGAGACATATCTATCATCTCTGAAGGTTTACTAATGATGGGTATTGTTGCTCCTTTGAGCAGCTTCTCCCCTGCTTACTGTGTCTCTGGCTATCATGTTTATTACCAGAGAAATATACCTCAGATCCATAACTTCAATTACACATATTTGATAAACATATGACGGCAACAATTAATCAATAAGTACTTATTCTATGAGTAACACACATGTGACAGACCAGAGAGGACCCGTGAGACAGTCTGTGAAGGTACTCTGCAAACTACAAAACACACTCTTTATATGTCAGTTGTTGTAGTATGAAGGTCATCTGCAAGTTCCTTAATACAAAAATCTAGCTGGAGAATGAGAACCAGACCAAGAAAAGATAGCTCTACAAATCTTAAATAACTGGCCCGTGAATGTCAAGGGCAAGAAGAGTGATGTTCTCAGAGGAGGGAGAACCAGTTCCAGGTGGAATGTGGGGGAAAGCTGTAACTGATAAGATGTAATGTCACCCAGAAGGGGCTGAAGAAGTACTTGGATCAAAATAAAATATTGACATACACATGGATTTGGTGAAACCACCCTGTTAAAAGACAATGGGACCACTTACTGCACAACCAGACTCGTGGAGGGAACATCAGGCCCTTCGAGTTCCTTTTCAAAGTAGCTCCAGAACACTGGTCTGGCATTGGCTGCTGCCACCTGTTCTGACCTAGGATGGGCTCAGTGAAGTCCAATCAGAAACTGGCTCTTAGGATCTGCTAGCCCAAGGCAGTGATTGCTGAAAGATCAAGTTGGTATTATAAGACTTGATCAAGTTTCTGGCCACTGCTGATTTTCACCCAGGCCCTGTGATGGCCCCAAGATCAGATCAGTATCTGAAAATGAAAGGAAACAGTAATGGCCACCGGAACGAGTACCTCTGATAACAGCAGGCTCTGTGAGGGAGATTTACATAGTCTTCAAAGCTTACAGCCAAGATGTTATCTCCATTTCATGATTTGAAACTGAGTCTAAAAGAGGCTAAGTGACACAGACAAGGCTGTATAACTCATACGTACTAGATCTGGGACTTGTACTTGACACCTCTCTGATTCTGTTTAATAAAAATTTACTGTGCCTGGAACTGTGCATCTTTCACTACTTCAGAATTAGCAAAAAGCTGGATAGCCCCTCCGAGGTCATTCTCCCAGCCCTTCAACCATGCCTGCGGAAGTCCAAGCTTGGAAAGACAACGGGATGGGGCCCCAGTGCCGAGCCAGGTAGAAGCCAGGCCTCCTCTGCCCATGTCAGGCTCTCTTCGTACCGCAGAAGCAGTGATGATCCTAAAGTTGGCACTGGTTATCCACTGTTGGGATGAGTCAGCTTTTAGCCTTAGCTGCTGTCTGTTCACCTTTAAGACGTCCTCCCAAGGCAGAGTTGGGAAAGATGAAAAGAAAGTCCTTCTGGTTAGAAGTCTTTTTTCTAATCTCACACGCCTTCCACATTCTCTTAAGCTCGGAGAGATGAGGCCACGGCAATGAGGCTGTCTCCATATGCATCTCTTCCCACTAGGACGGGGAGGTGGCTGTCCACCTCTGTCTCTCGACTGGCCAATCCCGGGAAAATTCCATTTTCTCCCTCATTGATAGCATCAACCATTCAGGACTCTGAAGACTGCCCTGACTCTAATCTGAGTAATGTTTCCCAGGGTCACCTGAAGGGGAAACCACTGTGGTCCAGGAGGTGATTCTCAAAGGCAGACGCTTTTGCCAGAACTAGGAGGGGCTGGTAACATTTACCCAAAACGAAGGGAGTATTTAGGGAGGAGGAAGGTCAAAGGAAGGTGAGAGATGCAGTTGGCAGAGAGGCTGCTGAGACTCAGAGGGCTTGGGCAGGAGAAACCAGGGAGAAGAGAAACTGCTGAAACCCAGACAGCATTCAGAGAGGCCTGGAAGATGAGACGTATGTGCACCATAAATTAGGAAACTGGGCAATTTTGTTGTGCTGTCTCCTGACTGGCTGCTTTGTGACAGACCTTCAAATTGTTCTGTCTTTTCTGGTGAAATGGCTATACATAAGAATTTATAAACCACTTTCTTTTAGGCAGGTCTAAGGGTATTTTTCCAATCCATAGAACCAACAGCCTCTAGTCTGCAAACGCCTATGTATTTTTAAAGGATGGTAGGCAAATATTTCCTCACCAGCTTAACAAAAAAAAAAAAAAGCCGGAGAGAAATAACCTGTAAGTGTTCCCTGAGGCTACAGCTGGTTAAGGCCCTACCTAGTTTGCTGAAGGAGATTTTCAAAACTCTGAACTGATTCAGGTGCAGTCCTCTCCAGCCTCAGGAACCTCAGTGGAGGTCACACTTTCGGGCTGAACTTTTTATGAAATTCAGCCCAGAAGAGTGAGGGGAGAAATGGACAAAGAGAACGAAGGGAAACTCCCACAGTTTTCTTGACAGTGAAAGATGGCTTTTATTGGCTTCTAGTGAGGATTTCTTCCAGTCCTGTCCTCTCCCTCCTCCCATAATACAGGCTGAATTTAATTGACCGGAGCCCCCTGCTCTCAATCCCAGGCAGAAAACAGCGCTGGACCTTCACGGGCCGGGCAGGGGAGGGCAAAAGGGGCCAAGAGGCCCCGCTTTTAGTTCCAGGAGGTCCAGCAGGGCAACGCTTCCTGCTTGACGGGGCATGTTAGGTGCAAGAGTCTGCGTGGATGGAGGTGGGAAGGGCCCAGCTCGCCCGGCCCTGCGCTAAGCTCAGGCAGCTGGCCGGTTCTGGCCCTCTGGGGAACAAACTCAAAGTTGCCCGGCCCTTCCGGGCCTCTTCACCCTGCCAACAGATTTTTGACTCACGGTCACTTTTCCGTCATTTTCTGTCACCCCAAGTCCCTCCTGAAACATGTCCCTAGGATCACGGTGGGTGAGGGGAGTGTAGGTTTCCCCCCAAACGGTTGCGTGCCTCGCCGACCCCTGCGCGCCGGCGGCAAACGCAGTTGTCTTTCCAGACATCCGCGGAGCCGGACGGACCGCCAGGTGGCGCTGCCGGGGCCGCGGCAGGTGCGCGGGGCGCGGAAAGTCCGCGAGTGGGAGTCCCATGGGCCCAGCGCCGAGGGACCCCGGATCCAGTCGCTTACCGCGATTCCGGGGATCGCCGGATCAACTCAGGGCGCCCGTCCGCACAACCGGGCTCCCTCCCCAGCCCGTCGGGCGAGTTGCGCTGGGCGACCCGGGCGCGTCCGTCCCTCGAGCCCGTCGCCCTGGACTAACCCGAGACCCCAGGAGGCCGCCGCCCTCCGCCCCTCGGGCCCGCAGCTTCCCATAGGAGATGGCGCCGTGCCAGCCACCCGGCGCGGTGCCGGGGTCGTGCGCGCCGTGACCCCCGCCCCAAGAAAGGAAACAGGCGCGCCTACTCACCGTGGAGCTTCTCTCGCTTTGCCCAGGGTGCCCATGGCCGCAGCCGCGCTCCCCGAGCCACCTCACCCAGCGCGGCGGGACTGGCTCAGCGCGGCGCGGCGCATCGCCGCCGTCACCGCCGCCGCCGCCTGCCGAGCTCCTCCGCCCCGGTCTTCTCGTCCAGGCCGCCCACCCGCCGCTCTCCCAGCTGGGCGAGCCCGACCGCGGCGCACCGCAGCACAAACTTTGTGTGAGCGCGCCCCCTCGCCCTCCTCCCTGCGCGCGCACACTCTGCCGCACCACCACCTGACAAGCGCTGATGGTTATCGCCCGAGGAAATGTGTGGCGCTCTTCAGCTCTTCCCCGAAACCTGCCCTCACTACTCCGTAGTCCGCGGAGGCCTGCGCCTCCCTCCACTCTCGCCTTTTGCTCCCGGTGCCTGCATCGGCCCGGGGCTGAAGTCGGAAGCGGAGGTGGAGGGGCGAGGAGGCTCCAGGTGCCCTGGATCCCACCCAGCCCGCGCCAGGAGTTCGGGTGGGAGCCGGAGGAAACTGGCCTCGCTCGGTGACTCTCAGGGCAATCCCCACCTCCTTCGCCTTCCCGAATTTCAGTCCAGGCTCCCGAAGACCCCTTATCACCTTGCCAGCCTCTCTTGTATACAGCGGAGCGCAGAGTCGAGGGTGGGGTAAGGAACGAAAACAGTTGTGGGTCCGCCTTAGCCTGTGCTTTTGAGTATCATCTTGTTAGTAATTAGCAACTGGGCTGGAGATACTTGTTCTGCACCCCGAGGTACACTCCAGATACGATCCATATCAGGGGAGACGCAGCTGCGCGGCCTCTGTTGGGTATGGAACTGAAGGGCGCAGAGCTGCGGAGGAGTGGGAGAACTTTCCGACGGCAGATCTGATCACGAATTGTAAAAAGATAGTGATGACAATAGCAAATGTTGACTGAGTACCTTGTGCTAAGTGCTTTCCTCATTTACACCGTGTCCCCCAAATACCAAGAGGTCACTGTTTTAAAGATGAAAAATATTAACATGCTTCCCATCATATAACTAGTACACACCAGAGAGAACCACGACCTGTGCTGAGATCTGGCTGACTCCCTGTAGTGGCTGCGGGACTGTCCTAATAACATACTCATTATCACCGTCACATGCCTTAACTCCAGCCTCATTAGTAAGTTCCTTCCCAGCCATGATGTTTTGGACCTTAAAGCCTCATATGTATATGCCACCTTATCCTAAAAAAGGAAATTCAAGATAGCTTACAAAGTTGCATAATTCACCAATAGAAGTGTATGAAATGAAATGAAGTGTGAAATTAAAGTACATAAAATAGAGACAGAAATGAAAGGTTGCTGGTCTTTCGTTTTTTAAAATGCAACTCATAGAACAAGTGGGACCAAAGACTTTTCTCCTGGATTTTGAGTAGTCATGTTCAAAAAGGAGGCCTTGTCTAAAGTTCAGTTTCTGTCAAAAAATTGACAGAAATGCAAGACCAAAAAAAAAAACCAATTGCTCATGAGATCAACTCTTCTGATGCTGAGACCAAAAAGAAGTTTGAGAATGCTCATGAACATTGGGTAACAGACCGAAGTTCTCAGTCACAGCTGTATACACAACTGAAGAATATTTGGATGCTTAATATTAAACTATGACAGTCTTCCAGACTTACACTGAATATGCATATGTATATACGCTAAGATGATAAACACACACCTTTATATGAATGCACAATTATATGTAAATATGTTTAAATAGACTGACTACTGGGTGTATACACATAATACTGAGCACAGTTTCAGGCAGTTGCATACAGCTATACGCCCGCAGTTCATTATGTAATAAGTACAGAAATGATTAGCTATTAGTTCACTCGAGAAACGAGTCTTGCTGAGTTTTCTAAAGAAAGAGGCCTGCATCTGCCTAGGAAGTTGCTTTTTCTCAGGCTTCCTGAAAGCTGTGCATTCTGCCTGCACCTGACTAGGTTTCTGGGCCCAGCTGAACTCTTTGAAGGGGCTTTCTGGTTGTTCCTACTTGAGCAATTTGTCTTTTCCAAACACCTTAAAAATCAGATGTTAGCTCCATCTCTTTATTCATCTTCAGCCGTGTGGTCAGTCTCCCCGGTCCTGTCTGAGGCGCTTCTGACCTCAGGAACAAAGCACTCCTTCTTTACTTATGTTCTCTTATCCTTTTTTCTGCTTCTCTAAACAACCCTCTGATGGGCAGTAGTCAATGTCTCTGTAACAGCTGAGAAAGTTTGGGGACCACTGTCGTCTTCTGCTTACCCTTTGGGTAAGGTCGTTCCTTGGGATCCTTTCTCTGAAATTCTTTCTTCTCCCAACCAGAGGCTCTTCAATGATATCCCTGGACCTGTTGCTCAGCTTTTTGTATCTGAGAAGCCTCTGCAACTAAAAATGCCTGCTCTCGTCAGATTTTCTAAATGACCCACTACTCAAATTAGATGGGTTTTTTTTTCCCCCAAATTAGGTATTTTTAATTTCTTCTATGACTTCAACAGGACCCAAATGACTCCTGAGTCTGGATATCTAACCTTGATATCTAACATCCCAAAACATGTTTCCAACTGGTCACCTCCTTGAATTGTCCCTCAAGGCTTCCTCTCCATCTCCACCGCCACATGTCTTGGCCCCAGTTATCTCTAAACCTGAACATGTGTCATAGCTTCATAAATGGCCTTCCTAGGCCATGGCACCCCACTCCAGTACTCTTGCCTGGAAAACCCCATGGACGGAGCAGCCTGGTGGGCTGCAGTCCATGGGGTCTCTAAGAGTCGGACACGACTGAGCGACTTCACTTTCACTTTTCACTTTCATGCGTTGGAGAAGGAAATGGCAACCCACTCCAGTGTTCTTGCCTGGAGAATCCCAGGGACGGGGGAGCCTGGTGGGCCGCTGTCTCTGGGGTCTCAGAGAGTCGGACACGACTGAAGCGACTTAGCAGCAGTTCTCTAGTCCTTTTTTCCTGTTGTTTTCAGAATTACCTGATCATGTCATTTCTTTGTTTCCAAACTGCTGAGGAAATTCTCCTGTTGCCTACAGAATAAAAGACAAAGTTCTTAATGTTGCTCACCTTCACAACTAACCAAACCTGTTCTGCCTGGCAGGTACCTGACCTCTTAGGTCATGACCTGGTCACTGCCGGTAATTGCTGTGCCCTTGCAAGCCTCAGTGCTTTTGCTCCTGTACTTGCTCCCACCTGTCATCTCTTTTCACCTAGACGCACAAAGGCACAGTTATACCAAACTCATGTCAAACTGGCAATTCGACCTATAGAACACACACAGGGCTGCTTCCCAGGGGCAGAGGGATTAAAAACCCACCTTACAGAATCTGCCTTATGACTGGTTAGGCTTGGAGAAGCTATTGTCTGCCAGAGCTTCCACTACGTGGTCTACCATTTTTTCCATCCATTTGAGATACAATCACTGGTTCCCTACTGAAGTGTCAATGCTTGGCATTGAGAACCTGAAGGAGACCAGGACAGACAAGAGCCTTGTTCACATGGTCTGACACGTCTAATAAATAGACAGGATCCAAGTCCAAGTATGCCATGATGTTACATCCTGATTTCCAGAAGCTGCCCCTGCAGTCGGGTTACCCCTGCCCTCATGGGACACCATGGGCTATTGAGGTGCCCACATGCATCAGTGAAGACAGATACGCCATTTACAGGTGGCTCAGACGGTAAAGCATCTGTCTGCAATGCTGGAGACCCAGGTTCAATCCCTGGGTCAGGAAGATCCGCTGGAGAAGGAAATGGCACCCCACTCCAGTACTATTGCCTGGAAAATCCCATGGACAGAGGAGCCTGGTAGGCTACAGTCCATGCGGTTGCAAAGAGTCAGACACGACTGAGCGACTTTAGTCAAATCAATCAAGCACTACAGGAGAGTGAAAAGAGATGGAGACGGAAAAGGAGGGAGGGAATGTTGCACCACCATTTCCTCCTTTGCTGAGTTGCGCTTCTGTTTCGGAGTTGGGAGAATTGGCCTCAGGATTTTATTATTGTGACTGGCTGCCCTGCAGGGAACACTGCATTCCTGTTGCTGCTCACCTTGACCAAAGCTAGAGAAACTGCCCATGTGAGAAGCAGCTTCATGTGCTACGGACCTGTGGTTTGGTGCCTTGCGGTTGGACTCCTGCATGATTCTTTGTCCTCAGCATCTTCTTGTGGGTGCAGCCCATGGTTTTCTGAAAGTCTTTCCATCCACGGGCCAGCTCTTCTGGAGAGCATTCTATCTTCCTCAGGTACCCCCAGGATTCTCCATAGGGAGTTTGATGAACGTCATGTAAAGGATATTTTCAGATAAATCACCCCATACCTAGACTCTGCACATATCCACTTTTGTTTTCAGCTGAAGGATGCTGCTTGTCTTTGTTGAAGTCCCTTCCCAGAGGCCCAAGCTCCCTTACAAGTCATATTTCTTTACATCATGGAGCCCATATTTTTCATTTGATTTTGGAATTGTTTCAGGATATTAACAAACAGATAGAGATAAATGTTGTCGCATGGATTTTGCTTTTAGGGGGATGGGGGTCCCTGGAAAACTTTGAACAGAGGAGGGAAGGGATCCAAATTGTGCTTTACTGGGTCTGGCTGCTGAATTCCAAAGTGACTCATGGGAAGTAAGGGCAGGAGGTTCTCCGTGGAAGGGACCTTCATAATTTTCAGCTTCTGGGTCTGCCCTGTTGGTGGCTGTCAAACAGTTTTTAGTATTATTCCGTGGTGAGAAGTGTAATATCACATGTTACACTCTGTGACTCAGATGTACATTTGTGCTATGCGTCAAACTGAAACACAAGTTGTGTGAAACACGATCCTTTCAAAAATTTTTTAAATGGTATTAAAAAACAAATGCAGATCAGGACCCCTAACATTGATCCATCAGTTGGATGGGATCATATTATACAAAATGCAGTTCCAAGGCTTCCTCTCATGATAATAATACATCTCAATAGTTATCTCTGGGAAAGGGGAACTAGGTGACTCTGAGTAGGGGGACTGTTGCTTTCCATTGTTTCCCCTTCTGTAACTTTTATTTTTGTATTGTGTGCAAGCATCTAATCCGTCAATAAATCCTATTTTGAATCATTCTGGCATAGAATTTCTTGCTTTCTGATGCTGGCCCAAATGGCTAAAAAAAAAAAAAAAAACCAGAGGCTGAGACCAGGAAAGGTAACTTGTCAGTGAAACTGATTTGTTCAAGTTTATATATATATATCAAAGAGTATGTTTTCCACAAATACTTGGGAGGCAGAATAGCACAGCAGTTCAAAGTATGAGCTCTGGAGTTAGAGTGATTTTGAATTTCAGTCGTCATGCTTCCTTTGCAAATTAACTTTTCTACCCTCAGTTTCCATACCTGTAAAAATGGGTACAAACAAGCCCTACCTATGCAATTTTACTAATGATTACATGACATGGTTTATGCCTGGCATGGACTGACCACTGTGGACACATTGATGTTTTTAGTGCCTGGTTACAGGAACAGGAGGTGAATGTTTCAGAAACCTAGTGTTTTGCCACATTGAAGGGATACCTGCCCTCGTCTTGGTTGATGGGGAGCCGACTTCTCAAAGGAAGTGAGGTGTGGGTTAAGATATAAAGGATGAGATGAATAGTGAACCAAAGAGAAGTGAGGAGCGAGAAGAGGTGAGGCGAGGCTGGTATTTCAGAGACAAGGAAGATGCAGAGGTAAGGAAGAAGCAGAGCCTAGGGCTTTGCTCTAACTAAACACAGGAACTTACTCTGATTCTCTCCCACTCCCTGCCGATACATAAATAAGGCTCTCAAGTCTGACAATCTCACTGCCTTTGCAGAAATCGAGAGGTTTCTCATCTTGAAGAATCCCCTGTGAGCTCCTTGAATCCCTTGCTCCACTTTAGATGTGATTCAATTAAGGCTACTTCCCAAGTTTGCCTTTGGTTGCTTGAGCTGAGCACCACTGCAGAGGGCTGGGTTAATTACCATTCAACACTGAGCTTCTTTTCAAATGGCTGCCCTGCAATCGGAACAGCAACAGTTGAAAAGCTAAAACTAGTTTAGTAATGCAACTGCTATTTTTAAAATCCCTATTGTGCACCCAGCACCAATCTAGCACTAATACTACTTAATCACTTAACACCTACAAAGACACAGGTAAAAGCTTGAAAAAGAAAAAAAAAAGTTAATAGAAAGATTCAAATGGCCTGGACCAACCAAAGGATGTGGTTTTCTGAATACAAAAACTGTTTAATATGTATTCAAAAAAGTGCTGTGATAAGCATAGGATTGAAATGAAAACTCCTGAGTATTAATAAAGACACTTGCATGTGAGCAATGGAGAAAATAATTGTAAATTAATATAGGTGGGTGCTTCTCATTCTCACACTGGGATCATCAGCAGACATGTGCTTAGTCCTTAAGGGTCTAGAAGACTTTTTTTTTCCCTTTAAAAGGGGTCATATTTAGGAAATACTAAAGTAGGCTGCTTCACACACCACTTACATTTTTACCAATTGATCTGACAGTGTTGGTTACCCCAGCACACTCCCCTATGCCAAAGCCTAGTTTTCCATCCCACACGGGGTGTTGTGTCTTTTTATTCAGTTGGATTCTTTGTTGTGGGAATAGAGAGTGAAACTCTCATAGGCAGATAACACGTCTAGGAAAGTGTAAATTGGGATGGAATAGTCTGACTTGCCTGACTCTGACATTACCTCTGGATGTAGAGTTATGAAGTGAGCCCAACTAAAGAAGAGTGTGACTTAATCTTGTAGGCAGACTTAACCCCTGTATCCCCTGGCTAAAGAGATGGTGTTTCACAAAAAATCAAGTCACACCCAAAAGAGCAACATAAAATTAGAAGTGCATTGATTAAAAAACAAAGGTGAAGTTTTACATTTCCTCCAAGTATTGATCAAGATTGATCTGCCACCATGTCTAATTGGCAACAGACTCAGACACTTTGGTTGAAGTAATTTCTTGGCATTCATTCAACTGAAAGCCAAAATTTACTGTAAAAGGAAACTATCTTTTTATTTTGTGTTGTTTTGTTTCTGCACCTTACATCAAACCGAGAAAACTTCCCTCTGAACGGTGTGTGCAGCTGGGGGAGTCAGCCTGGTGGCTTCGTAAGTATAAATAGAGACCTAACTGTCACCCAAGGCAGTCAACCAAGTGTTCAGCTTAATTGATTTTTAAACTAAATCAATTGGTGAAAAAGATTGCCATATGTTGTGATAAATCCAATCAGTGCCCATTTATGTGTGATTTTCAAGTCCCCAGAAATGAGGTTTGGCTTCCTGAGGAAGGTTACCTCATGCTGGCTCTCAATTTGGCTCATGTATGTGTGTTCCCAAGGCAGTGTTATTGCTCTGATATTGCCTGTCTTGGATGAAAGTGTGAAGAAGTCTGGGTTAGACTTGTTATGGAAATAGACAAGTTCTATATTATCAATATTGCAATTGTTTAAAAATTCCTCTTTTCTAAAACACTGAAGTATAATTGATTATATTGATTATATTTGATTATAATTGTTAGTTTCAGATGTACAGCACAGCGATTATATTGATTATATCGATTATAACTGATTGTTAGTTTCAGATGTACAGCACAGCGATTCAGTTACACCCATACATATATATATATGTATCTGTTTTTCAGATTCTTTTCCCTTATAGGTTATTACAAAATACTGAGTATAGTTCCTTGTGCTATATAATAAAACCCTATTCAAAATCTAAATTGCTGTGACTTTTGTTCTGTACCAGCCAGAGGAAGCACATGGGTCCTGTAGGAGGTGGGGTCCAGGTGGGTGAGTTTGCCCCAGGTTCTCCCCACCTTGGACCACTCTAAACTAAACAGGAGTGGCAGGGCCACAGTGTGATATCTGGGGGCTCCTTCCTCCATACAAATATATTTTAAAATAAATTCTATGATTGTGTTGGCATAAAGATGAATAGAATCCAGATCAGATTCGTTATTAGACACACAATCTTTGGTTTTTTAAAACTAATGAAAACCTTTCTGTGGGCGCCTTCTAAGTATTGCAAGCTCTCAGCCCCATACCTCCTGGATGAGTCGGCCCTGGGAATGAGCCTGGTTCCTTCGGGAAAGATAGAGGGCTCTTTCCTGGCTCTGAGAGAGTAGTGGTTTCTGGCTTTTGGGAGATGTTGGTATAAAATAAGGGGAAAAGCGAGTTTCAAGGAGGGACTCCCTCTGTCCCTTTTGAACATACAATAGGCAGGCATATGAAAGGTGACCTGTAGGGCAGTGAGGTGAGAAATGGCACGGAAAGTGGAGGTTTGCCTGGGGATGAGAAATAAAACTAGGGGCTTTGCAGGGTCATTCAAGGCCACAGGGCCTAGCTTGGAGGAACCAAAAACATAGTGTTTACTGACCAAGTGGCTGCTGGTGTAGGGAAAAACAAATACTAGTTCTGTGCCAGAGAGTAAGTACCTACTGCTTTCATGTTAGACCTGGACTTGGTACTAGAGTACTCAGAGACCCAGCCAGAAAGGGTCTGGCAGTCCTTGGTCTATTGCAGAAAGCAGGGTAGACTACTGGGAACAATGGGTCAGCAGTGAAAACAACCAACAAACTAAACCAAAAGGGGTCAACTTACATCTTAAGCTACGCGGAGCTGGATTCTACGATCAAACAGAATGTTTTTTTTTTTTCCGTTTATCCTAGATTCCTCATGCTGATTCTATGAGCTGACATATTGAGCACTTCCTACATGGCAAGTACTGAGCCAAGAAATAAGTACACATTATTTCACATCATCCTTGCAAAAAGACTTTATGATGATTTACCATGGCTGTTCTCACTTTATATAGATGGTGGGGTCGCGGGAGGTTTAAGGCTGAAAAAGGCTAGGTGACTCACCCCAAAACACACAACTAGTAAAATGTGAAGCTGGGTTTCAATTCAGTGTGATTTTGGAGCCCAAGCTTATCACCATTTTGTTACACCTCCCACTCGTGATATATTAGATTTTACACTCAAAACAGTTGAGTTCGTTGGCTATAACCTATTAGAAAATTCTGGGTGAGGTAAAGAGGATCAGTAACCAGAACTAACCATATTGTTCATGGCCTCAATGAAGTGTTGAGCTTTTAGCTGTCTTATCAACCACAAGTTATAAAACAGAGCATCAAAGGATCAAAATTTTGGTCGAGTGACACTGCTCCTTTAGAGCTCAAACTAGAACTGCCTCTGAAAAGATTTGGCCATTGGTTAGGGGAGGGAAAGCCACTGAATTAAGACTTCTTCAGGCTCATGTTTTCACTTTGAGCCATATGAAAAGTGAAAGTATAACTATTGTCAATGTGCTATTAACGCATTGGTCAGGGGCTTGTTACCTTATTGTGTCACTTCTCAGATAACACGTACTACATCTCTAGTGTACGTGTGTGTCTGCATCTGTGAATGTTTCCTTAGCAGACTGGGTTAAAAATGCAGTTCCTACTATGATTTCTTACCCATGATTCCTTGTCTAGAGACTTTGGTCTTCTCTTGGAAAAACAAAACAAAACAAAACAGGGAATTGTTGTATCAAGTGATTCAAGCATTATTCCTTCAGGCTTTCTTACTACAACCCAAGAGCTCTGATTTGTTTGCCTGTTTGTTCATTTGTGCAAATAGAGTTTTAGCTCATCATTATACTTCAAATAAAAATCTCATAACTGAGTTACTAACGGAACTGTACTCCAGTCTTAAAATTTACCCTCAACAGGTGTTTAGATTATTTTGTCTAGTTCCTCAGTTTCCCATCCTTTCCTGGAATATCCCAGAAAGCCAAGGTTCCCCGGATCCCCCCTCCTTGTTGTCCCACGTAGTATGCCTACAGCTTCTGATGCAGATTTGGACACTGAAGAAGAAGGGACTCTTGCCTACCTTGATCTCAACATAGAGCAATTGCATGCTGGGAAGTTCCTGACTCAGTGGTGCTGCTTCTCCTGTTTCTCAGCCTCTCTGGGAGACTCACAGGTGACACATCAATTCCCCTTCCTTGCTATTTCCATCAGTGTCTCACCTTTCCTTTTACTCTTCCAAGACATCTGAGGACCACTTCTTATTTTACTCTTCTGTCTAATGTGATGTCTAGGATCTCTGCCAGCCCCAAGTGCACGTGTGCATGTTAAGTCACTTTAGTCGTGCCTGACTCTGTGTGACCCTATGGACTGTGGCCTGCCAGGCTCCTCTCCATGGAATTCTCCAAGCAAGAATACTGGAGTAGGTTGCCATGCCCTTCTCCAGGGAATCTTCCTGATCCAGAAACTGAACCCTGGTCTCCTGCTTTGCAGGTGGATTCTTTACCATCTGAGCCACCAGGGAAGACCACCAGCCCCAAGAGTGCATGCCAAATCCTGCCCTTACAAACACTGGAACCCACGCAGGAAGGGTTAGATGGCCAAGCATCCAACATGCCTGTAAAATGGGGGCTGGAGATAAGGAAGTATGTGGAGACACATCAAGTAGGAAGCCTTGCCTACTTTCCAGCTTCTGTTACAAAGAAGCATGATGGGTTCAGTCTCCTGAAAGCTTAGCTATGCCCCATCCTATTTCATCCTCCTGGGAAAGAGTTTTTCCCCTTGTGTTTTTTCTCTTGTCACTTGGAGGCAGGGGGTTGAGCCACCTGAAGTTGACAGCAGTCTTACTATTTGTTACACCATGACTTTACTAAGGCTGGTAGGCATCTGAGAGTCAGGGCTTGGCTTTTGATTCAGACTCTCAAGACCCAGTGTTTTTAGCAGATGGAGCTCTTTCTGAACAGCAAGTCATTGTTGAGTGACATGGATAGGACCAGGGCTAAAGGAAATTAGGGTTTCAAAAGACTGTCTAAAACAAAAGACCTTTCTGTCCTTGGTATTCAGGATTTCATCCCTCTCTGAACCAAGGTTGCCCATTTTGCTGGTAGAAAGTACATGAAACTCTGCTGTCTGGAATCCAAGCACACTCTGATTTGCAGGTCAGCCACCATAGGAAAGGTGCCAAAAAGTTGCTTGCCATAAAGTTCATCAGGAAAAGGAAGAAATCAATAACCCTTTCGAGTCTTATCTGCGCTTACTCTCACCTTGTATTTCATGAAGGGCGTGGCTGTTACTACAGGTGCAAATCAAATAAAAAATAACATCATTTCAGGATCTTTGATGAATACAGATGCAAAAATTCTCAACAAAATATTAGCAAAGAGAATTCAACAACACATTAGAAAAATCACACACCACACCCGAGTTGGATTCATCCCAAGGACACAAGCATGGTTCAACATATGCAAATCAATTAGTGTGATATTCTACATCAATAAAAGATGAAAACCATGTGATCAACTCAACAGATGCAAGAAAAGCATTCAATAAAGTTCAAATACATTCATTATAAAAACTCTTACCAAAATGAGCACAGGGAAAACATATCTCAACATAATAAAAACTATTTATGGCAATCTCACAGCCAATATAATGCTCAATGATGAAAAGCTAAAAGCCTTCTGGCTAAAATCTGGAATAAGACAAGGATGTTCACTTCTCTTTAACATAGTGTTGGAAGTCCTAGTCACAGCAATCAGATAAGAAAAAGAAATAAAAGGTATTTGAATTGGTAGAAAAGAGGTAAAGTCATCATTTCATGCAGAGGACATGATACTATATATAAAAAACATGAAAATTACTAGAACTGATAAACTAATTCATCAAGGAAGCAAGATGCAAGATTAACATACAGAATTAGTTGCATTTCTTTACATTAACAATAAAATAACAGAAAGGGGATGTAAAAAAACAATTCCTTTTAAAATCACATCAAAAAATACTTACAAATAAACCTCATCAAGGAGGTGAATGACTTTTATGCTGAGAACTACAAAGTATTAGTAAAGAAAATTGAAGATGACTCAAAGAAATGGAAAGATATTCCATGTTCTTGCACTTCAAGAATTAACTAGAGTCTTTTTGTGTTTTTTTGGTTGCACCTCGTGGCATGTGGGATCCTAGTTCCCCAATGAGAGATAGAAACCATGTCCCCAGCAATTGAAGCATAGAGTCTTAACCATGGACCATCAGGGAAGTTTGGATTGGAAGAATTAATATTGTTAAAATTACCATATAATTCAAAGCAGTCTACACATTTAATGTGATCTCTAACAAATTATCCATGACATTTTTCACAGAACTAGAACTAATAATCCTAAAATTTTTACACAGGGCCACAAAAGATCCAGAATTGCAGATGTAATCCTTAGAAAAAAGAAGAAAGCAGGAGGCATAACCCTCCAAGACTTCAGGCAATACTACAAAGCTATAATAATCAAAGTACAATGATATTTGTAAAATATATGTATAAATCAATGGGACATAATAGAGAGCCCAGAAATAAACCCACATGTTTATGGTCAATTAATCTTTGACAAAGGAGGCAAGAATATACAATGGGGAAAAGACAGTCTCTTCAGCAAGTGGTGTTGAAAAAGTTGGACAGCCAACTTTAAATCAATGAAGTTAGCATACACCCTCACACCATACACAAAAATAAACTCAAAATGACTTAAAGACTTAAATAAAAGACATGTCACCATAAAAATCCTAGGAGAGAATATAGGCAAAACGTTCTATAACATAAATTGTACCAATGTTTTCTTAGGTCAGTCTCCCAAGGCAGTAGAAATAAAACAAAAATAAACAAATGGGATTTATTCAAACTTACAAGCTTTTGTACAGCAAAGGAAACCATAAACAAAAGGACAACCTATGGACTGGAAGAAAATATTTGCAAATGATGTGACCAACAAGGGCTTAATTTCCAAAATATACAAATAGCTCATGTGACTCAATATCAAAAAACCAGAAAACTCAGTCAAAAATGGGCAGAAGACCCAAATAGATATTTCTTCAAAGAAGACAGACAGATGGCCAATAGGTACATGAAAAGATGTTCATCATCATTAATTCTTAGAGAAACACACATCAAAAATACAGCGAGGTACCACCTCTCACTGATCATAATGGCCATCCTTAAAAAGTCTACAAGTAGTAAATGTTGAAAAGGGTATGGCAAACCCCTCTTACCCTGTTTTTAGGGAATGTAAACTGGTGCAGCCATTGTGGAAAACAGTATGGCGGTTCCTCAAAAAACTGAAAATGTAGTTGCCCTATGATCCAGCAATCCTACTCCTGGAAATATACCCAGAGAAAACTATAATTCAAAAAGATCCACACGCCCTTATGTTTATAGCAGCACTGTTTACAATAGCCAAGACGTGGAAACAACCTAAACATCCATCAACATATGAGGGATAAAGAAGGTGTGGTAAAAATATATAATGGGATATTAAGTGTAAGTTGCTCAGTTGTGTCCAACTCTGTGATCCCATGGACTGTAGCCCATTAGGCTCTTCTGTCCATGAAATTCTCCAGGCAAGAACACTGCAATGGGTAGCCATTCGCTTCTCCATGGGATCTTCCTGACCCAGGGATCAAACCCAGGTCTCCTACATTCCAGGCAGATTCTTCACCACTGAGCCACTAGGAAAGGGGATATTACTCAGCCATAAAAAAGAATGAAATAATGCCATTTGCACCAACATGAATGCAACTAGAGATTATCATACCAAGCAAAGTAAATCAGAAAGACAAATACCATATGATATTACTTATATGTGGGATCTAAAATATGACACAAATGAATTTATCTACAAAACAGAAACAGTCTCATAGATACAGAGAACAGACTTGTGGTTGCCAAGTGGGAGGAGGTGGGGAAAGGAAAGGATTGGGAATTCAGGATTAGTAAATGTGAATTACTATACTTAGAATGGGTAAAAAACAAGGTCCTATTGCAGGGCACAAGGAATTATATTCAACCTGTGGTAAAACATAATGTAAAAGAATATGAATAAAGGATATATATGGATAACTGAGTCACCCTGCTGTACAGCGGAAATTAACGCAACATTGTAAATCAACTATCAGTTCAGTTCAGTCGCTCAGTTGTGTCCGACTCTTTG
Source organism: Oryx dammah (assembly GCF_014754425.2). Taxonomy (NCBI): domain Eukaryota; kingdom Metazoa; phylum Chordata; class Mammalia; order Artiodactyla; family Bovidae; genus Oryx; species Oryx dammah. Next base: position 68,284,823 of record NW_024070210.1, on the reverse strand, counting down.
CAACCCCATGAATCGCAGCACACCAGCCCTCCCTATCCATCACCAACTCCCGGAGTTCACTCAAACTCACATTCCTCGAGTCGGTGATGCCATCCAGCCATCTCATCCTCTGTCATCCCCTTCCCCTCCTGCCCCCAATCCCTCCCAGCATCAGAGTCTTTTCCAATGAGTCAACTCTTCGCATGAGGTGGCCAAAATATTGGAGTTTCGCCTTTAGCATCAGTCCTTCCAATGAACATCCAGGATTGATCTCCTTTAGAATGGACTGGTTGGATCTCCTTGCAGTCCAAGGGACTCTCAAGAGTCTTCTCCAACACCACACTTCAAAAGCATCAATTCTTCGGCATTCAGCTTTCTTCACAGTCCAACTCTCACATCCATACATGACCACTGGAAAAACCATAGCCTTGACTAGACGGACCTTTGTTGGTAAAGTAATGTCTCTGCTTTTGAATATGCTATCTAGGTAGGTCATAACTTTACTTCCAAGTCAACTATACTTTAATAATATTTTGAAAAATTTCCTTGAGGAAAAAAAAAGAATGAAAACAAAATAAATGAATTTTTAAATCCAAAAAAAAAAAAAAAAAAAGGCTGAAAGGAGCTCCAAAGGAGCCCTATGGAGCTAAAATCAAGATGCTGATATAACTACTTTCCTTATGGAGGCTCCAGGGGAAGATCAGGTTTTCTTTCCTTTCCAGCTTCTAGAAGCTGCCAGAACTCCTTGGCTGTGGTCCCTTCCTGCACCTTCAAAGTTCAGCACTCCAATCTCTACTTCCACCATCATATCCACTTCCTCTGACTTTGTCCCTCTTGCCTGCTCTTAAAAAAAAACCCTTGTGATTACACTGGGCCAACCAAGATAATCTCCCCATCTCAAGACCCTTCATCTCCATCTGCAAAGTCGCCTTTGCCATATAAAGTAGCAGATTCACAGATTCCAGCAGTCACATTTTAAGGGGGGCAATATTCTGTCTGTCACACATTCCCAATCCCTAAACACATTCCACTACCTGTTTTCCTTGATTTTGTTGTTCAGTCACTCAGTCATGTCTGACTCTTTGGGACCCCCATGGACTGCAGCATGCCAGGCTTCCTTGTCCTTCACCATCTCTTGGAGCTTGCTCAGACCCATATCCACTGAATCAGTGATGCCATCCAACCATCTCAGCCTCTGTTGTCCCCTTCTCCTCCTGCCTTCAATCTTTCCCAGCATCAGGGTCTTTTCTAATGAGTCAGCTCTTCACATCAGTATTGGAGCTTCAGCTTCAACATCAGTTCTTCCAAGGAATTTTCAGGGTTAATTTTCTTTAGGATTGACTGGTTTGATCTCCCTGCAGTCCAAGGGACTCTCAAGAGTCTTCTCCAACACCACAGTTCAAAAGTATCAGTGCTCAGCCTTCTTTATGGCCCAACTCTCACATCCATACATGACTGCTGGAAAAACCATAGCTTTGACTAGATGGACCTTTGTCGGCAAAGTAATGTCTCTGCATTTTAATATGCTGTCTAGGTTGGTCATAGCTTTTCTTCCAAAGAGCAAGCGTCTTTAAATTTCATGGCTGCAGTCACCATCTGCAGTAATTTTGTAGCCCAGGAAAATAAAGTCTGTCACTGTTTCCATTGTTTCCCCATCTATTTGCCATGAAGTAATGGGACCAGATGCCATTATCTTAGTTTTTTTAATGTTGAGTTTTAAGCTAGCTTTTTCACTCTCCTCTTTCACCTTCAGCAAGAGGCTCTTTAGTTACTTTTCACTTTCTGTCATTAGGGTGGTGTCATCTGCATATCTAAAGTTATTGATATTTCTCATGGTAATCTTGATTCCAGCTCGTGCTTCATCCAGCTGGCATTTTGCATGATGTACTCTGCATATAAGTTAAATAAGCAGGGTGACAATATACAGACTTGACGTATTCCTTTCCCAATTTCTTTGATTTCTGTACATGCAAATACTTACTGTTATAAATTGAGAGATAGGAGCTCGGTTTTTCTTTTTTCTTCTTTTAATGAGAGGCAGAATAAGTAAAAGCAGAAAGAGAAAATGGAAGGTTCTGGGGTATCTATTCTAGTTCTGGCTGAAGAACTGAACTTGAGACCTGCTGGATAGACAGTGATGATCAGAAAGGGATGGAATCATTTAAGAAAGACTGTGTAGCTCTGGACACACAGAGGGCTGCTTTAGGATCAGGGGAAATGTGACTTAGAGTTACCTGTTTTAGCCAAGGACCCAGAAGACTTCCTATGTACAGCAAATGGCAGTGTACAGTGAGAAGAGACAGGTGAACGTGTACATCAACTGTACTCCATCACAAGCAAAACAAGGCCCCATTTAGAGGCTCCCAGAAAGTCTTCCTATGACATGGAGGCAGAGGCAGAACAAACGTACGTGTGTGTGTGTGCATGTGTGTGTGTGTGCGCGTGCGCGCTCCACTTATCAATATATTATGAGCACATTTTCCATATAAGTAATTTCCTTCTGTGATATATGGGATATCCCAATATTATATGTTTGAAGATGTACCAGTATTTGTCCAACTACCCCTCTTTTGCTATGGCTTCTCATTTTTCCCCCTATTTTAAATCGTAGTAGGATGAACATTCTTGAAACTCAGAAATTCACAATTGCTTTCTTAGGATAACTTCCCTGAAAGTGGAAGATCTGGATATGAAGGGGATGGGACTCATTCTGAGGTTTTTGAAATATGAATTATAGTTCCTTATCTATATAATGAAAGGGTAAGATGAAATTGATGACTTTCAAGAATTTCTTTCCTTTTTCGCCACTAGATTCTTCTTCCAGAAGAAACATCTGCTGAAAATTGGGAAGTGAATGAACCAGAGGTGAACCCACTCTGGTTTGAAAGGCCCATCTGTTACTGTCTCCCTGTCTTCTCAGCTGCCAGGGGCACTGAGGAACTTCCAGGTCCCTGAGGTACACAGTTTGCAAACCACGGGGTGAGGTGACTTCACAATCCTTTCCCCTGACATCTTGCTATCCGGTGCCTTGCTGTCAATGTCTAGACGGGTTTGAGATCACCATTGCTGGGGCCTGCCATGCCCTCTTCCTAAGTGGGCAGTAGGTACTTGTTAGTCTTTGATAAAAGCCAGTTCACAACTGATATGAGGCAGCAAGGATCCTGCAGGCCAAGTTGAAAGGTAAGAAACTGGGGCACACCCACTTGAGGAAGATGAGTCTGGAACCGAGATGAGACAGATGAATTAGGGGAATTCCTGTGACTCTGCACTTGGGGAATGCAGATTAATATATAATAAAAATATCATCTCGAAAAATATCATCTTCCACCTTCTTTTTTTTGTAGATGAGAAAATGGAACCAGAGTAGGTAAACATCTCACCCCAGGACATATCCAGCAACTTGGTGGTATAATCAGGTATCCTGAAAACGACATACAGGCTTTTTTGCTTTTACTCCTTTGATCATTCCTCCCACCCCCTATAAAGGGAAAAGAACAGAGGGGAAGAAAAAACTAACATTTACAACACCAATTATAGCCAGACAATGATCTAGACACCTTCCTTATACTTTGCTCATTATTAGGATAAGGTATTGCGCTAATGTGCATGTGTGGTCTTTGCCTCAGAAGCTCATTCTGTGCTCCATAGGCACCCAGGGGTAAGTGACCTTGCTGCAATTTGAACTCAGTCTCTCATTCCAAAGACCATTCTGTCCCAACTTGAATCTATTTTATTAAGCTAGAAAGGTACCTGTTGCCTACATATCAGATTACAGAGGAATTTGGGAAGTATTTGAAGACAAAATAAGGTAAAAGGCAATAAATAAGAAACTGATAATCAAAGCTATGGCTTCTCCTGTAGTCATATACAGATGTGAGAGCTGGACCATAAAGAAGGCTGAGTACAAAAGAATTGATGTTTTTGAACTGTGGTACTGGAGAAGACTCTTGAGAGTCCCTTGGACTGCAAGGAGATCAAACCGGTCAGTCCTAGAGGAAATCAACCCTGAATATTCCTTGGAAGGATTGATGCTGAAGCTGAAGCTCCAATACTTTGGCCACCTGACGCGAAGAGCCAACTCGTTGGAAAAGACCCTGATGCTGGGAAAGATTAAGGGCAGGAGGGGAAGGGGGCAAGAGAGAAGGAGATGGTTGGATGAAACCATTGACTCAATGGACATGAGTTTAAGCAAACTCCAGAAGTTGATGAAGGACAGGAAAGCCTGGCGTGCTGTAGTCCATGGGTCACAAAGAGTTAGACACAACTTAGTGACTGTACAATTAGCAACAAGACTCTAAGTAGGATGTAGACACAGTGATTTGATTCAAAATCATCAATTTAGGAGTACGTGACCAGACACTCTGCCCAGAACATGATCTTAGGAGGTCCTTCTTGACATGAAAGTTGGTGCTGCAGGAAGTGGTATAAGAAATAGAGAGAAATCCTCTCCCTCAAGTCAGATTCCTCTTGGAAATTCCATGCAGAGGATGGCATTCCATCAACATACTAATGTCCTCTCTGCTCAGGAACCTACAGTACACTTCATAAGAACATGAGGTTTAGGTATAGGTCTCCAGTCATTCAGAAGGCTTGGGTACCCAAAGTGCAGACACAGGGATGTAATTCTTGGGGAGAGGGGGCGGTTGTGGAGGCCAGGGTAGGTACACTGCTACCTTGAGCTTGAACTCTAGCACCACCTCTGGTGCAGCCCAAATCTACAGCAGATACTGTGGCCAGAGCCCTGCTCTGCTTCTCCATTCCTCCACAGAGTGGATTCCCTCTGGATTCCACTGTCCTTTGCTTAGGTCACTAATACTTACTTACTTAGCCTTTTATTCCTGAAAGCTCCAAGCTGCTACATCAGTCTGGAATGCTCTCCATTGCCTCCCAAACTCACACCTCCATAGAGGCCTGTCTTCTGCGGCCTTCCTGGCAGCATCACCCTCTGTCGTTTTCTCTGTGTGCATCAGTTACATCCTTCCTCTCTTAAACCTCCGAGATTGTCACTAGCTGCTATATTATATTGCTCTCTAATTTTTTCATGTGTGTGAATCCCACTGAACTCATAGTGTACACATATCTTGAGATTAAGGCAGAGGTGTGGTGATGAATTTGACTTTCGTTTCAGTGCAGTAAATCTTAGAGAATGGAGAGCAGGACTTTAAGTCAGAGTGCCCAGGGTTACATGCAGATTCTGTCTGCCTTGATCAAGTTACTTAACTCATCTGGGCTCCAGTCTCCATATCTGTAAAATGGGCACAATAGTGGCTCCTACCTCACGGGGCACGGATTAAATCAGAGAATTCATATAAAGTGCCTGGCATATTTCAAGTCTTCAGAAATGTCAGCTGCTATTATTTCCATGTGCCAAGCACCGAGTAGGCCATTTTCATCCATCATCTCATCTGTTTATCCCAAGAACTTTGTGGGGTGATGTAATAAACACCACTGGTTGCCACACCAGCCAGCTACTGCTTCTTCCTCATCCATATAAACCTTTAGGTTTTTGTCCTCCTGTCACCCTGTCTTTGGGGAGGGTGAGTCTGCCCTCAGCCCAGGGGTAACTGCTGAGTATTTTAACCCATTCATAACCTCTGCCACCAGTGCCTGGGTCATAGATGGCCATGTGATCACATTCAAGGGAGTGAGAGGTTTGGGAAGACTTCCTCAGTAATGAAAAAGAGATTTTGCGACAAAGATTTGATCCCTGGGTTGGAAAGATCCCCTGGAGAAGGAAATGGCAACCCACTCCAGTATTCTTGCCTGGGAAATCCCATAGAACGAGCAGCCTGGTGGGCTACAGTCCGTAGGGTCGCACAGGGTTGGACACAACTGAAGTGACTTAGCATGCATGGAGGGAAGAGATATTCCTTCTCGCTGCTCTGGATGCTGTGGTGTCTGGATGTTTGCCTGGTACTTCTATGTAAAGGAAACCAACACAGATGGAGGAGGCCAGGGCCAAGCGAAACAGAGACAGGCCCCAGGTCATGGTGTACCTGTGAACCTGGTGACAGGTGAGATGATTGTTAAAGCACTTGAGTCATGCTTTTCCTGTAACTTGTGCCACCAGAAATAATACGCTAGTAATAATACACTAATACATGTAAGTATTTTGCTCCCAGGACTTCCCTGGTTGCCCAGTGGTTAAGAATTTGTGTGCCAATCCAGGGTGCTCAGGTTCAATTTTTGGTCCAGGAACCGAGATCCCATATGCTATAGAACAACTAAACCTGTGTTTCATGACTACTGAGCCTGAGTGCTCTACAGCCCATGCTCCTCAACGAGAGAAGCCACTGCAATGAGAAGCCTGCACACTGCAACTAGAGAGTAGTTCTGCTTGCCACAACTGGAGAAAGCCCATGCACAGCAGTGAAGGTCCAGTGTAGCAATAAATAAGTGAACAAATTAACTAATTAATAAAAAAGTATTTTACTTGCTATGTCCCAGACAAGGAAACAGAAGTTCAAAGGGATTTGCATTATTCACTCCAAGTCAGACAGATAGCAAGTGGCCCTGCAGAGCAATGTCCTACCTCCCTTGTGGCCTCCAGGGCCTAGGACATCACAGGACCAATAACTGTTGTTTGACGAGTAGGCAGCATCTCAGAGACTCCTGATGCTTGCCAGTCTGCCTTACTGCAGATGGTCCAAGACTTCTGGGGCCAGGAGCAGGGAATGTGACATTCTTGGGAGGTTTTAATGACATTTCACCACAGTGTGCATGGCGAGTCTCATGAGTTCTCTAAAAAGCAAGAAGAGTCATTATCTAAAGTGATTTATGCTTCCAGGGCATACTTCAACACACTCAGCTTTGTCATAAATAATGATTGCTCCTTACTTAAATGATAGACTTTGGTTTGGTAGTTAGCGCTTCTTAATGTCATTTTCGTTTAAAAAGATGAGATTCATACTACAAAGGCTTTACGAAGTCTAGGTCTCCTTTTCTGCTGTAAATTGATCTTGATGTTTATCTCCACTCTAGGGTCCTCCACCTGTGGGTCTAGTAGGAAAGCTTGGGGTGGGGTAATAGAAAAACAATATCCAATTGCAATGGGAAGAGGATGTCTCAGATTTTTCTTATCTGAGGAGTCTGTGTCATGTCTTAATAGATGCCACTCTGACTTTCATCAGGAGATAGAATACCAAAATACACCTTTAATTCTTTTGGAAGCTCACCAAGGGAAAGTAACTACCAATGACGTACTACACAGTCTCAGAGGCACGACTGGGATCTGCTTTGTGTGTCTGCCTCTTGCCAAGCTCTAACCAAGCTCAGTCCCACTGAACATGCACCTGGGTAGAACTTTAAGGAGAGTGACCTTGACTGATAGGGCCAAATGAGGAAGTTAGGGGCCAGTGGGCTAAGGTTGTAGCTGGGGAAATGCCTCAGTATTATACCCATGACTGCCAAATCCATTGTTAAACTCTCCTCCTATGTTAAGAAATAATCATAGGCAAGAAGCCAGTAATAATAAGGGTGACAGTTAATACTTACTGAGCACGTAACACACATCAAGCTCTGTTTTAAACTCTATACAGATATTGTTTTTTTTTTAAACAACAGAAATTTGTTATCTTACAGTTCTGGAGGTCAGAAGTCCCAGATCAACATGGCAGCAGTTTCGATGACGTTCTCTTCCTGGCTTGTAGATGGTCACCTTCTCCTTGGGTCCTCACATGGCCTTTTCCCTGCTCGTGCTGTGGGGGTAGTCATATATATATATATATATGTAAATTGTAATTTTAAAAATATTTATTTTATACTGCTGCATAGTTGGTTAACAATGTTCTGTTAGTTTCAGCAAATATATTCAGTTATGCATATGTGTGTACATCTATATATATCTACAATTTTTCAAATTATTTCCCATTTAGATTATTATAGAATACTGAGCAGTGTTCCCTGTGCTATATAGTAGGTCCTTGTTGATTAGCTATTTTAAATATAGCAGTGTGTACATGTCAATTCCAAAGTCCCAATCTATCCCTTTCCCGCACCCTTCCTCACTGGTTATCATAAGTTCACTCTCTTAAGTCTGTGGGTCTATTTTGTAAGTTCTTCAGTATTTTTTTTTTTTTTAGATTCTGCATATATAAGTGATATATGATATTTGTCTTTCTATGTCTGGCTTGCTTCATTTAGTAATCTTCAGGTCCACCTACGTCACTGCAAGTGGCATTATTTCATTCTTTTTAGTGGTTGAGTAATATTTCATTGGCTATACCACATCCTTTTTTATCCATTTCTCTGTTTATGGATATTTAGGGTGCTTCCACATGTTGGCTATTTGTAAGCAGTGCTGCAATGAACATTGGGGTGCATGTATCCTTCCAAACCATACTTTTCTCTGGAGATACACCCAAGAGTGGGATTGTGGGATCATATGGTAGCTCAGCTTTTAGTTTTCTAAGGAATCTTCATACTGTTTTTCACAATGGCTGTACTAATTTACATTCCCACCGACAGTGTAGGAGAGTTCGCTTTTCTCCACACCCTATCCAATATTTATTGTTCGTAGATTTTTTGATGAGGGCCATTCTGACTGGTGTGAGGGTATCTCTCATTGTAGTTTTGATTTGCATTTCTCTAGTAATTAGTGATCTTGTGCATCTTGTCATGTGCCTCTTGGTCATCTGTGTGTTTTCTCTGGAGAAATATCTATTTAGGTCGTCTGCCCACTTTTTGATTTTTTTTTTTTTGAGCTACATGAGCTGTTTATAAATTGTGGAGACTAATCCCTTGTCAGTCACACCTTTTGCAAATATTTTCTCCCATTCTGAGGGTTGTCTTTTCATTTTTCTTATGTTTTCTCTTGCTGTACAGAAGCTTTAGAGTTTAATTAGGTCCATTTGTTTATTTTTGTTTTCATTTCCATCCTTTAGGAGATGGCTAGGAAAAGACATTGCTGCGATTTATTCAGAGTGTTCTGCCTATGTTTCCTTCAGTTTTATACTATCAGTTCTTACATTTAGGTATTCAATCCATTTTGAGTTTATTTTTGTGTATGATGTTAAAGAAGGTTCTAATTTCAGTTTTTTTTATCTGCAGCTGTTCAGCACCATTTGTTGAAATGACTGTTTTTCCTCCACTCTATAGCCTTGCCTTCTTTGTCACAGATTAACTGATGATAGCTGCATGGGTTTGTTTCTGGGCTTTCTATCCTGTCCCATTGATCTGTAAGTCTGTCTCTGTGCTAGTACCATACTGTTTTGATGACTGTAGCTTTGTAGTATAGTCTGAAGTCAGGGAACCTGATTCTGTCAGCTCCATTTTTCTTGATCAAGATTGCTTGGTTATTTGGAGTTTTTTTTTATGTCTCCATACAAATTTTCAGATTTTTTTGGTTCTGCTGCTGCTGCTGCTAAGTCACTTCAGTTCTGTGAAAAATGCCACTGGTAATTTGATGGAGATTGTATCAAATTTATAGAATGCTTTGGGTAGTACAATTGTTGTGACAATATTGATTCTTTCAATGTCAGAACATGGCATATCATTCCATCTGTTTTTGTCATCTTCAATTTCTTTCATTAGTATCTTACGGTTTTTGGAATACAGGTCTTTTGTATCCTTATGAAGGTTTATTCCTAGTTATTTTATACTTTTTGATGTGATGGTAAGTAGGACTGTTTCTCTAGTTTCTCTTTCTGATCTTTTTTTGTTAGTATGTAGAAATGCAACACATTTCTGTGTATTAATTTTGTATCCTGCAACTTTACCAAAATCCTTGATGAACTCTCTGTATATTGTAATTTGAATTCACACAAGCTGTGTTAAACAGTCACAGTTTGTATTAATTAGAATATCTCTCACAATAATAATAGTAGATACCATTATTATAGATGAGAAAACTGAGGCACTGAGATACAAAGCAACTTATCCAGGGTTTCAAAGCTAGGAAGTTTCAAAGCTATTTCAGAATTTAAATCCTGGTTGAGAATCCAGCTCTACTCACCACTCTCTAGTGCCTTAATAGCCAAGATTGTTCGTGAGGAAGAACAGATGGTTGGAAAATGGTAAGCAGATGGTGAAAAGCGAACACTTTGATCAAGCTCATTTCATTTCTCCATCTTAACTGTGCCTGAGAGGCAGTGGGGCAGTGGGGAAGGCCTGCATGTTGAGATACCTGGAGCCCAGTTTGGATCTGTTCTGACTTGTGTTTAAGACCCATAAAGGATAAGCACCATCCTCCCCTCTTTTTGCTATTTGGGCTGAAATGTAACGACCTACAAACTTTGAAGTATATTTGAATTGCCACTGGTTCACAACCTTTAGGAGAAAATGAATCTACAATTCTAATAAGTTCTCCAGGTGACTCAGATACAAGTGGACTTTAGATTGGCCGGTTGATCCCTGGGGTTCCTTTCAGCCACTTATTTAGTGACAGCAGATTAGTTACCCTGGTGGTTGTATTTCTGGTCTGCTTTTGTCTGTAGAAAAGATCAGGGGCAGTGGGAAAAGCAAGGCTGAGAGTCAGCAGTTTGTGACTCTAGCCACTGTTCACTGCCTCCAATCTATTTTTTCTTGTAAAGTAGGATAATGGAGAAGGCAATGGCAAGCCACTCCAGTACTCTTGCCTAGAAAATCCCATGGATGGAGGAGCCTGGTGGGCTGCCGTCTACGGGGTCACACAGAGTCGGACACAACTGAAGCAGCTTAGCAGCAGCAGCAGGATAAAAGAGACAAAAAATCAAAGGCATGAAATGAAACAGCTGCTCGGTAATGTCAGCAGCCACCCCCTCATCATTACAGCCACATTCTGGTCTATGTTGCCATGCTTGAATTAAGAACAGAGAAAAGTTGGAATCTAAAGAGTCCCTAATTCTTTTTCTTTTAAAGTTTGTTACTTTTATTGATTGTGGTAAGAACATTTAACATGAGATCTATCCTCTTATCAAAAATTTGTAAGTGTACAATACTGTATTGCTCACTCTAGACACAATGGTATACAGCAGATCTCTAGTAACTGAAACTTTACACCCACTGTATGGTAACGATATTTTCCCTTCCCCTTAGCCTCTAGCAACCATTTTATCCCCATTTCTATGATGATTTTAGATACTTCATATAAGTGAAATCATGCTGTATTTGTCCTGCTGTGACTGACTTATTTCACTTAGTATATCGTCCTCTAGGTTTATCCATGTTGTCACTGTATGGCAGGATTTCCTTCTTCAAAAAAACTGAATGATATTCTATGGATCTTGACAATGATTTCTTGTATATGACACCAAAAGTGCAAGCAAAAAAAAAAAAAAGCAAGAATAGGTAAATGGGACTATAAAAGTACACTAAAAAGAATCTCAGTTCTTAAGTATCTTAATAGAATTTAGAACTCTCTCCATATTAGTTTTCTCCACCCCTCTCTTAAAAAGATTTTGTCCGAAATCTACTAGTGTGGATCTAGCGTACACATGGTGTGCTTGCAGACATACCTTCCATATCCTTTCTTTGGACTGCTAATTGATATTTTCCTGTTGGTTCAGGTACATCTTAATGCTCCAGAAAGTCTCTACCAATGAATTAAAGGTGTTTTGTAAGTCCTAGTCCCAGGGTTAGGGAGGGATGAACTGGGGGTCTGGGGTTAGTAGATGCAAACTATTACACTTAGAATGGATAAACAACAAGGTCCTACTGTATAGCACAGGGAACTATATTCAATATTCTGAGATAAACCATGATGGAAAAGAATATAAACAGGAATATGGCAACATTGACTCAATGGACCTGAGTCTGAGTAAACTCCGGAAGATAGTTAAGGACAGGAAAAAAAAAAAAAAAAAGATCATTAAGGACAGGGAAGCCTGGTGTGCTGCAGTCCATGGGGTTGCAGAGTCAGACACGCCCGAGTACTGAACAGCAACAATAACAGATGAATAACTGAGCCACTTTGCTATACAGCCAAAATTGACACAACATTATAAATCAACTGCACTTCAATAAAATAAATACGGAAATAAATAAACAAATCCCTAGTCCCCTTGCAAGGAATCTTTTAAGACTTTATTTACTTTTAAAGCTTGCTCTTTTTGAGAGTCAGCATGATCTGGCATCTGGTCTAATCTTAATATTATACCCTAGAACAGAAGAGTAGGAAAGGTTTTTATTATTAGCTATCTATTGTCAGAGAATGATTTTTTAAAAAGGTAAAACTATGACTCTCACACAAACTGAATACACATCAAACACTTTATTCATGAATATTGAGAGAACTAGTAAGATATCGGTCTTCCGTGGTAGCTCAGTGGTAAAGAACCTGCCTGTCAAGCAGGAGATGTGGGTTTGATCCCTGAGTCGGGAAGATCCCCTGGAGAAGGAAATGGTAAACTTCTCTAGTATTCTTGCCTGGGAAATCCCATGGACAGTGGAGCCTGGTGGGCTACAGTCCATGGAGTCACAAAAGAGTTGGACATGGCTTGGTGACTAAACAATAACAACAACAAATAAGATATTACAACTAGTTCAAAGGCAAAGCCAAAGTCCAGTTATGCATATAGCTAATCAGAAATGCTGATTTAAATTTGCTGCTGCTGCTAAGTCTCTTCAGTTGTGTCCGACTCTGTGCGACCCCACAGACAGCAGCCCACCAGGCTCCTCAACAGCCTTTTCCACAGGGTGAAAATCAGTGCCCCCCCCCCGCCCCCGCACCCCCCTACCCATCTGACACACACAGGAAAAAATTCGTTTGATTTTTCATGGACAGGAATCATTTGCATTGCTCTCAGCTTTCCATGAGTGAAAGTCTGTCTCTGCAGAGTTGTAAAATCTTTGAAGACCAAGAAAGGACAGGCCTCTAATGAATCAGACAACCCTAGGAGGGTCTTCAAGACAGTATCTTGCATTTCACTGAGAGAATACTCAATAATCTTGCACATTCAGAGTTTTTCCATTTTTTTTTTGACCCTGCTATATGTTTAGATCTATAGGGATGCTGAACGTTCTTTGAAATCATGGCAGGAAATCCTTGGTGGCACTGATTTCCTCTCGGCCACGTTGTTATGCAGTTGAAAACAAGTTAAAATGAACGTGAAGTTATCCCTGAAGCTGGTACTTGCCCTGCATTTCCTGCTTCTTGTCTAGCTGTCCCGGCCCCTGAGACCCAGTGCTGGTGACCGGGCCCCAGGAGATGGCTCTGCCTCGCTTTCCCCGACCCGCAAGCACCTTCTCAGGGAGTCCACGGAAAAGAGGTCAAGGATGAAAAGGGAGAACAAGGGGCAACTCTAGTCTAGATTAGAACTCAAGTCTTCTGATCACTAATTTGCCTCAATTTTTTAGAAAAGAAGTAATTCTAGAGGGAATGTAGGGAGGAAAAGTTGCTGTGTGTGTGTGTGTTGACCAAGATGCTCTCTTCGACCAAACTTTGGCCAGGCACCTCTCTCTCCAAGCCCTTTCTCTAGGAAGTCCTGTCTTGGGCCTATTTGGTGTGGTTTTAGCAAGAATCCTGATGAGTCAGTTGAGCAGGAACCCCCGACACCCTTGCTATCTGGTGTGCCTCGTCCCCCATCTTTGATATCTAAGTGACTGGCCTGCCTTCCCAGGTAAGAATCTTGTTAGAGCAGTTTAGCAAGAATACCCCTACCTTTGATGTCTCCTCTTAGTAATTTTCCATCCAATGGACCCTCCTGGATTCAGTGCCCACCTGTCCTGAGCACAACAGACCCAGCAGCCCATCTCTCCCTACAGAGAGTAAATGCAGGGGGAGGAGATAGGGTAGCTTCCACTCAGGTTTATGTTCCATTTCCAGGTGACATGTAACTTCTTAGCTCCAGGCTCTTTCTTTCCTCTCAGTGAAGGGGACACCAAAACAGAGAGTCTGGGACAAAAAAAGTAACGCTAGCTCTGCCACTCACTATGCTAGCTGAATAGGGAATTTACCTTTCTTTCCCTCAGTTTTCTAGACTGCGAAATGGACATAATAAGAGTACCTATCTCATAGCATTGTTATATGAGTTTATTAACATTATATTTATGAAATATAAACATTAGTATTTATAAAGTATTCATGTACATTTCATGTATATGTTTGGTTTTGTTATTAAATAACTTTTTAATAGTTAAAAGTATTTTCTTACTCTTTAAGAGAACTATTATGAATATTTTTAACCTAGGTAAAGTGATATAAATGGTACAAAGGACATCACAAGCAGTGAAGAATGGGAATAATTTGAGGAGAGGTGCTTTTCTCTGCTCTGAGTGGTTAAATCCTCAAGAAAGCGTTCTTCACTCTGTAATGTCTGCTGCTGAGTCGCTTCAGTCGTGTCCGAGTCTGTGCAGCCCCATAGACGGCAGCCCACCAGGCTCCCCCGTCCCTGGGATTCTCCAGGCAAGAACACTGGAGTGGGTTGCCATTTCCTTCTCCAATGCATGAAAGTGAAAAGTGAAAGTGAAGTTGCTCAGTCGTGTCCGACTCTAGTGACCCCATGGACTGCAGCCCACCAGGCTCCTCCGTCCGTGGGATTTCCCAGGCAAGAATATGGAGTGGGGTGCCATTGCCTTCTCCGCTGTAATGTCTAGCAAGTTGGTTTTGCTCTTCCTCTGAGCAAAAAAGAGAGGTAAAAGAGATGGTAGCCGACTGGACTTCCCAGAAAGGTGACTCAGAAGTGCTCAGGGTTAACCGCAAAGTGCGAACCAAACGATGGAGTGGGGAGTCGTCAGGCAGCCAGTGTCCCCAGGAGGAAGCCTGTGAAGCTGGGAAACATCTGCTGCAGGGGCCCCGGAGAGAGTGGAGGTGGGAAAGGCAGAAGAGGTGGGAAAGGGGGAATCCCTTTTCCATCTCTCAGCAGGCACTCAGGAGGATGCTAACCAATCTCGCTCTTGAGAAGCCCTCCTAGAAGACACACATTCCTTGTCTGTGGAGGACAGTCTGGACCACTGAGGAAGTGATAGCTGCAGCTTGCAGGTGAGAGAAGGGGCTGCCCTCTTCCCTCAGTGTCTTAAACACTGAGACTGTTTCCTGGAAGAACCACTCCAAGAGTACAGAAGGAACCTTAGAGATGAGAACCTGATGGGGAGAAAAGTTCTGGGAGGCCCAGGCCATTCTGGATCTTGTGAGAAGGAAAGCAGGTTACAGAAAGCAGCCAGTCTCCTACCCCCTCCCTCCACCCAGGGTGAGGACAGAGAGGAGAAAAATCACCTTAAAATATGACTGCCTCTGGGAATGACCACAGGCAAGGAAGCTCAAGTGTTTCCCCACGTGGGAAATGTGTGCAGTAAATTGGATCAATGAGTTTTATCTGGATGTAGAAGGGGTCGGGCCAAGAGGTGTCAAAATTAATTCTTCTGAGGAAAGTTGTTTAGCTTGATAACTGGGGAGCTCCCACCACTGATAAGTGTCATGCTACTTGTCACACTACTGGTGATGACAAAGTCGTGTGATCAAGAAGGCCTCTCTCTGCTTGTGCTGTGGATTTCAGTTGGTTGGTGAATTAACAGTCCCCTTTTCCTTAACGCCACCATCATTGTTTCTGGCAAACACAGGGTGGCCATTCCATCTTATGGAGAAGATGTTGATCTCCTGAAAGCCAGTTCTCCCTAGGGATTAGAGAAAGGTCTCTTTGGGGCAGGGGGGGCCACAGGATGAAGAAAGGAAGGAGAATCATCTCATTGCTCACACCACTGACATCAACCTAGATAAATGAAAACATGTAGGCGGAGGGGAAAACTGAAGACAGAAGCTACCTGGACTTTCCACCAGAAGCTGGAGATAGAAATTCTATTTCTGTACTAATCTTCCCTCTTAATGCCTGCTTCAGATCTTTCAAGTTTTACCTACCCCCTTTATAGGCTTCCTAATAGCATGCTGGCTGTCCAGAAATCTTTCTGAGAATTAGTATTACTTCTAGAAATTAGTTTGGGCTTCCCAAGTGGCTTAGATCGTGAAGAAACTGCTTGCAGTGCAGGAGACCTGGGTTTCATCCCTGGCTCAGGAAGATTCCCGGGAGAAGGGAATGGATACCCACTTCAGTATTCTTGCCTGGGAAATCCCATGGACAGAGGAGCCTGGCAGGCTACAGTCTATGGGGTCACAAAGAATCTGATATAACTGAGTGATTAACACTAAGAGAGGATCAAGCAAAATAGAATGAAGCATGATTTTTTTCACTAACTTACTTGTCACTGAACGATTGTTTTTTAACATGGTCCAAGACATTTTCCAAAGAATATTCCACTGTAAGATATTAATAAATAACATACCCCAGAATATGGTCAAATTTTGAGGAATACAGGGTTAATATGAATTATATAGGTTTCCTTGTGGTAAGATTGCTCAAGTGAAAGTGAAAGAGAAGTCGCTCAGTTGGGTCCTGCTCTTTGTGACCCCATGGACTGTAGCCTATCAGGCTTTCCGTCCATGGGATTTTCCAGGCAAGAGTACTGGAGTGGGGTGCCATTTCCTTCTCCAGAGGATCTTCCCGACCCAGGGATTGAACCCGGGTCTCCCGCATTGTAGGCAGATTGCTCAGGCCCTTTAATAAAGTGATGGGTATTATATAAATCAAGATGATCTACCTAATGAACAGTAATTCCCAAGCTTACTCTTGGAGTTTCAGGACACAAAAGTGATAGAAGGAACGTGTTTTAAGATAGACCAGTTATTTCTCAGCTGGTAGATTTCGTTATTTGGAAGGTTACTTCTATATTAATAGTTTTCACCAGAAGCACACCACAGGGAGACATCATGGGGCAGTGAATTGACTCGTGAGTCAGGAGATGTGGCTTCTAGTCCTTCTAGTTCTTCTTACCAGCAGGGGCAAGAGTACTAATTTGCTAGGCTTCAATTTTATCATCTGTAAAATTGGAGAGTAGAGGCTTTACTTTCTTCGCAGGGCAATGGTTGGGATTGGGAATCAAACGAAAACTCTGAAATAACACAAACATAAATTGGTGGCAGTTGTGATGCCTGGGCTGAGAAATCACTTATCTTGTTTGTCTGGATGATGCCTTGGGGCAACCCTGCCTGTTTCTGTTCTTAATCTATTCTGTATTATCAACAAAAGTCAGAATACCTATTTGGCATAAAGCACTGTTTGCATTGAACCTAGAAAAGCTATGCAGTCTTCTGGAAATGCTTAAATTCCCTAGCTGGATGTGGTGTCATCAATTAGGGGTATTATGCAAATACATAACTCATTCTTCGTGTCTGGACAAGTTCAGTCTGCTGGTTTTTTCCACCTGTTGTTTATCATCATTAATGAAAGATTTCCTTGTTAAATGGACCAGTGGAGCAAAACCTGTGCCTTCAGGAGCAGAATTTGATATCAGGCATATCTGCCTATCGCTTCTATGAACTCCACTTTCTTCCTTCAAGATCTGGTTTTGACTACTTTCCCAAATATAGCATTGGTTTGGGTCACTTGAGGACGGCCCTGGACATTTTCAGACTGGGAGTCATCCACCTCTGTTGTCTAAGACACTAGTACTAAATCACTTCAGTCGTGTCCAACTCTGCGCAACCCTATGGACCATAGCCCTCTAGGCTCCTCTGTCCAGGGGATTTTCCAGGCAAGAGTACTGAATTGGGTTGCCATTTCCTTCTCCAGGGGATCTTCCTGATGCAGGGATTGAACCTGTGTCTCATGTCTCCTGAATTGGCAGGCAGGTTCTTTACCACTAGCGTGACCTGGGAAGCCCTGTTGTCTAAGGGTATCATCAAACCTGCACCAGAAAAGGATGTGTTTCCAGAGACATTTGAGTTTGGCAATTGTTGAAGCATGTGTTCTTGACAGAGGTGGGTCAGGTAAACAAAGTTGGGAGTCAAGGGCATAGCATACCAGAAAACCAGAGCAAATATGGTTGTAGAACTTGAATAATAATACTATTCATGGCAATTACTTTGTATCAGGCACTGTCCTATGCACTTCCCATAGTTTAAGTCCTTTAAATCTCAGCATAGCACCATGGGGTGTGCCTTTATTAGCCTGATTCTAGACACGAGGAAAGCAGCAAGTTTCCTATGCCCTCTCCAGGGCTCTATTTCCAAGGATAATAAGTGATGTCCCCAAATGATGGACGTATCTGGCAATTGACCTATGCTGCCCATAGTTCTGGGGAGACTCTCCTGGCTATGGTCAGTTGATTCCTGGATAGATACCTGATGCAAACACAGCCAACTCATTGGCAAGTCATAGACACTCAAGAATTTGGATTGGGAGTCATAGAGATAGGGGTATCCACCAAAGCTCTGGGGACCAGGCAGCCAGTAGATGAGAAACTAGAAGGAGCTCTTCCACTGAGCAAGGCAAAGAAGGAAAGAGCCACGTGAAGCTAAGAAATGACAAGACTGCTTAAGCACTCTAATTCTGGGGTCTCACAGGCCAGGGTTCTACTCTGGACTCAGTTATCTGTGAACATGGACAAATTGCCTAGCTTCTCTAGGATTCAATTTCCTCCTGTTATAGGAATGATGGTATTGCATCAGGCAAATTGCTCAGCACAGTGCCTGACACAGGATATGCACTCAAAAGAATAGCTATTATCATTATTGTTACTATTTATGATGGATTTTCAGTTCTCCTAAGGCTTGACTTAATTTCTTTTCTACGATTCCATCATCTTGTTTACTTATCATAAACCTTTTACCAGAGTGAGACGATAGAAATGCATGAGTTGTCAAGGAACACAGCAATAACCTTCTCTCTCATTTTTCAAAAACAAACTTAATTTTTACAGCAAGACTGATCAGACGGCACAGAGATTTCCCATATATTTCTACCCCCACACATGCGTAACCTTCCCCATTACCAACCTCCTCCAAAGTGGCACATTGGTTATAACTGAAGAACCTATGTTAACACATCATCACCCCTCAAACTCCATAGTTTACATTAGGGGTCACTCTTGGTGTTTTATATTTTATGGGTTTGAACAAATTAATAATGATATGTATCCATTCTATTATAGCGTCATACAGAGTAATTTCCCTAGTCTAAAAATCATCTGTGCTCCATCTATTCATCCCTTCCTCCCTACAACCTCTGATCTTTTTACTGACTCCATAGTTTTGCTTTCTCCAGAATGTCAAAAAGTTGGAATCATACAGAGTGAAGCCCTTTCAGACTGGTTTCTTTCACTTGGTGATACGTGTTTGAGCTTCCTCCATGTCTTTTCATGGCTTAATAGCTTATTCCTTCTTTGGCACTGAGTAATATTCCACTGTGAAGATGTAACATGGTTTATTTATCCATTCACCTACTGAAGGACATCTTGGTTGCTTCCAAGATTTGGTAATTATGAATAATTCAGTTCAGTTCAGTCACTCATTCATGTCCAACTCTTTGTGACCCAGTGGATTGCAGCATGCCAGGCCTCCTTGTCCAATCATCTCCCGGAGTTTACTCAAACTCATGTCCATAAAGTCAGTGATGCCGTCCAGCCATCTCATCCTCTATCATCCCCTTCTCCCACCTTCAATCTTTCCCAGCATCAGGGTGTTTTCCAATGAGTCAGTTCTTCACATCTGAAGGTGGCCAAAGTATTGGAGTTTCAGCTTCAGCATCAGTCCTTCCAATGAATATTCAGGACTGATTTCCTTTAGGATGGACTGGTTGGATCTCCTTGCAGTCCAAGGAATTCTCAAGAGTCTTCTCCAAAACCACAGTTCAAAAGCATCAATTCCTCAGTGCTCAGCTTTTTTTATAGTCCAACTTTCACATCCATACATGACTACTGGAAAAACCATAGCCTTGACTAGATGGACCTTTGTTGGCAAAGTAATGCCTCTGCTTTTTAATATGCTGTCTAGGTTGGTCATAACTTTTCTTTCAAGGAGCAAGCATCTTTTAATTTCATGGCTGCAGTCACCATCTGCAGTGATTTTGGAGCCCCCCAAAATAAAGTCTGACACTGTTTCCACTATTTCCCTATCTATTTCCCATGAAGTGATGGGACCAGATGCCATGATCTTCATTTTCTGAATGTTGAGTTTTAAGTCAACTTTTTCACTCTCCTCTTTCACTTTCATCAAGAGGCTTTTTAGTTCACATGAAATTATGAATAAAGCTGATATAAATATCCATGTTTAGGTTTTTGTGTTCATAAAATTTCAACTTACTTTAGTAAAAACCAAGCAGTATCACTGCTGGATCATGTGCTAAGAGTATGTTTAGTTTTTTAGGAAACTTCTAAACTGTCTCTCAAAGTGGTTGTGCCATTTTGCATTCCCACAAGCACCAAATGAGAGTTCCTATTAATTTCCATCTTCATCACTTCAGTGTTAAGGATTTGGCCACAACCCTCCCCTTTTAAGCTCAGCTCTTTAGAATATGTATAGGATTGGTTCTTCATAGAATCACAACAAAACGATGGCAATATAAGTTATTCACTTTCCCTCCATTCCATCTCCTTCTTTCCTCATCAGGTATGGCAATATAGTATCAGTGATTTATTATATCCTTACTGTGTACTCAATACTTCACTGGACTTTGTGTATGTGTGTGTGTGTGTACACGTACACGTGTGTGTGTATGTGTGAGCGAGAGAGAGAGAAGAGGAGGGAGAAAGAAGCCCTGTTTCTGGCCAAAAGAGTTGATGGGTTTGTATGAAAAACTAAAGTAGCAAATTCCAAACAATAAAAACCCTTATGACAGTATATCAAATACAACACAATTCTTTAGAGACCAATGATTCTTAAATGAGGGTCTACAGGTACACCAAGAAACAGGCAAATCCAAATCCAAACCAAAAAGACAGATTTCCCATCCTCACTTCCAAAATTTCAAGTCCAAACAATCTGAGGAGGGGGATAATAAATATTTTAAGAACTCCTCTGAAAATTTTGCTTTGCCCTGGATTTCAGAAGCACTGTTGAAATATACAGTTAGGCTTTCTGGGGTTCAGAGTTGTCTAGTATGTCTTGATAGGAGGTTGAAAGTTAGACTTGGATCTTAGAAGATGTGAGCTAGAGAAACAAAGGAGGGAAAGATTCAAGGAAAGCAGGAGCATGTGCAGGGAATTTGGCCTCTTCAGGGCACCTGTTAAAGGCTGGCAGGCGGATGAAGGAAGAAGACTTATGAAACAGAAGCGGCAGGCCCAAAGGGGAGAACCACTGGAGTGGCATGCTTACGTCTTGCATTTATATTTGCGGAGTCAGCATCATCTTGGCCTATTTTTGTTGCAGTCTTTTGTGAGGTGGGTGGAGCAGTGCTCCTCTTGGCCCTGGTGGTAAAGTGAGGTAACCTCGAGTTAGCTCTGAGGAGGTCTCACTTCTGCTCTTAGTCTCTGCTGTCTGTGCCACAAAGTAAAACCAGCCCCAAGTGAGAGAAGGGGACCAGTGGTGGTAGCTGCAGTGCTACCTCATCTTTGCAAGAAAGTTCTGGATTGGCTGGTTCAAGACACCTGGAGAAGTCACTTCAGGCCAACGTGAGCCCAGCCTGGGGCTTGGTGGTGGCTTCCAGGAAGTTGGCAGCTCAGCTGACTCACTTGGTTTTGTGGTGCTGACAGTCTCTACAGGACAGGTTTATGGAGGACATAAGAGTCTTAGCTCAGGAAGGCTTCTGAGAAACTAGACCATATTTAACAGAAACATTGGCCCTCTGTCTTTGTTATATATAGCTGTGCGTGAACACAGGGCTGCCGGCTCCCTCTTTCCAGGGACCAGCCGCCTGTGTGCTAATCTGATGTGGAGTCTGTCTTTTCTGAGGGATCTCTTCCTCTGGGACCTGGCCTCCTGCAGCTTTGCCCCATGTGCTCTTCTGTGTGTTATCTCAGAGTCTGGACATGGTCTTTCGACTTTTCCCTTGTCAGGTCTCACCTAGCCTGTGTTATTTGAGATCAAGCTCAGATCAAATCGATGCAGAGTAAGCCCTGTAGCAAATATAGCAAATGTTATAGCAAATTCTATAGTATTGGAGGCTGTGACTGCTCTCGGAATCAAAGCATTGAGGGCCCAGGGACTGACACTATCAACCATGATTAGAATTTCTGATATTCACTGACCTTCGTGGCTATCTAAACACAGAGCTCCTAGATATATCCTGCCTTAGCTGAAGTCCCACAGTGAGGATATCTTGGTTTGTGATATGGAAGGAGGGGAGAAATGCTTTCTCAGTAGAGGGCCTTCCAGGCCCTGTAGCCTTTAGGTCATCCTCTGTGAGGCGCTGTTGTTCAGTCACTCAGTGTGTCTGACTCTTTGTAACCCCATGGACTGCAGCACACCAGGCTTCCCTGTCCTTCACCATTTCCTGGAGCTTGCTCAAACTCATGTCCATTGAGTTGGTGATTCCATCCAGTCATCTCATCCTCCGTTGCCCCCTTCTCCTCCTGCCTTCAATCTTTCCTAGCATCAGGATCTTTTTCAAAGAGTAAGCCAAAGTATTGAAGCTTCAGCTTCAGCATCAGTCCTTCCAATGAATATTCAGGGTTTATTTTCAGTAGGATTGACTGGTTTGATCACCTTGCTGTCCAAGGGACTCTCAAGAGTCTAACGTATTCAGACTCAGGTATTCTTTACCTCCAGTGTTCAGGTATGATCTGCCTTATTGTCATTGTCCTCCCCAGCCCTCACAAAGAGCTGCATCAGAACAGCAGTCCTATGACTGAGAACCTCAGTGAGCCACACTCTCTTACTAGAAGTGAAGACAAGAATATTTGCTATGTGAGAGAGATTTTTTTCTTCCTCTCAGTGTGCACAGACTTGATGTCATTACTGGGGAGCCCTAGGTTGGGTGTGTACTCAGGTAACTCATGAGGAGGAAACATCACCTTTCTCTTGGAGCATGAAGTAGTCCCCAGTATTAGACTTATAGGACTGCAGGCCTCTTTTGACTAAACTGTGCCACTGAATGAGTGAGTCCACATTAGTAAAACAAGCCTGAGTTCTCCAGAAGTATTTGTGGCACTGTTTAGAAGTGTGGTGGACCTCCATGATAAGCAGTGAAGAATCTCACTGTGCCAGTTCAGGGTGTCACATCTCTCAGGGGCCCAGCACAGATGGGACCTCTGAGGGGCATTCTATGAGGTGCTATACGTTCCTTGTGTATAAGTTCCTTGAGGCATGAAGGTGAAGGCCTCGTCTGTCTTGTTCATCATGGTGTCGTCAGTGCCTGTAGTAGTTGCTCAGTAAACACATGTTGGATAAATGAACTGTTTGTCTTTGATGAACCATATATGGTGTTAGAGGTATGAGTTGGGTAATATATGGGTGCTATGCTTGAAGAGTTCTCAGGCAACTATGTAAGGCAAATAATAGGGGAAAAAATACATAATGTAGTTGTTGTTCAGTTGCTAAGTTGTGTCTGACTCTTTGTGACCCCATGGACTGAAGCACACAAGGCATCCCTGTTCTCCACTATCTCTTGGATTTTGCTCAAGTTCATGTCCACTGAGTTGGCGATGCTATCTAACCATATAAGTATAATATAGTAACATAGATATATAAAGGTCCCAAGGGAGTTTGAGGAGGGAGTTAATTGTGTTAGGGGGCATGAATCAGTGCTTTATGCAAGAGGCAAACTTGACAGGAACATGTGAAAGTTTGAGAAAGATGAGAAAGATTGAGAAACATCATACAGTCAGAAAGACTTTATGCTTCACCGTAGGAATGGGAGACAAGATGAACCTTGGGAGAGAAGCCCCACACAAGCATGATTTCTATCGCTGAGGAACTCTCTGTAAAATGGAGGGTCAGGGCAGGTCTCTGTGAAAGGACATTAGAAAGCATAGTTACAGGATGTTACAATGGGACCAGTCCTACCTCTGTTGTGATGAAGTACCAACATAATAATTATCAGCTGCCAAAGGGAGTAAGAGACAAACCTGCCACATCCTCACACTCGGTACAGAAGAACTAACTCTGAGGATGTGTCGCACGCATTCCAACTCCTCTGGCTGGATCAAAGACTTTTCAGGGCAAAGCTGCCATAAGTGTTGCCCTGTGTCCTATGGACCAGATGAATGCCACTTGGGAGAGAGATGAGATGGAGCCATCTCAGCTCCTGTCCAATCAGAGAGGTCCTGTCTTGAGAAGAGAGGAGAAATTCTGTTGAAAGCAGCCAGAGGTGCATTGCCCCATGTCCAGGGGATGAGGGAGGAGCTGTAAGAGGCCACCGAGAATAGAGATGTATTCACCAGGTCAAACAAGACTGAGAGGAGATAAACCTAGAGAAAGAGGTCTCCTGCCCAGGGCCACCAACATTAGCCAAGTGCCAGGCCAGGAGAACACAGCCCTCCCGTCAAGTAAACGCTGTCCTAGCCCACACCTCTCCCCACTCCCTCCTCTCTTTTCGGCACAATGCTGAGGGGGTGAGGAAGATCATGAAGTGGAAGGCTAAAGTGTCAACCTCTTTCCCCACTCTGGCGTCCCAGCTTGAGACAGACCCAATGAGAGGGGATTCAACACTAAGTCGAGTTTAGCTTCTTGATTATTGCAGAGACTTGGACATTATCATGAGAACGTCTTTGTGATTTAAAGTGACTGTAAAGTAAAATAAAAAAATAAATAAAAATAAATAAATTAAATTAAAAAAAATAAAAATAAAAATAAAGTAACTGTAATGCTGTTCTGTTCTCTAGGAGAGAGCAGAAAATCCACAATACTTGACAAGGTTTTTATCTAGAGGCAGGAAAAGTTAACCCACTGAAAAACCAGTAAGCAACAATGGGAGACACTTATACTGTCAGTGGGAATGTAAATTGGTGCAGCTACTACAGGAACAGTATGGAGTTTTCTTTAAAAATTAAAAATAGAACTATCACATGATCCAACAATCCTGGGCATGTATCCGGACAGTATGGAGTTTCCTTTAAAAATTAAAAATAGAACTATCACATGATCCAACAATCCTGGGCATGTATCCGGACAAAGCTCTAATTTGAAAAGATACATACAACTCAGTGTTCATACCAGAACAATTTACAAGAGCCAAGATATGGAGACAACCTACATGTCCATCAATAGAGGAATGGATTAAGAAGATATGGTATACACACACACACGTGCACACACACAATGGAATATTACACAGCCATACAAAGAATGAAAAAATGACATTTGCAACAACATGGATGGACCTAGAGATTATCTTACTAAATGAAGTAAGTCAGAGAAAGACAAATACTATATGATATCACTTACATGTGGAATCTAAAAAAAAAATGATACAAATGAACTTATAAAACAGAAACAGATTCACAAAGAAATCAACTTATGGTTACCAAAGGGGAAAAGAAGTAGAAGGGATAAATTCAGAGTTTGGGATAAGCAGACATAAACAACTGTATTTTAAAAAGATAAATAATAAGGTCCTACTATATAGCACAGGGAACTGCATTCAATATCTTATAAAAATCTATAATGGAAGAGAACCTGTAAAATTATATATCTGTATCTATATATATGTGAATCACTTTGCTACACCAGAAACTAATATAATAATTAAATCAACTATACTTCAACAACAACAACAGCAACAAAATATCGACAAAACCAATTCTGACTAAATTATAAGTACTTATTCAACATGCCTGTTACACATGCAAACTGTGCTTGGCTTGCATCCATGCTCAATAAGTATCTTTTTACTGAGTAATGTCAAAAGGTTTAACCATTGTACCAGAATTGTCTACATGGAGACATAGACATCAGAAGAGCACCAAAAGTCAAATCTAGAAGTTGTGTTTTAGTTGCTATGAACTCTTTAAGCACTGTTAACTATCTGACCTCAAAAAGTCGTGATTACAGAGTGCCAGCAGTGACCTTGTGGCCTTTGAGTAGAGTAGAGTATCTAGGGAGTCAAAATCCTTATATGATATTCCTTTGTGGAAGACAACTAACAATCAGTAACTCCTGCTCTTCCATGTCTATAGAAAACACACAAAAGATGTTTGAAATCTCTTCACAAGTAAGGATACAATGCTACCTCAGGATTGGCCTGAAGATGCTTACTTTGCAATTGATAGAAGATAAAAGGGTAAGACCTTCTCTGAGGTTTCATCAAAGGAGATTATGGTGAGATGGCTCATCCATTCATTCTGCCCTCCTCCCACAGTGCTTTCTTCTATCCTGCAGAGGCTGAGTTTTTAAAAACTACATTTTCTCAACTCCCTAGAAGGTAGGCTTCGTGAAGTGATTCAAATTTGATGAATTAGTGACACTTATGCAGATCTGGAAGACGGTCATGGGTCAGGAGCCATGCTTCTTCTTTTTTTTTTTTTTTTAGTTAAAATTACTTTTAATTTTGCTTTACAGGTAATCTTGTTTGAAGCTTTCTTTCTTTCTTTCTTTATTTTTTTTTACTTTACAATTCTGTATTGGTTTTGGCATACATTGACATGAATCCACCACGGGTGTACGTGCGTTCCCAAACATGAACCCCCCTCCCACGCCCCTCCCCATAACATCTCTCTGGGTCATCCCCGTGTACCAGCCCCAAGCGTGCCGTATCCTGCATCGGACATAGACTGGCAATTCGATTCTTACATGATATTATACATGTTTCAATGTCATTCTCCCAAATCATCTCACCCTCTCCTTCTCCCACTGAGTCCAAAAGTCCGCTATACCCATCTGTGTCTTTTTTGCTGTCCTGCATACAGGGTCATCATTGCCATCTTTCTAAATTCCATATATATGTGTTAGTATACTGTATTGGTGTTTTTCTTTCTGGCTCACTTCACTCTGTATAATCGGAGGAGCCATGCTTCTGAGGGCCAAAAGTATGTGGACCTTTTCAGAGTCTATTTCTTTCATGGGTGGTGAAAGGCAGAGGATGGGGCACTTATTCAGAATACTGGAGTGGACTGCCATTTCCTTCTCCAGGGGATCTTCCTAACCCAAGGATCGAACCCGGGTCTCCTGTATTGTAGACAGACGCCTTACCGTCTGAGCCACTAAGGAAGCCCTCATATTGTAGCAGGTTGGTTGTAATCCGAGGCTGGCAGTTGTGGAGAATTCCAGGCCTTAGAAGCTTCCTGGTTGCTGTGGCAGCAGCGTGATTCTGCTGGAGGTAGCTTCCTGGTTAGGGAAGAGGCGGCAGCTCCCTTGATGGGCCAGTTCTGCAGCGTGCCTCTGGAGTCTTTCCTGACAGCTCAACCTAGAGTTTGTTTCTTCAGGATGCACTGTGATTCTACAAGCCATTTACTATCTTGAAACAAATACCTTCCTACTTAAACTAGTTAGAAGGAACTACGTTCTTTACCACCGAACCCCAAATGGACACGGCATGGAATGTAAAAAACAAATAAAGAAAAAAAAAATCAAAATATGTTTGAGAAGCTAAAGATGGGGAGGAAAAAGTATAAGAGAGAACTGTTTTATCTAGAGGTGGTGGGTAACATTCATCTTTTCATCTGCTGATCCATTCATCCCATATTTTTTGAGGTCTTTCATATCCCAGACACTGGGATCAGCAAGCCATTCACTAGAGGGGGTGGGGCTGGGGACAATGGAATCCCATATTCATGGCGTTCAAAGTCTCATGGATTATCTTTCTCTCATTATTCTCCCTATCTGGCTGAGAACACTGTTTACACTTCTTTTCATTTAGTAATCAGATAGTTGAGTGACTTGCTCAACCAATGTATTTGGTTCCTAGAGAGCTAAAAGCCCCAGGAGCAAAGCTCTACCCTCAACTGTCCAGCCAGAAATACTAGTGATTGAGTTTTTCCTATCAGCTACACCAATAATTAACTAACAAATAGAACCTACAATTAATGTTGTCTTAAGATCAGAGTTTAGTCCCCACACATGAAGAACAAGTTTCTGTCCTCTATCAGGACAGCAGATTCCTCTCTAATTTCCTTTATGTCAGGATGATGCATGTGTTTGGCAGCAACTTGAGGCATGCTGTTGCAGCAGGTTCCTTTGCAATCTGCCTCAGCTTTGAAACCCATTAAGCAGTGCCCAGGCAGCCTGGGCCATCACTGAGCTCATCAGGGACAAGGGCCAATCACGTCTCCTCTGTCAGCAATCTGAGCCCCCAGATATTCTACCCAAGCCTCTCTTCTATTCCTCTCCTGTTGGGTGTCAGACCTCTATCACTGTCGGAAGCCTTTCTGCCCTCTTTCTCTTTCATTGGTCTTACCGTCAACAGATTTCTTGGACTCTCAACTCTGTCTTAGGTATCTGTTTTCTGGGGTACCCAACTAGCCCTCTGTGCAAAAATATCTTGTCTCTTCAGAGGTTTACCTATTATTTATCACTGGAGAGCTTTCCCATTTATGTTTGTCTTTCTTTTCCCTGATAAAAGACAACTTGGGGCTGCCCAGATAGCTCAGTTGGTAAGAATCTGCCTGCAATGCAGGAGACTCCAGTTCAATTCCTGGGTTGGGAAGATCCACTAAAGAAGGAATAGGGTATTCTTGGGCTTCCCTGGTGACTCAACTGGTAAAGAATTTGCCTGCAATGTGGGAGACCTGGGTTCAATCCCTGAGTTGGGAAGATCTGAAGGGAAAGGTTACCCACTCCAGTATTCTTGCCTGGAGAATTCCATGGACTACAGTCCATGGGGTTACAAAGAGTCTGACATGACTGAGCGACTTTCATTTTCACATTCTTTTCCCTGAATGAAGACTTCCATATCTGAGACTCTGGTTTCTCTAATGTAGACCCACCTCAATTCCAGCAGTAAAGGAGTGAAAAGGGACCTTTGCAAGTAATCAGAGTAAAACAAATAAATGAGGGGAAATATTGGGTAACTGGCATTTGGCTCAAAAACATCCCTGACCCTGGCACAGATTGACAGAGCCCCGAGTTGCCCTTCATGGAGCCGGATCTTCTGTTGTGATGGTAACAGTCACCAGTGGACATCGGTGTATAGCCTCCCCTCTAGCATGGGCTGTTCAACTTGTTTGCACAGTGAAAAACTGACCAAGAAGGAATGCCTTGGCCAACATCGGTACCCATAGTGAGCTGCTTATTCTCTAAGGTCCAATTTGTCTCCTTTGTGAAAGCTTTCTGCTCTCTCAGGGAGCATGGCCCAGCCCTGCAATGCTCTTACTGCTTGCTGGGTGGACACAGTTCTCATGATGCGAGGAGATTATTGAAACGTGTGACTCCTCCCTGGCTAGGTTGTGAATCTTAAGGGAGGGATGGTGTCTCTCTCAGGAATCTTAACATCCTCCTCATAGGTGTGGACCTGACACTTTGTAGGTGACCAGTAATTGTTGGGTGAGTGGAAGGTGTCTGCTTGTCTAGAACATGGCAATGGGCTAGACCCTGGTTAGGAAGTTCTCTGGCCTGTGATTCCACGCTCAGCCCAGGGCATTCCTGTACATCCAGTTGGTTCAGTGAGTACTGACCCCTGTTCACAGCATGCTGATGAGTAAAGAGGAAAGGTAGGTGGCCAGGCTGGGCTGCTCATTGTGTTTCCATGTCCTTATATATAACTCAGGAAATCTGCTTAGTCTTTAAGGACTTTCTAGCACCACGACTCCAGGTATCTGTGTCTGAGGACATGTAGCTGTGTCATCTGCCAGCCTGTCTGTTTCCAAGGAGGATGTATCTGATTTAGAGATGACATGTCACTCACTGTGACATGAAAATCCTCCATAACTACTTGCCCATGCCAGGGAGGAGGGACTCTTCTGCCTACAGTAATGAGCTGTCACTTAATACTCAGAACTGAAGGGTCATAAAGAGGAAGAAGAAACATTTATTGGGTACCTACTAGCTAGCTGCTTTTACAAATGCTATTTGAGTTTTGTCTCAGTCTATGACAATTCTGCAAAGTTAGTAAGATCCCTCATTTGAAAAGTAGAGAAATGAGACTCAGTGGTTTAAAAAATCTTGCCATGCAGCACACAGCTAGTGAACTAGTAGAGGTGGGAGTTCAAGCCAGGTGTTTAGACCTCTAGACTGATCTTCCTCCTGCTGTGATTCCAGGCAGATGGCAGGTGTAAGCGAAGGTCCTACCCTGGAAAGTCATGGAGAGAGTTGGGAACTTAGGGAATGCTTCAGGTAGAGGGTGGAAAGCAGAGGGTTTAAAGGGTAATGGAGTGAGACAAGGCTGGCATGGTATAGTGAGTGTGCACATCAGCCAGGGACAGTAAGCTTGATGTAACTGTGCGCACCAGAGAACCATAGACAGTTCCAAGTACAGATTGAGAAACTCAAAATCATGTATTATGAAGGTTAACCTGGCTTTGAGGTAACATACAGATTGACTAGGGGAAAGATGAGAGACTTCTTACAAAACCTATGGAAACAGCCTTCCTCCATGATGACTCATTTAACAGACAAAAGGCCTCTATGTACAAAACTCCTGAGTTGAGCTCCACACTAAAAGATACAGAGATGAAATAGATATGGGTTTGCCCTCAAGGACAGAAATGGTATGGACCTAACAGAAGCAGAAGAGATTAAGAAGAGGTGGCTAGAATACATAGAAGAACTATACAAAAAAGATCTTCTAACCCAGATAACCATGATGGTGTGATCACTCACCTAGAGCCTGACATCCTGGAATGAGAAGTCAAATGGTCTTTAAGAAGCATCACTATGAACAAAGCTAGTAGAGGTGATGGAATTCCAGTTGAGGTATTTCAAATCCTAAAAGATGATGCTGTGAAAGTGCTACAATCAATATGCCAGCAAATCTAGAAAACTCAGCAGTGGCCACAGGACTGGAAAAGGTTAGTTTTCATTCCACTCCCAAAGGCAATGTCAAAGATTATTCAAGTTCAGTTCAGTAGCTCAGTCCTGTCCGACTCTTTGCGACCCCATGGATTATAGGCTTCCCTGTCCTTCACCGACTCCTGGAGCCTACTCAAACTCATGTCCATTGAGTCGGTGATGCCATCCAACCATCTCATCCTCTGTCGTCCCCTTCTCCTCCCGCCTTCAATCTTTCTCAGCATCAGGGTCTTTTCCAATGAGTCGGTTCTGCCCATCCAGTGGCCAGAGTTTTGGAGCTTCAGGTTCAGCATCAGTCCTTCCAATGAATATTCAGGACTGATTTCCTTTAGGATGGACTGGTTTGATCTTCTTTCAGTCCAAGGGACTCTCAAGAGTCTTCTCCAACACCACAGTTCAAGAGTATCAACTCGTTGCCTCTTAGCCTTCTTTATGGTCCAATTCATCCACACGTGACTACTGGAAAAACCATAGCTTTGACTAGATGGACCTTTGTTGGTAAAGTAATGTCTCTGCTTCTTAATAGGCTGTTGCTGCTGCTGCTGCTGCTAAGTCGCTTCAGTCATGTCTGACTCTGTGCAACCCCATAGACGGCAGCCCACCAGGTTCCCCCATTCCTGGGATTCTCCAGGCAAGAACACTGGAGTGGGTTGCCATTTCCTTCTCCGATGCAGGAAAGTGAAAAGTGAAAGTGAAGTCGCTCAGTCGTGTCTGACTCCTAGCGACCCCATGGACTGCAGCCTACCAGACTCCTCTGTCCATGGGATTTTCCAGGCAAGAGTACTGGAGTGGGGTGCCATCGCCTTCTCCAATATCCTGTTAGGCTGGTCATAAGTTTTCTTCCAAGGAGCAGGCGTCTTTTAATTTCATGGCTGCAGTCACCATCTGCAGTGATTTTGGAGCCCAAGAAAATAAACTCTGTCACTGTTTACATTGTTTCCCCATCTATTTGCCATGAAGTGATGGAACCAGATGCCATGATCTTAGTTTTTTGAATGTTGAGTTGTGAAACAGCTTTTTCATTCTCTTCTTTCACTTTGATCAAGAGGCTCTTTAGTTCCTCTTTACTTTCTGCCATAAGGGTAGTGTCATCTGTGTATCTGAGGTTATTGATATTTCTCCTGGCAATCTAGATTCCAGTTTGTGCTTCATCCAGCCCAGCATTTCACACCATTGTGGTTATCTGGGTCATGAAGATCTTTTTTGTATAGCTCTTCTGTGTATTCTTGCCACCTCTTCTTAATATTTTCTGCTTCTGTTAGGTCCATACCATTTCTGTCCTTTATTGTGCTAATCTTTGCATGAAATATTCCCTTGGTATCTCTAATTTTCTTAAAGAGATCGCTAGTCTTTCCCATTCTATTGTTAGACAGAGTGCCTAGAACTATGGACAGAGGTTCATGACATGGTACAATGATCAAGACCATCCCCCAAAAAAAGAAATGCAAAAAGGCCAAACGGTTGTCTGATGAGGCCTTACAAATCGCTGAGAAAAGAAGAGAAGCTAAAGGCAAAGAAGAAAAGGAAAGGTATACCCATTTGAATGCAGAGTTCCAAAGAATAGCAAGAAGAGATAAGAAAGCCTTCCTCAGCAATCAATGCAAAGAAATAGAGGAAAACAATAGAATGGGAAAGACTAGAGATCCCTTCAAAAAAATTAGAGATACCAAGGGAACATTTCATGCAAAGATGAGCACAGTAAAGAATGTTCAAACTAGCTCATAAAATTTTGCAGGAGAGGCTTCAACAGTATGTGAACTGAGAATTTCCAGATATTCAGGCTGGATTTAGAAAAGGCAGAGGAACTAGAGATCAAATTGCCAACATCCGTTGCATCTTAGAAAAAGCAAGAGGCTTCCAGAAAAATATCTACTTCTGCTTTATTGACTATGCCAAAGCCTTTGACTGTGTGGATCACAGCAAACTGTGGGAAATTCTCAAAAGAGATGGGAATAACAGACCACCTTTCCTGCCTCCTCAGTAATCTGTATGGAAGTCAAGAAGCAACAGTTAGAACTGGACTTGTAACAATGGACTGGTTCCAAATTGGGAAAAGAGTATGTCAAGGCTCTATATTGTCAC
The DNA here is from genome assembly GCF_014754425.2 of Oryx dammah. NCBI lineage: Eukaryota > Metazoa > Chordata > Mammalia > Artiodactyla > Bovidae > Oryx > Oryx dammah. The sequence continues at coordinate 68,252,200 of NW_024070210.1, read as the reverse complement.
CTTGCTTATTTAACTTATATGCAGAGTACATCAAGTGAAATGCTGGGTCAGATGAAGCAAAGCTGGAATCCAGATTGCCAGGGGAAATATTAATAACCTCAGATACGCAGATGACACCACCCTTATGGCAGAAAGTAAAGAAGAACTAAAGAGCCTCTTGATCAAAGTGAAAGAGGAGAATGAAAAAGCTGTTTCACAACTCAACATTCAAAAAACTAAGATCATGGCATCTGGTTCCATCACTTCATGGCAAATAGATGGGGAAACAATGTAAACAGTGACAGAGTTTATTTTCTTGGGCTCCAAAATCACTGCAGATGGTGACTGCAGCCATGAAATTAAAAGATGCTTGCTCCTTGGAAGAAAAGCTATGACCAACCTAGATAGCATATTAAAAAGCAGAGACATTACTCTGCCAACAAAGATCCATCTAGTCAAAGCTATGGTTTTTCCAGTAGTCACATATGGATATGAGAGTTGGACCATAAAGAAGGCTGAGAGGCAAAGAGTTGATACTCTTGAACTGTGGTGTTGGAGAAGACTCTTGAGAGTCCCTTGGACTGAAAGAAGATCAAACCAGTCAATCCTAAAGGAAATCTGTCCTGAATATTCATTGGAAGGACTGATGCTGAAACTGAAGCTCCAAAACTCTGGCCACCTGATGGGAAGAACTGACTCATTGGAAAAGACCCTGATGCTGGGAAAGATTGAAGGCAGGAGGAGAAGGGGATGACAGAGGATGAGATGGTTGGATGGCATCATCAACTCAATGAACATGAGTTTGAGTATTCTCCAGGAGTTGGTGAAGGACATGGTACAATGATCAAGACCATCCCCAAGAAAAGGAAGCCTGTTGTGCTTTAATCCATGGGGTCACAGAGAGTTGGACATGACTGAGCAACTGAACTGAACTGAACTGCCCTCAAGGTGCTTACTATCTCATAGAAGAGATGCATTACCAAGACTATGTGTTCTTATATTAATAGATGTCAGTGCTAAGGAAGAATAGCCACATTTCCACTGGACAAACCCTTTCTTTTTAAAGGGGCCAGAAGTGAGCTTTTGGATATCTCTGTGTACAAATTATGGCTCTCTGCCTTTTTTCCTTCTCCTTTAAGCCTCGACTCTCCTTTCTGTGTGGGTCCAGGTATCAGAGACTGCACTCTAGCCTATGTTTGGACTGTGGTGCAGAGCTCCTCTCCCTGGCATCTTCACGTGTGATTAAGGGACCTCCTTACTGGCTCCTCCTCTTCTCCACTGAGGCCAGGAATTCTTACATATCCAGGTGCCCTTAGTTCACTACTGGCCTTGAATCCCTTGGTCTCAGGAGATGTGGTGTGGCTCTTTCCTGTGTTTTGTCTTTGGCTTGGGGCTTCCCTGGTGGCTGAGAGGGTAAAGCGTCTGCCTGCAATGCAGGAGATCTGGGTTTGATCCCTGGGTCAGGAAGATCTGCTGGAGAAGGAAATGGCAACCCACTCCGGTACTCTTGCCTGGAAAATCCCATGGATGGAGGAGCCTGATAGGCTACAGTCCACAGTGTCACAAAGAGCTGGACACGACTGAGCAACCTCATTTTCACTAACTCATCTAATGTTTGTTACTCCATTGGTAGCCTGCACGTCATAGCTGGGCCTTACCTTCAGTCACCCACTGGGTACTTAACCATCAGTTCTTGGATGTTTAAATAGCAGTTTTAGGAGGGACACTCCTAGCTTTTAAATAGATCTTGGGGCTTGGTTGGGGGTCCAGTGGCCAAGACTCTGTGTTCTCTATGCAGGAGGCCCAAGTTCAAACCCTGGCCAGGGAACTAGATTTCACATGCTGCAACTAAAGATCCCATGTGTTGCAATGAAGATGGAAGAAAGATCCTGTGTGCCACAACTAAGACCTGGCAGAGGCAAGTAAATAAATAAAATAAATATTATAAAGTAGATCTCCTTTGAGTGGGACATAGAGACAATAGAGAAACTGCCACATTATTCTTTTGCTTCTTCTGTATGTTTAAACCTTTCCTCTGTACCCAGAATCACGGAGAGGTGGAGCAGGAGGCAGGGTTGTTTATTTGCTCATCAAAATTTTACAGAATGCCCTCTGCCAGGCACTCTCCTCTCTGGGAGTCCAGTTACTCAGCAAGGAGCTGCCACTGGTTCACTTGGTGCCCATGCCATTAGCTCTGAGTGGTTGAAAATCATTCTATCTTCTTCTCTAGAAGTCTCCCTCCTTAAGAACCACCTGCATCGCACACAGTAACTACTAGGGAGAAAAATTCCATGCGAAAAGAACTCTGAGGCCAAGAGGAATTCCAAATTAAAAATTAACAACAGACTTTTTACAAGGCTCTGTACCCTGGCTGTTGCCCTTGACATTTTTTCCTTACTGAGGGACCCAGGGAAATATTTGTGCTAACACTGATATGATTGCCCTTATCATCACTACCTGACTGTCATTAAATATTTATGGAGTTCCACACACTGCGAGAAGCTATTTGCATGTAGTTCTAAGTAGGGGCCTTCACAAAATCACCCCAATTGCAATGCGGAGGAGGAAAAGCTTTGAGCATCAGAGGGCCAGGTTTTGGTCCCCCTTGTGGCACTTTGCCCTCAGTCTCTGTGCTTTCAGAATAGGTTGGGAAAATGAGTTTGTATTTTTGGTTTGGGATTCTGTGATCCTGATTTCATCACTTTTTTTTTTTTTCATATTCTATTATCACTGTTTTCTCCCTTCTTCTTATTTTAACTATCTTCTCTCTGTGTCCTCCTTTTCTCTCTCTCCCTCCCCCTACTCTGATCAGCCTAGCCTACCATTAACCCTATGGTCTTAGTTTACAAGAAATAGCTTCTGGAAAACAGTTCACAAAACACAACTGTTATTCCAAGCTCTGGAACTGAGACCCTTTTCTCTTTCCAGTTCCTGAGCAAGTGGGCATCAATCTGCTTGTTTTCCTCTTAGCTGTGAACTTTAAAAGAGATTTTAGGGGAAATAAAAGAAGGCAGAAATAAATTATGTTTTGCCAGATCCTTCTGTTCTCCAGGCCTCTCTCCTTGTCATGCAGTTTACCTGGGCTGTTTGTTACAACTTCTACCCAACAGGGTAGAAAGATAAGCTTGTGATGACCAAAGGTCATTTATTACATTTTTTGATTAGAACATCATGCTTGAAGCTGCATTAAATTACAAGTTTCTCAAGGACACATGGCCCAGGTCTGGCACATAGTGGGTATGCAGGGAGCACTTTATTTTGGACTCAGTGATATTCAAGGATACATTTCTTGAAACTTTCTCAGAGACAGAGGCTATTGATGATAATTATATTTTAAAAACAACACTGGGAGACACTGTTGGCCATGTAGGTGTTTCTGATTTTGGAACTTACAATAAATTGTGAAAGTATAACTATTAAATTTGCTTTGTTATGCATTAAATGGATCACCTTTATTGAAAAGAATATGTATATACAAATTGGGGTGATATCAGAAAATTGAACAGGTTATGTCATGCTCATGGCTTGCAGAACCAGAAGCTACAACATGTAAAGGATTTAAAAGTAACATCTTAGAAGAAGCAAATACAAATGTTGTCACTTAGTGAAGTCACAACTCAGGAATGGCTGCAGGATTGGCATGGGCACTAGTTAACGCATCTGTGGAACTTCTGGGTTCCAGCTGGAAGCAGGAATCCTATAGAAGCTTCTTTCTGTTTAGTCTCAGGTGGCTAGAGGGGATGACCCTACCAAAGTATGTGAAACCTGAACAAACAGAATTCATATTTGTAAGCTGGTGTTGCCAGCTTAGGGAAACCAGCTGTTGGGGGCTTCCCTAGTGGCTCAGATGGTAAAGAATCTGCCTGCAATGCAGAAGACCCAGTTTTGATCCCTGGTCAGGAAGATTCCCTGGAGAAGGGAATGGCCACTCACTCCAGTATTCTTGCCTGGAGAATCCCATGGGCAGAGGAGCATCCCTGCAGGGAGCCTGGTGGGAGCTATAGTCCATGGGGTCGCACGGAGTCGCCCCTTTGTTGTTGTCTCAGTCTCACTTTCTGCTATTTCTGATCAACTGGGATTTAGGGTTAGGATCCTGGAAGATGACGGAAGGAAATGGAATGTCTCACAGTACCTTTTCTGGGTATTGAAGAGCCTTCAGGAAAATTTCATTCTAATTCTCATCACCTGAACACAATGAAATGAAAAAGACAGACATCCAGGGCAATATTCTACTCTGTGAAGGCTTCAGCTAAGATGCACTTGTCTGGAGTGACACTGCAGAGGCTGGGAGGAGGGCTGGCTGCGCTTTCCTGATGCTAGGAGGGTAGCAAGGGCAGGGATGCTCCACGGGGCCCTGCAGCAACACACAGCCCACCCACTGAGGGCCAACTGCCCGTTCCTCTCTTCCAATTTGGCTGCCTTAGTCTCCTAAGCCTCCCTGCTTCTGCTGTTCTCTCCAATCTGTTTCTCACAGAGCAGCCAGAGCCTTCTTATAAAAATGCACAACAAGCTATGTCAGCTCTTGCAGTAAGCTGTCTGGTGTTTTTCCACTGCATTCAGGATATCATGTGAGCACATCACTTTCTTACTCTGGTCTGGTTCTTATATTCCTACTCTGTGTGCAGAGCTCTTTGAAGCTGTGTCCTTCACCCCCCTCTCCAGCCTCATCTCCGGTTAATTCTCTTTCTGGAATGTACTCCGGGCATGTGGCCTTTCCTCTGTCCCTTGAACATGTAGACCATCTTCCTGCCTCAGCGCCTTTGTACTCGTATCCTCAGCCACCCTGACCTCAGTTCTTTGAATGACTGCCTTCTTCCCATCCTCCTGGTCTCAGCTCAATGACACTCCCCTTGAGATCTTCTGTGACCTCCTGTCTAAGTGAACTTAGGAAGTCTCTCACAATCACATTGCCCTATTTTACTTTCTTAATAGGCCTCATCACTTCCTAAGATTATTGTGTTTATTTAATGACTCACTATTTTATCAACTGTTTTCTAACACTAGACTGAGAGCTTCAGAGAATGGGCTTGTAACTGCATTGTACACTATTACGTATTGAGAGCTAAGTTCCTGGCACGAACTAGGTCCAGAATAAATAGTTTTGGTTGGTGTTGATAAATGATGAAACTGAACCCATTCTCCCACCCCAAGTCTGGTACCGACAGGCTCCGTGGATGGGACATACCTTTCCTTTGTAAAGGGGGTTGCAATGTCTGTTGACCTTGGAGGAAGGGCCAGTCCAGGACACACATTAGCACACTTGAGGCACTTAGTTTTAGGTGGGGTTCATGCACAGCATCTACTATCACTCAAGAGGGGCAGTCTGGTGATCTCCAAAGACAGCCTCCACTAATTCCTTCCTTCTTACATATAGATGCCACTTTGCACATCATGAGGAGGAACCCATTTCCCCACTCCTTGAATCCCATTGGACTAATGATTTGTTTTGATGAATAAATAGAATACAGCAGAAGTGATATTCTGGGACTTTTAAATCCAGGTCTGGTAGAATTGGCAGCATCTGTTTCATTATTTTTGGGAGTCAGTTTTCATGTAAGAAGGCCAATACCCCCAAGACTGCTGTGCTTTGAGGAAATCTGAGCTATCCACATAGAGAAGTCCCAGGGAAAAGCACCGAGGCACCAGATATATGAGTGAAACAAGGGACCCTGCAGTCCAGGCTGTAAATGCAGCCCAGGACATCTGAAACGGAAAAGCCTACCAACTCAGCCAAGCTAACCTACAGAGTCACGAGGAATAAATCAGTGTTTTAAGACCCTGTAAACTTGGGTGAGGTTTGTTATGTAGCAGATAGCTGTCAGCCAAATTCTGAGGCTTGAAGAAATTTGGAGCTTCTCAAATATTAGTATGCAAATAAATCATCAGGGCAAATTGTTAAAGGTAGGTTCTGATTCTGTAGTTTTGATTCTGTAGGTCTAGGGTGGGGTAGAGATTCCACATTTCTCATTAGCTCCTAAGTGATGTGCAAACCAATGACAAGAGTGCATGGACTATACTTTGAGTGGCAAGGCCAGTTCCTAATTTCCAGGAAGTTCCATACTTAAACCATGTTAGAAAACCCCAGGTTTTTCCCATGCATGTTTGAGTAAAGACTATTAAGAAAAGTGTTCTTGTCAAGTAAGTTTGGGGAACACCACCTACTCCATTCTGCCACTAGAGACTCACAACATATATTAGTTAATTCAAAGCTCTTAAGAGTTCCTCCAGCAGAGAAACCTGTTCAAATACAGCACAATATTTCCTGAGTATTTGATGTCTTAGAGTACTAGTGTTCTGTGGGACACGCTTATTGTTGTTTAGTCGCTAAGTCATGTCTGACTTAGCGTGTCAGACTTAGCGGCCCCAACTGACTTTTTGTGGCCCCACGGACAGTAGCCCATCAGACTCCTCTGTCTGATAGACTTACCAGCCAAGAATACCGGCGTGGTGGGATGCCATGTCCTCCTCCATGGGACATACTTGCAGAAAAACAAAACCACCTTGTTTTTTAAAAAAATCAACTCAGCTAGTTTCTTACTGTCCCTCAACAATGAATTCTTATGTTACACAGTTTTGCAATCCAGAATCTTTTTTTCCTTAGCTCTAACCTAATTCCTTACCCCTTGCTGCAGTATAAGATGTCTCTATTCATTTCTCACAGAATGAGAGGACAATGCATGTCTCTGTTATCTAACCCTTTCTCTCCTTGAAATCTCTCCTGCCTTGTCAAAGTCCTGGATCTTCCAGTTCTTTCAGTTTTTCTTTCCATTTCCCAGCACTTCATTGTTCTTTTGCCAAGCCGAGTGACCTTGGATTAATTTCTTGACATCTCTAAGTATAAATGTCCTCACGTGTAAAATGAGGTACCTTCATTGTAAAATGAAGATACTCCTAGTTCTGGGGTGAGTATTAAATGTACCAGTCTCCAGGAAGCACTTAATATAAGGCCTGCAAATTTTAAATTACTCAGTAAATAACAGCTCTTGTTATCACTGTTCTGGGTCTGAGTCCCATTTCTTAGAGCCCTAACTCTCCAGCACTATGGATGTTCATGTCCCACTGAGCCTGGGAGTAGGTAAGAGATGAGGAGGTGGGGGACAGGGGGACATGTGGCTGATTGAAACTCATCTAATTCCATAGTCTGATTTGAGCTGCTATTCTTAGCTGCCTTCACACCAAATCTTTCCCCCAGTACTGCTGAGCAGCTTCAGAAAGTTCAGGCTAAAGTTAGATTCTGAATCTGTGTCTCTGGAAGTCCACCCACTCCTCATCTCTGGAAGCTGTTCTTTGGGGCTGACACTGGCATTTCAAGGGTTATCTGCTATTTTTACATTTTAATCATCTCTGTGCTGAAACAAGTCACACATTGCCCTCCAGAAGCCAGACTTTATACTAGTAGGTTTTACACTGAAACATGGTTCTGAACATCACCACTCCCGTTTACCCCTTTATTCCAGAGACTCTCTGTAAATAGGGTTGATTCCTCACTTCTTCTGTTCCTCATTTGCTTAGGAAAGAGCAGGCAGCTTCTCATCCATATTAAAAACCTATGGCACTTTTCTCTTCACTGGCTCCTCTCTCCTGCCATTTGCAGACCCCACTAATAGCATCACACTGTAAGTCTCTGCTCTTATAAAAAATGCTCAGGGGTAACTCAAGCTGTCCTTAGTTCTCTCTTCCTTGGCCTTAAAAGGAAGTAGCTCTGGTCACAAGACAAACTTCCTTCTCCATGAAGTGGGAGAAAAATCTGCTGGATTTTGTTTGCGTTCAAGCCTGATATGATTTCCTAGTATGTGCAGATATGATATAGCTATTATTATATTTCTTTGTGAGCACCAGTTGCTGTCCTTCACACAGGCTAGAACCCAAGCCAGGACTGAGGGCAGTGAGTGCTGTACTTGAAAGCAGTGATTTCAGATTTTCTCTGTAAGGAAGAGACAGGCTTGTATTTCCATGTAACTTAAAGATGGAGCACTCGACATGAAATGGCTAGGATTTAATGTTACTAGTGTGCCATGCATTGTGCTAACCAAAAATGTAGCATATAATCTTTATTCCTTTTTTACAGAAGATATCTAAGAATCTAAGGCTTAAAGCAAGTGATGTAACTTGTCCTAGGTCACAGAGCTGCTCAGTGAAAGAGCAGATTCAAACCAAGGGCGCTCCAGCTACTCTGATGGAAAGTTCCCTTGAAAAGCCAGCTGGGGCAATTCCAGAGGGAAATGCAGAGTTATGGCTTCTGGAGGGCTGCAGGGTCCTTTTGTGCCACTTAGCCCATTTTCCCGCCTGCAAAGAGCATATCATGTGGCCGGTCCACTAAGACATGGTGGTTCCTTTTTGTAAGTGGCTGTGAGTTAAGGCATTGCACAGCCAAGCATTGCATTTCATGACCCTTAGACAGGAAATGTCAGCCTGAGGCTTCTGACTATTTGTGCCTAGAAAAAAAATCTGTGTGCTGAAATTTGAACCACTGTTATTTTCTCTTTCGCTTCCCACGATAGGAAATGAATCCAGAGAAGTTGCAACTTCAAACTGGAGTGCACATATGGTGCGAGTCTTAGGACTACTGTGGATCCAAAGAAAGTTTTTATTACCAGTCTCATAAATTTTGCTTATTATTTGGATTATAAAGTAAAAGGCAAAAGATTTATAAGATCTGAAGAGAAACCAGAGTATGGGTTATAAAGTAAAAGATAGCAATGACTTTGATTTGAAAGTGGTTTAATCCTGTTGTTTTTCTTAACACTATTATTATTAATGGCCTTACCTCTTAAATGTGTCTCAAGGGGCAGCAGCATGACCTGGGTACTTGTTATCAATGCAGAGTCTCAGGCCCTACCCCAGAACAATGGAATCATAATCTGTATTTTAACAGCATCCTGAGCTTATCTGCATGCATAAAAGTTTGAGAGGCACTATTTTATGGAACTTACAGCTTGAGGCTGGGGTATAGACTGCTTATGTATTATGGCAATTGTTTACAATGCTGGCTGCACCTTAGAGTCACCTGGGGAACTTGAGAATGTGTTAAAGACTGGGCCTCAGTGCTTGAGATTTTGCATCCCTTTATCTGGTGTGGGTATGGGCATGGCTACACTGAAGAGCTTCCTAGGTGATTCCACTGTGTTGTCAGGGTTTAGCCACTGCCCGAGGAAAAGCAGAGGCCTGGCTCGGTGTCTACCACCATGAAGATACCTACCGGGTGTGAGGACAAGGGCTCTCTGCTGGACTCTAACTAAAGCAGCATGGTTGTAGATGACTCTCAAGGAGAGACAACAGAATAAATATTGAAGTTAACAATCAAGCCTTATCATGGGTAGATATTTTTTTTTGGTAAGGCCATCAAAGTGTAGCTATGGGACTATATTCAGACAGAATCAGGGTTTGGAAAAACGCACCTCTAACTCAGTGAAAAGACGTTCATGGAAAAGATTTAGTGTCCTTCATCCAAGATTTTGGCATTTTTCATTCAGCACATGTGCCTGTCTTAGGGTTGCCAGATTTAGCAAATAAAAGATACAGGCTACTCAGTTAAATTTGAATCTCAGCTGAACAAAGAGCTATTGTTTAATATAATTTTCTAGTATGCAATAATTGGGATATCTATATTAAAAAATTGCTCATTACTTATCTGCAACTCAGACTTAACTGGGCGTCATATATTTTATCTGACAACACTAATCTGTTTAAAATGGGGAAAATCCCAATTCTTCAGGACACCATGCATATCTAAAAAGATGTCTGTGGTGAATTATGAGGCTGAGCATCTCTGCCTGTGTATGTGTGTGCATGCGTGTGCGCGCAGGTGTATAAAGGATATTGCAGGGGTGGGGTTGTTTGCTGTTGGGAGTGAGGAGAAAGAGACAAAAGCTTCAGCAACAGTAAGGAGAAGAAGAATTCTCCCAGTATGTCAGGAGAAAATTCACCCAAAAGTTACAGGCTAAAAAACAAAACAAAAAAAACTGAAGAAGGCTTCATAAAGGGAAATTTCCTCCATAAAAATAGATTTTTTTTGTATGCAAAATTGTCGAAGGGTTATTTGCTTGTAGAATGTTCAAATGGTTTAGGCAGGTGTGGAAAGGAAAGCAAAAGTATATCACAGTCCTTTGGTATCCCCCCTAGAAGTTACCGCTCTTAACCCTGACTTCTGTGCCTCCTAAAAATCTCTTGGACATGAATTAACATCTGTATACATGAATTATTTAACTTCAAAGAAAAGTTAAAATTTTATACCCGTCTGCAAGTTGTTCTTATTTTTATTTAACAGTACATCTTAGACATCTTTTCATATCGGCATATACCTACCTCAGTTTTTAATGAATATAGCTTATTTAATATTAGAAATATTTGAATGTATTATTTATTTAAAGGATATTTAAAATTACACTCTCTCAGCAGAGCTTTGTGTAAGTGGTTGCCTCCCCTCATTCAGCACTTAAAGCATCATCAATATTTGTTATCAGTTCAAATATCATCCTCCCAGAGGCACCTCCCCTGCTCCCCCCATAGCAAAAGTAGCTTTGTGCCCACCGACACCCTCACTTTGCCTAACAAATTACCCTGGGTTGCATTTTTTCAGTGGTATTTATCTCAATCTGAAAGGACCTAATATATTGGGTTGTTTATCTCTTTTGGTCTATCTTTCCCCACTATTTTATAAGCCTGAGGGCAGAGAGATCATTTAGCTTGTGGCTTTCTCCCCAGCATTGAAAACATCACAAAATATACGGCAGGTGCACAAAACACACCTATCTGTGGATCAACGATGGACTAGCTGAACTGAGCATACTGTGGTCTATATAGAGGTTGAAAAGGTATGGCCAAGAAGCAAATGATTTATGGAACAGGGGACAACAGATGGCAAGAACTCAAATTCAAGGCATGCTGTTTTAAGAGAGGGATACAATCAACTCTATGGGAGCCCGTGGAAGGGAATAAATCATACACAGTAGGCAGACGGGAAAGGTGTCACTGGGAAGGAGAGTTAGAAGTGATGATTTAAGGATGAGGATGACTTAAGGATGAGGATGGTTTAAGGAGGAGGCAGGCAGGGACTGTGGGCCTGGTCCTGCAGGGCAGAGAACATGGGACAGTCTGGAGGCAGCAGCTGCCTGGCATGTTTGGGGACAGGCACCTTGGCCACCATGGAGGCAACTCAGGATGCCTGTGGGAAAGAGGAGTGGGTTGTGGAAGGTTTGAAGATCGTATGGAGGGATTTGTATTTTTTGATCTAAGCCTTGGGGAGCTAGTAGAGGGTTTTGAGATAGGAGTGATGGGCTCATAATACAGCTGATCCTTGAGCAACACAGCTTTGAACTCTGCAGGTCCACTTACAGGTGTAGTTTTTCTTTTTTTTTTTTAGTAGAAAATACTAGCCTATTATCCAACCAGTGGTGGGTTGAATCTGGGGATGAGGGCATATGCAGAGGGTCAGCACCCCTAACCCCCATGTTGTTCAAGGGTCTATTGTTTATTCTAAGAGGATAATATTAATACTGTCAGCAATAGAAAACATTTCCTGGAGAAGGGAAAGACTGGGATTGAAAGAAGATAAGGACCTGAACTAGGGCAGACAGATATGAAGGAGCAACCCTTTTTCAGATGAAGAGAATTAGCTGTGCTTGATGTCTTTCATCAAGATCAGGAATCATTTAAGAAGATCTCCTGGAGAAGGGAGTGACAACTCACTCCAGTATTCTTGCCTGGAGAATTCCATGGACAGAGGAGCCTGGAGGGCTACAGTTCACGGGGTCGCAAAGAGTCAGACGGCGACTGACAAGCAACTAACACTTTCACAAACTGTGTCCTGGGGGCCAAATCCTGCCCACTAACTATTTTTGTGAGTAAAGTTTTATTTGGAGACACATTGTTCTCTTAAGTACTGTCTAGCGTTGCTTTGGTGCTCCACTGGCAGAGATGAGGAGTTGTGACAGCTTATGGCACGAAAATCCCGAATTATTTATTACCTCGCTCTTCACAAAAAAGCTAGCTGACCGATAGTCAAGATTGACAGTATCTGTATATCCCAGGTAGAGGTCACAGATGCTCAGTTCAGGGCCATCTTAAGAGAGCAAGATCTGTCCTTGTTGTCTGGGAACCAAGGGCAACAGTTTTCCCGTCGTCAGCTGCTGCTCTTTGCTTTGAGCTTTGTCCTGAATTCTAGTGAAGCTGGGAGCCATAGAGCCAGCCTTTGCAGAGCCCATCAGATCACCTCTTTCAGGACACTGCCTCCTTCAACCTCAGAGCTGCTTGCAAACCAGTCTCTTGTCCCAGATTGTATTAATACTTCCTCAAAGGACAATGAAAAGTTTTCTGATTTTCCTTAGCAAAGAGTGCAGCAGTGACATGACAGCCTTTCACAATGCTGATGTGTATACACACACATGGAGACCTATCTCCAATAGCCTTAGAGTGGAGAGCCTTATGTTCGCAGCAGACAGCCTTTTACCAGCATCCCTGTTGCTAAGATACATGTCATCTGATTGATGTTTTCAAGATCCCATATGAAATCCTTTTGTTTCCTTTGTCTTAAGGATATGTCTTCATGTTCTAGGTTTCAAATTGAGCCTGTGGTTGTGTCAAAAAAAAAAAAAATTGGGCTGACCCTTTCAACAAGCTGAAAATTCACCGAAACATCATTCCTCCATTAGTAATAGTGATGTAGATTTTCCATTTTGGCGAATGGGCTTACAGTCCCACTTCAAGGTGCTGGGTGAATGGGAGTTTCCTTGCTGACTTTTCTCAGCCTATTTTTCCCTTTGACCTACCCACTTGAAAATCATCTCTTGCCTATAAATAGTTCATACTTATTTCTAGAGTCAAGAGTTTGTTTGTAGGTTGTTTACTGGGATGTCATCTGCCAAACTGCAGTGTCAGGCTACTCAAGGGAAAGCTAATTTCCTTTTTAAAACTGCAATTCTGAAAGCTGCATATATTTTATCTCTATCATCAATAGGAACAAAAGTCTGCATACTTCATGCTGAGTGATATGCCAGCAGGCTAAATAAAAATAATTCTACTAAGCAGCTAAAAATAGATAACATTGTTGTGAACTGACCACACTGTGGCACACACAAAATTAACTTTCAGGATCTCTGAGCCATCATCCTTCGACAAGAGGCTAGGGTAGCTGCCAGTTGAGAGAAGCAAGCTATAAGCAGTATGACTCTAAGAGAGGAAAGAAGCAGTAGTTTCACATAAGTTTCAAATTGCAAGTGACAAGGACAGATGCTTCAACTTATGGGCAATGATTTGCAAATGAGCTATTTCTCACACAGGCAACTCTAGGTAGCATGCTTCAGGACACACAGCCTAGGGCAGTGATTTTCTCACTGAGGATGGTTTCACCCCCACCTCCAGGGATCATTTGACGGTGCTAGGAAGCATATTTGGTTGTCACTATTGAAAATGGGGATGCTACTGGTGTTTACAGAGGCTAAACATCCTACGTTGCACAGGAAAGCCCTCTCTATAGCAGAGAATTATCCAGTTGTCAGTGGTCAAATCTAGGGATTTAATTCTTTAATGATGATTAGATATCCTCCTGTGCAATGCCTGTGTGGCTAGGTACTATTACCTGCAGATTTGTAGTAAAGTGTCTGTTGCTGCAGGAACTTGTCAATGCTGGGTAGTAAATGGAGGGACCGGTGACACCCATGCTCAAGGTGTCCCACCTGGGGGAAGAGATGGAACGTCAGGAGTCCAGAGGGTGATGGGAGGGAAAGCCTATGGCAAGCTGGAGGGGGCTGGGCTTTCCTGGCCCACATTTGTGGAATAAAAAGTTTGGTTTGGCGTGAACTGAGAAAGAGTTTGCTAGAAAATATGATCCCATAAAGAAGGGAAGGGTGGCAGGCAGAGAGTTCCTTACTGGGGCACGGCTTCATGCTCACAGGTCAGAGCCTCTGCTCTCTCCCCTGCTCTCAGTGTGACGCTCCTTAAAGGGACCCTTTCTCTTAAGGAGGGAGACTTCCACCATTCTTGGTGAGTCTCCCTTCTCTATGCACCTACAGGAATGCAGGAATATGCTGCTCCCTAGGAAATCCCTGGGCAGCTCTCAGCAAATGAAGACAACTTGGGAAGTGAGACCCTAGACAGTGACAGAATCCTTTTCTGAAATTATACAAGCGTGCCGAAACCTTTCCAGTAAACACTGAAACAAGTGGGACTGCCTGCCATCAATATTAGTAAGGGGACTTCCTTAGTTGTTAAAAATCTACCTAGGAGTGCAGGGGATATGGATTTAATCCCTGGTCAGGGAACTAAGATCCCACATGCCATGGGTCACCTAAGCCTGTGTACCCTAACTGCTGAAGTCTGTGTGCTCTTGAGCCTGCATGTCACAACTGGAGAGCCCTTATACCAAAACAAAAGATCCTGCATGATGCAACAGAGATCCCATGTGCCGTAATTAAGACTTGATGTAGCCAAGTAAATAAATAAAAATATTACTAAATATTGGCTTAAAGGTTCTATTAACAGTTAGTATAGTGATACTTAAAAAAATCAAAATTATTTGTAACAACTTTGGGAATAGAGGAAAAAATAATCTCTTTTACTGGCTATGCAATTGTATACTTGGAAAACTAGAAGATCCAGTAATAAAACACCAGAATTAATAAAAGAATTAAGTAGGTGGTTATCTATAAGATAAATGTAAATAAATCATGAACTTTTCTCCATATTACCATAAATCCTTAAGATGAACATAGAGAAAATATTTCATTTTCAATAGCAATGACAATTATAAAAGATTTATAAAGACATACTTTGTTCCTTTAAAAAAAGCTTAGAACTATAAATAAATCTTCCTCGAACTAATGTAAAAATTTAATTAAACTTCAATGAGAAGCTCAATAGACTTTCCTCTTAGAACTGGATAAAGTAATCTTAAATATCACATAAAATAATACATGCTTAATAATAGAAAGAAAAAAGGAATAAAAAGAAGGGGGGATTTTCTGAGTTGGTTTCGCTTTATAAGATATCAGAACATGTTGTAATCATAGAATGATGTTTTTTTCAGAATAGAGAAATAGATTAGCATGACAGAATAAAGAAACTAGAAAAGAAGTGAAACATATGGAGGATCTAATGTACTTCGAAGGTGATTCAAAGAGGAAATGATAGATTTTTTATATAAATGGTCCCGACACAACTGTTTCTTCATCTGGATAAAGACAAAATTAGCTCCATCTTACAGAAAGTCAAATAAACTTCAGATGACTAAAGATGTACATGCAAAAAAAAAATTAGTGCAATGAAATACAGTAAAACCTAGGAAACTTCATGAATAATCTCAGATACAGGACATTTTCTTAACTAAGACAGGAAAACCAGAGATTATAAAAGAATAGATAAAAGAGTATAAGAATATATATACATACATATGCACACAGAGAAATAATAGTGAAGAGAGAGCATAAATAACATCAAGAAACAAATAATAAATATGGAAAAATGTCATTCCAACATAGATTTTATTTATAATATTTGAAGAACTCTCATAAATTAATAACAGACAAATCATCTAACAATAATAAGGCAAAGGATATGGAAGAAACAATTCACTAGGGAGAAACCAAAATGGTAAGAAATACTTAAAGAAAAGTTTACATCACTAGTAGCTTGCATCTAAATAAGCTATCTACTTAGTCCCATCAGACTGGAAATACATTCTAAAAGCCAGCAATTGCTTTCCTGGGCATGCAGCCCACAGAAATAAAGGACCAAAATGTGGAGCTCTACATTCAGTCTCATTTGTAAAAAACAAAAACAAGTGCTCATTAAGAGGGGAATGAATTAAAAAAAATTGTGGGCCCATCATATCATAAGATATGATGTAACTTTAAAAAGAATTTGCAATCGTATCATTTGACTTAGGGGAATTTCTATGGCATTCTGTTGATTGAGAAATGTATGACACTGAAAAGCTTATATAATTTGGTTTCCATTATTGTTAAATAAGTAATGACCCATTCTTGAAAATATATGAGTGTGCATGGAGAAAAAGATACAAAAGGATACCTATTAGGTTTTTAGCACTCTGAAGGTAGGAGGTATGAAGGAGGAGATCAGCAAAAGAGAAAAAAAAAGAAAGAGAAGACTGAAATACCCTTTCCTCTCATATCTATGACTTGATACAATTTATAACTTAAAAAATTATATTTATTTATGTACTATGTATGTGTTTATTTACTTTTATATGTGTGTATACATATGTGCCCAAGTCAACTGGCTGGGAAAAAAAAGAAAAGAATATAAATAATGGTTTTCAAAAATATGCTAATGCTACCTTGAATTTATACTGCAGTTTTCTCTCAAAGAATTCTTAATGCTTTCATGTATGCCATTCATTTCATCTACTCAACTTCCTAGACAATGTGACCTTTAAATGTCAGAGCCCACAGGGCTCTCTGCCTGGCCCCAGGGATGGACTTGTGCAGTGAGATGCCTGGGACAGCTCGCTTCCCTTTGTGTGAGTGAATCCAGGGAGCTGGACTTGGCTTCTGGGCACTTTCTGCCTGAAGGGCTCTGGGTGTCTCCAGGCTTCTCTGTAATTTGTCTGCTTCTCCAGACACAACTCACCCTCTTAGGTGAAAGGGAGAGCTTACCTGGGTGTGGATTCTGGAACCTGAATCAAGACAGCGGTGAAAAGTGAACAATCAGTCAAGGAATACCCTAAGAAATGATTTTTAGGGACTGACGTGGGGAGATCGCTGAGTGAGAGGACTAGTTCTAAGAAGTGGTAGGTGTACTGCTCAGTATAGTAGAAGCAATGGAGTGCCTCCTACACAGGCTGGATGGGGCTGTAGAAAGAGAGAGCTTAGAATGCAAGAATCAGGGAGGAAATCCTGATTTTACTGCTTCCTTGGAAGATTAATTGGAAGATTAACTTCTCTAAACTTGATAAACAAATCTTTCCCAAATCATTCTTATTTATTGGATTTTTGCAAGGTTTTCATGAGATGGTGGCTATGAAAGCATCATAATACTGCCTAACACATCAGAAAAGCTTAACCAGCAGATGGTAGAAAACCAATGTAATGAAATTCTGTTAAGATAAGGCCTTGTATTTTATTTCTCCTGTCTTCCCCATCATGCTTTCTTCAAACATTTATCAAGCAGATATTATGCCAAACATTGGGCACTGTAAGCCTATAGCCCAATGAAAGAGATTGCTGCTGCTGCTGCTAAGTCGCTTCAGTCGTGTCTGACTCTGTGTGACCCCAGAGATGGCAGCCCACCAGGCTCCCCCGTCCCTGGGATTCTCCAGGCAAGAACACTGGAGTGGGTTGCCATTTCCTTCTCCAATGCAGGAAAGTGAAAAGTGAAAGTGAAGTCACTCAGTCGTGTCCAACTCCTAGCGACCCCATGGACTGCAGCCTACCAGGCTCCTCCGTCCAAAGGATTTGCCAGGCAAGAGTACTGGAGGAAAGAGATTGAGAAGAATCTAAATACTACATGATGGGTTAAGGGTTTTTCCAACCTTGAGCGGGGGGTACATCCAAAAAGCTGTGGAGAGACAGGAGGATAATGTTCAGGTGAGCAGATGTCAGGAAAGGCTTAACAGAAAGAATGATATTTGAGAACTCATCTGTTTGGTGAATGGAAAGTAACTGGTAATTAGCATGTGTTGGCAATGGCAACCCACTCCAGTACTCTTGCCTGGCAAATCCCATGGACAGAGGAGCCTGGTAGGCTGCAGTCCATGGGGTCGCTAGGAGTTGGACATGACTGAGCGACTTCACTTTCACTTTTCCCTTTCATGTATTGGAGAAGGAAATGGCAACCTACTTCAGTATTCTTGCCTGGAGGATCCCAGGGATGGTGGAGCGTGGTGGGCTGCCATCTATGGGGTCGCAGAGTCGGACACAACTGAGCAACTTAGCAGCAGCAGCAGCAGCAGCATGTGTTGGATGAAGAAAATGTATGCACAGGAAGACAGATATGTTAAAAAAAAAAAAAAGAAAAGCCTAAAGGTGAAAAATCATTGATATTTATAGTACTGCTTTTTATATAAAAATTAACATGATCTGACAAAAAATTTTGTACAACTGCTGTTGCTCTGAGTTAGCTGTAATGGTTTGAACCCAGTAAAAATACTACAGAGTAGAAACAGTTTGGTGGTTTATGGGGATAACTAAATAAATGATCAATATTTTAAATCACAGCTGCAATAGCCAACCTATCACAGCCGGTCACAGCCAAGATGCCTCTAGCGATGATGGCCTCCTGATTTTCAGACCCTTGTACAGCATCCTTTCACAGAGCAGGGTTGGTCGGTGGGACCAATAGAATATGAAAGATGTATGTCACTTCTGAGATGCAGTGACATAAAATTTATGGCTCTGTCTTGGGCTCCATTTTTTTTTTTTTTAACTTTTTCTTGGATCACTCACTCTAGGGGAAGCTGGCTGCCAAGTTGTGGGGGCATTCAGGCAGCTTCTGGGGAGGCCCATATGGAGAAGAACAGGTCTGCCAACAACCATAGAAGTGAGCTTGGAAGCAAAGCCTTCAGCAGTCAAGCTTCAGATAGCTGCAGCTCTGATTGACAGTGTAAGTGAAACTTCATAGAAGCTGCGAGATAATAAATATTTGTTGTTTTAAAGATAATGTTTTATGCAGCAATAGATATTTGTTCTCAATTTTTTATCTTTCTCTGCATCAATGACCTATGCTATGTGACATTGCTGTTTCTCCTACTAGAGGTAGAATAATTTCTCTGTTCTATTGATGTTCAGCTTGATGGTGCAATTTGCTTTGGTCAGTGAAATGTGGGCATTTGTAAAAGTTTGTTCATTCTTAGTTATCAGGCCTTAAGTGGTATCATGTATTTCTGCCCATCTTTCTTGGAGTTCCCATCCTCCTCTATGAAGAAAGAGGAGAAACTACTGCCCTAAAAGCTGATGCCATTTCAGCCTAGGTCCCATAAGGGACACACATTAACAGAGCCACTGCAGCTTATTTGCAGGCCTGGGAGCCTGAGAATAAATTAGTGTTGTTTCAAGTCACTGAATTTAGAGTGATTATTACACATAATTGGTGTGGAAATAAATAATTGATGTTATCCCTTTAGACATCTCAGCAGCAAGGAGATGTGAAGACCAGAAATGGTCAATGAAAATGGAAATCCAGGTCATGCCTACATTTGCAAGGGCCTTGAGAACCAAGTTTAGAATTTATTTTGTAGGGCATTCAGGACAATTAATCTTAGAAAGAACACGTTTGTGACAGTGTGGAGAATGGATTCAATAGAGCAAGACTAGAGGCCAAAGACTGGGTAGGAAATTTTGCAAGAGTCCAAATGAGATGTGACAAGGGCCTGAATTAGGGCATGAGCAGTCACAGGAGAGGACAGATTTAACCTGGAGACTATCTCCTGAAACGACTTGTCTGTTCACTAGGGAATGTGTGGGGAAGAAGTCTCTCACTGCACATTTATGCCTACATTAAGCTAGGAAGCCCACTGGTTGGAAGGGTCAAAGAAACCTGATTAAATTTCCAGGCAGATCTCATTATTCTCTCTATTGGATTTAAGGAATAAGTGCAAATTAGTCCTTAGAAGTTTGGGCAAATCCACTGTCCGATGCTTGCTGGGTACATGCGAGCCTACAATGGGTGTTCAAGGGTCCACCCTGCTCAAGACAACACTCCTTTTGCAAACATATATGTCATGTCCTTTCCTCTCTGACCCTACACCACCCATTTCCTCCAAAGTTAGAGGAGTACAGATTAGCTGTGGATTTTGAGTGGAAAGTGTCAGACTTTATTTTTTGGGGCTCCAAAATCACTGCAGATAGTGACTGCAGCCATGAAATTAAAAGACGCTTACTCCTTGGAAGAAAAGTTATGACCAACCTAGATAGCATATTCAAAAGCAGAGACATTACTTTGCTGACTAAGGTCCGTCTAGTCAAGGCTATGGTTTTTCCTGTGGTCACGTATGGATGTGAGAGTTGGACTATGAAGAAGGCTGAGCACCGAAGAATTGATGCTTTTGAAGTGTGGTGTTGGAGAAGACTCTTGAGAGTCCCTTGGACTGCAAGGAGATCCACCCAGTCCATTCTGAAGGAGATCAGCCCTGGGATTTCTTTGGAAGGAATGATGCTAAAGCTGAAGCTCCAGTACTTTGGCCACCTCATGCGAAGAGTTGACTCATTGGAAAAGACCCTGATGCTGGGATGGATTGGGGGCAGCAGGAGAAAAGGACGACAGAGGATGAGATGGCTGGATGGCATCACCGACTCGATGGACATGAGTCTGAGTGAACTCTGGGAGTTGGTGATGGACAGGGAGGCCTGGCGTGCTGCGATTCATGGGGTCGCAAAGAGTCGGACACGACTGAGCGACTGAACTGAACTGAACTGAACTCTAAGGTGGAGTTCAGAGATTGCCCAAGGGAAACTTGGTTGGAGTAGGGCCAAAGGTTCCCTGAGAAATTTCCTATTTTTTTACCACTGGATACAAATTAAGATGAGTATTCCAAATAGGATAGTTTTGGGAGACTTTCCTCTTTACCTTAAAGACACACTTGGGCTAGCAAAATTTGGATCCATCTGCCATCTTCTACACACTAACACATCAGCTGGGAGGACTCTTATGTTACTGCCCAAGAGTGGGAGATCTCTTAGGCTGATTGTGATGACCATTCCAATGTTTTGGAACAATGATGTGCGTTTCTCACAAGTGGGTGTATGCTAAACAAAGCCCAATAAATATTGTTAATATGAACTAGTCATAGAATGAGATTGGCTTTAGTCCACATCTGTCTGAAAGTGAATGTCGCTCAGTCACGTCTGACTCTGCAACCCAGTGGACTATACAGTCCATGGAATTCTCCAGGCCAGAATACTGCAGTGGGTAACCATTCTCTTTTCCAGAGGATCTCCCCAACCCAGGGATTGAACCCAGGTCTCCTGCATTGCAGGCAGATTCTTTACCAGCTGAGCCACCAGGGAAGACGACAGAATCGCAAAGCTTATATTCTTAACAGTGAAAGTAGAGTTGGGGAAATTTGTAAATGGACCAGGGATTTCCAAATGTGAGAGACTTGGAGCTATGGGAGGGAGTATCGTGTCACTAGAATGTCTTGTGATCTAGTCTCAAGCCAATTTGTGATGTATTAATAGTAGGAAAGCGTAGTTCATTGGCTCCCTGCCTCAGTTTTGTCATATGGAAATCTGTTTCCTATAGAAATTTCCCTATGGGTTTGTTGAGAGAATTAATCAGCATTGACAAAGAATTTACAAAGACCTTTGAAAACTGGACAGCAGCTAAAGGGTGTCATATAACAGCCATTTCCTCCAGGTGAGCGAGGAATGAGTTAACTGTGAACGTCTTTGGTAGTTAAACTCTGGAGCCTGATACCAAAGAGATTAGGAACAACAGTAATTTTTGCTGTGGTGTGAAGTAGCAGGTCTGAGAACTGGTGGAAAGACTCAGGGCTTCTCTCATCCAGGAGAGGAACGTGACTTGAAGAGTTTGAGTAAGCAAGAGGTGAAGTACAAAGACCCACTGTAAAACCACAGCCACCTGTCACCCTGAACATCACACAATGGCTCTGCAGTCATTTTCTCTGGAAACAGTGCCGTTAAGTCAACAAGGGCTGCCGATGCCAGTGATGGCAAAGACCCCGGGGTCATGTGCACGTTAGCCTCAGTGATAAGACTGGATGCGGTTGTTCTAAGGTCTAAACACAACGCTTCTCACACGCCACTTGCTAGGATTAAAAAAATTCTGTTGCATTTCTTATCTAGATGAGAGACTGCCAGGAGACACTTCACAGTACCAAAAAGCAGGAAGGGTCCTGCTTTGGGGAGGAAAACAGGGAGAAAGCAGGTACTTAGAGAATCCAATAAGGGAATTAACTTAGGACATGTTGATTTTCTTGCACTCTGGGGAGTCTCACTTGGAGGATGAAGAAAGAGGGCAAAGAGGTGAAGTGACTGCCTAAGGTCATACAGTGTGTCTGTGGTCAAGCAGAAGCCTAGCCCCAGGTCTTCTAATTTATTATTATTATTATTTTTTTTACTGTTTTACCACTTTTGTTGCTGACTTCTTATTATTGATCATATCCCAATCTGACTCCAGAAAGAGGCCACTGCTCCCTTCAAATGAAGTAGACAAAGCTGGTCCCCACTTCCTTTCTCCCTCCTGAGGAATTGCTCAGATGTCTCCCTGACTGCACCTGGGGAGTGGGGGGGTGGCATCTGCCTGAACTTCTCATCCATCCATCTCACTGGACCTGACCATTCTCTTCTACATAACTGTCCCTCCCCTCAACATCTCCCTAGTAACCCAAAGCTTTTACACTTGTATTTTATATTATCTTCCTCAAGGAATATTAGAATTTTACCAGTTCTTTTAATATGAGAATCCAAGGGGTGATCAATGGGAGAAAGCAGGTACTTAGAGAATCCAATAAGGGGATTAAGTTGGGACAAGTTGATTTTCTTGCACTCTAGAAAATCACACCTTATAGCTGGCCCCTTAGCAAACAACTAAACTTGAATTCTACACCTTTGACTTAAAGGAAAAGGGAACACAGTTTTGGGTATGTTTTGATAAAAAGTAAATTAGTAATATTATAGTGACAACCCATTCTGTGAGATACTAAGCAGAGAAGTACAAATAGAGATAGGCAACTGTGAATATGCTGGCTAAATGGCAGTTAGCCTACAGCAAAATATAAATAAAGTGAGAACATAATTGTTCATATCCTACCACCTACTTGCTAATGTCTATTAATTAAATGGGGCATGATATCTTCTCCAAAATACAATTATTCTTTTTATACATCATCGCACCAGAGAATGACAACTGGACATTTTCTAATATTATCTTTTGTGATTCTAGACAACAATTTGTCTTTCCTGTACCCTTTAGTCTTGGTATCTGTAAAGAAGGCTAATGCCTTATCACATTTTAAAATAAGGCCCTTTGAACTTAATCTCCCCTAAATTTTCTTAGATCAACTATATCAGTGATATGTTGCCACACTAATGTTGAATAACAAACAACCGCAAAAATCTCCAAGGTTTACCATGATGATCTTGTCCGAGGTTAGGTATCCACTGTGACTATCGTGAGCCACACTTGAGCCAAAACTCCCTTCATCACCCACCCTCCATCAGAACTCTGCTCTGACTAGTGGACACAGTGGTGATTTGGACCTCCAGAAACTACTGAACATCCAATAATCCCTGAAAGTCTGATTATTTGTCCTTTTCCAATGCACAGTCACTTTGATAAATGGCCAAAGGTGCCTTTGGGGGAAATAAGAAGAATCTACAATATAGTTTTTTGGTTTCTATAGGAGACCAAATAAGGGGGCCTTTACTCTTATTCTTTTTTTTTTTTTTTAATGTTTTAATGAATGAGAGAGTACATTTTATTTGTATTTATTTATTTATTGGCTACACTGTGTGGCATGTGGATCTTAGTTCCCTGGCCAGGGACTAAATAATCCATGTCCCTTCATTGGGAATATGGAGCCTTAACCACTGGACTGCCAGGAAAGTCCCAAAGGGGTCCTTATTCTTTTTTATTTTTTTAAATTAATTAATTTGGCTGCATCAGCTCTTAATTGTGGCATGTGGGATCTTAGTTCCCTGACCAAGATCTGGGATTGAACCCAGGCCCCCTGCACTGGGAGCACCGAGTCTTTGCCCATTGGACCACCAGGGAAGTCTTAGGGGTCCTTGTTCTTGATTTAAGGGGTTCTGTGTACTAGCTAAAGTCTGGGAGCTGATTGTAATTGAAATTCTTTTTGATATAAAGTGGTAAAATAATCCAGTTCCTTTGGTGTTTATTGTTCCTCCTCATGTGTCACACTTTTTTGTACCTTGCCTTCTTGGATCTTCTGGGAATTGAGTCAAGTTATAGGAGAAGCAAAAGTTGGTGGGATTAAGTCCAAAGGAAGATCAGCAATCTCTTGCAATGCAAAGTATATCATGGAAGGTGATTACAGGTTCTCCAGGCAAAAGGACATTAACTTCCTTAGAGAGAGGGAAGGAAAAACTGCTTTTACAAGCAAAATAGGCTCAGTAGAGTTTCTGAGTTCAAGTTGTCCAGCTCCACTGGAATTAACCCATAAGTCCCATCCCAATATTCAGAGTCTCACTTTTTGACAATTATGACTCTAACTTTAACTTTGAAAACTACAATGTAGGGAACTCAGTTTGCATTGTAATAATTCAGCCACCTGCAAGAATAGACTTTGGGTGTGATTCCAGAAATCTTGACCCTAAGGCTGAAGGCTAGTGGAGGTGATGGAATTCCAGTTGAGCTATTTCAAATCCTGAAAGATGATGCTATTAAAGTGCTGCACTCAATATGCCAGCAAATTTGGGAAAACTCAGCAGTGGCCACAGAACTTTAAAAAGTCAGTTTTCATTCCAATCCCAAAGAAAGGCAATGCCAAAGAATGCTCAAACTACCACACGATTGCACTCATCTCACATGCTAGCAAAGTAATGCTCAAAATTCTCCAAGCCAGTCTTCAGCAATACGTGAACTGTGAACTTCCAGATGTTCAAGCTGATTTTAGAAAAGGCAGAGGAACCAGAGATCAAATTGCCAACATCTGCTGGATCATTGAAAAAGCAAGAGAATTCCAGAAAAACATCTATTTCTGCTTCATTGACTATGCCAAAGCCTTTGATTATGTGGATCACAATAAACTGTGGAAAATTATGAAAGGGATGGGAATACCAGACCACCTGACCTGCCTCTTGAGAAACCTATATGCAGATCAGGAAGCAACAGTTAGAACTGGACATGGACCAACAGACTGGTTCCAAACAGGAAAAGGAGTGCGTCAAGGCTGTATATTGTCACCCTGCTTATTTAACTTCTATGCAGAGTATATCATGAGAAACGCTGGGCTGGAAGAAGCACAAGCTGGAATCAATATTGCCAGGAAAAATATCAATAACCTCAGATATGCAGATGACACCACCCTTATTGGCAGAAAGTGAAGAGGAACTAAAGAGCCTCTTGATGAAAGTGAAAGAGGAGAGTGAAAAAGTTGGCTGAAAGCTCAACATTCAAAAAACTAAGATCATGGCATCTGGTCCCTTCACTTCATGGGAAATAGATGGGGAAACAGTGGAAACAGCATCAGACTTTTTTTGGGGGGCTCCAAAATCAATGCAGATGGTGACTTGCAGCCATGAAATTAAAAGACGCTTACTCCTTGGAAGGAAAGTTATGACCAACATAGATAGCATATTGAAAAGCAGATACATTACTTTGCCAACAAAGGTCCATCTAGTCAAGGCTATGGTTTTTCCAGTGGTCACATATGGATGTGAGAGTTGGACTGTGAAGAAAGCTGAGCACCGAAGAACTGATGCTTTTGAACTGTGGTGTTGGAGAAGACTCTTGAGAGTCCTTTGGACTGCAAGGAGATCCAACCAGTCTATTCTAAAGGAGATC
This sequence comes from Oryx dammah, assembly GCF_014754425.2. Classification (NCBI taxonomy): domain Eukaryota; kingdom Metazoa; phylum Chordata; class Mammalia; order Artiodactyla; family Bovidae; genus Oryx; species Oryx dammah. The sequence goes on along the minus strand of NW_024070210.1, from coordinate 68,226,784 downwards.
AGTTCTGGGAGTTCTTTGGAAGGACTGATGCTAAAGCTGAAACTCCAATACTTTGGCCACCTCATGCAAAGAGTTGACTCATTGGAAAAGACTCTGATGCTGGGATGGATTGGGGGCAGGAGGAGAAGGGGATGACAGAGGATGAGATGGCTGGATGGCATCACTGACTCGCTGGACATGAGTTTGGGGTGAATTCCAGGATTTGGTGATGGACAGGGAGGTCTGGCGTGCTGCAATTCATGGGGTCGCAAAGAGTTGGACATGACTGAACGACTGAACTCAACTGATATATATGCTCTATCTATAAATACATATGTACATGTATATTCCAAAGAATAGCAAGGAGAGATAAGAAAGACTTCCTAAGTGAACAATGCAAAGAAATAGAGGAAAACAATAGAATGGGAAAGACTAGAGATCTCTTCAAGAAAATTAGAGATACCAAAGAAACATTTCATGTAAAGATGGGCACAATAAAGACAGAAATGGTAGATAAAGACAGAAGCAGAAGATATCAAGAAGAGGTAGCAAGAATACATAGAAAAATGATACAAAAAAGATCTTAATGACCCAGATAACCACAATGGTGTGATAACTAACCTAAAGCCAGACATCTTGGAGTGTGAAGTAAAGTGGGCCTTAGGAAGAATCACTACGAACAAAGCTAGTGGAGGTGATGAAATTCCAGCTGAGCTATTTCAGATCCTAAAAGATGGTGCTATTAAAGTGCTGCACTCAATATGCCAGCAAATTTGGAAAACTCAGCAGTGGCCACAGGACTTTAAAAAGTCAGTTTTCAATCCAATCCCAGAGAAAGGCAATGCCAAAGAATGTCCAAACTACCACACATTTGTGCTTATTTCACATGCTAGCAAAGTAATGCTCAAAATTCTCCAAGCCAGGCTTCAATAGTATGTGAACCGAGAACTTCCAGATGTTCAAGCTGGATTTAGAAAAGACAGAGGAACCAGAGATCAAGCAGTCAACATCAACTGGATCATAGAAAAAGCAAGAGAATTCCAGAAAAACATCTACTGCTGCTTTATTGACTATGCTAAAGCCTTTGACTATGTGGATCACAATAAACTGTGGAAAATTCTTCAAGAGGTGGGAATACCAGATTACCTTACCTACCTCCTGAGAAACATACAATGCAGTTCAAGAAGCAACAGTTAGAACTGGACATGGAACAACAGACTGCCTCCAAATTGGGAAAGGAGTATGTCAAGGCTCTATATTGTCACCCTGTTTATTTAACTTATATGCAGAGTATATCACGTGAAATGCTGGGCTGGATGAAACGAAGAACTAAAGAGCCTCTTGGTGAAAGTGAAAGAGGAGAGTGAAAAAGTTGGCTTAAAAGTCAACATTACAAAAAGGAAGATCATGTCCTATGGTCCCATCACTTCATGGCAAATTGCTGGGGAAACAATGGAAACAGTGACAGACTTTATTTTCTTGGGCTCCCAAATCACTGCAGATAGTGACTGCAGCCATGAAATTAAAAGACGCTTGCTCCTTGGAAGATGAGCGATGACCAATCTAGACAGCATATTAAAAAGCAGAGACATTACTTTGCCAACAAAGGTCCATGTAGTCAAAGCTATGTTTTTCCAGTAGTCATGTATGGATGTGAGAGTTGGACTATAAAGAAAGCTGAGTGTTGAAGAACTGATACTGCTTTTGAACTGTGGTGTTGGAGAACACTCTTGAGAGTCCCTTGGATTGCAAGGAGATCCAACCAGTCCATCCTAAAGGAAACCAGTCCTGAATATTCATTGGAAGGACTGATGCGGAAGCTGAAAGTCCAATATTTTGGCCACCTGATTCAAAGAACTGACTCATTGGAAAAGACCCTATGCTGGGAAAGATTGAAGGCGGGAGGAGAAGGGGATGACAGAGGGTGAGATGGTAGGATGGCATCACTGACTCAATGGACCTAAGGTTGAGTAAGCTCCGGGAGTTGGTGAAGGACAGGGAAGCCTGGTGTGCTACAGTCCATAGCGTTGCAAAGAGTCAGATACAACTGAGTGACTGAACTGAACTGAATGAAGCACAAGTCGGAATCCAGATTGCAGGGAGAAATATCAGTAACCTCAGATATGCAGATGACACCACTCTTATGTCAGAAAGTGAAGAGGAACTAAAGAGCCTCTTGATGAAGGTGAAAGAGGAGAGTGAAAACACTGCCTTAAAACTCAACTTTCAAAAAATGAAGATTATGGCCTCTGGTCCCATCACTTCATGACAAATGGATGGGGAAACAATGGAAACAATGAGAGACTTTCTTTTCTTGGGCTCCAAAATTACTGCAGATGGTGACAGCAGCCACAAAATTAAAAGACATTTGCTCCTTGGAAGAAGAGTTATGACAAACCTAGATAGTGTATTAAAAAGTAGAGACATTACTTTACCAACAAAGGTCCATCTAGTCAAAACTATGGTTTTTCCAGTAGTCATGTATGGATGTGAGAACTGGACCATAAAGAAGGTTGAATGCCAAAGAATTGATGTCTCTGAACTGTGGTATTGGAGAAGACTCTTGAGAATCCCTTGGACTGCAAGGAGATCAAACCAGTCAATATTAGAGGAAATCAATCCTGAATATTCATTAGAGGGATTGATGTTGAAGCTGAAGCTCCAATCCTTTGGCCATCTGATGTGAAGAGCTGACTCATTTGAAAAGACTCTGATGCTGGGACAGATTGAAGGCAGGAGGAGAAGGGGATGATAGAGGATGAGATGGTTGGAGGGCATCACTGACTCAGTGGACTAGAGTTTGAGCAAGCTCTGGCAGATGGTAAAGGACAGGGAAGCCTGGAGTGCTGCAGTCCATGGGGTCACAAAGAATTGAACACAACTGAGCGACTGAACAACAACAACAACACATGTATGTTTAAGTTTGTAGAATACACAGAAAATATAGAAGATTCAAGTACAAAGAAAACATATACAAATGCATACATGTATGTATAAATATCTGCATATACATACACATTCCATAGAAAACCTGTGGCTTCTGTCAAAAGATTAGACAAGAGAACCTGAAACTCTCCCACTACAAATTCTGAGAAAAGCTAAACAAAATGTTTAAAAATTCTTTGAAACTTATAGTTGAGCTTGCAAGGAAAAAAGGGAAATCCCTAGATCCCAGAAATGAAGAGGGAACTGAAAGCAAGAGCAGCAAGCTTGTAAATGGACCCTGGCTGCCCTTGGTGTGGGGGTTATGGGTTCCTACAACCAGGGCCATTGGTTTTAAGGACCACTGTAGGTGAAATAAGGAGCTAGAATTTGCGTGATGTGGGGAGTGAATCTGAGATGTCTGCAAAAGTCAGGCCTTCAGAGGCTGAAGCTGTACTCTCAGTAAAAGGACAGAGGAAGAAAAAAAAATCTATATCATGGCCAAAGACTCAAAAAGGAAACTTCTCTGTTTTGATATGGTCCTTGGTGAAAAGAGAGTCTTATCTGAGAAAATGCAATCACAGACATATGCTTTGCACGGGCTTGATATCCAAATTTTTATTGCCGCAAGGTTTGGGAATTTAAAATGTGTAATAAATGACATGAAACAGTGAGAAACTGATGAAGAGCGATATAGACACTAACAGCACTAACAAAATGATGAGTATCACGGGGATGCGATTTGAAGGAGAAATTAAAGTAGACAGAACAATAACATGTAGGGTAGGAGAGAGTTTACTGAATTTTAAAAGTTCTAGTGGTGTTCTTGCCTGGAGAATCCCATAGACAGAGGAGCCTGGCAGGCTGCCGTCAGTCCATGGGGTCACAAGAGTAAGGCACTACTTAGCGACTAAACCACCACCATCACCAGTGGTGTTCTATAATGTGTGAGGAAGTTGGAAATGCTGATTAAATTTAGATTTTTGGATTAATCTTGTAAAATTTGAGTTATCCTCAAAATACAAAAATAAAAAATATAACTTGAAAACCAGAAGCAAAATAGAAAATAAAAAATATGACAAATCCAACAAAATTTAAGAAAAAGCAACAATAAGAAAGAAAGGGAAATAGAAAGCCTAAACTAAAATTCTAGAAACAGACCCTGCCAGATAGGTCAGTAATCATGACAAATGTAAATGGGGTGAATTCATTGGTTCAAACCAGTGGCTCAGGTTTTTTCCTTTTTTAAGCTCACAATCTTATAGTTTAGATATATGATAGCTTCAAAATGCATAAAGTATAATGTTACAAAAGTTGAAAATAAAATGCTGATAAAAGGGATATCATGAAGACACTGAATAAAGAAATCGGGATAAATACCTTAATCTAAAATGAAACAGACTTTAAAACAAAAAACTACTTTATTATAATATATTATAATATTATAATATATAATAATGTATCATATAATGTAGGGATTATGGATTATAGTGGAACTGTCTAAACAATGGTTTTGATAACACCTCATAATTAGCTTGACCTTAGCAATATGACTAAAAATTCTCAAAGTCCATTTGTGAAGTTTCTCTCTCTTCTAGGCAGAACTGGATGAGCAGCGTCTGTATTTGACTTGGTGAAAATCATTTTTCAGGCTTTCAAGGCTGAGCAAAACCTCTCTCTTCACTCCACTTCCAAATGTCTTTAGATTACTCAATAGATGTTCCAGTCTACTACTGGAATATTCTGGTCTTCATGGAAACTTTCCATTTCTCAGCTTTGATCTAATTTGGGTTGATTTCATAATTTTTCTCTAACTATCATCTTATTTTCTTATTTCCGAAGAACTGAAGAAGGAAAATGAACTGTATGCACCAAGCGAGGATACATTGACCACAGTACTTTCCTGCCTTAAACACTCCAATAGTTCCCATTCTCCCGGACCAAGGGTCAAGCTCCCTGTAATGGCATGATCTGGCTTCTACCTATATCTGCAGTCTTGTCTCTTTCCCCTTCTGGCCTAGCACTTAACACTCAACTATGTTGCACCAATGTTCTGCTTCTTGTTCCACATGCTCTGTGCTATGTCTTGCCTCTGCCTTGGTTCCAGCTACCTGGAGGGCAAACCCATCATTCATGATTCACTCAACTGTTGCTTTCACTAGGTATTCTTTGCTGCCCTCCACATCTCCCATCTGGAACTCACCACCATCCCTCTGTGCTCCCATAGCCACCTTTACAGACTGCACTTAAGCACACAAAATTTCAAATGTTATATACATATATATATATCTCCCCAATTGGACTGATTACTCCAGCAAAGACAAGAGCAAGTCGTTTCAATTGTCTATCCTGTAATGTTCTTGATGCTAGCCACTGACTATCTCTAACTCTGCTTCTGGGCATGTGGTAGGATTGTACTTCCTGACCTCCCCTAAAGCCATACAACTAGTTCTGACCAATGAGTTATATTGAAAGTCATTTGTGTTCAAACTGGGCCACAGAAGGAATTTGCCAGTGGCAGACCCTCTAGACTCTGGCTGTCCCCTTGGCTGACTGGCCAGGGATTTATTGGTCTGCCAACAGAGGACCCAGAGTGAGAATGAAGATGGTGAGTTGATCCCTACCTAATCCACGGTGCACATTTAGTGTGAGTACCAAATAAATTTCTTATGTTTTAAATCACTATATGGGGCTGTTTGTTACTACAGCATGAGTAAGTCCATCCTGACTGATACATATCCCCGGTACTTGGCCTGGGGCTAGCACCTGTAGGGGTTTTTATAATGTTTACTGAAAAAAAGAGAAAAACTACTCCAGGAAAAAATTAAATAAAGGAGTGTTTGTGAAAAGTACCAGGCATTTAAAAGGTACTTATTAACTATTAATTGAATCTAAGGAAGATATTTTTATTTTAGGTTTTTTTTTAAATACTTTCTTCAACTGTGTATGAGAATAAGTGTCTGCTGGAATGAAAATTAAATTAGTAAGTTAGAAATAGCCATCCAGAAGAAGAGAAATGTTGCTTTACAGCCAAAGATAAAAAGTGATTAGGGAACAAATTTCCTAAGCACAATATTTAGTCTCCCAAATTAAATAGGCATCTTGTTAAGAAAAAGTTAGCATTCGAAATCCTGTCCTAGGTCCCTTATGCTCCTAGAAGGCTGTATAATTTGTTTTAGAATTAATTATTATTATTAGCTCTTCACTGCCCTTTCCAGATTTTACAGGTTTTCCTAAGGTAAGGAAAGACTTATGTACTATCAGCAGTAGGGTAGCAGGAGCAGTGGGTGGGGAAAAGCATGGGAAATGTTTAATTTGAATAGTTTTCTTGGCTAGTTTAGTCGCTGTTACCACCCTACAGTAGTGGCATGGCAGCTGAAATAGGAGCTCTTAATATTGGAACTCCAAGGAAAGTTAATTAATAAACAAGCAGCCACAGGTGTTTACTGAATATGTGGTAACGTTCCAAGAATTTACAGAGCACACAAAAGATAAAGCTCTCACAAGAAACTTACAAAGGACCTGGATAAACTTTATGCAAGAAGGTACTTGCAAATATATGAGGGATTATTATCCATACTTGTTGGGCAAATGACAACCCACTCCAGTATTCTTGCCTGGAAAATCCCATAGACAGAGGCGCCTGGTGGGTTACAGTCCATGGGGTCACAAAGAGTTGCACATGACTGAGCACATAAACTCAAACTTGGGCAAAGACCAGGTGCATGTGTTAGCCTGTGGGAACATGTGTTTCCCTTATGTGTAGAAACTGTATTGTCTCTTACAAGACTGTGCTAAAGGCAGTGGTTGTGTGTTCACTGATAAAATTCACACTGCTTTTCTCCTCCAGGAAGAGCTGCCAGGTCCCAGGTGCTGAGAATGGTGTTCCAAATCTCAGAGGGCAAGGTAGGGAATGGGCAGTGAATGGTAGGAGAGAGCTAGTGCTAAGGTTGTAAAAGGAGAAGGATACAGTGAAAATAAATTAATGCACAGGGGGAAATAAAACAAGTAAACCACCACCAACAAAAAAGGACTCAGCTATAGGCAAGAATGGAAGCCAGTTAAAACTCAGGCTCTGAATGCTAACCTAAAAGAGCCTCTTTTATTTGGCCCCAGGTGTCAACCTCACCCATCGCACGTGTCCTTTAACTCACAGTTCTCCACCTATACTCATGTTCCCGGTGCTCCTCAGACATTTTAAAGTTTTTCTCTTTGAGCGACTTAGCACTTGACATGACTGAAGCGACTTAGCAGCAGCAGCACTTGACATTCCTTTTGCCTGGGAATCTGTTCCCTAGATATTCATTCACAAGGGCTGGCCTGTCTTTTTAGGTCTTAGTTCAGATACAGCCACCTCGGAGAGACTTGGCCTGACTGTTACATTCTAAATGGATGAAGTCTAGAAGTATCTGTTGAAAAATGAACTGGATATAAATGGAAACAGTGTGCTCTGCTAAGTGTGTTGGAGAAATGTAAACCCAAGGCATCAAGTATTAAGGCAATTTATTGTGGATTATCCAGGCAGATGGGGAGTCTGACATCTGACTGTAAATGTACTGCTATCCAAAGTCTGACACAGAGAACCAGAGTCTGGAGATACACCTCCTGTGATTAACTATCATGAACCTATGTTTTATTATCCATGAAATGTACATTCTTTTGTTTCCCCTGGTCTTTAGGAGCTTAACTCTTTTGTGTTTTAGTGTTTTTATCTGAAGATATCAAAATATATGTTTAAAAAGGTTCTTAGAACTGGAAAGAAACACAGGCAACTTGGATTGTAAAGAGGTAGTGAAAGTGAAAGTGAAAGTGAAAGTGAGCTCGCTCAGTCCTGTCTGACTCTTTGCGACCCCGTGGACTGTAGCCCACCAGGCTCTTCCATCCATGGGATTCTCCAGGCAAGAGTACTGGAGTGGGGTGCCATTTCCTTCTCCAGGGGTAAAGAGGTAGTACTGCAATGTAAGAGAACTTCTAGAAACATAGAGAAAATACACAATACACCTTTGAAAAATGGGCTGGAAATGTGAACAGAGGGTTTACAGAAAAAGAAAGGAAAATGGCTTTACACATGTTGAAAAGATGCTTGACCATGAAAAATTCACTGAGATATAATTTTGTCATGTGTAAAATTGGCAAAAATCTGAAACAGCGATAATACATTTTGTTAGGAATGTAAGGCAGTAGAGAAATAGACAATCACATATATTGCTAGTTTGGAAAGCAAAACAGTACAGACCCAATGGATGGGAATTTAACATATCTAGTAAAATTATATATGTACTTCTCCTTTGATCCAGTAATCTAACCTCTATAATATCCAGGGGCTTCCCTAGTGGCTCAGACAGTAAAGAATCTGCGTGCAATGCAGGAGACCTGGCTTTGATCCCTGGAGAATGGAATGGCTAACCACTCCAATATTCTTGCCTGGAGAATACAAAAAACACATTGTAAAACATATTTTACATGTTTTATAACATCTTATAAAACAACAAAGAAAGACTTTTATATAGAATAATACATTACAGAATTGTTTTTAATAGCAAAAGATTGGAAATTAGCTGAATAAACTATGGAACATTTAGTATGTAGGTATAAACACATATTTTTATATATGGCCATGGAGTTATCAGCTCAATAAGATGTTTAATGGGAAAAAAATGAAGATAAAAAGCATATATAGGGACTTTCCTGGTGGTCCAATGGCTAAGACTCCACACTCCTAATGCAGGGGGCCTGGGTTTGCTCCCTGGTCAGGGAGCTAGATTCCACATGCCACAACAAAAGATCTCACATGCCACAGCTAAGACTCAGCACAGTCGAATAAATGAATGAATGAGTGAATGAATATTTAAAAAATAGATATAGTATTCAAGATTTATCTCAGGAAGGGTGGTATGTGTGTATGGATGACATTTAAGGAACCATAAAATAAAATAATTACTTAAAGTAATAAGAAGGGGGAAGGTAAAGAGAATAGAGGTGGAAGCTAGACTTTCCTGAATGTACTTTGTTTTGTGGACATAAAATTGATACAAATGTAAATGTCTTATATAATTATTTAATAATTAAATATAAAAGCCCATGATTTAAATCAGTCATGTGACCATACAGTCTTAATGTGGTAAACTCTGAAGATAAAAAGGACTGTTAAAGAAACCAAACGATAGCAACAATAACAAACACACAAAAAACTTAATGATGGTATTGTTTGTATCATTACATATATTATATCTGTATCATTACACATATATTATGCCCTGCTGTGCTTAGTCGCTCAGTCCTGTCTGACTCTTTGCAACCCCATGGACTATAGCCGGCCAGGCTCCTCTGTCCATGGGTTTTTCCAGACAAGAATACTGGAGTGGGTAGCCAATCCTTTTTCCAGGGATCGAACCCAGGTCTCCCATATTGCAGGGAAATTCTTTGTCGTCTGAGCCACCATGGAAGTAACAAAGCCATTTTTTGCCCTAAGCCATTTTGTAACCTAAGCCTGGCCACAGTGTCCTAAGCATTAAGTTGTGTCTGACTTTTGCGACCCAATGGATTGTAGCCCCCAGGCTCCTCTGTCCATGGGATTTCCAGGCAAGAATATTGGAGTGGGTTGCCATTTCCTTCTCCAGGGGCTTTTCCTGATCCAGAAATTGAACCTAGGTCTCCTGCATTGCAGGTGGACTCTTTACTGACTGAGCTATGAGGAAAGCCTTACATATATTATAGTATAAAGCAAATAAGTGATTAGGTTAAAGGGATTAGAAACACTGATTTTTTCATGTAAGACAAAAATGTCACAAAATCACCAAAACAAAATCCTGTAATCCTATGGTTAAATTTAAAATATCACTATGAACCTATGATGTATTTTTTAAAATACTTCTTTCTTGCTTCCCTCCATAAAAAAAGTCAGTCAACCCATTAGCAATAAGCACCCCTTGTGGCTAGATTGTAGCTTTTTCCAGTGAAAGCAGCCAGGGAATTTTGGGAAAATGCATGTTCCAGGTCTGAAGGTAGACAACAGACGAAAGGAGTTTGGATATCTGACATACCAGATTGCAAAGAAGTTATCAAAGACTGCTGGGCTTGTGTCAAATTTCTCAGGAGCCAACTTGAACATCACATTGGCCAAAGACAGCCATCTAAGCACCAGAAAAGCTAAAAATCACAATGAATTGAAATATATCAGATATGTTAAAACCCATGAATTCATAAAGATACTAAGAAAAAAGCTAACTGATCATCTTTGAAGGATGCTGGAGAACCAACTCATTATCCTGATAGCTCAGTTGGTAAAGAATCCACCTGCAATGCAGGAGACCCCAGTTTGATTCCTGGGTTGGGAAGATCTGCTGGAGAAGGGATCGGTGATCTACTCTATTGTTCTTGGGCTTCCCTGTGGCTCAGCTGGCAAAAAATCCGCCTGCAAAGCAGAAGACCTGGGTGAAATTCAATCCCTGGGTTGGGAAGATCCTCTGGAGAAGGGAAAGGCTACCTACTCCAGTATTCTGACCTAGAGAATTCCATGGACTATACAGTCCATGGGGTCACAAAGAGTTGGACATGACTGAGCAACTTCCAGTAACTTCACTCACTCAGAAGGAAAAGGTCAAGTGTTTATCTTTGTTTTAATGTGAGAATTCCATCTCAGGGTAACCAAACAGTTAACAAGTCTCTCTCTATATGAGTATTCCAGTTAATAAGGAAGAGTGATAGAACTGGGATAACACTATTTTGCAACTCCTGATTAAAATAATGGATCTAGGTAATGATGACCAATGGCTGCTAAGACAGACAATCAGACATCATATACCTCCTGATGGATGCACACACCACCACCTTATGAAGCATTTGTCTAAAAAAGATTAAATATGAATCAAACTAGGCTTCTAGGTCAAACATCAGTTTACATAGGAAATTGAATAGACAAAACTGAAACCAAACTGTAAGGATGCAATCAGCCAAATCCAGAAGGTGAGACTCTCTGCAAGTAAAGCAACCCAATTTATTCAACCGATAAAGCTCAAAAAAAAAAAAAAAAACCCAAAACCCCATAACAATTAAAACAGACAAGGTCAATCACAGCCAAATGCCAAAGTACCCTATATAGATCCTGATTTGACAAATCATCTAAAATTAAAAATTACATGCAAATGCAGTTGGTGTTCAAATTTTCCTGATCATCTTGTGAGTGTGAACATGACCTGGATGTGTGATGATTTTAAAGAATTACTGTAAATTTGGGGAGGTGTAACACTTATTGTGGTTATATTTAAAAACTTAATTATAGTTTATATGCTTTTTATGGATAAAATGATATGATGTCTGTGATTTCCTTCAGAATAATCCCAAGTATGTATGTTTTGGGGGGTACAGGGGGAGGTAGTTTGACGGTGGCTGGGGTTAGAGTTGAAATAAGAGAAACAATGAGTTAATGATTGTGGCAGCTGAGTGTTTATCTTTATAGTGCTGAGTATATCTGGATCTTGTTTGAGACAGTTTCTGGCATACAGTAAGCATTCAACAGATGGGTCCTTTGGGGGATCTGGGAGCTTGAACATTCTGGAAGCTCTGGGAAATAATATAGAATATATCTTCTTTCATGGATCTCAGATAATCTATGTGTGTAAAAAAGGAGATTGTTTTAGAGTAGTAGCAGACTATTATCAATCTGTTCCTGACTTTTTATCGCTTAATAATATCTCTTGGTAATTGTTTCATGTCAGTGCCCAGATAGCTTCCTTATTGTTTTTTTTTTTTTGGCAACTGTTCAGTTTTCCATCTATGGTTACACCTTATTACATTTAACTCAGGCTCTATTGATGTCTGTTCCCATTTGTTTTCCCATTTTGAGTGCAGTAATTAAGAACTGGTTCTTATAGAATACAGAAGGGATTTTATTTCTGACAAAGAGCCCCATGGCTCCATAACTAGCCAAAGACAAATCAAGACACTTTCCTGACTTTGTAAAGCCCCATCCCACATCAAAGGAGTGCCCTCCACAACTCTCTCACAACAATTAAATCAACTGATCTTTGAGTAAGCACTTGGAGACACACCCCTCCTGTGTGGGTTTAGGTTGGTCGCATTCGGGCGGGTGTCAGGTGGGTGGAGCAGGATGGATACTTCTTTACTGTTTGTCCTGTTTGAACACACATCTTCTTCCCAAGCTGGGGGCCAGAATCTTTCAGCTTCTAATAGGCATTTCTAGGGCCCCTGAGACCATCAGAGAGAATTGGTATCAAATCTCTCAGCAGGTATAAGAGAGTCAAAGGAAGTGCCTTTATGCTGGGCTGCTTGGAAATGGGGTAAGCTGCTGAATTAAAAAAAAAAAGTGCAAAAGCAGAAAAGGGCCCCAGGGTATTTTTAAACCTTTTACAAATAGGAGCAAGTCCAAATTTAACACGGGGCTGGTTGTTTAATGTGGCTTTCTCTTTCACCCAACCTTCCCTTCAAAGGGATAGTTTTTTTCCCCTCTCTGCTGAAACACATGGGCTCTGGGTAGCAAATACTCAGCTCTGACAAGCAAAGCAAGTTAACACAAGAGCAGCACCCAAGTAGCAAAGGAAGCTGAAGTTAAAATAAAACCACACCTCCTTCCCCTTCAGGTGACAAAGATAACTCTCCCTTCAACGCTCCAGCCATGAGCAAGCTGATGTGAAGGGCCGTTGGACAAGAAAGAGGAACCAGAACCAGACTCATCTCCACCCCTCTGTCCTCACTCCCTACTCCCCGCCCCCCCAATTCCCAACTCTGCCCAGAGCTGGCCCCATGCAGAGATGTGAGGGAGGGAAGCTCTTATTTTTTGAAAATACTTTCCCAGGCACCTGAAACTTCTTTCTTCTCTCAAAATAACTCTTAGAAAAGGTTTGATAAAAATGCATTTACAGGATGGTAGAGAAGATACTACAGAATCATCTGTCTTGTAGATAATTAATGAGCTTTGATGTGTCACCTCTCCCAAGGATTTTCTTACCCTTAAGCCAAATTACTTAGTGGGGCATTTCAGACATCAGTGGCTCCTGAATGGGAGATAGTGTGGGTAGACAGTGTGCTCTGGACTCTAAGATCAGAGCATATGAGTGGCAAAAACTCTAAACACACTTGTACGTGTGGAAAACTCTCATTGTTGTGTGACCTGTGTTCCTTCAGTCCTCTGCAGAAAAGCAAAGGCCTTTTGATATGAGTGAAACTTGCATTTTTATGCAGTGATCAAGATTCACGCAGGCCAGCCCCTCAGTCCACACACAGCATGCTGAGTAAGCTCTGGCCTCTAAGCCTTGATGTTTAAGTAGTATGAAGTCAGAGCAGCGAGCTGAGGTCAGAAGTTTGGTATTACCTCTCAGCATAAAAGTCTTCATCCACTTCTTTATTCACACTCAACATTATATTTGGTCAAAAGCCCAGTGTAACCTGTTTGGATCTGAGTCTCTACCTGGGGTCAGCTTCTGTATTCTGGGACCCCCAGTTTGGGACAGAGATGATCCACCTTGGTGCAGGTAAGTCTTGCCTGGTGACTAATTCATAAAATAGATGACTCCTTGATTTTAATCCCTGAAACTAATTAACCTCAAGAGTTGGACTGAGAAGGAACTCAAACTGAAAACATATGCAAAGCAGCAGGCAGATTAGAAGAAGCATCAGATTAAAAGTGAGGAGACTTGCAGGCCTCCTCCTGTATCCTCTCTGCCCTTATCTGGAAGCCACTTTCTTGCAACCTAGCTTTGTGTAGTTGTCAAAACCCCAAATTTGAAGCTATTGGCTCAGTGATCAGACTCTGGGTTTTGGGGTCAGGAAGTTAGGTTGGGGAGAGGGGGGTGAAGTTTTTCTGTGTCTGTCTGAGCAACTACAGAAGAATTGTTTGATCTTTGCAGGTTCCAAAAATGATAACCAGCACCAGTGGGCCTTTGGGTGATGGGCCATCGAAGGGGGACCTCTTACTTGTCTTTGAAGAATGGGTCACCTAATGTGACATTCAGAGGGGCGGATCTGAAAGGAAATCAAACACCAAAACCCAGATAAATATGTGACACAAAAGAGAGTCAGGAAAGGAGTCCAGGCTCTGGCAGATTCTATAAACTTGCTCTAAAGACCTAGCTTTAAACCATCCAAGATTCTGCAAACTTTCACCAAGAAGAGCAACAGACTGTGAAAGCTTCAGGAGAGACCTGTGGACAGATGCTGAATGATGTCATCGGTAAGTTAGGATACCCAACAGACTTTGTTGTCCAACCTTGAACTCTTTACTGGCCATTCTAACAGGGGAAATGTATCCAGCAGAAACCTCTTTTTTTTCAGACCTCATTCAAGGAAAACATTAGACTAAGTCAAACTTAAGAAGATGAGAATAAATGCACTCATTTCTTAAAACCTGATGGTGAAATGATAGGCACTCTTCCCCTTCTCAAACCCTGCCCCCCTCCCCCATTATGCAAGAAGCCCAGGCTTCGAACGTAAATAAATATAGGGGTCTTCAGTAGTTTCCTTGTCTAAGGAGGTTAGGGAGATGTCTCAGACTGAGTCAGCATGCAAGTGCAAATAATGTCTGTGGAGGATGATCTGGGTGGGGGTGCTGAAAAAAGGACACACAGGGAACCAGGGAACCAGAATGCAGCACTCCAGGGAGCATGAACTGGAGAAAAGTATATCAGCAGGGCCGAGAACTGGCCTCAGAGCTGAGAATCACACAGTAGGATTCCTAGGGAGGAGTTCCTCAGGACCTAACAAATCAGGGGAAACCCTCCTTTAACTGTGGGTTTCTAGAGCTATGGAGGAAAAACTTACTCCTCTAGAAACTAAATGGAGTTGATGGCACCATTCTGCATGGGACTGAAAGACAGAGGCAGAATCTGAATAAACATTTGCAATCCTGAGCCATTAGGTTCTAGACTAGCTCCATTCCACAGAAATATAACATGAGCCACATATGGAAGTTTAAATTTTCTAGTCTAGTAGCCACATTTTAAAAGGTACGAAGAAATAGGTAACACTATTTTTTATTTATCTATTTTACTTAGCTCATTATATCTAAAATACTACCCCTTCAACACATTCAAAATCAGTTGTATTTGAGATATTTTATACTAATGTAAATGTTGAATTAATTAAAATTAAATTACATTTTAAAATTTGGTTCCTCAGTTGCCTTAACCAGTACATTCTGAGTGCTCAATACATGTGACTTCCATGACAAATAGAGCAGGCCTAGAATAAGAGTTCTCAAATTACGGAACCGAGGCAGGAGATAGATGGCCCCAGGCTGAGCAGATGGAGTGGCCAAAAAATGATAATAATATTAAAGATAAAGGAATTCATCTATTCTAAAAAAAGAAAGCTCACACACAAAATATTGAAAACATTCATCTTAGCAACTTCTGATAAAAAGATAAACCTGGTTTTAATTTATTATTGATTTTTACCAAACTTTTGAACTTTAATTCATTAAAGAGGATAACAATTTCTTCCCCCATTACTAATACTCATATTGTTTCAAATTCCCAAAAGGGAAGTCCAAAATACCATCCTATAGAATTTCTTACACCATGGACAGAAACTCCATAATAGGAGGATAATAGGAGAGGTGAAGCCCTCAGTTTAGTTTAGTCGCTCGGTCATTTCCGACTCTGTGACCCCATGGACTGCAGCACACCAGGATTCCCTGTCCTGCACCAACTCCCGAAGCTTGCTCAAACTCATGTCCTTTGAGTCGGTGATACCATCTAACCATATCATCCTCTGTCATCCCCTTCTCCTCCTGCCTTCAATCTTTCCCAGCATCAGGGTCTTTTCTGATGAGTCAGTTCTTCACATCAGGTGGCAAAAGTAGTGGAGTTTCAGGTTCAGCATCCGTCAGTCCTTCCAGTGAGTATTCAGGACTGATTTTCTTTAGGACTGACAGGTTGAATCTCCTTGCAATCCAAAGGACTTTCAAGAGTCTTCTCCAACACTACAGATCAGAAGCATCAATTCTTCGGTACTCAGCTTTCCTTATAGTCCAACTCTCACATCCATACATGACCTCTGGAAAAACCATAGCTTTGACTAGATGGATGTTTGTTGGCAAAGTAATGTCTCTGCTTTTAAATATGCTGTCTAGGTTGATCATAACTTTTCTTCCAAGAAGCAGGCGAATTTTAATTTCATGGCTGCAGTCACCATCTGCAGTGAGATTTTGGAGCCCCCCCCAAATAAACCTCTCACTGTTTCCATTGTTTCCCCATCTACTTGCCATTAAGTGATGGGACTGGATGATCTTAGTTTTTTGAATGTTGAGTTTTAAGCCAACTTTTTCACTCTCCTCCTTCACTTTCTGAGTAGGCTAAGCCCTACTCAGATAAAAGATAAGGCCACATATTTCTCATTCTCAAAGTCAAGGAGACCTTCTGGAATGTAAAGCTCTTTGGAGGGCAAGAAGGGAGTGATGTCAAGTCTACCCATAGGCTTCTTTGCTAGAATTCAACTTGGCTAAGAGATGCATATACACTCATGGGAGGATCCTGAGATAAACCAATATGGACTCAGAACCAGGCAAAGCAAGGTGATTAGCCAAAGGAAACCTGGAAGAAATGCCCCATATACGTGAGAAACTACCACAAGGGTGCAACTCTCTGAGTCTTCCCACGTGTCTATCCACATGGACTGTACTCTTTTCTTCCTAATAAACACTTTACTTGTTTCATGTTTTTGCAAACAAAAGGGCCAAGGCCTTGTCGCCTGCCACTGGCCTAGTGGCTAGGATTCAGCACTCTCACCACTGAGATCTGACTGCAGTCTCTAGAACTGAAACCCTGCGTCAAGTGGCTGCAGGCCAAGGCCACCTGAGATCAGAACCTTTCAACATTTTAAATTTGTATCCAGAAAGCTGAGTTATATGAATATATGTGTTTCACCTGAACTTGAGAGTGTGTATTTTCTTTTGTAAAATTAAGTTGTGTACACTTCAACAGCTGTGTGTCCAAGGTGGACAGACTGTATCCTTCAGGAGACTGAAAGAGTGTGGCAGAGGGGCAGAAACAATAGCAGCTGTCTTTCCCAGTAGGACAGACTAGGTTTTATTTAGGAACAAAGAACCCCACAATGTTGATGCTTTACCCAACACAAGTTTATTTCTCACATGCTACATATCCAACCTAGGTTGGTGAAGGGGGGTTTTGGGGAGATGAAGAGACTCTCTCTATCTCATTGCTCCTGATCCCCTGACAAGGTTACTACCTGGAACACTGCTGGTCATGAAGGTAGACGGGAAGAATGCTCTGGACAGTCTCACAACCAAATAAACGACGGACCCAGAAGTGGCATAAGTTATTTTCTTTCATTGACTAGAACCAGTTTCATGGCTAAGCCTAATCTCAAAAGGACAAGGAACCATAATTTTACAACATACCCAAAAGGTACACTGAGGTGGAATACTTGGTGAATAGAACTTCTGTCTCACTGTCTTTCTGACCTCGGCTGGTTGTGAAGTTGACTCAAATTATATACAGGACCAGAATGGAGTACCATGTTGAACTGCATTAAAGAGGCTGGACCACAACTGTTTTGTTAAAAAAAAAAAAAAAGAAAGAAAGAAAGAAAGAAAATGCTGCCTGTGCATTTGTGCTTTTGTGGAGGGGAAGGCCCAGAAAGAAAATTTCAAGCAGATGAGGTTCAAATACAGGAGAAGACACAGGTGAGCAGTTTTTGTTTTCTTTTCTTTTTTTTTAAGTTCCTCTGCCAGGAAATCAGAAACGCAAAAATTTTTATCTTGCTATGGAACAAGAACAAGAATTTCTACTCAGATACTAGACCTTGTGAAGCAGAGAAAGTAACACAAAGGACTGCCTATGTCTGGGGAGCGAATTTAGCCCAAGCACTATACAATGTAAAAATAGCCAAGACCAAGTATATTTTCAAAGGCAGTGACTGTGAAGATGTTAATAAGGGGAAAAGAGATTATTTTTAAAAATGGAAAATATTGCCTTGTTTATATTTGAATCACAAAATCATTTTTTTTTTTTGACAGCAGGATGTCTTAATTTCATTTTATAAATAGAATGGAAAATTAGGTGAGAGAGGTTAGATGCATTGCTTGAGACTGGCATTTAATTTTGGACCCCTAACTCCCTGATTAACACTTTATCCATCCTATTGACATAATTTACACACTGGTGGAATTGGGGCTCTTCTATTTCCTGCCTTTCTCTTCATTTCTAACCCTATTTTCAGTCTTGATAGGAGATAGACATGAGTTTCATGAGATGAGGGACCATGAATCTCCCTCTTTCTTTAATTAACATTTCTGCTTGTAGAGAAAAATAAACCTAGGGACCTGTTTGGACCAAACTGTGTACCCTCTTCCCTCTCTCTCCCCCTACCCAGTTCTTATGTTGAAACCTGAACCCCTATGCAGGTGTAATTAGAAATAGGGCTTTGAAGGGGATAGGTCAAATGAGGTCACAAGGGTGGGGCCCTAATCCCAGAAGACTAGTGTCCTTATAAGAGCAAGAGAGCTCTCCACATGCACAGAGGAAAGGCCACGTTTAGTCTCTGGTAGTTTATTATGAGGGCCTGAGCTGGCTCCTGTAGAACCTTTCTGTAATTCGTTGCACTAGTCGTATAGAATGACTTGCTAGGACACAGTGAGCAAGATATTTCACTGAAGTGTTCAGCTGCTACCTGAATTCAGAAAAGCCTGTATTTGTGGCTGGCACCAAGTTAGATGCTGAAGGGGATGGGAAGCATGACAAGACACTGCCTTCAATGAATGCAGAAACAGAGATTCAGAAATGGCCATGGTAAAAATCAATGTGGTCTATAAACAATAGAGTGGGTCCAGGAAAAACAAACTCTGACAGGGATGTTGAGAAGCTTCCATAGAGGAGGCAGCAGTGGTTGGGTAGGAGTTTTCCCCTCAGCTCTCTCCTCCAAAATCATCCTTTCAGTTTGACTTCTTTGTTCATCATTGGTAAATACCATTTCTCAGGGAAGCCAAGATGGGCATATTTATTAATGAAAAAGAAACTAACATTTATTGAGCATCAACTATGTGTAAGACATTTACAGATTTCGTTTCTTAGAAACCTATATCCCAATTTCATGTTTTTATGCCTACTTTACAGGCTTCAGCAAAATGTGAACAGTGAACTTCCTGATGTTCAAGCTGGTTTTAGAAAAGGCAGAGGAACGAGAGATCAAATTGCCAACATCCACTGGATCATGGAAAAAGCAAGAGAGTTCCAGAAAAACATCTATTTCTGCTTTATTGACTATGCCAAAGCCTTTGACTGTATGGATCACAATAAAATGTGGAAAATTCTGAGAGAGATGGGAATACCAGACCACCTGACTTGCCTCTTGAGAAATCTATATGCAGGTCAGGAAGCAACAGTTAGAACTGGACATGGAACAACAGACTGGTAACAAATAGGAAAAGGAGTGCGTCAAGGCTGTATATTGTCACCCTGCTTATTTAACTTATATGCAGAGTATATCATGAGAAACGCTGGACTGGAAGAAACACAAGCTAGAATCAAGATTGCCAGGAGAAATATCAATAACCTCAGATATGCAGATGACACCACCCTGATGGCAGAAAGTGAAGAGGAACTAAAAAGCCTCTTGATGAAAGTGAAAGAGGAGAGTGGAAAAGTTGGCTTAAAGCTCAACATTCAGAAAACGAAGATCATGGCATCCAGTCCCAGTCCCATCACTTCATGGGAAATAGATGGGGACACAGTGGAAACGGTGTCAGACTTTATTTTTTGGGGCTCCAAAATCACTGCAGATGGTGACTGCAGCCATGAAATTAAACGACGCTTACTCCTTGGAAGAAAAGTTATGACCAACCTAGACAGCATATTCAAAAGCAGAGACATTACTTTGCTGACTAAGGTCCGTCTAGTCAAGGCTATGGTTTCTCCAGTAGTCATGTATGAATGTGAGAGTTGGACTGTGAAGAAAGCTGAGCGCCAAAGAATTGATGCTTTTGAACTGTGCTGTTGGAGAAGACTCTTGAGAGTCCCTTGGACTGCAAGGAGATCCAACCAGTCCATTCTGAAGGAGATCGGCCCTGGGATTTCTTTGGAAGGAATGATGCTAAAGCTGAAACTCCAGTACTTTGGCCACCTCATGCGAAGAGTTGACTCATTGGAAAAGACTTTGATGCTGGGAGGGACTGGAGGCAGGAGGAGAAGGGGACGACAGAGGATGAGATGGCTGGATGGCATCACTGACTTGATGGATGTGAATCTGAGTGAACTCTGGGAGTTGTTGATGGACAGGGAGGCCTGGTGTGCTGCAATTCATGGGATCACAAAGAGTCAGACACAACTGAGCGACTGAACTGAACTTACAGGTGAGGAAACAGATTTTAGGTAACTCCCCTGAGAGGACAAACATGTTAGTGATGGAGATAAGATTTGATCCCAGATCGGGCTGATTTCAAAAAATCAGCATATTGTTTCTGTAGAGTGATCAACGTTGCTGCTAAAGATCAATCTTCCTCAAAGATCAGTCACTGGTGGACTTGACATTTCATTTTATCTGTCGGTTTATCGATTGTGGGGGGGTAATTTTATTTATTTAATTATGGCTGTGCTGGGTCCTTGTTGCTGCTTGGAATTGTGATGAGTGGGGGCCACTCTTTGCTGTGGTGCAGGCTTCTCACTGTGGTGGCTTCTCCTGCTGTAGAGCAGAGGCTCTAGGGCACAGAGGTTTCAGTAATTGTGGCTCCCAGGCTCTAAAGCACAGCCTCAGTAGTTACAGCGCATGGGCTTAGTTGCTCCATGCCATGCGGGGTCTTCCCAGATCAGGGGTCAAATCTGTCTCCTGCACTGGCAGGCGGATTCTTTACCTGAGCCACCAGGGAAGCCCTATTTATTGATTTTCTTAAATTTTGATGTCCTTGCTCCTCTATTTCAGGGATCATTGTGTGTTTTTTTCCACTGATATTTCCTGATCAGGGCCTGGCAGTGGTGCTTAATAAATGTTTATTGAATGAATAATTGCTCTTAGTGCTTTAAAAAGATATAAAATGTAATTTTGAGAACAATAAATAGATACTAGGTCAACTGATCTCTCTACTTCCTGGAAGTGCAAAGAGGTAGGATACTTAATGATGGTGATGGGTGTAGAATCTCTCAAGCCAATGACATGTTTGGACTTGTGGAATCTGAGGAGTTGTGGAGGTCTGAGGAGATAGCCAATAGGTTCCTGGAAAAGTCAACTTGGAGATGAAGATATGCTTCTGAGGCCATCTTCAGAGGAGGTAGCTTAGATCATGGAAAGATGGAGTTGAGAGAGGCAGGGCAGGATGAGTGTGGAAGACGTGAATGTCCAGGAGATTTGTTAACTTCCTATTAGTATAAGGCATGTGGGTCTCAAACGGAGCTATTAGGCCTTTATTTCTCCTCACTATCACCCCACAGATGTCAAGTCTGTTCTCTAATATCCTTTTCTTTATGTTTTTGTTGACACCTTTTTCTTTCTTCTAGACTCATCTACTCTGCGTACCCCATCCTTCAATTCAAAATTCTATGGAACACTCCCTGATTTCAGCTTTTACTGATTTATCTTCCTTTGAATCTCTGCTGTTCACTCTTAAGCCAGAGATCTCTGTTTATCTGACTGCATATGCCTACCAGCAGAGCATTTTTTATTTTTATTTTTTTTATTTTTATTTTTTTTTCTTTTAATTAATTTATTTATTTTTAATTTCCACTTCACAATTCTGCACTGGTCTTGGCACAGATCGACATGAATCCACCACAGGTGCACATGCGTTCCCAAACACGAGCCCCCCTCCCACCCACATATCTCCCAATATATGTATTTACTGATTCTTTGCAGTGTATACATAAACTACTCTAAAACATTATGCAGAAAAGAGAGAAACTTTAAAAGATGAAATAAAAAGGAAATAAACAGTATTTTAAAATGTCATGCTTATTGTGATTTATTAACTTATATCTCAAGGAAAAATATTGACTTAGGGACACAGTTCATTGTTAATAACAGTGGATGTAAGTCTAGGCTTCAAATGCTTTTTCTTTTTTGATAATTTACAAACTTTGTTGATACCCTGATATATTTGAGATCATCTTTGTGATTGCCTTTTCCTCAAGCTGATAAGGAGCTTGCTCCAGGAGAGGTAGAAATGTCAGTCCTGTCACTTTCTTATGGTTCATTCCTACTAAAGTCATTAATATTATTTTCAATGAATAATTTGCCAAAAATATCCATGGCGCTTGTCCATTTTGTGGGAGCTATATTACCTAGTCTTTGTTAACTAGTTGGTAAATTCATTGAAGTAGGGATGGACAAGTCCATTCGTCACAATTACTGGAAAGTAGAGCAGACTCTGCAGACTCTTCCTACCGGTAAAAATTCTGCTCTTCTCTCAGGACACATGACTGTCTTACTTATGGTGCAGGTGAAGATACCAGTGTCTCCCTTTGCACCCCCTTTTGGAGAACTGTGGTCCCATCCATAGTCCAAAATACTCGGTTACTTACTGGCTTGCGTTGTTCTGTTTCATATGCTCTTCTCTTTACTTTCTCGAGTTGTTAATAACACCTTGAAAGTCGAGATGACCATGTTGTTGGTCTCTCCTGATGGATTGGTTAACATGCATTAGCTCTTTCCTCCTTTGTTTCTGTCATCTTTTTCATGAGGTTTGAGTTAAGGAGCAGCTAAGGTCCAAAGATTAATTGAGTGGTCAGCATGCCCAGTGTGATATACGCAAACAACCTACAAGAATGGAGTCCAGATCTGACACCAACATCTATGGTTATTTCTCTCTGGATTTCCCAGTTTACATCTCTTTTCAAGGAAGGGTGCTCTCGCTTAAAAGCCCTGCACAGTTCTCACTTTTTAGCTTTTAATTAGAATGTTCTATTCTTGTACTCTGTTGATCTCTCCTCCTCCCTCCTCCCTTCTCTCCCTCTACTCCCAGCTCCTTCTGCAGCACATAATATCTCACCTGACCAAATTAAAAAAAAAAAATCCACAAAACAACTTGGGAAATTACATTTTGTTTAGCTTCCCTCCCTATGATAGCAATTCAGAAATAGCACTTTCCGTGCAGTCTGTGGTAAGTAGCATTTCTTGGCCTGAGTCTCAGAATTGGCACCTCGCTAAGCACTTTCACGTCTGGTGTGAGACTGAGGCAGACTCACCTGAGCCCTTCACTGTGTTCAGTAAAGTTTGATAATAACTGATAGGGATCGAAAGACCCCTCACTGTGGTGACACGGAGGCTTGTATACATTCTTTCTATTCATCATGGTGGATAAGTCACTTCATGGGTCTGTGTGTTTCATTGTAGATAAAAATTGTACCTACTTCATAAGCTTGTTTTCAGGATTATTGAGGACTGGTACAGTAAACATACTTTGAAAAACATACATTTGTGAACCTTATCCATTTGTCCAAAGCTATAAAATGTACAACATCAAGAGTGAACTCTAAGGAAACTGCGGGAAACAATGCTTTGTCAACACAGTTTCATCAGTTATCATGAATGTTCCACTCAGGTGTGGGACGTTAATGAGGGAGACTATGCTTGTGTAGGAGAAGGGGGAACATGGGAAATTTCTGTACCTTCCTCTCAGTTGTGGGGTGAACCTAAAACTGCTCTAAAAATAAAGTCTATTGAAAAAAAGCACAGGGTGTTACACAAATGTAAAATGTCCTCACAAATTTCCTCTTTTCTGCAAATGTTCTCCATTTTTCTGCTCTTATAATCCTGGGAAGTAGGTCAGAACCCAGGGAGAGTGAGATGCACAAGGAAATTATTTCATTTTAATCGATGCTTAGAAAGGGGTTAATGCACAGAAGTATCAATGGTAACTAAGAGTGGCATTTTAGACTGGATTGAGGATGGTAGGAGAAGGGATCTGGACGGGAGCCCCCTAAATTTTTGTTTCCTTATTTATCCTTCACCTATTGACCCATTTTTTTTAAAAACAGTTTTCATGTGCTCACTTAGACAATATATTGGCATTCAGGCTGAGGAAATGGTACTACACCATACCATAGATATCCACCTGATTAATTCTTTATTCACTAGTTAATTTGGCAACACTTATTAAGTACTAATCTGTGCTATACATTATTTAAGGGGCTGGGATGAAAAATGTCCATCTAAAAGCAATATTCTCTATCCTCAAGGAGCCCTAGTTTATGACTTTTGCTGTCTTTCAATATTGAATACACATATCAAATCATCTGCCCCTAAACAAATGCTGGACTTCTGCAGAATTTAAGTTATCAGGTTGGATATCTTATTGAAGCCTGGGTTGTAGTGTGTGTAAAAGAGTTAAATTTATTCAATTACCCTGGGAAACCTCTTTTAAACTGTCTCAGTTCTTTCTTCTTCTTCTCCTTTCATGGTACCCACGTCAATGTAGCTAAGAACATTCCCCCAGAAAGCCCCATTGCATCACAAAGTTAGGAACCAATCCACGTGTACCCTGAAACAAGCAATGTCTTTCTACATTGGGACTAGCAAGTTGGGTGGGGTGTTGCTTGAACAGGCCTCCGATGTATGTTTTTTAGAAGGAAATTATTTACAGCCCATGGAGTTCTATCTGATAAAATACAGCAACTTCTGGCAGGATAGTTGTTATGCTTATTTTCACCATGGAGAAATTGACACCAAGTTGAAATAAATGATGATTCACTGTGTGAAATTCCTAAGCTGGAGAGTTAAGACTCCACAGCTAACTCTGGAAGATAGTGAAGGACAGGGAAGCCCAGCATGCTGCAGTCCACTGGGTCGCAAAGAGTCGGATGTGACTTAGCGACGGAACTGAGTTAGGACTAAAATTCTTCATAGAAATAATTCTGTGATAACATTCTGCTTCTCACATTTGGTTGCTGGCATTTCATGCTATGTCACTGCATGTCATCTCATGTCATGCTGATTCCTTTCCTTTCTAAAATTTATAAGTACTTCTAGAGTATCATTTTTTTAAGGCAATGTTTTAATGCAGAGATAGATGTGGTATGTTCCTTTGGTTGAAAGAACTTGCAGTCTATTGTATTTCTACTGTTGCTTCCCACTCTTACTTGCATTCAGCAAAGACACCTACTCCTAATGTCACACAGTTGTTCACATGTCGGAGAATCCAGGGTCTAGCAGCAGTTGTAATGGTGAGTGTTCAACAGCACTCGATCCAGGTGGCATCAGCAAAAAAAGCACAGCAGATGACATGACTTATTTATATTTTCTGAGCCTGGTTTTCATCTTTTCTGTCAATTCCCTTATGTGCTCAATAGTCTTCCAAAATTTTGTTTTTGTTTTTAAATTAACATTAGTTTCTGTTGCATTTGACCAAGAGCCTTGATCTATTTTCTCAGTTTACGTATATTTGTGTTTGTGTGTGTGTGTGTGTGTGTGTGTGTGTATACCTGTGCTGTGCTGTGCTTAGTCGTTCAGTCATGTCTGACTTTTTGCAACCCCATGGACTATAGCCCGCCAGGCTCCTCTGTCCATGGGGATTCTCCAGGCAAGAATATATATATATATACATACATATTTTATATAATATGTATAACTATATAAATTATATGAATATATATATTTCATGTATATGATTTTGCATGTGTATATATAAAAAGAAATATTTATATAATGACATTATATTCCAAAGAAAGATTCTAGTACAAGGATTTAAAATCTACATTTCCATGGTCACTCCTACACAGAACGCCCCTCACTTATGGGTCACCATTCCATGCTGCTGCCCCTTGTCCTTAGCACTGTCCTCTGTGCACTCTGGCCTCACCTGATCTTAGAGTCTTCCATCTTGCACTCAGTACAGATTCAGTTTGCAGAGTCTAGGTAGAGAAAGAAATGCTTCTGAAAGCAGGAATTGTTATCACATGAGTGTATGCCCTTCTTGATGCAAAATATCACCAATCTAGTTCTAAAACCTAGGTTCTGGGAAGGGGTGCCTTAGGTTCATTACCAGATACATCTGGCTAGCACAAGCCTAATTTGCAAATTGGAGCCATTGTGAATGGGAAGAGCTTGCGGCCAATCTGTAAAAAGGTTTCGACAAGAGACTGTCTTAGAAAACCATAGAATGAAGTAGAAAGGTAGCATTTGCTACAGACAAACCAGAGAGCATTGTCTGTATCAGAAAATGATCCCAGATTTTAAGTGAATTCTGGAATTTTCTATGGACCTTAAAGTCATCTGCTGCCATCTACAGGTCTTAGAATAGGCACCTTTGGTTTTAAGTTCCACATGGGGCCTGTTTACACATTCAGAACTTTGGGCCAAAATAATAGGTTTTAACTGAAGTTTCCATAAAATGATCTTGATATACTATCTATAACAAGGACTCCCTCATGGCTGCACATCAGAAACACTGAAGGAGATTTCCTCAAAAATTGATGCCTAGACTCAAAAATTCTGATATAATTGGTTTGCTTTTTGTTGTTGTTTTATTTAGTTTTGGCCACACTGTGTGGCTTGGGGAACCTTAGCTCCTGACCAGGGATTGAACCTAGGCCCATGGCAGTGAAAGCCCATGTCTTAACCACTGGACCTCTAGGGAATTCCCTGTTGTTGTTTTTAAGATTCCCCAGTGGATTCTAATATGAGGCCAGGTTGGGAATCATGGATATATAAGAACAAAAACACTAACAGCAAAAAACTTAATTTGGTCAAAGTTTTCAGCAAGGAAGAGAAAAATGGGATAGGTCAAGGTAGGAATTTGAAACTCAGAACAACCCTTAAAAATAATACCTTTGCAAATCATTATTCTCTTATTACAGGCATGGTAAGAGAAGTCCCGTGGGCTGCAAGGGGCTCAAATCAGTCAATCCTAAAGGAAATCAACTCTGAATATTTATTGGAAGAACTGTTGCTGAAGCTCCAATATTTCAGGCATCTGATACAAAGAATCGACTCATTGGAAAGGACCCTGATGCTGGGGAAGAAAGAAGGCAAAAAGAGAAGGGGACAGCAGAGGATGAGAAGGTTAGCATCACCCACTCAACGGACATGAATTTGAGCAAAGTCTGGGAGACAGTGGAGGACAGAGGAGGTTGGCATGCTGCAGTCCACGAAGTTGCAAAGAGTCAGACACGACTTAGCAACTGAACAACAACATGGTGCAGCAGCTAGAATCACTGATCGTCTCAGTTCCACAGGTAATAAAAGTCTTTGCTTTTTTGTGCCTCCAAAAATGTCCAGCATAGTGCTCAGAGACCTACACAGATAACAGCAATACTCTGCACTTTCCCATACTTTGATCCCTTAGTTTCTAGCATTCTTTTCTGTTCTCCTTAGGAACATACTCGATCCCTTGTTCCTCAGCTGGTTTCATCTGCAGGTGAGAAAATAGCTTAGGACACTTCAATTCAAACCACATAGCTTCATGAAGCCCAGAGAGTCTTCAGATACGTTGAACTGAGAGCTCCAGTTCTTTTCCTTCAAAGATCCCTCCAGAAGGGCAATGCTTGCATGTACACTTAGATTTTCCCCTTTTCCTTCCTTCTCTCTCTCTCTTTTTTTTAATGAAGGAAAGGATACCAGAGCTCTGGATGAACGCTTATAGCTCTGTGCTTTGCCTCAATATATATGTGCACACATGAACACCTCAAATGTTCGTGAGTCCCCATCAAGAACAGAACTATTTAAAAACTGTAATGCTCTCCATTGACACCTCCAGTTGAAGAGCAATTTTATAGCATAATTATAATGTATTGCATAATTGGGAAAAGCTTTTGTTCTCATTGCGATTATCCTCAGAGAGCTCCTTTTTCACCTCCCCCTTCCTACACTAACTGACTTAAGAATATCCGACCTTAAAGGCTGTTTTGCCTTCGTAGAATAAAAATGAAGCTTTAAGATGAAGTGCATAAGTGATGGGTGGGAGAGAAATTTTGGTACATGATTCACTGCTTTACTGTGGTGAAGGTAATTTCTTGTTCTTAAGAACTTTCTTCCTAAGATTTCACTGGGGAAGAAAGACCTTTGGGGGAGAACTGTAGGCATCAAAAGCCCCTAGAAAGAAGTAGGTTTCCTAATTGGTTCCTGACCCGGAGCAAGTCTCAGGGCCCCTTGAGAGCCCAGTTCGTTCACTTTGAAAAGAAGGGAACTAGATCAGATGATTCTTAAAGCCAATGCTTAAATACTAGAATTCTGTCATCAAACAACAGATCCACTCTTTGTAGATCTTGAAAACGAAAAATTCTGTTTCCCTTTGGGATTCATGTTTTAACAGTCAGGACAAAAGATGTCAGAATGGAATTATTTCCAAGTCCCCCAGAAATGCGGATTTTTCTGCATATGAAACTGCTGACTTTCACTATTTGACCACAACCAAGAGCGCTTAAAAAGGGAAAAGAGTGAAGGCTTCAAAACATACTATGAGGAAACTTCCCTGGTGGTTCAGTGGTTGAGAATCCACCGGCCAATGCAGGGAACACAAGTTCAACCCCTGGTTCAGGGAGATTTCACATGCTACAGAGCAACTAAGCCTGTGCACTGCAACAAGAGAAGCCACTGCAATGAGAAGCCTGTGCATTGCAGCTAGACAGTAGCTTGCAACTGCCGCAACTAGAGAAACCCCACGTGCAGCAATGAAGACTCAACACAGCCGAAAATACATACATACATGTATATGTATGTATATGTATACTATCAGCCATGAGGCATCCTACACTGGGACTTGTTTAGCATGCATGAGATGCTGAATGAATCACCTCAATCTCCTCTTTTTCTTAGTAAGTCCTGAATTTTGAAGAAGTGATTGTTTTCCCCCAGCCATATCTAGCATCCTAGGAGGTCATCGTAGAGACGGTAAAACACACAGAGCGGTTTTCAAGGCACGGGGAACATCAGGGACTTCCACTGTCCATTATAAATCATCCAGGTAATACATACATACTGTAAAACACCAATCAGTACAGCACATTTAAAATAACAATCAACTCTTAATAAACTCCTTCCTTTTCCTTGTTCTCCTTTTATTGATTTATAACTTTAGCTCTCCTGAGGGTTATCTCTGAGAAGAAATAAGGTGCTAATGGTTTTGTGCCCCGATTCCTTTATTTTAGATAATATTCATCATCTTCTTTCTCTCCAAGGTGAGGATTTAGGTCATTCTCACTATTTCCCCTCTTCCCATGCCTTTTCCAATTTTTGATACAGATGACATTGATTTTTGTTCTTCTCTTCATTACTTTTATAACTTTAAATTCTACAATTTTAGTTTTGTGTCTTGTTCTATAAAACCATGGGCTTCTTAAATGTTCTTGCTCCATCATATTTTCGGGCCAGACCTTGCACACGATCTATTCGCTTGTCCCTCTGCTGTTGATCCTCATCCACCACTCCCTCCAATACACTGGTTTAAATGTCCTCAACCTTGAGGAGTTTAACTCACGTTTAAAAGGTGGCCATCCTTTAGTCACTTATTTCATACATTCACAATATTAACATAATTTTATGTGCTTACCTATATCCTGTATAATGGTGCCTGTGCTGGTCCTAACTTCTTAATCCAATCAATAATTGAGGGTAGACACGATCGTTATGTCTAATCTTCCGATAGAAGCTTATGCAGACAGAGCTCTGCAGTGAAAGTGTGCCCAGTTCATGCTGCTGATTAAAATAACTAAAGACACATTCCCCTCCCCCAAGTTACTGTTGACAATTTTGAACTGTCAGTGCCGAGTCACAGTTTTGAAAAAAAAAAAGGAAGAGAGATTCTTTCCAGCCCAGAAGAGCACTTCTGTTCACCCCGAGAGAGTGTTAATTAACTGATGCCTAGTACCTCTGCAGCATCCCTTGAGAGTTACACCCTTTCTTGGTAATAAATCAGATGGGTTGGCATTAAGCCTTAAAAGGAATAGATAAAGACCAGGTATACCCCATACATATTTTTGGACATGGACTTGGTTTTTGTGTTGTTTGGTATAAGGTTTGATGGTTCTTGGTTTCTGATTAATTTTTTGATCTGAGTGGATCAAAGTGAGGAACACACATTGGAGGTGATGTCCTTAGGAAAGTAGGAACGTGCTGAGCAACCTTGCGGTGGTTCTATCCTCACCATGGTAAGAGGGTGGCTGGTGGGGAACTAAAGATACTGAACCACTGAAAGGTCAGGAATCTTCTTCCCAACCTGTATTCCTAGGGATGCAGAATAGGCATAATACATTCAAATTAACTTGGTAAAACTGGCTTTCCAATCTTCTGGTCACTTTATTAATAAGCTCTTATTCACTTTTTGATTAAGTTATGAGGAACTGAAATATGAGAGCCTTCGATGCCTTTTAAAAATAATCAAATAAAAATTCAACTCAATTCAATTCAATTCAGTATGGTCATAAGTATTTTGAACAGTGACAATCTATTTGGCTAATAGGAAGCATCCCATTTCCTGACTAGGGTGGGTCATATATTTTATTTATAAACTCAGAAAGGAAGTTGTTTTGCCTCCACCCTCTACATTTAATCTACTGCTTGTAGCTCAACCAAGTGATGAAGATTCCCAACTGTTCTGCGGTGACCCCAAATCAGTACCCGTTTAACTGAAGCCTCACTCTGGCCCACACTGAGGTCATGCTCTCAGTTCAAAGGGGGTGAAGGGAGAGTGAGCTTGCTATTCTGTATTCGTGGTAATAGGGGGGCCCCTCCCCACCACTGCTTCATCATGACAAAACAACTCCCATGTGCTGAATGGAATAATTCTACTGCGTGAGTAAATATTGGTTCTATGTACTATTTTAGTATTGGGTGGTAGTGGTCAAAACAAGGACTTGCCTTGGGCTTAGCCAGCATGACCACAGCTATCAGCCATATAAAAGGGGTGTGGTCATGCCCAGCAGAGGGGCTCCTGAAAATAAACATAGCATTTTTCCAGAGTCCATGACTGCCTATTCAAGAACACTTTCCAGTGTTTTTTGAGAGATGGCCACAGTACAGGCTTACTGTCTCAGGAGAGCCAAGCTCCTCTGTAATAATGAAGAACTGGTCTTCAGCTCTGACAAAGGAATAAGAGTTTCTCATATGGATTTGCAGAGGTGGAAATTGGTATTTACTGGCTTCTAATTTGCTGTCTGTCCACCTTAATATTTATCTGAAGTACAAACATGACCAAGCAAGAACTGGCCTCTACAAAGCCTATTTTGCTTTCTCTCTTAAACCCTGAGACAGCATGATCAGGGGGAGGCCATTTCCCTCTCAGGTGGCCGTTGGGTCCTCTGTCCAGAGGGCTGTGAAAGGCTTCACCCCAAGGGTGTGAACTGCTCAGGCTTTCTGATGTTCACTCAACAGTTGCTCAGGATTCTTTAAAAATAATCCTTTCTTTTCACGTGGAGTGGATTTGCAGGTCGGGAGTCTGTAAAGCCAATTTTCATTTTTAATCTGGTGTGAGCCTATCTCATTAGTCAGTCAAGGCCTCCTTTTCACACTTGCCTTGGGCACAAAGGAAACCCAGTTATGAGCTGTTAATTAGCTATTAGGGGACTGGGAAACTTCCAACGAGTCATTATTCACACTGTTTGAGGCTAATACTTATTTAATTAGAACTATTCCTTTCCTATCATAAATCCCCAGTTAAAATAAATTTAGCTCAAATTGTCGGTTTAGCTTAAAAAGAAACTGGTGGCTAATTCGAATTCTACTGACTTTTTATGAGACAAATGCTTTAATAAGTGCTGTCCTGCCAGTCCATGCATGGAGACTAGAAACCGGCCAGAACTTGTACTTAGGGGGACGTATGTGTGTGTATGTAGATGGAGAATGCTCACGAAATGAAGCAAGTGGGCTCCCCTTGGGTGCATATCACTCTCCCACATATTTTCCTTAGTCTTTTGAAAACTTTGATGGGAACCCAAGATCTGATTGTGGTAGAGGTGAGCAGGAGTAAAACAACACTGTCCTTTCACCTGCTATGTATCCCTATCTTCCTATGTGGTCATACATTCTTAAATCCAGGATTAGCTGAGGCAGGGGTGGAATGGAGCATACTCACTAACGAAGTATCTAGACAGAGAAGGGTTCAGCGGAAAACTTTTTGTTTCTGTTTCTGAAGCTTGTGAAAAAAAAAAAGTTTTTATATTTTCTTCTTGTTTCGGTTAT
The DNA here is from genome assembly GCF_014754425.2 of Oryx dammah. Lineage (NCBI taxonomy): Eukaryota > Metazoa > Chordata > Mammalia > Artiodactyla > Bovidae > Oryx > Oryx dammah. The sequence goes on along the minus strand of NW_024070210.1, from coordinate 68,194,813 downwards.
CTATGGCTGTACAACAAGCCATCAAAAACTTGGTAGCTTAAAATAACAATTGTTTGATTTGCTAGTCACTATTTTGGATAGGGCACAGTTCGGTGATTCTTAGCTCTCTATGGAGTCTGCTGGGGTTCATTTGACTGCATTCAAGAAAGTTTTATCATATTATGTCTGGTACCTCAGTCTACTCCACAGGGTCTATCTGCTTGTCTATCTCTTTCTCTTATAGCTAGTTTGGGCTTCTTCACAGCAAGAATGTCACAGGATAGGTGGATGTCTTACAGGGTTGTTGGGTTCTAAGAGGAAGTGTTTCAAATGGCATGATGGAAGTTGCAAATCTTTTAAGGCCCAGTCTCAGAAGTTATCTGATGTCACTTCCACTGCATTGGGTTAGTCAGAAGAGGCCACATGGTCAGCCTAGTCTCAAAAGAAGGGAAAACTGACTTCCTCTTTCAGTGGCCGCCAAATCACAAAAATTTGTCCCATCTTTAAAGTGTCACACAAAACTCGCCATGTCCAAAGTCTGACTTTTATTGGTTGATTGAGTGTCGTATGGGGGTCTCTCAACCGTCACTCAAGATATGAATGAGGAGTGCACAGTTATGTGACAGATCCCAGCATCAGTTAAAGATGATTTCAGCTGTGAAGAACAGACAGCCTAAATCAAATCGGATAATATTATGTAAAAATGTATTTGCTTAATAAGCAGAAAGTGCAGAGGTAGAAGGTTGTCTTCAGGGTTGGTTTATACAGTACTTTAGTGATACCACTCAGTGATGTCTTATTACTCTCATCTCTCTTCTGTGACATTCCCCATGTTGGCTTCATCCTAAGCTCCTCTGCTTTTGGCGGGGTGGCTGCCAGTAGAGACTGGCTGCTTGCTTCCTTGTTCATGTTAAGTGGGAGAGAGAAAGAGAAACACTATTTCTGTCTTTTTCTTAAAAGTGAGAAGGAAGTTTTCCGAAGACCCCAGCAAATTTCTCCTCATGTCTTACTGGTCAGAATTGGGTCCCATGCTCATTTCTGAAACAATTACTGACAAGAGGCATGGGATTATTCTTATACCAGTATGTCTCAACCTGAACTTGAAGGTGGAGGTGGTTTCCCTAAGATATATTGGCTACGTAGAATTTAGGAAAAAAAAAAAAAAAGTTTGGGTTATATTAGGAAGAAGGAAGATGGCAATTTTTGTATAGGCAGCCAAGAATGTTATTGCATTGCCTTAAAGATAAATCCATGGCATCAATTTTTCTTAAGTTAGAAAGTAAAAATTCCTTTTGAGACACAAAAGACCCCAAATAGTGAAAACAATCTTGAGAAAGAAAAATGGAGTTGGAAGAATCAGGCTCCCTGACTACAATTACAGTCATCAAAACAGTATGGTCCTGGCACAAAACCAGAAATATAGATCAATGGAATAGGATAGAAAGCCCAGAGGTAAATCCATACACCTATGGTCAATTACGGAGAAGGCAATAATGACCCACTCCAGTATTCTTGCCTGGAAAATCCCATGGGTGGAGGAGCCTGCTAGGCTGCAGTCCATGGGGTCGTGAAGAGTCGGACATGACTGAGTGACTTCACTTTCCCTCTTCACTTTCATGCATTGGAGAAGGACATGGCAACCCACTCCAGTGTTCTTGCCTGGAGAATCCCAGGGACGGGGGAGCCTGGTGGGCTGCCGTCTATGGGGTCGCACAGACTCGGACACGACTGAAGCGACTTAGCAGCAGCAGCAGCAGCATGGTCAATTAATCTATGACAAAGGAGGCAAGTCTATATAGTGGAGTAAAGACAGTCTCTTTAATAACTGGATTAAACACCTAAATGTAAGACTTGATACTATAAAATTAGAGAAAAACACAGGCAGAACACTCTTTGACATAAACCTCAGTAATATCTTTTTAGGTCTGTATCCTAGAATAACAAAAACAAAACCAAAAATGAATAAATGGTACCAATTAAACTCAAAAGCTTTTGCACAGCAACAGAAACCATAAACGGAACAGAAAGACAACCCACAGAATGGGAGAAAATATTTGCAAATAATGAGACTGATAAGAGATCAAGCTCCAAAATTTACAAACAGCCCATGTGATTCAATCAGAAACAACTCAATAATAAAATGGGCAGAAGACCTAAATAGACATTTCCCCAAAGGTATACAGATTGCCAAGAGGTACATGAAAAGATGTTCCACATCACTAATTACTAGAGAAATGCAAATCAAAACTATAGTGAGATATCACCTCACACCAGTCGGAATGGCCATCATCAAAAATCCTACAAACAAACAAATGCTCGAGAGGGTGTGGAAAAAATGGAACCCTCCTGCACTGTTGGTGGGAACATAAACTGGTACAGCCACGATGGAGAATAGTATGGAGTTTCCTTAAAAAACTAAAACTGAACTATCATATGATTCAGGAATCCCATTCCTGGGCATGTTTCCAGAGAAAGCTAAGGTTCGAAAGATATAGGCACTCCAGTGTTCATTGCAGCACTGTTTAGAATAGCCAAGACATGGAAGCAACCTAAATGTCCATCCACAGAGGTATGGATAAAGATGTGGTACATATCAATACAAGGAATATTACGCAGCCATAAAAAGAATGCCATTTGCAGCAACATGCCTGGACCTAGAGATTATCATACTAAGTAAGTCAGACAAAGACAAATATCATATGATAATGCTTACATGTGGAATCTAAAAAATGTGGTACAAATGAACTTACAAAACAGAAACAGACTCAGAGAATTAGAAAACAAACTCACGGTTACCAAAGGGGAAAGGTGGCAGAGAGGGATGAATTGGGAGTTTGGGACTGACATGTACACACTACTATAATTAAAATAGATAACCAACAAGGACCTACTGTATAGCACGGGGAACTCTGCCCAATATTTGGTAATAGCCTAAATGAGAAAATAATTCAAAAAAGAAGAATATATACATGGATATGTAAAACTGAATCACTTTGCTGGACACCTGAAACTAACATAACATTATTAATCAAGTATACTCCAATATAAAATAAAAATCTTGAAAAATTTCCTCTTAACTGAGTATTCAATTTCAGAAGAAATTATTATAGAACGGGCAACATTATGAGACAAAACTGTTGCAAATCCTACTTTGTACCAAGAGAGTAATCTCTCCAATGTCTCTGTTTTCCAACTCTAAAATTAGAATAATAGTACCTATTTCTCAGGGTCAGGATTAAAAAGAGATAATGTATGTAGGATGTTGGGGCAAAGTAAATAACCCTATCCTTGAGAGCGCAAAAATAGAGGTCCTCTTGAAGGAACAGCAGGGTGTTTCTGAAGAGCCCAGCAGAGAGGGGGTATGAAACACAGTAGCTTTTCAAGGCAGAACATAAACATATCTGAAAACCCAGAATGTAAACTCTTGCAATAAGAACCATCTGGAGTGGGGAGGGAGGGTTGGGGCAGATCCCTCTGGGTATTTCCTCCTCCACAACATGTTTTTTAGAACTGAAATCAGGTTATGAAGAGCATCAAGGCAGCTTTGAAGAGGAAGTCACAAAAGGCCAGGCAACAGCTTGGGGACATGGGTGCACGCTGTGTGCTCCTTGGGGGAGGGGAGGGGAGCTGACTTGCCTCCTTGACCTTGCCTGATGGCATACCAGGTCATTAAGGAGGGCCTTACCTCCTCCACACCTCCTGCCTCTCTGGCTCCCCACTCAGCCCAGGAACCAGTGGGAGCATCCCAGACCCAGGCTAGGCTCTGGGCCAATCTTCCCCACCCAAAGGATGAAGACCATACCTCTGACTCCCACTATTTCCCACATCCTATCAACAAAGCACAGTTTTGTTTTTTTTTCCTCTCTAATTCTCTATTCCCACCATCCCCTCTCAATACTGCCAGGCTCTTTATGCTCTATGAGAGTATTTAGAATGTTAAGAGCTTCTCAGAGAGAACTTTCCATCATTCAATCAGAATTGGTTTTTCATGTACATTAACTCCAGCCAGCATGCCAACGTGTCTGATGTCCCATAAGATGTAAAATTACGAGGCAATATCTTCTTCAAAAGTGAAAAACAAGCCCCAGATGTTTCCAACAGCAGTTAAGAGCCACAAAACACTTTAGAAAATTTCCTCTAACTTTAACTCTAGCACAGATAATCTAGACAAAAATCTTTAAAAAAAAAAAAATCGCCTTAGAAAGTACTTTGATGTTGGGTGTAGAATTAGCTAAAGCTTCGTATTTCAAATATTTGAGGCAAATTTGAGTATGTTTTGGGGTGACATTAAACCTGAAATTAATGTCAGAACCTGGCTAAAGGATTACAAAAGACACAGAAATCTTTATATGGTGGATGTCAAGAAGCACAGACCATTTGCCTGTCCTTTTCCTCCTGTACAGAAGCTGTAAGAGAAGTATTACTATCCCACCTCACAGATGAGAAAACAGGTTCAGAGAGTCAATGTCAGACATGTAATTTACCAAGTCGATTCCACTTCTAAACGTGTTTCAGTGGTTTCCTGCTGACGCAATGACCTATCTTAGCCATATTTTAGCTCCCTGTGCAAGATAAGTCATGCCCAAATTGGGAAATGTGAGTTCCTGCCCTAGCTCTGCCCCTCATTAACAGGGAGGAATTGGATAAGCCACTTCCCCTCTCTGGGTGAATGGGCAGGCTAGACAGTCTCTGGAAGCAGAATTGTCGTGGAAGAGCTGAGGTTGCTTCAGCTATTTTGTGTGCCCAGCTGAATGCTTCTTCAGCCTAGTCCTGCCTATTAGTTCTGCTGAGGGCATGTGACTGGGGCAGAGTTCACATAAATGTCTTGGGAGGAAGGAACCACTGTAAAAATCAGATCTTTCTTGGCCCAGAGAGCCACCACTGGCCACACCTCCTCTGCTTGCAGCACTGGAAGAGGGCGCTTGGTGAACAGCTTGGGCTGTGATGTGTTTTCAACCCCAATATCACACTGTCAAATGTCTGTGGACTGAGAAACCAAGGAGAATATTTGTTGAGGAAACCTTACATGTTAGGAAATCTTATGGGTATCTCTAAAAATGACTTTGCTATGCCTATAAGGCAATATATAAATGAGATCACACTGGCATACTGGCTGTTTACAAACTGTGAGAGGCAAGAATCAGGGAGTGAAGCTAGTGGGTGAGAGTCCCTGGCAGGCTTCTCAGAGATCAGTGGTTTTGGAAAAAAAAAACAAGAGGGAGGGGCAAATCCAGGCATGGTACAGAAACCATTTCCTTTTGGCTGGGAGCTTGAAAAGCAGCTGGGGGAAGCAAAAGGCAAAGGACAAACTGAGGATATCGAAGATGCTTGCTAGAATTGGGATTCATAGAAGGTAATAAGAGGTCAACTTGGGGTCTGCTAGAAGGTGATCACTGATTTCCTCTGCTTTCTTTTCTTCTAGGGCAGCTGCACAGCATGGAACCTGCATTCAGGTATCTACAGCAGGTGACTGGGCCTCAGCTAACCGCAGTGGGCTGGGGGATGGAGGAGGAAGGGTGTGTGCAGATGTTGGAGGCAGATTAAGGAGACCTTTCAGCCCCCTGAAGGACAGTTGTCTTCTCTTATAAATAGTTATTTTCTCATAACTCCTTTTCTGTATTTACCCAATTCACTGATGGCAACTCACAAAAGATTTGCAAAGCCTCAAGTCTTCATTTTGGGCTTCCCTGGTGGTACAGTGGTAAAGAATCCAGCTTCAATGCATGAGATGCGGGTTCAATTCCTGGGTCAGGAAGGTCCCTTGGAGAAGGAAATGGTAACTCACTCCAGTATTCTTGCCTGGGAAATCCCATGGAGAGAGGAGTACAGTCCATGGGCTCACAAAAGAATCAAGCACGACTTAGTGACTAAACAAGTTTTCATTTTAGTTGCAAGCTGGGCCTTGATGGAGGATAAGGCAGACTTTAGTCACAGCTGCCCTTGTGGATGCTGTGTTATTGTTAGAGATGAAGATCTCATACTGTCTGTGGTCATCCAATAAGGTGCTTACAGAACAAGGCTGAGAAGGCCTACCCCACACCCACTTTTTTTTTTTTTTTTTTAAACAAAGAACGCTTTGAAAGAACACAAAATCGAGCCTGGTTCCTGAAAGGTTTCATGGCAGCAGCTGGTTCTGAGATACTTGTAGTGAAAACCTCGGGACTTTGTTGCTAATGAGAAATACACAAGATGACAAACCACCCTGACCAACTAGTTTAGAGGAGGTAAAGCCCAGCTTTGTCTAAATCAAAAACCACAGAGTAATAGGAAGATATCCTCTCCCACCAAATGGGATGTCCTTGGACAGCATCCAAGACACATGGTTATGAACCTCTTGTTCAACATCCTCTGTGCTGAGAAACTAACTGCTATTCAAGGTACCCCGATGACCTGTTGTTGAAAAACATTCCTCTTTACATAGAGCTGAAAACTGCCTCCCAGTAATTTCCACCCACAGATTCTAATTCTGGAACTACATAAATCTATTTCCTCTTTCAGATGACAGCCTTTCCAATACAGTGCGACCATTATCTTGTCGCTCTTTTTCTTCTCTTTTCTTCCTCATAAAAGTCTGTTTTCTAGGTCTGAATTCTTTCAACTGTTCCTCGGTCTTCACTGACTTCCAGACTCTTCTTCTGGGATGCCCTATATTGTCAGTGCCTAACTAAGGAGAATTATCTGAGAGGAAAATATATTACAGATGGGGCTGCCTTGCATAGAGCCTAGTGGGGCTATGATTCCCCTTGATCTGGGATGAATTGCTATTATGGCTAATAGCCATACAAAATATATTAAAAGAAAGAAGCTAAACATAAAAAATTAGAAACAGTATGATTCCATTTATATGAAGTCTCAGAATAAGCAAAACAAATCCCTGATGGAAATCAGAAACTGAAGATGGGTGAATTCATTGGACAGGAGCACAAGGGAAATTTCTGGGGTGATGGAAAAGCTTCTTACTTTATTTGGGATAATGGAAAATAGGTGTATAGTTGTCAAAAATCATCAATCTCTGATCTGTGTACTTTACTGTAGGTAAGTTATACCTCAATACAAAGAAAATTCAGAAAATTCTCATATAGCAAACCACCTTCTTTTGCCCTCAAATTTTCCTTCCATTTGTTCAGCTTGAGGTATTTATAAGACAGCAAAATGCCACAAATGTATATCAAGAAGTGCAGCTGCCAGCTTTTCTATTGTTAGTCAATTAAGCATGCACAAATTTGCTTTCTTCATTATGTGATTCTACTTTTATGTATTGAAAGAAAAAAAGCAACTAAATCTCAAGCACAAGTAATATTTCAATGCCAATTACCTTCACAAAAACTACTTGATTCTTGGTATTTTATTAAAATACAAGGATAATAAAGCAATTAGAAAAACATCTTTATTGAGCTGAAATAAGACTTAGGCACCCTTGTGATGAGGGAGGTGGTACCACTCAAACAAATGCTAATTAAATAAAAGCTAATGTTAATTGCTAGTTTCTTTATAGGTTTGCTGGTGCAAAGAGTAGGTCTTTTTAAAAGCAAAAATGCTCCAAAACTTTTGTTTCTACTATTTCTGACTCAACTCACAATTTGAACATTAGTACAACCCACTGAAGCAAGAAAAAACTGAGGTGTTTTAGACATCAGAAAGAACTCTCTTCAGTCAGTAACTGGGATCATTTTCAAAGTTATCCAAGACAGAATAAAATTAAAAAGCCAACAAAGCCCCATAACCTCAGTCTTACCACAAGGAAACTATCTGACAAATTCCAATATAAGAGCATTCTACTGTACACCTGACCAGTACTTCCCCAAACTGTCAAGGTCATCAAGAGCAAGGAAAGTCTAAGACTCTTGCCACAGTCAAGAGGCACCTAAGGAGACATGACAGCTAAGTGTAACGGGATGTTCTGGATGGGATTCTGGAACAGAAAAAGGACATTAGGTAAAAACTAAGCAGATTGAATAAAACAAACTTTAGTTAATAATAATGTATAAATGTTGATGCATTAATTATAAAAAATGTGCCATATAATGTTAAGATGTTAATAATAGGGGAGACTGGAGAGGGGTATAATGGAACGTTCCATACTATCTTCTTGATTTTTCTGTAAGTCTAAAATTAAGTCTAAAGAATAGGTTGTAGAGCATGGGGAAAAAATCCAGAAAGTTCCACACTTAGGTTTTTCAGAGGTAATATATCTTCATGATGGCTGAGTGCGAAAGAATTGATGATTTCAAACTGTGGTGCTGGAGAAGACTCTTGAGAGTCCCTTGAACTGCAAGGAGATCAAACCAGTCAATCCTAAAGGAAATCAACCCTGAGTATTCACTGCAAGGACTGTTGCTGAAGCTGAAGTTCCAATACATTGGCCACCTGATGTGAAGTGTCGACTCACTGGAAAAGACCCTGATGCTGGGAAAGATTGAAGGCAAAAGAAGAAAGGCGTGGCAGAGGATAAGATGGTTAGATAGTATCACCGATTTCAGTGGACATGAATTTGAGCAAACTCCAAGAGATAGTGAACAACAGAAAAGCCTTTCATGCTGCAGTCAGACATGACTGAGTGACTGAAAAACAACAATATATCTTCACGATGGGACTAAAGGTTTTTAAAAAGCCATGAAAGGAAGCCTTCAGAACCTGTACCTTTTATGTCCTACACTGGGTCTAGGGGAGGGAAGTGCTGGCTTCTGGTCATGTGCTTTGACTACACTAGGTCTACCAGCTGATGATAATGAGGCTGAACTTGGATCCCCAAATCAAATGTTCCACATTCTGTTCAACATTTGATGATGCCAGTCTTTCAGGCAACAGTCATTTTAATGGGTGTGAAATGATGTCTCATCATGGTTTTAATTTGCACGTTTTTGAAAACAACTGATACTCAGCAGGTTTCCATGAATTATTATTGGCCATTTGTAGCTCTTCTCCTGCAAAGTTCTTTCTTCTGGGAACGTAGCCTTTCCTCCCATTGTTGGCTCCAAATCTGAAACCTTGGTTAAGTCCAATAACTGAGTAAGTGATGTCGGATTTTTATTGGGGCAACTGCTTCTTGATCATCCATTTTCAGTTTATTCTGATGGTAAGTCAGAGAGCAGTTTTTTCCCCCCCCCCCCTAAGGATGCTGAGTTCTATTAACAATTTTTATAAATATCTTGGCCAAACCCTCTTGGCTATTATTCCAACCTTGCCACTCATGATAATCAGATCCATTCTGAGAGTTAAACATCATTATCTGGCTTCTATTTTTAAGAGGTGGGGTTCCTATTATCTTTATAGGATTAAGCTAACTAATAGTAATAACCTCCTTTCCTACTATCCCCAGTGGTCTTGAAAGAAGTATCACCACCAAACTTCTGAGTGCCACTAGTGTGCCTCACACATATGTACTCTGTCTGTGAAACAGAATTGTTTGGTGGGTATTCTGGCCGTATATAATGTGTCTATTCCAGGGAGCCCACTTCTCTGAGTCTTTCCTCCAGCATCTGCTGAGGGTGAAATTCCTTCCTTTCACCCTTCACTTACTGGAAGCCATTGCTTTTTCTGTGTATCTAGAATATAGCCTCGTAGCAAGTACGTGCCATTTCTTGGGGTCCTTGCCAGAATGTTAAATCCAGTATTCCAGAAAAGTACTTCCAGACCAAGCAATGTCCTCTCATTCAGTGTTGTGTTCTAGCCTCTTTAATTAAGAGGCCTCAGGATCCAGCCCCATGTGTGTACCTGCTCAGGAGGGCTTGGTGCTCCCCTGGGGGGTGTAGCCATTTTTTCCTTATCAGTCCAGCAGATACGCAGCTGGGTGGAGCTGCACCTTAACCCTAGTTTTAGACCAAGTGGCCAGGAGGGGAGGTAGAGGCTTCTGCGTTGTCTTTCAGTGAGGGAGTGATCCCAGCTCTTCATGAGAGAGGTGGATCATCCTTCAGGCTCAGAGAGTTTAGAGGAATCTGGGAATTACTTCAAATGAGAAATCAACCAAGACATTCCACCCCGTGGAGTTCATCTCCCCTAACCAAATCGCTTTCGGCTTTGGTAGAACAGGCCTGCCTGGACTGGGAGTTTTAACCTTCACTGGAGTTTGGGCTAACTTCCTATTAAGACCCCATTCTCCTTCTCCTCCACCTTCAGGTGAGGAAAGCCTCTTCATGTTCTTTTATGGAGTGCTTCTGATGTTGTCACTTGACTTTCAACTGCTTGTTAACTGTTCTTAGTCGTACTCTGAACTATATTCTTTTTGTAGAACTCCAACAGCATAGCAACAGACGTCCTCTCTCACTGCCCTCCAGGTTACTCTTTCTTTTTTAAAAAAAATTTAAATTTTTACTTATTTGGCTATACCAGGTCTCCTTTGCTGTACGTGGGATCTTTAGTTGCGGCATGTAAACTCTTATTGTTGGCATGTGGGATCTAGTTCCCTGATCAGTGATTGAGCCCAGGCCCCCTGCATTGGGAGCATGAAGCCTTAGCCATTGGACCACCACAGAAGTCCCAAGGTTACTCTTTTTGTGACACTTTAATAACACCAATACGTAGCACAAGTTGTGGCTCAGCTGGTAAAGAATCTGCCTGCAATGCAGGAGACCTGGGTTCAATCCCTGGGTTGGGAAGATCCCCTAGAGAAGGGAAGGCCTACTCACTCCAGTATTCTGGCCTGGAGAATTCCATGGACTATTAGTCCATGAAGTTGCAAAGAGATGGACACGACTGAGTGACTTTCACTTTCCCACCTCTGTACTATCCTGTTTCACCACTGGCAAGATTTAGTGATCGTATCAGAGGCTGTCTGTACTCCAGCCACCCTCAGGGACGGGTCCCCACTGCCACCTGGCTGGTAAGTGACCCAGCTGCCACACATAAGTCTACTGCCTGCTTCCTTGGGCCACTGCCGGCATCAACTTTCCCAGGCTGGGTCTCTGGGAAGCTGACTCCAAGATGGAGTTCAGTGTGCAGACTGCTTATTCAGGAGTGCCCCAGGACCCATACCCATAGAAGGAAAGAGGAGAAGCAGGACTGGGTAGTGGAAAAAGTTATTTAAAATCTTACAAGAATTACACTATCATTGTAGAAAGTATAGCAGATAAAAATAAGCAAAGTGAAGCAAAAATCTCCTACCATGCTAACACTACTAATCTTCCACTTGAGGAATATGTTTTACACATTGTTAAATAAATGTATATGTAATTCCTTATTAAAAATGGTTTTCATACTGTACATAATGTTTCTTCGTCTGCCTTTCTCCATCATATATTAGGAACACTTATCCATGACAGTGAATATAAATCTATTCTGTCATCTCAGCGATGGCAGAGAGAGGCTTCCACACTCTGTGGGAGGCTGGATGATGCTTGTTTAACATGGCAGCCTGCCTGGGTGCCAAGGCCGGCTCCACATTTATCAGTTTTATGACCCGGGATGAAACAGTGAGCCCCTCTGCAACTGAGTTTCATCATGTGTAAAATGCTATTGTAGTGCCTATTTATTGGGGGGATTGGGTGAGTTAATACACGCAAAGTGTTGAGAACAGAGCCTGGCATTTGGTAAATGCAATGTAGGTGGTGCTAGAGCTTTGTATGAAATACTGTTGTTTATTTTACCAAAGTCTCCACTTTTTGACATTTCCTCTGGTAAAAATAATGTCTCTTGTTGTCTTCTGCTCAGGGGAGAATCGGGGATACTATTTGGTTATTTCCCTCAGATAAACTCCTAGAATTAAGATTGCTATGTTGAAGGTGGGGGTGGAGATTGGGGGGGTAGGGGTCAGGGGATGGGGATGGGGAGTTGGTGTTTGGTGGGAATGGAGCTTCAGTTTGGGAGAGTGAGAGGTTCGAGAGTTGGATAATGGTGAGATTTGCACAGCAATACAGGTAGGTGTGCTTGGTGTCACTGAGTATAGTTAAAATGGTATGTTTTGGTTATGTGACTTTTACCACAATAAAAAAAAAAACAAAACTGCTGTGTTAAAAGGAATGTGCTTTTTTTTTTTAAATTGTTGCCAGGTAGGCCAGTTGGAAAGCTGCAACAATTTTCAGAATTAGCACTGAGGTATGAGAGTGCCCATTGCCTGAGACTGTCTCCATCGTTAGCACTGACACCCATGGACAGCCTGGCCAGTTGGTAGAAAGTGAGGTTTCCATGTATATTTATTTAATTACTAGAGAGGCTGATTTTTTTTTCCAAATTCTGTTTTTCAATTCTACCTCTTTTGTAACTGGCTACTTAAAGCCTTTACCTACTTTTCTCAGGATTTTCACTTTTTCTTTATGAGTTTGAAAGGACTTTTTATCTCTTAAGGATACTCTGAAAAATTTTCAAGTCTTAAATATAAAGCTAGCTTATGAAACGTGAATGTGATCTTGAAGTTTGAGTCAAGCATTAAAGCTAAGCTTGATATGGAAGAGATCAGCTGTTTTCTAGAAACTCTTCAGAAGTACACTAGTGAATCTGGGTGAAGGGTAAATGAGTGTTCTTTTCTCTCTTTTTCCATTTTTTTCCCTGTAAGTATGAAATTATATCAAAGTAAGAAGTTCCCCCAAAATACGTACCTGAAAAAAAAGTTGGCTGGTGGGTTAGTGGTGCCTAGTTAAGCCCAGCTGTGAAATACCTGACTGCTGTCCTTCATTATATGTGTGGCAGGTATAAAAAGACATCCAACATCTTAATTCAATAAAGACAGCCATATCTGCGGCCAGTCTGAGACAACAGGGTGTGAGCTGGTCCTGCCGAGACCAGCTGCCTACAGCCGTGCCCTTCCCTAGCCTGACTCAGGTCTGCTGGAACCGTCATACCCTCTACTCTGCTGCCCTACTCTCAGTACCTGGCTTGGAATGGTAAGAAAAGGGTTAGGGAGCTTTCCTTTCTTCCCACTGGTCTCAGGAGGATTGGAGATGTTTTCTCTGTCCTTACAAAGTCTTTGCTTCTCATGTGAGGTCTACTCACTTAGGGAAAAAGGATCTCACTTTTAGCTCTATCCCTGGTCCTCAGTCAGACAAACATATGTTCCAGGTTAGGCTGCAGAAACAAATTACAGCTCCCTGTCTCTATGACTTAATTCAATAAAAACTCATGCTACTGACCCAATGTGAGCAGTGAAGGTCTGGGGTGGGCATGGGGGTTAGTGAGGGCTCTGCTCCAGATAGTCACCCAGGCAGTTCAGGCTGACAAAGACTTGAGTATCTGTCAAAGCACCAGCTACCACAGCAAAGGGAGAGAGAAGCATGGAGAAATTACACTCACTTTTCTCTGCTTTGACTGTTAAGTGCACTCACACCCATTGTCCTGAACCAGTCACAAGGCCCTACCAACATGCAAACTGGCTGGAGCATGTGCAGAAGGCCCTAGAATATGGGGTGAGTTTTCCTAATGCTGCCCACTCCCAGCATTAGGCTCTGGACACTTCCTTCCAGCAATGTAATTTAACTATATATAATCTTTTGTCCAATGTCTGTTTCTTGCTAGACTGGGGTTTTTGGTGGGGTTGGGACTCCATCTTTTTTGTTTACCGTTGCATTCTTCATGCCCAGCCAGGTATCTGGCACAAAAAACAGCAATAGGACTGGGACCTTTAATTCCATCTAGTGGCAACACACATATGTTGCAGGAGTTGTTACTTCGATGTATCAGCTAGGGACTCTGTCTTCAGTTCTTTTGGGGGGTCAAGAGTCGGGGTGGAAGGGGCTTCCCATGGGGCACTTGTAGTAAAGAATCCGCCTGCCAGTACAGGAGACATAAGAGACTTGGGCTCGATCCCTGGGTCAGGAAGATCTGCTGGAGGAGGGCTTGGTAACCCACTCCAGTATTCTTGCCTGGAGAATTCCCTGGCTAGAGGAGCCTGGGAGGCTACAGTCCACAGGAGCACAAAGCATCCTACACGACTGAAGTGACTTAGCATGGTGGGGGCAGGGGGCACGGGGAAGAGTGCAAGTGAGAGTGTGAGGAGCTGGAACAGAGAGTTAGAAAAGGAGAGATCTCCAAGAGTTCAGGAGACACATGCTTTAGAATAAGAATCTCCAGATGTCATCTGGTAGTTAGCCTATCAGTGAGGATCCCGTCCCAGTTTTACCCCTTCCCCACTTTGGCTGGTAAAAGAGCTGTGGGATATCAGAGTTGGAAGGTGACAAAATGAATTAAAATTACATACCCCCCCAAAATTTTTTAATCTACTTGAAAGTGTTAGTCTCTCAGTCAGGTCTGACTCTGTGACCCCATGGACTGCCACCTGCCTTTGTCCATGGAATTCTCCAGGAAGAATACTGGAGTGGGTTGCCATTCTCTTCTCCAGGAGATCTTTGCAACCCAGGGATCAAACTTGGATTTCCCGCATTGCAGGTAGAGTCTTTACTGCCTGAGCTGTCTGCTTATAGCTGCTAAATTAGCTGCAAAATAAATTGGCTTACTGTCTCAGCGCTGGCCTGCCCACCCTCAGCACCCGGGACAGAAGAGAGACAAAGCTAGTGATCTTCCCCACCCGCCTCCACCCCTCCGCATCACTTCTTCAGGATCTGTGTTCCAGGGGCTTCTCTCAGAGCTGAAAATATTCAAGGTAAAGAGCCACGTTAAGATTTCTAAACCAGTATCTAACTCTGGCCTTTGAGGTTTCTGAGAAGTATCAGGGCTGGCTCTGGCTGCCAGCTGCTGGGCTGGATGAAAGCTAATGAGCCCACAGGGCAGACAAAGGGTTCAAAAAGCAAAGCTTAATTGTGGGAGACAGGAAAAATTGGAGGACAGGAAAGGGAGGTGAGCATTTGTACGGTTTTCTGCTCCATCACCCTCTACCCAGAGATTGTGGGCCCTTCCGTGTAAGTGGTCCTGTGCTCTTTGAAGTCCATTATCTCCCCAGGATGCCCTGTTACCTGCTTGGTGAGATGGAAACTATGGTGCCCTGCTGCTGCCTCTGGGGAGGAGGAAGCCGGGGCCAACAACAACATTTCAGAAAATAAGAAACAAAGCAAAACTTAGTTATCGATGAAGAAAGAGGAGGTGGGCTTTCCCAACCATAGAGCAGGCTGGGAAGTTTTCTTTGTTCATAAGAAACTGATTCACTGAATGTGGCTAAGGTGATGAAGGAAGAATTAAAATGTAAACATATAACAAATGTATTTTGTAGACATATATAATACAAATATATTATTTGTAGACATAATACAGAAGAAACAAGACAAGTTCATGGAGGTGTCAGACTTTCTTTTTTATGAAGGAGGACAATCCTGAATTTTTAATTAATAATAACATATTTATGGGGCACTTGGTAGGTGCTGGGTACCAGGCGAAGTGTTTCTACATCCCTCAGTTCTTACAGGTACTCTGTGTGGTGGAGGTTTCTATGATCCCCATTTACAGAGGAGAAATGGGCTCATCAGGGTTCTGTAATTTGCCCCAAATCATGCAGTTAGGAGGGGTGGAACCAGCATTCCACTTTCTCTCCAGAGTCCTGGCTTTCATGGTGTTTATACAGCCACCTCTTTGTCCTTTCCTGCCCCTTGAGTCCTAGCTCCTAGCATTACTAGTATTCCTCCTGACTCATTTTGTCTCTCAATGCTGCCTTTCCTGCACGACGACCTCCTTTCTTCTTTGCCTAAAGAAGAGCCATAATCAACATCATCAAAATGTATTGGGTGGCAGGGGGCAGGGGACGTAGCCATGTGTGAAGGAGCGGCCCTCTGGCCCCAGAAGTGATGTATTTGCCTACCCGAGGTTTTGCATGGCCGGTTCTTCTGTCCCTTGATCACCCCTACCTACCCCCTCTCTCTCCCCTCCCCCACCTTTCCTTGGCCCCACCCACATTTCAAAGCTCTGAGCTCAAAGGAACCCAGAGAGAACAGCTTGAGGCCCCAGAGCCCTTTCCTGTGAGAAGATTCTTAGAATTCTTCAAAGGGTTTACCCCGTGTTACAGGGTTACAGGCTATCACTGAGGAGCTAAACACCACATTGAAGTATATCTTCTTCGGCGGAAGGCTTTAAACCGGTTGAAACTCTGTTTTCTGAGGATTATTATTTTTTGATCTGACCTGGACAGGGAAGGTATGAAAGGCAATTCAAAGTGAAAAAGGTCTTCTGGGCTCTGAATTTTCTTTCTTTCTGTGTAAATAAATGTTTGCACCTACAAACATGAAAGGGACCAACCAAAGGTCTTCTCTGCAGAATCGTGGGAGAGTGTGCAGTGTGAGGGGGCCCTGACTGGGGCCCTGGGGGTGGGTGGGACTCAGAGGTCTCTGTACTTTCAGCACAGGTAAGTGTGCCAGGCTGGCGTCTTCTTGGACTCAAACATTGGGTCACTGTTAGAGTCAGAGTTTAGGACCAGGAGTTGAAACATTAGGGAAGAAGGTTTTGCCCTGCCACTGATGATCTAAGATCCTAAACACATCATTTAACTTCTCTGCCCAAGTTTCCTTATCTGTACAGAGGGCGTGACATTTCTCATGGGTTTTTTAAATTAACTAAAATCAATCAAAACTAATAAATTATTTTGAAATGCTCTGGTTAAAGGTTCAAGTAATAAGTAGATCTGACCACATGAACTCTCTGCTTAAAAACCTACTGTGTTCTTGGAGTGGGACAATCCATGTTATTGAAATGACTGTACTACCCAACGCAATCTATAGATTCAGTGTAATCCCGATCAAATTACCAGTGGCAGTTTTCACAGAACTGAAACAAATAGTTTTAAGACTTGCATGGAAACAAAAAAGGCTTTGAATAGCCAAAGCAATCTTGAGAAAGGGGAACGGAGCTGGAAAAATCACACCCCCTGACTTCAGACTGTACCACAAAATAATCAAAACAGTATACTACTGGCACAAAAGCAGACACATAGACAGATGGAACAGTGTAGAGAGCCCAGAACTAAACTCCTGCACTTATCATCAATCTATGACAAAGAAGGCCAGAATATACAGTGGAGGAAAAACTTTCTTCAATAGGTGGGGCAGGGAAAACTGGACAGCTACATGTAAAAGAATGATGTTAAAACATTCTCTAACATCATACACAAAAGTAAGCTCAAAATTTATTAAAGACCTAATTGTAGGACTGTCTTACTATCAAATTCTTAGAGGGAAACACAAGCAGAACACTCCTTGACATAAATAGAAACAATTATTTTCTTGGATTTGTTTCCAGGAATAATGGAAACAAAGACAAAAAGAAACAAATACTTAAAACTTAAATACAAAAACTTAAAAGTTTTTTCACAGCAAAGGAAACCATAAACAAAATGAAAAGACAGACTCTACAGACTGAGAGAAAATATCTGGAAACGTGACCGATATTGGGTTAAATGCCAAAATACACAAACAGTTTTTTGATACAGCTAAGTATCAAAAAAAAAAACCAACCTAATCAAAAAGTGGGCAGAAGACCAAACTAGGCGTTTCTCCAAAGACAGATAGACAAAAGGCACATGAAAAGATGCTCAAGATCACTAATTATTAGAGAAATGCAAGTCAAAACTACAATGAGATATCACCTCACGCCAGTCAGAATGGCCACCATCAAGAAGTCTACAAATAACAAATGCTGGAGAAGGTGTGGAGAGAAGGGAACTCTCTTACACAGTTGGTGGAAATGTAAACTGGGGCAGCCATTATGGAAAACAATATGGCGGTTTCTCAAAAAACTAAAAAATCGAGCTGCCATATAATCTAGCAATCCCATTCCTGAGCATATATCTGGAAAATATGAAAACTCTAATTTGAAAAGATACGTGAACCTCATGGTCATTGCACCACTCTTATAATAGTCAAGACATGGAATAGTGTAAATATCCATCAGCAGATGAATGGATAAAGAAGATGTGATATATTTATCTATATGCCAATATATATCACTCAGCCATAAAAAGAATGAAATAATGCAATTTGCAGCTACATGGTTGGACCTAGTTATCATACTAAGTGAAGTAACTCAGACAAAAACAAATATCACCTATATGTGGAATCTAAAAAGTAATACAAATAAACTTATTTACAAAACAGAAAGAGACTCACAGACATTGAAAATATGATTATCAAAGGGGAAAGAAGAGAAGGGATAAATTTGAAGTTTGGGATTAACATGTACACACTACTATATGTAAAACAGATAAATGACAACGACCTACTGTACAGCACAGGGAGCTATATTCAATATCTTGTAATTAACTATAATGAACTACTGCACAATTGCACTCATCTCACACACTAGCAAAGTAATGCTCAAAATTCTCCAAGCCAGGCTTCAACAGTACGTGAACTGTGAATTTCCAGATGTTCAAGATGGATTTAGAAAAGGCAGAGGAACCAGAGATCAAATTGCCAACATCTGTTGTATCATCAAAAAATCGAGAGAGTTCCAAAAAAAAATCTACTTTTGTTTTATTGACTATGCCAAAGCCTTTGACTGTGTGGATCACAACAAACTGTGGAAAACTCTTAAAGAGATGGGAGTAGACCTGCCTCCTGAGGAATCTGTGTGCAGGTCAAGAAGCAACAGTTAGAACTGGACATGGAACAACAGACTGGTCCCAAATTGGGAAAGGAGTATCCCAAGGCTACACATTGTCACTCTGCTTATTTACCTTATATGCAGAGTACATCAGGTGAAATGCTGGGCTGTATGAAGCACAAGCTGGAATCAAGATTGCCGGAAGAAATATCAATAACCTCAGATATGCAGATGATACCACCCTTATGGCAGAAAGTGAAGAAGAACTAAAGAACCTCTTGATGAAAGTGAAAGAGGAGAGTGAAAAAGTTGGCTTAAAGCTCAACATTCAGAAAACAAAGATCATGGCATCCGGTCCCATCACTTCATGGGAAGTAGATGGGGAAACAATGGAAACAGTGTCAGACTTCATTTTTGGGGACTCCAAAATCACTGAAGATGGTGATTGCAGCCATGAAATTAAAAGACACTTGCTCCTTGGAAGAAAAGCTATGACCAACCTAGACAGGATATTAAAAAGCAGAGACATTACTTTGCCAACAAAGGTCCATGTAGTCAAAGCTATGGTTTTTCAGTAGTCATGTATGGATGTGAGAGTTGGACTATAAAGAAAGCCGAGTGCAGAAGAATTGATGCTTTTGAACTGTGGTGTTGGAGAAGACTCTTGAGAGTCCCTTGGACAGCAAGGAGATCCAATCAGTTCATCCTAAAGGAAATCAGTCATGAATATTCATTGGAAGGCCTGATGCTGAAGCTGAAACTCCAATACTTTGGCCACCTGATGTGAAGAACTGACTCATTTGAAAAAACCCTAATGCTGGGAAAGATTGAAGGCGGGAGGAGAAGGGGACGACAGAGGATAAGATGGTTGGATGGTATCACTGACTCTATGGACATGAGTTTGAGTAAGCTCCGGGAGATTCTGATGGACAAGGGAGGCCTGGGCATACTGCAATTCATGGCGTTGCAAAGAGTCAGACAAGACTGAGTGACTGAACTGAACTATAATGAAAAATGAACTAAAAATGAATGTAGATAAACTGAATCACTTTGTTGTACACCTGAAACTAACACTGTAAATCAACTATATTTCAATTAAGAAAAAAGAGTGCTACCTTTCAGCTTGGCAGACCAATTCCCTCATCATCCAGCTACAAGGTCATGTCCCTCCACTCCCTATACAGTTTTCCCTTGGTATCCATGAGGGATTGGTCCCAGGAGCCCCATGGATACCAAAATCTGTGGATGCTCAAGTTCCTTATGAAAATAGTGTAGTATTTGCATATAAACCTAAGCATATTCCCTTATATACTTTAAATCATCTCTAGATTGCTTATCATATTTAATGCAATATAAATGCCATGTAAATAGTAGCCAGTGCAATGCAAATTCAAGTTTTGCTTTTGGAAGTTTCTGGAATTTTTTTTTCAATTATCTTCAATTTTAGTTGCTTGAATCCATGCATAAGGAACCCGTGGATATAGAGGGCCAACTGTACTCCCACTAAACACATCTTTCTAGAGATCTTAATCAAACACACCTCTTTGTACTTCCGTCCAGGCTGTTTCCTTTGCCTGTGATGCTCTAAATTTTCTTGCTTGCTCTGGAGTTTGACATTAACCAATGTCTATACATTCAGAAAACGAAGATCATGGCATCCGGTCCCGTCACTTCATGGGAAATAGATGGGGAAACACTGGAAACAGTGTCAGACTTTATTGTTTCGGGCTCCAAAATCACTGCAGATGGTGACTGCAGCCATGAAATTAAAAGACACTTACTCCTTAGAAGAATAGTTATGACCAACCTAGACAGCATATTCAAAAGCAGAGACATTACTTTGCCAACAAAGGTCCGTCTAGTCAAGGCTATGGTTTTTCCAGTGATCATGTATGGAGGTGAGAGTTGGACTGTGAAGAAAGCTGAGCACCGAAGAATTGATGCTTTTGAACTGTGGTGTTGGAGAAGACTCTTGAGAGTCCCTTAGACTGCCAGGAGATCCAACCAGTCCATTCTGAAGGAGATAAGCCCTGGGATTTCTTTGGAAGGAATGATGCTAAAGCTGAAACTCCAGTACTTTGGCCACCTCATGCGAAGAGTTGACTCATTGGAAAAGACTTTGATGCTGGGAGGGATTGGGGGCAGGAGGAGAAGGGGTCGACAGAGGATGAGATGGCTGGATGGCATCACTGACTCGATGAACGCGAGTCTGAGTGAACTCCAGGAGTTGGTGATGGACAGGGAGGCCTGGCGTGCTGGGATTCATGGTGTCGCAAAGAGTCAGACACGACTGAGCGACTGAACTGAAACGTACCTCCCTCCTCAGACACTGCGATTCTTCCTTTATAAGCTGAATGAACTTATACAAGTTACTTGGTTTATCTGAACCCTGGTCTCCTCATCTCCAAATTAGGACTAACTGTAATTCCCAGTGATGTAGCTAGAGGTCCTGGGGGCGGGGGGGGGGGTGGTGAGAGGAAATGAAGTTAGCCCAGACATGAATGTCATGAAGACTCGGATAAGAGGATGTTAGAGAAGCGGTGGAAAAGCTGGATTTGTTCAAATGCATTTAAAACATTAGTGTTCAGAACAAGAGACAACAGAGGAGACGGTCAAAAGACAGGGGCTTTTAAGAAGCATGTTCCTTCTCCTGATAGTAACCCCTGCCCATGCTCCTCATGTCATCTCTGGACCACCTGGTGGGAAGGCTAAGGAGAGTTCATGCAACTTCTAGTGCAAGTCTGGACACGCTCAAGCAACATCAGTTATGATGATTATTGTGTTTCATTAATGCTCCCATGGTGCTTTATACGTAATGTATTATGTCATTTATTTGGGGGGAGTTGCTGACCTGCTTTGTGCCCCAGTGTCCTCATCTGTAAAATGGGAATGAGAATAGTGTTCATCTTTGGTCGTGAGAAGACAAGCTGAGATACTAGGTGAAAGCTCTCTGTACACTGAGCACCCAAAAGTTGTGGCTGTTATAGGCATTTGTTGTTAGCAAGTCAAGCAACAGGGAAGAGAGGGCCTCAAAAGCATCAGGTATAGTCAGGCAGGTTTGGGAGAACATAAATGTTAGGGCTCCCTCTAGCGAGGATCTGGAGAAGTGCAGCCAGTGCCCCACCAACCTGTGAGAGGGGGGCATCCACAGGCGACTGACAAGCGGCACAGCAGCAAGGAGCCTGTGAGCTGGGAGTCTTGCAGGCTTTGCTGACCTCCTGGGTTGGATTAGGAGATTTATGGAGAGGCAATAGGATTTCAAATGTAAAGGTTGTGAAAAACATTACACGTCGTATGGGACAGGCCAGGGGTTGTGCAAGCTTTCTCTCTTGTTGTAAAATTGCTTGAGGATGGGAGACTCTGGGAAAGATTTCTTTTCCAAAGAGCATCCCGAGTAAGAGTAAAGGTGTATATCACTGCAGCCACTTATGGGCTTCCAGGTGGAACAGGTGGTAAAGAATCTGCCTGCCAACACAGGGGACATGAGTTCAATCCCTAGGCCAGGAAGATTCTCTGGAAGAGGAAATGACAACCCACTCCAGTGTTCTTAGCTGCAGAATCCCACGGACAGAGGAGCCTGGTGGGACTGCAAAGAGTCAGACACAACTGAGTGTACGCACACACACAGAAACCCTTTCAATGCCCCAGAGTTCGTCTGGGTATTGAACACCGATCAGAAAGAAGAGATGTTGGGGATTGTGTTGACATCTATCTGACTTAAAACATACATGTGGATTAAGGCAATGGGCTGAGGCTTAAGGGGGAAAATGCATGCCTCAACAAAAGCCCTCTTGGTTTCTCAGGCTCCCTCTGTGGCTCACCATCTTTCAAACAGTCAGCCTTTGGATGTCCCTCTTTTTGAACCACTTCCCTCCAGAAGCAGCTCTGGGAGGATGACTAATCCTGGGAGAAGGAAACTCAAGGGGGCAAGTGGAAAAAGTCAGACCAGGGCATCAGGCTGTGGGCTGGAAAAAGAATAAAGGGAAGATCTTCTTTCTCACAGGAAGCTGTGGCTCTAGGAGATATGAGAGGCGTGAGGCTGGACCAGCACTTAGTGGCCATTGTCTCTATTGTCTGAAGGGAGCAGGAATCAGGAAGAATGTTCTCAGACCTGGGGTGGGATGCTCTAAGAAGGTAAACTCTGATCTCTTTCTCCAGAGAGTTCGGTAGGATATGACCCGATCTTCAAGGGTACACATTAAGAACCAGAGCAACCTTAACTCAGGGTTTGGGATATTCTAAAACCAGGGGCATGCACCATGAGAGATAGATTCCAGGCTGGTCTCAGTTCGAGGTGGGAAAGTACTGGGGTGCTGGACGCGGTGATATGGAGCCAAGAAGGGAGGTAGGAGGTCTGTTACTGCCGAAGCAATCGAAGATTAAGTAAGTAGTTTCTACTCTGGAAGCTGCTTACTCTCCAGGGAAGCAAGGACACACTGCAATAGAGTTTCACATGAGGATGCAGGCTGGGGAAGCAGGGCAGAAAATGCAAACTTGGCTGCCTTATGATACTGTTGTGATGTGTGTATTTTGCTCATTGGAGCTTCACAAACCCATATTAGGGAAAGCCACTGCAAGGCAAAGGGCTAAGACTTACCGTCAGGCAGTAACTTCAACATCCAGCAAAGTGTAAAAAGCATGCAGTAGTCCCCCTTATCCTTGAGGATACATTGTAAGACCTGCGGTGGATGCTTGAAACCAAGAATAACACCAGACCCCATATATACATGTGCATATATATATGTGTGTGTATATATATATATATACGTTATTTTTTCCTATACACACATGCCTATGATAAAGTTTAATTTATAAATTAGGCACAGTGAGAGATTTATGATAATAAAATACAATAATTAAAATGATATACTATAATAAAAGTTACATGAATGTGGTTTCTCTCAAAATACCTTACTGTACAAGGTAATGCCTTTCCTACCTTAATGAAGCACTTAATATACACTGTGGCTATAACTTGTAGTTGAGGTACAACACTAGAAACACTAGCAAGAATTTCTTTATCTTTCTTCACAACTTTATGGATAGAAGACTCACGCTCACTAGAGAACAGCCTCAGCACATGCTTTCCCCCGCTTTCCTTATTAAGTTGAGAACTTTTAGTTTTCTCTTAAAGGGAGCCCTTGATGGCTTCTCTTTGGCTTATCTGAATTGCCAGCATCACTCCTCTTGCATTTGGGGGCTGATATCAAGCAAAATAAGGGTGACTTGAACACAAGCCCTACCAGGACAGTCAGATGACCCAGGAAGCTACCATGTGACTCATGGACAGGGTGTACTGACACTCCCAGGAGGACCAACTGACATTCCCAGGAGGACCGACTGACACTCCCAGGAGGACCGACTGACACTCCCAGGAGGTCTGGGGAGAGCAGCACAGGATTCCCTCACGCTGCTCAGAACGGCACACAATTGAAAACTTCTGAGTTATTTCTGAAACTTTACATGTAATATTTTTGGACTGTGGTTGACCATGTGGAGCTGAAACTGCAGGAAGTTAAACCACAGATAATGGAGGACTAAGGCATTTTACTCATATGTACGTACATGTGAGACCATCGTGGGAAAATTATGCCTGAGAAAGTAGCAAGCATCAAGTGGATGTGTTCAAAAATCAAGACCGGGCTGGTAACTGCCGACCTAAGAGCTTTGTTCTCTCCGGAGCCCAAATGTGAATGCAGGAATTGTTCCTGCTGCAGACACCCTTGTCACTGAACATCAGAGTTTCAGAGGATTTATACCGCCTGCCTAGGGTGTGCTCCTCACAGCTCTTCACAGAGCTCCAAATCATACCTTCTGGAACTTTCTATTCTTTTTGTGCCACCAAGTCTTATGCATTGCATTCAGTTCAGTTCAGTGGCTCAGTCGTGTCTGACTCTTTGCAACCCCATGAATCGCAGCACGCCAGGCCTCCCTGTCCATCGCCAACTCCCAGAGTTCACTCAGACTCACGTCCATCGAGTCAGTGATGCCATCCAACCATCTCATCCTCTGTCGTCCCCTTCTCCTCCTGCCCCCAATCCCTCCCAGCATCAAAGTCTTTTCCAATGAGTCAACTCGTTGCATGAGGTGGCCAAAGTACTGGAGTTTCAGCTTCAGCATCATTCCTTCCAAAGAAATCCCAGGGCTGATCTCCTTCAGAATGGACTGGTTGGATCTCCTTGCTATCCAAGGGACTCTCAAGAGTCTTTTCCAACACCACAGTTCAAAAGCATCAATTCTTCGGTGCTCAGCTTTCTTCACAGTCCAACTCTCACATCCCTACATGACCACTGGAAAAACCATAGCCTTGACTAGACGGACCTTTGTTGGCAAAGTAATGTCTCTGCTTTTTAATATGCTGTCTAGGTTGGTCATAACTTTCCTTCCAAGGAGTAAGCGTCTTTAAATTTCATGGCTGCAGTCACCATCTGCAGTGATTTGGGAGCCCCCCAAAATAAAGTCTGACACTGTTTCCAGTGTTTCCCCATATATTTCCCATGAAGTGATGGGACCAGATGCCATGATCTTCGTTTTCTGAATGTTGAGCTTTAAGCCAACTTTTTCACTCTCCACTTTCACTTTCATCAAGAGGCTTTTTAGTTCCTCTTCACTTTCTGCCATAAGGGTGGTGTTTCTGCATATCTGAGGTTATTGATATTTCTCCTGGCAATCTTGTTTCCAGCTTGTGCTTCCTCCAGCCCAGTATTTCTCATGATGTACTCTGCATATATGTTAAATAAACAGGGTGACAATATACAGCCTTGACATATTCCTTTTCCTATTTCGAACCAGTGTGTTGTTCCATGTCCAGTTCTAACTGTTGCTTCCTGACCTGCATATAGGTTTCTCAAGAGGCAGGTCAGGTGGTCTGGTATTCCCATCTCTTTCAGAATTTTCCAGTTTATTGTGATCCACACAGTCAAAAGCTTTGGCATAGTCAATAAAGCAGAAATAGATGTTAATGCATTGCATTAACCTAAGGCAATTAGCTTTATCAGGAAGAAAAGAAAGACTGGACTTGACTTTTCTCTTTCCAGAGGGTGAAACTGCCAGATCAGATGCTCTGTTTCTATCTCCCTTTGGGCAGTTGCTTAGTGCTGTTGTGGAAATTTCTAACCATCCCAATTTTGCAGATGAGCAGAAGTAAATAACTCCCCTCCCCTTAAGCGGCCTGTAGGGACAGGGCCCAAGAACTTTCCCCAGAAACACTTGTATTTCTGATGACTGATTTGCACTGGAGCTTTGATTATTTTACAGCGATTAAATAGTAAAGGGGCCTTTACTATGGTTAACTTGGATACTCTGAATAGAAAACTACTGAAGACTCAATTCAGTTGAAAACCTGGTTAGAATCATAACTCACTGAGATTACTGGCTGAAGTGAACAGTCAAAGTGTTGGTCGACCAGTTGTGTTCAAGCCTTTGCGACCCCATGGACTGTAGCCTGCCAGGCTCCTCTGTCCATGGGATTTCCCAGTCAAGAATACTGGAATGGGTTGCCACTTCCTTCTCCAGGGGATCTTCCTGACCCAGGGATCGAACTCAAGTGTCCTACATTGCAGGCAAATTCTTTACTATCTAAGCTACCAAGGAAGCCTGAGATTACTGGCTGGATGAGTAGATTTACTAGATATTTAACCAAGATCCAAGACAATTCAGATTCCTTAGATATGAATTTTGATAATTTTCCAAACTTCAAATATGGCTTTTTGCCTCAATTTTATTTTTTTTAAACTAGAAGCTGGCAATTAACTATCTAGACAGTAGTTTCATTTTCAGATAGGGATTCTGATGAACAGGAAAAATAAAGAAAATTGGCACATTATAACTTTGCAAACTACCTTTCATCAGTGGAAAACTGTAAAGAAATCCAGTGATCTAATCCAAATAACCTCACAGTCATCTCTTGGCCTCTCCCGACTCTTGGCTTCTATTGACTGCCTTGCCTCAGCTCTGCTACTTTCTGTAGGACTATATCATTTAGGGGCTTCCCAGGTGGTGCTAGTGGTAAAGAATCTGCCTGCCAGCACAGGAGATGCAACAGCTGCAGGTTTGATCTCTGGGTCGGGAAGATCTCCTGGAGGAGGAAAATGGAAACCCACTCCAGTATTCTTGCCTAGAAAATTCCACGGACAGAGGAGCCTGGCAGGCTACAGTCCATGAGGCTGCAAAGATCAGACATAACTGAGCAGCATATCATTTAGGAAGCCCAGTGAGAGGGTAGTTCCAAGCAGTGTTTGTGCCCAATTAAACTGTCCTCCCTAAGAGTTACTTCTCACACTTGGGGCACTCTCTTGAGTTTCTTGACTTGAGGATATTCTGAAAACGCTGTGTCTTTGTTTCCAGAGGTCTTCACGGAAGCTCTCGGGAAATAAGATCCTCCCAAAGGATAGGAGAAGGGGGCGATATGGGATGAGATAGTTGGATGGCATCACTGACTCAATGGACATGAATCTGAGCAAACTCTGAGAGAGAAGTCTGGCGTGCTGCAGTCCATGGGGTTGCAGAGAGTTGACATGACTTAGTGACTGAACCACCACAACAAAGGGTTTGCATCCCAGGCCTGGAGGGTCCTAGTATCTCATACTTCGGTGCTCTTCTTCCCTGAGGTGGGGACAGTGTGGGGGAATGATCTAACACGCCTTATGTTTGATCTGGAGCAGCCGTTCCTCAGGGCATCCAGCCGCCTGGTCCTGCCTCTTTGCCAGAGTCCTGGTCCACTCAGGGGTTTCCTGAAGAGTCCCATGACCCTGCTCTCCTCCTCAAGTCTGACCCCATGGGGATGCCCAGACCATCCCACACATCTGTCTGAATATGACTTTCCACATTTCTTCACCAACTATCTGTTGGCTGCCAGCTGTGTTCCAGGCTCCTTCGGAGGCCCTGGGAACATGGCAATGAGCAAGACGGACAAGAGTCCTGCTTCCAGAAGGCTCACACTCTTGTCAGGTGATGCAAGGCAGCACAAAAAGCAAACCAGATCAGACCATGCCAGACAGTGAGAACAAGAAAACGAGAGAGGATGGTAGGAGACGAAAGCCTTGGGTGGGCGGGGCGGTTGGGATGCTTCAGAGAGAGTGTCAGGGAAGCCTCTCTGAGAGAAGACGGTATAACTGAGGCCTGAACCCTAAGAGTGACCCAGCCACGCAGACAACCACAGGAGGAATGTTCCAGACAGAGGGAAGATCAGGAAAGGCAATGAGGCAGGAGCAGCCTTGGGATGTGGGAGGAAGAGTGGGAAAGGTGTGGGGTGGAACAGGGGCTCAGGCTCCCAGCTTGTCCGAAGGGCACACATGGGACTCAATCCCGTCTCAGGACATGAATGGCGCTTCCCTAGTGTCTCTGTGGTAAAGAATCTGCCTGCCAAGCAGGAGATCCGAGTTCAATCCCTGGGTCGGGAAGATCCTCTGGAGACAGAAATGGTAACCCACTCCAGTATCTGTGCCTGGGAAATCCCACGGACAGAGGAGCCTGGCGGGCTACAGTCCATGGCGTTGCAGAGTCAGACACAGCTCAGTGACTGAGCAAGCACATGCCCATGCAGGACACGAACAGAAGCCGGTGTTCAAGGTCCTGAGGAGGGGACGGGCTAGTTGAGAAGTCTGCCAGATGTTCTACGGCAGAAACCCTGTCTTCCCAGAACACGTGAGCCTCTCCCAGTGACAGTGCGGCCTAACCACCTGCCCCACCTGCCTTTTCGTGGCACCCTGTGTGTGTGCTCCGGTAGGTCCAACTCTTTGTGACCCCATGGACTAGAGCCCTTCTGGCTCCTCTGTCCATGGGATTTCCCAGGCAAGAATACTGGAGTGGGCTGCCATTTCTTTCTCTAGGGGATCTTCCTGACCCGGGGACCAAACCTGTGTCTCTTGGGTTTCCTAGACCACAGACGGATTCTTTACCACTGTGCTAATTGGGAAGCCAATGGGAGCCTGGGGAGGTCAAGTAAGCTTCTGTCTTCTTGGTAACGAGCAGCAGTCGAGTTCTGTCACACTTGGTTCTTGAAGTTCAGCATGCATGTGATGAGAACTGCTGATTATTCTGGTCATTGTCATGGCTCTCTCTGAGGAAAGATTTCCTTGAACGCTGAGCTGGAGGTCAGTGTCCTTCAACAGAAACCCAGGGCATACAAACCCTGCAAGAGCTGCTGTAGTAATTCAGGGCTGGGGTGATGTGGGGACTCTTTAGAGCAAGACTCCTTCCAAGCCACAGAGCTAGTAATTGCTGACAAGTGTCCTCCCTGCTCTCAACTGCTTTTGTATCACTCAGGGCAAATGTCAGGGACTTGAAGAGCCCTGAAGCAGGGCACAGAAAAGATAAAGAGAGGAATGTTATGTTTTGAAAGCATCACCCCCTAAAGATCTCCCCTGCTAGCAAGTTTTAAGTGGTAGGGGCAGAAGCAACTGCCACTGGCATTTTGGGTTTTGTGGCGTGAGCAGTAAAGGAAAGAAAAGAAAGTGAAGTCACTCAGTCATGTCCGACTCTTTGTGACCCCGTGGATTGTGGCATACCAGGCTCCTATGTCCATGGGATTCTCCAGGCAAGAATACTGGAGTAGGTTGCCGTTTCCTTCTCCAGGAGATCTTCCCGACCCAGGGATGGAACCCTGGTCTCCCACATTGTAGGCAGTCGCTTTTACTGTCTGAGCCACCAGGGAAGTCCGGTGCGTAGTAAAGAATCTTTTAAATGAGGGGTACTGAGCACCCCTTCCCAGTAGCTGGTCCTGCCACTGGAAGCTTGTGCGGCCAGAATGTGGTGCCGTGAGGTGGACTCTGTGTGCAGGGTGCTAGTTGTCAGGGCCTGGCTCCCAGATATGGACGCCACAGCCGAGGAAGGCAGAATGCCTCCTCAACTCCCTCCCTCCTCAAGTTTGGCCCGAAGCAGACAGATGCTGTCGGCCAAATGCCAGCCTGGACTAGTCGGACCTGGCTGATGACACCTTCTCTGGCTTATCACCTTCACCTTTCACATCATGGCTGTGGAAGCCCTGCACCCAGCTTGATGCACAGCTGCTTGGGTGTGCCCCTGGTGGGCAGTCAGCCCAAGGAGGCCTCTGCCTGAAGGGAAGACGGCGGTGGGACCACGGCGGCGGGGCCAGCTGCTCAGGAGGCTGCTCCACCCGGGTTCTGCTGGGGCCTGCGGCTGAGAACTAACCACTGTGCTGACTCACCATGACTGTGGTTGAGAAAAACCCAGCAAGATGGTGGCTCCAATGAGCTCAGGAGCTATAAAATATAGGCCAGGGAGCCTCAGTCGGATGGGGCTTCAGCAGTAAGAGACCCAGGTTTTCTCTGCCCTCCCCCCATCTCTCTTATGGTATGGAGCCACAGGGGACCTAGAAGATCCTGGGCGTTTCCCCCTCCAGCCCCGCGGGGACTGCAAACCAGGTCAGGAAATGGGCAAAAGGGCAGAAGCAGTGTCTGTGTCCAGGCCTCTGGGGCCTCATCAGTCCCTCGGCTGTGGCTGAGCCCAGATCTGGCAGGCTCTCCGTCTCAGTCCTCTGGTGAGCTTCACTCTTCAGCTTCCTCGAGAGCTGGCACGACCCTCTCCAGAGATCTCCAGCGAACTCTGGACCAGGCGGCAGCCTGCATGGTCAGGGGTGAAGGCTGGGGAGCCAAGGAGGTGAATGGGGTGGGGGTACAGTTTGTATTATATTTCGGCAGACGATGCTCCCTGAGGTGTTCCAAAGGAGTCATAAGACAGAGGGCCCCTGTGCTGCCTGCCCACCCCACCCCCAGCTTCCTCCCCAGCCTAACTCCCTTGATGCCAGCATCTGAGACCAGCACCTAGCGCTGTGCTCGGCCCATTAAATACAGAACGGTGTGGCAGACAGAGTAATGGCTCCCCAAAGATGTTCACGGCCTAATCCCCAGATGGAGAAGGTGATGGCACCCCACTCCAGTACTCTTGCCTGGAAAATCCCATGGACGGAGGAGCTTGGTAGGCTGCAGTCCAAGGGGTCGCTGGATAGGGGAGCCTGGTGGGTTGCCATCTCTGGGGTTGCACAGAGTCGGACATGACTGAAGCGACTTAGCAGCAGCAGCAATCCCCAGAACCTTTGGATATGAGACCTGACTTGGCAAAAAGGGGTTTTGCAGGCGTGATTAGCACTGTAGACCTTGAGAAAGAGAGGATTAACCAGCTGTTGTTGTTTAGTCTCTCAGCTGTGTCTGACTCTCTGCAACCCCATGGACTGCAGCCCACCAGGCTCCTCTGTCCATGGGATTTCCCAGGCAAGAGTACTGAAGTGGGTTGCCATTGCCTTCTCCAGGGGATCTTCCTGACCCAGGGACTAAACCTGGGTCTCTTGCATTGGCAGGTGAATTTTTTACCACTGAACCTCCAGGGAAGCCCCAAATTATCCAGTGGGCCCATTCTAATCATGGGAGTTCTTAAAAGCAGACAACCTTCCTTGGGTGTGCCCAGAGAGAGAAATGTGAGTGTGGAAGAAGGTCAAAGAGATGGCAGGGTAAGGACTTGTGGTCCTGCTGGTTCTGAGATGTCAGGGGCTATGTGAATGACCAGAGAGAGTCCTCCAGAAGCTAAGGGTGACCCCAGGGGACAGCCAGCAAGGAAATGGGGACCTCAGTCCCACAGCCCATGAACCGCCAACACCCGAAAGAGCAAAGAAAGGACTCTTGCTCAGAGCCTAAGCAGAGAAACAGCCCTGCTGATGCCTCGATTTCAGCCCTGAGAGCCTCAGGGGGCTTCTGGACCATAGAACTGAGATATGATATATTTGTGTTTAAAACTGCTTACAGATAGCAAGGTGTTATAGCAGCAATAGAAAACTAACACAAATGGCTACGGAGTAGAATATATTTTATAAATCAATATAATTTTCTTGCCTGTGGGACCCTAACTTCCTTGGTAGCTGCCAGTGTTGGAGAAGTCCCTTTTCATGGCTGGCTGTGTGCTGGTGAAGGCAGGGATCCTTCCTTTTGGTCCTATGCCTTTCTCGGCACATCTGAGTTTACTTCTCTGCTCTATTGTTGCTGGCATTGCCCCAGCCTGGCCCCTGGGAGAGATGTTGCTAGAGGCTGGCCTTTTCAGGAAGCTCATAGGATCTCTTACTGCTTCCTGTCATCTTTGCTCCTTCAGAGAGGGAGCCCCTGACCCCTCACCCCAGGCTGGTGGTTCACACACAACCTCCAAGCTCCTCTTCTCTCCTCCAAGTGCTGTCCTGGAGCAAGTAAGTTGTCTCAGGTGGTAGCTAAGGCCTCCAGACCATGCTGGGTCCAAGCAAATTCATGGCTTTCCTCCACTACAGCACTTGACTCCAGGGAAGCCTGGAAGTGGCCTCAGGCCCCTTCCACAAACCACCCCACCTGTCCTCTTCCCACTTCCTCCCTTCTCGTGACCCAGGGGCAGATGTGTCTACTGGGACTGCTGCTCAGGAAACTCCAGCTGGAATGGGAGGGGTGGGGTGGGGGTGAGCATACAATCTCTCTTCTTAGATGCTTGGTGGGGAGTCCCACATATTTCTTTCCTTCCCCACCCTCCTTGGGATGGGCCTGTCAGTGGTGGTGATGGCAGAGGAGAAACCCTTTCCACTAGCTCTTCTTTCACACCTTGCTCTCCCTCTCCTCCTCAGCCTTTTCCCAGCTCACACTCCAGTAAAGCAACTGTTCCTGTTCACAAAGCCTGTAGCCCCTAGTGGTTATTAGCTCGTAGCTGGTGCAGTGTCTTGCTTGCATAGAACAGGTACTTAATGCATGTCCTTTGCCTCCACCCCTCAAACACAGAGCAAACAGCAGACAGTAGTTTCAACCATAAACAGTTGGGTAGAGTCCCACCCAGTTTTCTCTAAAGCCTCTAAACAGGAAGATTTAAAAACGTTACCAGGGGCTCAGCGTTATGTCCACCCGTCCCCACTCCCTGCCACCTCAATGGGCCCGATTCTAGCTAGGGAGGGCCAACAAGACACTCCTTTACCTTTCAACATTGTCTGACCTGTGCCTGGGATTGCACATCTTTCTAATTTTGTGGATGTGGTCAATTTAGTTATTTGCTAAACTTTCAGTGAAATAATGTCTAACGGCATTCAATTTCAATACACATACTGTATTCCCCATAATTCCATTTTCTTCATAGATGATTTTTGGGCTTCATTTTTCCACCAACAGGGCTTGTTAAGCGAGCGTCACCTCATGGTTCATGTTGCATCCCCAGACTACTTGAAGCACAGTGCAAGGCAGAGTCAGGCTGGTCATACTAAGAGCGAAACTGCCACCTAGTGGTCATTAGGGGTGTGACTACCTTTCCATGAACTGGTTACTGATAACAGTCTTTGGAAAACATTCATTTAACAGTTTTCTTTTAAACTAACTTAGAACGTGTGGAGTCACAAGTGGAATCACACTAAGAAATGTATCCACTTCAAAACATTAAAGAGGCTAGGTATATATGGATATTTTCAGATCAAAATGATTCATGAAACAAAAATCAGATTGACATGCACCAAAGGGTCAAAGGAAGACATTTTCTTCTTTGACTAAGACGTGTATGTGTGTGCTCAGTCTTGTCTGACTCTTTGCAACCCCCTGGACTGTAGCCCACCAGGATCCTGTGTCCACGGGGATCCTCCAGGCAAGAACACTGGAGTGGGTGGCCATGCCCTCCTCCAGGGGATCTTCCCGACCCAGGGATTGAACCTGTGGCTCCTGGGGCTCCTGAATTGGCAGGTGGATTCTTTACTGCATCACCTGGGAAGCCCTCCGTTGACTAAACTTAAATCCCACAAAGTCCCACAAAGATAAAACAAGCAAACCAGGCGATAAAACACCTAAATCAAACAGCTCAAAAAAAAAAAAAAAAGGAATAGCTTTTCATATTTTTCATATACCCCACACGCATCTTCCAAGTGCTGGCTGGCTCTGGTCAGTGCCCAGAAGTTTAGTGGGCATTGGAGCAGCTCATCACAACACACTGTGTGATTTAAAACCAAGTATAGGAAAATGTTGGAGAAGGCAATGGGACCCCACTCTAGTACTCTTGCCTGGAAAATCCTATGGACGGTGGAGCCTGGTGGGCTGCAGTCCATGGGGTTGTTAAGAGTCAGACACGACTGAGCGACTTCACTTTCACTTCTCACTTTCATGCGTTGGAGAAGGCAATGGCAACCCACTCCAGTGTTCTTGCCTGGAGAATCCCAGGGACTGGGGAGCCTGGTGGGCTGCCGTCTATGGGGTCGCACAGAGTCGGACACGACTGAAGCGACTTAGCAGCAGCAGCAGCAGAGGAGAATGTAGCGGGAGGCTGCAAGGGAGACCTGCTGACTCTACAGAGGGTGAAACCTGACTTGATTCATCAAGATTAGGTGTTGTCAGTTAGGAGTGACAGAGGCAGGAGGGAGTTCTACCAAACTGAAGGAAGGGCCCATGCAGGCCCTATCCAGGGGGTGGACCAGACTTCTGAGTTCAGGTGTTGGTGGAATGAATAGTGTAGCTGAAAATGTAATGCAGCCCAAAGTCTTGTGCACGCGTTTCTTGATTGCCTATTTTACCTATTTATCAGCTACTTATGTTTTCTAAGTACACATACAAAAGTATAAGACATTGAGAGAGATTTAAGAAGACATGGAAGCATGAGGTAAAGATATCAGTTCTCACCACTTTGAGCTTATAGATTTAAAAGAAACCCAGTAAAAGTCCTATCATTTTTTTTTATTGTGCAAATAGACAAGCTACTTCTAAATTTTGTTTAGAAATGCAAAGGGCCAAAGACAGCTAAGACCATCTTGAAAAAGAACAAACTGCAAGCCTTATCTTATTAAAGACTTGATGAAACTAAATAAATGAATCATTAGAAAACTGGCAACATCTACTGAAAATGAATATACATGTACCCACTGACCCAGCCATTCCACTCCCAGGTGTGTACCCAAATGAAAATGCAGAGATATTTAACAGAAATTTATACTAGGTCATTCAAGGAAGCCCTATTCAAAATAGTTCTAGACAGTGACCATTCAAATGCTTATCAGCGCTGTGATCTTTGCAATATGGAATTCTATACAGCGAGTGTGAATGATTTACAAGTATACACAACCTTATGGATGCATTTCACAAACATAACATCAAAAAGGAAATAAGCCAGAATACACACTATACAATTTCCATTAATAAAGTACAAAAATGGCCAAAACTGCTTGTGACAGTTGATTGTTTTACTAGCTCTGCTTCTTCACCTTTCCTGATACCTTTGTCCCATGCCATGTGACTACAGCTCCTCTCACGAAGCACATGGAGCACACTTCCCCAACGGGGCCAGGATGAGGGCGAGACAAGCAAGGCATTTAATTACCCTGGACATTAAATTTGAGGGGTCCTCAAAACCCTCAGTAGTCAAAAGGATTTTAACACAATATTTAAAAAATGCAAAAAACCCATGGTGAACAAAATATCAGCGTTTTCAGTAAAGAAAAGAAATGGACCCTGCACCTGTACAACTTACGGTACTAGAGTGTTCGGAAAAATCTGTGTAGTTACTTATTTTGAACTCTATCCACAATTACATATAACAAAACACTTAGCATTATTTGGATCATTATTTTTAAATTCATTAGGTCCAGACAAAATTAAAACATAAGAATGTTTTCTGAACTAGCATTTCATTTGCTTTGAATTTTTGCTAAATTCATCTTTACAGTTAGCTTTAAATCGACCAGCTTTCAATGAAAAGAATAATTTTTACGATCATTGTTTTTTCAGCCATAAGATTACTGCTAACGTGTAAGACCAGAAAACATGACTTTTTTATGCATAGAAATTAGATATGATTATCATTTAGCATTGATTGTTTGAGGAGCAACTCATTAACCATCTATTGACCAACTGTCTATCACTCGGCAACCCACCATCTATTTGTCTTCACTCCTGATGGGAAGAAATACAGCAACTAATCAGAAATGAGATTTGTATGGTTTTCCTGTTGTGGAAACTTCCTTCTCCTCTTAGCTGGGTTTGATTGATTCTGAGGTAGCTGGGAAGAGCCTATCAATTTGATGCCAGAGAAAGTAAAATGAAAATAAAATGGAAAAATCTGTATCTAAATACAGAGAAGGCAATGGCACCTCACTCCAGTACTCTTGCCTGGCAAATCCCATGGACAGAGGAGCCTGGAAGGCTGCAGTCCATGGGGTCGCTGAGGGTCGGACACGACTGAGCGACTTCACTTTCACTTTTCACTTTCATGCATTAGAGAAGGAAATGGCAACCCACTCCCGTGTTCTTGCCTGGAGAATCCCAGGGATGGGGGAGCTTGGTGGGCTGCCGTCTATGGGGTTGCACAGAGTCTGACACGACTGAAGCGACTTAGCAGTAGCAGCAGCAGTATCTAAATAATAGCACTTGTGATTTCTTCCTGCAGCTCTCAATAGAATGACTTTTTTTGCTTTTCAAAAAGACATATGACCATTATGATGGGATCTTTCTGGAGAAAATAAATTTCTATTTAGTGCCAGACTTTCTACCTAGTTCAAGCCCTGCCCTCTCATCTGGCCCTCACAGCACTGTGCCACACTTTCTGCAGCAGAGGAGGGCCAGGCACAGTGCCAAGACCTGTATCGTATCTCCTTTTTATGGATAAAGACACAGAAGCAAAGAGAGGTTGCCTCATTTGCCCTAAGGCTCACAGTGAGAGCTCACAATTAGCAGAGCTCACAATGAACTCAGCTGTCAAACTCTGGAGTATGAGCTCTTCATAACCAAAAGTTGCCTTCAAATTGTACCATAAACTCACAGTTTCAAAGGAGCTGTGATAAATCTTCTTTTAAAGTGCATACTTATTTTTTAAACAGGGCTACATCTCCCTAATTTACGGCAGGTGTAAATCTAAATTTTTACACACATTAGCTTTGCTTAATGTGTGGAGGGGCATACCTATAGTATGAGTTTATAATAAATGAGCTCATTCTGAAACTAATGACGTAGAACATGTGCTTGTAGATTGATTAACAGGGCTACAGCCAAGGCCTTATAGCTTAGCAGAGACTCTGGGAAGAAATAGAATAAAATGAAAATAGTGTTCTGTAAAATGGACTACTGGTACATATGTAAGCTACTCAAATGTTTTCACTGATAGGAAAAACACCGACAGTATTTCTGGCTATAAAGCTTCTTTCTCTGTTTTGCCCCTTCTGTATTTCTGATTTGTAGGAGACTTCCTCCTCCTTTTGTCCTTTCTCACCAGCATGAGCAGAAGCAGACAAGTAGAAAGTTTTAGCAGATCATTCAACAGACCCGCTCCCCTCTCTGAGCTTCTTTCACAGTCAAAAGACTTCAGCTGGACTTCCCTGGTGGAACAGTGGTTAAGAATTACGCGGGTTTGAGCCCTGGTCCGGGAAGACTCCACATGCCGCTGAACAACTAAACCCCTGCACCACAGCTTCTGAGCCTGTGCTCGGGGATCCACGAGCCACGACTACTGAGCAGGTGTGCTTAGAGACTGTGCTCCGCGACAAGAGAAGCCACCGTAATGAGAGGCCTCAGCACAGAAACCGAGAGTAGTCCCTGCTGCCTGTGGCTGCTGCTGCTGCTAAGTCACGTCAGTCGTGTCCGACTCTGTGTGACCCCATAGACGGCAGCCCACCACGCTCCCCCGTCCCTGGGATTCTCCAGGCAAGAACACTGGAGTGGGTTGCCATTTTCTTCTCCAATGCATTAAAGTGAAAAGTGAAAGTGAAGTCGCTCAGTCGTGTCCGACTCTTCGCGACCCCATGGACTGCAGCCTACCAGGCTCCACCATCCATGGGATTTTCCAGGCAAGAGTACTGGAGTGGGTCGCTAGTGCCCTGCTCTCTGCAACTAGAGAAAAGGCCGTGCTCAGCAACAAAGACCCAGTGCAACAAAAGTAAACAATATGTATAGATATATATTTTAAACAAAACACCTTAGCTTTTAGGAGGCCATGGCCTTCAGTCTCTGTTTTAAAGTCTATTCCATTCTCCTTCCTGGGAACCTCAGAGAGCCCTCACCATCCACATCAGTTCAGTTCAGTTCAGTCGCTCAGTCGTGTCCGACTCTTTGCAACCCCGTAAATCGCAGCACGCCAGGCCCCCCTGTCCATCACCAATACAGCCCTTTGTTTCTCACTCAGAAGGGTGAGTTGTGAGATTTCAGGCATATGGTGGGAAATCCGGTCCCATAATTCCTGCTTTGCTTTATGTCCAGCTGAGGACACACTTCTGGGGAGACCGTCCTAGACTCGCTCCTCCTTCAGTCAGGGCCAAGAGGTCACAGCCAAAAGGAGTCTTAGAGTGAACTGGTGGCAACATGTACTGAGGCTATCTGTTCTTTTTTTTTGTAATTTCTACCATTAGGAATTACAGTCTCTGTTTTAAATGAAGTGCTGGTTCTAATCACTGACACTGGCAATATAGCCTTGCTCTTTAACCAAATCAGTCACCAGTTGCTTTCAAAAATGTAGCTAATATAAGTTTCAATTGTGGGTAAAGTTCTCTCCTAGGTGCATCAGGGCATGAAAAGGTGAGAATACAGGTCTGTCCCCTGGGCAGATTGGAATGTGTTGACAGGGAATTAAGATACACACCACCCGATCAACTCTAATACTGTGATACAAGGACTTTGATAAAGAATGCGAGAGTGGGATAAATTCAGAGTGGGACAGGTGAATTTTGATGAGGGTATTTAGGGTGGCTTTTTCTTGGAAATAGGATTCACAGATCACTTGAAAGAAAACATGCTTCCTTTCATTTCCCATCTTAGTTCCACCATTTATTAACTCACTCCAAAGTTGCCGCAAGTACACTTATTAATCTTCTAATTTCCAGTCTTGCTCCATGAGATGCCTACTAGCTCATTGGCACAGTTAATGTTCCAGTTACACAGTCTTGGACCAGAAGGGTTTCTTTCTTGGGTAACCATGCACCTCACTCCCCATCATCCAAGTCATTTTTCCTTTCTGGACTTAGACTTTGGTGAACAATAAAATGATCATAACTTTCATAGTTCATAGAGAAAAGATTTGGGAAGAAATCAGCCATAGATTATATACAAAGTGGGCTATTTCTTCATTTGAAAATAGTCTGCTCCAAAGAAAAACAGTTAACTATACGCAAACATTTGCAGTAAAACTTGCTTACCCTTGATGATCTGGAACCAAAGCTACATCTGGAGGCAGCATAGGACCAATGAGGCAGGGATTTTATCCGCTGTGCGTTCCCTTTCTCAACAAGATACAGCTGTGAAACCTCCAGGAGGTCACAATTTTGAGCTCATGGGCTGGCTGCTTTTTAGAATCACTGGGGCAGCATTTTGAACCTGCAGTTTCTCGAGTTCCATCTCTAGAGTTTCTGTTGCAGTAGATCTGAGTAGGGAAGAGAAAATTGCTTTAAAAAACCTGTCTAAGCCGGGTTTGGAAGTGGCTGTTGGAAGGGATGTTCGTTGGTCTGTTAAATTTCTGGTGATTAGTGATACTGGAGTAATGCTCTCCCATGATTCCAGTTTCACAGGTCCTTACAAGATCTGTAGCTGACTTAGGGAAGGGAAAGAATGATTGTTGGGCAAGATTGATAGTGGTCACCACATGTGAGTTGGTTGCATTTTTTTTTTCTATGTGGGAGAATGTTTCTTGTGAGTATGATACACTGTCACAAAATGAGGTCGCATATACAAAGCATAATATTAAGTGACGCTGGAAAAAGAAATCAACCATACTGTTGCTATCTTTATACATTCCACTTTTCACTATTCCTCATTTTTTTCTTTTTATGCTTATGATCATAACTGATACTCTTTTATCCTCCTGTTAGTATCCTCTTGGATGCTTTCTCACATTGTTACAGAGGCTTTTTGCATCCTTGCCTCCCCTTTTAAGAACTTATTTAGTTGATTGCATTGGGTCTTAGTTGCAGTATGTGGGATCTTCATTGTGTCATGAGGGATTACATGGTGTAGGGACTAGCTAGTTGTGGCTTAGTAGTTGCCCCTGGTGGCTCCGTGGCACATGGGCTTCTGTTCCCCAACCAGGTATAGAACCTGCACCCCCTGCATTGTAGGGCGTATTCCCAACTACTGGACCACCCATCAGGGAAGTCCCTCACTTTCCCTTTTAACATTTGTCTGCTCTTGCCAGCTTTCAGCGTATCCTGGGTGTACACCACATTGG
The DNA here is from genome assembly GCF_014754425.2 of Oryx dammah. Lineage (NCBI taxonomy): Eukaryota > Metazoa > Chordata > Mammalia > Artiodactyla > Bovidae > Oryx > Oryx dammah. The sequence goes on along the minus strand of NW_024070210.1, from coordinate 68,155,303 downwards.
TGAATTTTAATACTTGGCCCAATAAATGTCCTGGGGGTTTCTGGGAAGCCCACACTCACACTTCCGTATTTTGAGGACCATTCATTGACCCCAGTATTAGCTTGATGTACTTTTACGACCTGAAAGTTACTAGAAGTGCTCAGCTCATTACGTTCCGTTTCTCACCCTGTGTAACAAACAAGATCCACCAGGAGATGGCGCTGTGGGTCAACTTTTCCCCCACAATCTGTACTGTCGGTTTTCTCCAAGAACCCAGGTGAATTATCCAAAGACAAAGCTTTCAATCCTTTCCTACTGGGGCTAATGAAACTGCCCAAATCTGCAAGCTAAATGAAATCTTTAAAATTAAATTTTAACTTTTAGCTACACATGAAAGATGACAATAGACTGACTTGGAACCTTGCTCTAAAGGCATCCTATGTAAACTTGAACCAGGGGAAGGTAGAGTTGAGTGTTTATTGGTAACTTTTGGTTGTTAACAAATGGGTCAGAGAAGACTTTTGAGGAAGCCAAGAGGCCAGTCTAGGGCTTCCACAGAGAGATGATTGCAACATAAACAGAGCTCTAATATATATATATATATGTTCTTGGTTTAACCATGAAAATGTTAGGCAAAAGCTGCTATCTGCAAAATCAGCATAAGGAAAACATCTGATACCAAGGGCCATAGGATTTTGCCCAAGCCCTTTATAACCACTAATGCATTTGGCTCACTTTCCTAGGCATTCTGAGAAAAAGCTAGCAGACTGTTTGGCTTTCCTCTTGTGTATTGATAACTTCTGGTATTTGCAGTTAGAATGCAGCCTGCTGGAATGGATTTTCCTCTCCTACTTGCATGTAAATAACATGATCATGACCCTGTAAATTTCCCACAGGTCACTTTAGACACAGGGTGTTGTTATCCCAGAGGTGGGGTCCCTGCACCATCCCTATGAGTGTCTAAGCCAATTAGCTCAGTTGGTTTGAGCCTGGCTGTAAGACATCCAAGGTCACAGTAACCATCTGTGGCAAGATTAGTCAAGTTAGAGAAGAGACAGCCTGTGTAGTCTCCGCACCAAGAGGAATGCTCTAACCCAGCAAAATGTGAGTTCCTGGTGACACGGAAAAATATAATGAGCATGGCTCAGTGTCCCTTGATGGCTAACAGAACAGGCACTCAACTCAATGACGTCATCATTAACAGCAGAGCCCTTTTTGTCTATACAGGGGCACCACCTTCCTAAGAATGAAGTTGTATGAGCCCATGATTCCTGATTGAGAGCTTTTGTGACTTTTCACACAGCTCCCTATGTCTCCTAAATTTTTTACCTTTACACACAACACTTAGGAAGAAATAGGAAGATAAATCTGCTTGTTGATAGCATCAGGAAACAGTTTAAAAGAGGGGATGATTTTCCCACTGCAGCTAATTTTCCCATTAGCTGCAAAATTTTAGGGAAATTGTGCAAAACAGATTTCCCGTCATTTATGCCTGCTTTCTACTATGTCTATTAGCTACTCTGATCCAGATGTGTTCTTAAGATTTATAGTTGTTTACTTGGAAAGCAAAAACTCATCTGAAACAGAAAATGAATTTTTCAGATAAAAAATAAATCTTTGTGGTTGAGATGAAGAAGCAAGTCTTTCTGAGCTAAGTTTCTGCTGCTGGCGGGGTTGAATGGCTGGCACACAGTAATAGCTCACATTCATTACTAAGGGACAGGCTCTGTGCTGAGCACAAGATCAGCTCTTCTTCGTTGTTGTTTAGTCGTTAAGTCATGTCCAACTCCTTTGCGATCCCTTGGACTGTAGCCTTCCAGACTTCTGTATCCATGGGATTCTCCAGGCAAGAATGCTAGAGTGGATTGACATTTCCTTCTCCAGGGGATCTTCCCAACTCAGAGATCGCTTATGCCTCTTGCAGTGCAGACAGATTCTTTACCACTGAGCCACCTAGGATACATCTTTGAATCCTCACAAAACCTTATGAAGTAGGTACTGTTATTATCTGAACCTTTAAGGATAAAGAAATAGGCCCTTGAAGTTTAAATGAATTCCCTGAAGCTCCCTGTTAGTAAATGGGAGGGCCAGAATTTGAATCCAGGCCATATAATTCCAAGGGCATATTCTTAACTACTGTCCTATCTTATTTGGCCTATAGCTTATCAGAGACAATCTAATTACAGTCTGAATCCTATTTTTTTCCCCCAAACAGGATGACATATGTGTAATTCCATAATTGGGAAGTAGGTCCCAACTTCCATATTCACATATGCCTCCTTCCATATTTCTCTTCAATAGGCTGCAGGTATGCAGTGAGGTTAGGAATCCCAGGGTCAGTGTGCCTGTTTTTTTTTTTTTTAAAGTCCTTTGTGTGTTTAACATCTCTCCTTGGAATGGGAGGCTACCTTTCCTCTATTGTGCCCAGGTTGGAACTATGTCAAAAATTTTGATGAGATAAGACCCATCTGGTATCCTGTTACAATGGAATACTCCAATCATTTCAGTGCTCAAAAAAAAAAAAAAAAAAAAAGAAAGAAAGAAAGTTCTGTAGTTAATAGGAAATTTCCTCGTGACCATGCACCCAAGCATCTATCTGTTGATACTTGAGCATATTCTCTGGGGTTTCACCCATTCAAAGAATCCCCTTTATCTCTGACAATACATACAGTATTTTTGTAAAGGAAAATCCTTCAGTAATTATCAAGAATAAAATTTTCTTCCTATTATTTATACTTGTAACTTTAAAGCAAAACATAAAGAACTGGTTTTTAATGTTTATTTCGAACACATACTTTTAAAGGTTTAAAACTTCCCCCCCTTCACTTGGAGGTTCCTTGTTACTTCCCTGTGGGCCTTCCCCTCTGAGAGCATCTGCCTTGGGAAGACAGCATGGCATTTTGCTATAGAGGCTTGGATAAAGGGGATGTCACTATAGACAGAAGTTTCCTAGAAGTTGAATTTGAGTTGGATCTTGAAGGAAGTGCAGAATATGGACTGATAAAGAGGTGGGGTTTATCACATGCAGAAAAAAGGAGGATGAGCCAAGATTAAGTGCTGAAATTGAACCTATTGGTTTAGACTAGGAAGCCTGATAGAAGGAGATGGTAACTTGTCTATATGGTGTGGAGCAGGGGACATAGCCAGAATGGATAAGGAATGTACAATTAATGGAGGATTCAGTGGGGTTGGCAGAATACCAATGGCAGTATTTTAGTGTGGACGTGTCTTTGGAGACCACTTACTCCAAAGGTAGCATCTTACAGAGGAAGTCTTGGAGATTCAAGGTGATGAGGTGAACTTCCCAGGGTCTCACAGGGTGTCAGTGGCAGAGGGGTCATTCAGCACTTGCTCCTTGGTGCATTCCTGATTCTGTGCTTGGTCTGAGCATAAACATGAAGCCAGTGTAGGCCAGGAAGTAAGAAGCCCTTCCACAGCACAGGGTTAGTTTGTTGGAGGTGTCGAACAGGGAGAAAATCAGAAGGAGAACTATTATTATATTAAAAGCATCTATGTTTCCAGATAACAAATAACAAGCATTGGTGACGATGTGGAGAAAAGGATAACTCATAGGCTGTTGGTATGAATGTAAATTGATGCAGTCACTATGGAAAACAGTATGGAAGTTCCTCAAAAAATAAAACATAGAATGATCATATGATCCAGGAATTCCACTCCTGGATATTAATCACTAATTAGAAGTGATATATACACACCTATGTTCACTACAGATTTTTTGCAATCTCCAAGACATGGAAGCAGCCTAAGTGTGCATCAGTAAACAAGCAGATAAGAAGATGTGGTCTGCATATATAAAATGAACTATTACTAAGCCATAAAAAAGAATTAAATCTTGCCATTTGCAACAACATGGATGGAGTGAGGGGGTATTATGCTAAAAGAGCAACTAAGGACAAACAATGCTAAATGAAATAAGTTAGACAGAGAAAGACAAATACTATATGGTACTACTCATATGGAGAATCTAAAAAAACAAAGCATAAATACAGAGAGCAAACAGGTATTTTCCAGAGGGGAGGGAGCCGGGGAGAAAAGCAGCAGGTGAAGGAGACTGAGAGGCATACACTTTCAGTTAGAAGATAAATAAGCTCTAGGCATGTAATAATGGCAATCCACTCCAGCACTCTTGCTTGGAAAATCCCATGGACGGAGGAACCTGATAGGCTACAGTCCATGGGGTCGCAAAGAGTCGGATACGACTGAGTGACTTCATTTTCACTTTCATGTAATGTAAAGAAAATAAAAGATGCAAAAGGCAAAGGAGAAAAGGAAAGATATACCCATTTGAATGCAGAGTTCCAGAGAATAGCAAGGAGAGATAAGAAAGCCTTCCTCAGTGATCAATGTAAAGAAATAGAGGAAAACAATAGAATGGGAAGGACTAGAGATCTTTGCAAAAAATTAGAGACACCAAAGGAACATTTCATGCAAAGATGGGCACAATAAAGGACAGAAATGGTATGGACCTAACAGAAGTTGAAGATATTAAGAAGAGGTGGCAACAATACACAGAAGAACTATATAAAAGAGATCTTCATGACCCAGATAACCACGATGGTGTGATCACTCACCTAGAGCCAGACATCCTGGAATGAGAAGTCAAGAGGGCCTTAGGAAGCATTAATATGAACAAAGCTAGTGGAGGAATTCCAGATGAGCTGTTTCAAATCCTGAAAGATGACACTGTGAAAGTGCTGCACTTAATATGCCAGCAAATTTGGAAAATTCAGCAGTGGCCACAGGACTGGAAAATACCAGTTTTCATTCTGATCCTAAAGATAGGCAATGCCAAAGAATGCTCAAACTACCGCACAATTGCACTCATCTCACACGGTAGTAAAGTAATGCTCAAAATTCTCCAAGCCAGACTTCAACAGTAACTGAACCATGAACTTCCAGATGTTCAAGCTGGATTTAGAAAAGGCAGAGGAACCAGAGATCAAATTGCCAACATTGGTTGGATCATCGAAAGAGCAAGAGAGTTCCAGAAAAACATCTATTTCTGCTTTATTGACTATACCAAAGCCTTTGACTGTGTGGACCACAACAAACTCTGGAAAATTCTTCAAGAAATGGGAATATCAGACCACCTGACCTGCCTTTTGAGAAATCTGTATGCAGGTCAGGAAGCAACAGATAGAACTAGTCATGGAACAACAGACTCGTTCCAAATCGGGAAAGGAGTACATCAAGGCTGTATATCGTCACCATGCTTATTTAACTTATATGCAGAGTACATCATGAGAAATGCTGGGCTGGATGAAGCACAAGCTGGAATCAAGATTGCTGGGAGAAATATCAATAACCTCAGATATGCAAATGACACCACCCTTATGGCAGAAAGCAAAGAAGAACTAAAGAGCCTCTTGATGAAAGTGAAAGAGAAAAGTGAAAAAGTTGGCTTTAAATTCAACATTCAGAAAATGAATATCATGACATCCAGTCCCATCACTTCAGGGCAAATACATGGGGAAACAGTGGAAACAGTGACAGACTTTATTTTTGGGGGCTCCAAAATCGCTGCAGATGGTTACTGTAGCTATGAAATTAAAAGATGCTTGCTTCTTGGAGGAGAAGTTATGACCAACCTAGACAACATATTAAAAAGCAGAGACATTACTTTGCCAACAAAGATCCATCTAGTCAAAGCTATGGTTTTTCCAGTAGTCATGTATGGATGTGAGAGTTGGACTGTAAAGAAAGCTGAGTGCCAAAGAACTGATGCTTTTGAACTGTGGTGTTGGAGAAGACTCTTGAGAGTCCCTTGGACTGCAAGGAGATCCAACCAGTCTATCCTAAAGGAAATCAGTCCTGAATATTCATCGGAAGGACTGATGCTGAAGCTGAAACTCCAATCCTTTGGCCACCTGATGTGAAGAACTGGCTCATAAGAAAAGACCCTGATGCTGGGAAAGATTGAAGGCAGGAGGAGAAGGGGGGACAGAGGATGAGACGGTTGGATGGCATCACTGACTCGATGGACATGAGTTAGAGCAAACTTCGGGAGTTGGTGATGCACTGGGAAGCCTGGCGTGCTGCAGTCCACGGGGTTGCAAAGAGTCAGACATGACTGAGCAATGAACTGAACCGAACTGAACTGATGTAATTTACAGGGGCTTCTCAGGTGGCATTAGTGGTAAAGAACCCACCTACCAATACTGGAGATGTAAGAGACTCGAGTTCAATCCCTGGGTCAGGAAGATCCCCTGGAGAAGGAAATGGCAACCCATTCCAATATTCTTGTCTAGGAAATCCCATGGACTGAGGAGCCTGGCAGGATACAGTCCATAGAGTCACAAAGAGTTGGACACAATTGAGTGACTTAGCACAGCACAACACGTAAAATTTACAACATGATAAATATAATTTACACTGCTGTATGTTATATATTAAAGCTGTTAAGAGTGAATCTTAAGAGTTCTCATCACAAGGAAAATAGTTTTTCCATTTAAAAAATTTTTTACCTGAGTTGGATGTTCACTAAATTTATTGTGATAATCACTTCATAATATATATAAATCAAATCATTTTTTGTATGCTCTGAACCTCTGAACAATGGGGTTCCCTGGTGGCTCAGCTGGTAAAGAATCTACCTGCCGTGTTGGAGACCTGGGTTTGATCACTGGGTTGGGAAGATCCCTTAGAGAAGGGAGCAACTACCCACTCCAGCATTCTGGCCTGGAGAATTCCACAGACTGTACAGTCCATGGGGTCACAAAGAGTCAGACATGACTGAATTACTTTCACTTTGAACCTATACACCTTGAATTTATACAGAAGATTATGTCAATTATTTCTTGGTAAACTGGAAGAAAAAAATTATACCTCAAAAAAAAAAAAAAAAAGCTTGATTTGGGAACCATGGCCTTAGTTGTTGGCCTGGGGACAAAGGAAATACTGAGATATATTAAAGCAGAAATTGATAGGACCCAAAATAGGACTCAAAGAGGAGAATCATAAGCTGACTACAAGTGTCAAGTTTAAGCCTCTTGCTGAATAGCGTCAGGAGGGCAAGAGGGGGAGAATCTGTCTAGATATGTTTTGTGAACAGACTTGGCGATAGACCATTGGAGATAACCATTCATTCATTCATTCATTCATGCACTGAACACTTATTGAATGTGTACTCTAAGCCGTGTGCTAGGTGCTTGGTAAACAAGATGTGCTTGGACTGGGACCTTCTGGAGCTTTCACTCTAAAGTTTTCTGATGGGGGAAATATGGGCTTAGGTGAAAGGCATGCCTTGTCTCCATCAGCAGCATGGTGCTTGGCAGGTGACCTCTTGGCAGCTCAATCCAGCACACATCTTGGTAGATTAGCACTAGTTATGAGGAAGAGGTATTTCAGTAAATCATTTCGATGCTTTTCTAAGTATGGGATGATTCAAGAACCCAAGTTCATAAAGACTTTCTTCTGAAACATATCTAACTAAGGGCTTGTTCTGCCTGTTTCCCCAAAGCACAGAATGTCTCATCCCGTCCTTTGTCCTGAATTCCTTTCAGGGTGCCCTGTAGTCAGTGCTCACGACTTAATCTTTGTAGAACTAGATTGCGAACAACATTCTTTGTTTTACAGTATTAACAGGTTATGAGTTTTAAATACATTGTCTGACAAGTTTTACAACCATTTCCCTTCTCATTTCTTTTTATTTAAATCAATTATTTGAGCTTGTCCCCACCAATGAATTCTCTAACATTCAAGTGAATAGAGTGAATGATTGAATGGACTGCCAATAGGGTAAATGTGTCCACTGACCGAAGATAAAAGGTGACAGGCTCTAATTATATGTAAAAAAAAAAAAATCCTCTGCCCACTGAGCCAGCAATAGCCCCTTTGCTTGGTTTCACTTGCCAAGATTCTTCAGGCTGCTCCACCAGGTGATGGTAAATGCTAAACCCTCTTTTTTTCCTACATGGTTTTAATCCAAGCTTGGACTGGCCTTTGGGTAGATGAAGACATTTTGACCAATGAGCTCCTAAAAGATTTAAGAATTTAAGGGCAGGCTTGAGAACACCCCACAATCTCCTAATTAAACCATAAAAGTAGTTGTCAGAGGTTAAGAGAAAATCTTTTTGAATGTTAATACTTGCTTAAATTAGCTTTGATTGACATCTTCAAAGCCTTGAAATTATAATATAATTTCATTATATTATAATGATTAATTCTGTTATATCTGAACCCCCTAAAAACTCCCAGAAGCAATCACAATGTAGACCATACAGGTAAAGGATTAAATGTTAAAAGCGGATCTATAGAACTTCCCTGGCAATCTAGTGCTTTTGGACTCTGTGCTTCCACAGCAAGGGGTGCAGGTCAGGGAACGTGATCTTCTAATCCCTGGTCAGGGAACTGACATCACATATGCTGCACAGGATGGCCAAAATACAAATCTTTTTAAGAAGCAATTGTATAATGAAAAAAAAAATTGTCTTAATAGCTGAAGTTCTTAATAGTCGTTTCCAGAAATGTCCTCTTAGAGTGAGATGTGTATTGAGAAGAACTGTGGAAGTTTACTCTTTGAAAGACTGCACTGACTGGTGAGCTGAAGAAATTTCTAGATCCCTCAAGGGCAGCCATTCTCCATAGCCTTCTTTGTTCTGCCAACTCCCCACTCTTCTCCTTTCTGTGTAATTTTGTGTGTATGTGAGAGAGAGAGAGATCTTTCCCTTTTTGTCTGTGGAGATGCTCAGTACCCTGGCACTTCCGCTTCCCTCTCTTGAATGGTATATCTCTCTAGCCTTCTCTCACTTTTCTTTCCCAGGACACAGAGACTCTTAGAATTTTGCTACTATCTGCTCTGATCCATTATGGTTTTACTGTGAATTTTAACGCTCAGAATAGCATTACTAGAGTTGCTGTTGGGAATGGGTGAAAAGTGTCTCACTGTGTCCCCCATGTGTAGACAACAATAATCTTTGTGCCTGGAACAGCTGAAAAGGTCAGCTCTGGGAACTTTGGATCTCAAGTTATAGCAGCACATCTCAATCTTTTCTGAAGTGCACTGTGAATAATTTTCAACCACTAATAATCTTAAGCCTCAAGTATGTGAATGGTTATTCTCAGAAAAAATCAGAGAAGATGGCAAGTTATCCCTTAAATCAGTCATCCTCACTCTTTGCATTCCTGTGCTTTCTGGCATAGAGGAGAAAAACCCACAAAGCTGCAGAAGGAATATAACCCACATTCAATCTGGGTACCCATGAGTCTGTGTGTTCACAGGTGTTTTTATATATTATTCTTATTGTTTTTAAGCATAGGAAGTGGGAACTGCATCATGGAACTATCTAGGGGGTTAAATCCAGATTTAACAATGAATCAAGCAACTCTGAGGTCCAGGTATCTTCCCTCATGAATACTGAAGTTTTTCTGAGTAACAGAGAATGAAAAGAAATTTCTACCTTAGTGTGAAAGTGTTAGTCACTCAGTTGTGTCCGACTCTTTGTGACCCTATGGACTGTAGCCCGTCAGGCTCCTCTGTCCATGGAATCCTCCAGGCAAGAATCCTGGAGTGGGTAACCATTCCCTTCTCCAGGGGATCCTCCTGACCCAGGGACTGAACCTGGGTCTCGCATGTTGTAGGCAGATTCTTTAATGTCTGAGTCACCAGGGAAACCCACCTTAGTGTAGGTATGTGAAAATGTATAGACTGGCCTCCAGGCTCTACAGCACAGGCTCAATAGTTGTGATGCACAGGCTTCATTGCCCCTGGGCTTGTGGCACATGCCACAACTGTTGAGTCCCAGCTCCCTGGAGCCCATGTTCAGCAGCAAAAAATGCCATCTCAAAGAGAAGCCAGCACACTGCACCTGTTCTCCACAACTAGAGAAAAGCCAGCAAGGCAATGAAGACCCAGCACAGACAAAGCTAAATATAAACTTAACAAATGTATAGCCTGAATATGATCCATAATTAATTGTACAAATTTAGCTTCATCACGGAGAAGGCAATGGCACCCCAGTCCAGGACTCTTGCCTGGAAAAATCCCGTGGATGGAGGAGCCCGGCAGGCTGCAGTCCATGGGGTTGCTAAGAGCCTGATACAACTGAGCAACTTCACTTTCACTTTTCACTTTCATGCATTGGAGAAGGAAAAGGCAACCCACTCCAGTGTTCTTGCCTGGAGAATCCCAGGGATGGGGGAGCCTGGTGGGCTGGCGTCTATGGGGTCGCACAGAGTCGGACACGACTGAAGCGACTTAGCAGCAGCAGTAGCAGCAGCTTCATCACACACACCTTGCTCTTCAGAGACCTGCCCAGACATTTTGGCCCAGCACTTACTGTTTCTCTGTCTGTCTCTGTTTCTCTCCTTTGCTTTCCTGCTCTCCTTCCTTCCCTGCCTGCCTCCCTCACTTATGCCCTCACCAGACCCCATCTTTCCTCTTCTCTGAACAGAGAGTCTGTCTCCCTACAGTCTGGCTCTCTGCCAGGAATAATGGAAATGGTGAAAAATTCTGTGGTTAGAGGTGAAGCCAACAGTGAGTGAGGCTCCTCCTTCTCTCTCATCCCTCCCCCCAGACACCCTCCTCATGCAGTACACCTTCGGATGGGGGCAAGGAGCACGGGACTGGGGGTCAGGAGAGACAGGGGAATCTTGTTGCCTCTTGGTGCCTGCTTTGTGCTCTGAGGCAGGAATTAAGAACATTTTCTGGAGGTGCTGGGAGCATGGGAGAGTGCCAAGTAAACACAGCTCTTCCTCAGAGAGGAAAAAAGGCCCCCCAAAACTACATGAACCCCCACCACCACCCCACCCCATGGACATCCAGCACACACATGGACCCAACCGAGTAAATACCAACATGCCTTCTGGGTCCATCTGGCTCCGTTTAAACTCCTCCCCTGTGTGTTTGGGTTAGTCCATGAGAGAATTTCCAGGACTCTTGAAATGCTTGTGGGTAACCTGGAATTTCCTGACAGACCTGGATGCTGAGATCACTAGCCGGCTTTAGGGATCCTTGCCTTCTGTGAGTGACAAAGACATTTGTGTAAAAGTGAGTTGCAGAAAATCTCTGCACATTTTTGAGCCTCCAATTCTCAACTATAAAAGTTCTAGGCTATGGCAGAGAAGGCCTTATTCTCAATCAAGCTAGAGATATATAGGCAGCTCTTACTTGTGTTTGGCTCACTCTCAAAGTCAGCTTTTTAGTATTTGTGGGTACAGGTCACGTGACTACAAGATCAATAATCGTTTTCTTAGTTCTCTTTGAAGTTGAAGCCTTAAGGGGCTCATTGGAACTCCCAAGGTCTCATAGGCCAAGACACAAAACAGTGGTTGAACAGTTGATGTTCTGAGTAGAGACTTAGTTGACTTTGCTAGTCGAGGCTGGACCTAAATTCCTCCAAGAGAAAGCTCAGAAATGGCCTTCTGTGCTCTCCTTTTGAGATGGATAGTAAAGGCCACTCTGACTGAAGCCACTATCAAGCATACACATGCAGGCACAGACACCTTTCGTGCAGGCCGCCACTTTCCTTAACTGTCAGTATTAGCACATTCCTTTCTCAGAGATCACATCATTCTGTTGCTTTTGATCCACTTAAAAAATTATTCACTCCACATGTGCCATATCCTTTATTAGGTAGTGGGGAAATAATCATGAGGGAGACAGTCCCAGGTCCCTGCCCCTTAAAAGTGTAAAATCCCCATCAAGCAGGAAAGAAAGTCCCTCGGATGCCACACTGATGGGCACAGGCTCCAGAGCCCAGAAGATACTGCTTGTCTTGTCTATCCCTCCCTCTAGATATTGTGGCTTCAGGATGCAAATAAAAAGTGTTACCTCCTATATCAGTAAACAAAGGATGCTACAGCCATCAAACCACTACAGGCACCCCTACCCTTCTACAGTGAGCCCCGAGGGAATTCAGGATGGAGACAAACAGGCATGCCAGCTGCCGAGGCCTCAGCCACTGCAGCTGGCCCCCAGGGTCTCAGGATGGGAAAGGACAGGATACCGCCCCTAGACAGCTAAGGTGCATATCAAAGGAATAATTTCAATAAGCCCAGACTCTTGCATCTGCTCATCCACAGAAAGGTGCTAAATCCATTAACTCGAGATATCTGGTTTTCCTTAATTAGTGGTAATTTTTTGAGTTTCCGACTATCTAGTCTTTGTTGCAAAAACTCCTATATATCCTGGCTCCTCTCTTACCTCTTTGGAGCGGTCCCTCAGAGCTAGCTGAGAGTCTGCATCCTGGGCTTAAGTCTTCAGTTTTGTTTGCCAAATAAAACATAATTCTCAACTTTTAGGTTGTGCTTTTTTTTTTTCCCTTCAGTCAATGAGGAGTAGCTGCAGCAGCCCAGACCTTGGTTCCAGTCCTTCCATTTTTGGCTTTTCTGAGAGAGATGTTTGGGCAGGACAAAGAAACTGTTTCCCAAACCAGAATGCAACTCTTTAGGCCACCCACTTTTGACCACCGTTTGATGATGTTTTAATAGTTTCAGCAAAACCTATGTGACTTAGATTCACTCCAAGAAGCAAAATGAACCTGTAAATGCTCTTCCTGTGCTCAAAAACAGTCCCAATTTTTTACTTTCCTTCTAAATGTTATCATTCAATCCACCAAGGACCCTATGCCAGGGAACTGGCTATATGGATAAGGAAATAAATAAAAACATGGAGCATCTAGGGAGAGGGACATGCGAGGCAGCACAGGTCAGACAAGAGGCTGAAATAACCAGGGACTGTTTCCGAAAGGGATGACATGGGATCTGAAGCATGAAAAAGAAATGAAATGTAGCTGAGGGAGGCATTTTTATTAGAGGAAAAATATGTGTACAGGTGTAGAGAAAGAAGTATTTGTGGCATGTATGATGGCAAGGAGGAGATGCCCACCTGGAGCTCCAGGTTTTGTTTGGATAGAAACCCAGCTACTCTGTCCAGGGATGTCACCCAGGGATCTCCATGGCTCAGAGAGAACTTCCCTTGTGGAGAAAGCACGTGGCCTTTTGCCCGTCACTGCCACTACCATAAAGCCATCAAGACAGAAATGAGGAGAAAACAGCTCATTTCCTCATCCTTTGCTGAAAGCATCCATTTTCCAGGGGCAATTTTGTAAACAAAGAATTTTCCTGTGCTAAGGGATAGGTGAGTTTCTTTAATAAACAACAGGTTGAAGGAAATGATCACACACTAGTGCTCAAATCCCCCAGTATTTAATGGCACCCTTCATGCATCAGAATGGAAAAGCAGAGTTCTCCTAATGGCCACAGCCACGTGACCGGTCTTCAAAGAGAAATGCCTTGGACTGCCAAGAACTGAAGCCAAGAAAAGACCATAAAAGGTACATTCTCTGTCGAGGTGATGCAGTAGGGTACAAAGCTGTTCTGTCTGAGATCTGTAAAGCTGCTTGTGCTGGAGCTGGATTGTGAATTTAACTGGCAGCCAACTGTAAGCCAGCAGTGAGGAAAACCTATCCTCAATAGATATCCATGCCAACATGTGGGCACAGCATCACTGTGCACAAAGCTGGCCATCAGGAGCATCCTGGGTGACAGCGACTGCATCAGAGAATCAATACTGGACTCAGATATCACCACAGCCCAAGACTTTTCCAGAGAAAGCTTTCAACATCCATCACCGTGAGCATCAGATGGGGCTCTGTTTGTGCTGCTGAGGTTTTCTCTTCCTGGCAGATGTGGGGAAGGATCCTCTGGTGAAATGTGCTTAATCCTCAGGTCCTGGAAACCTTAGGTTCCTTTTTCCTTCATATGGTGAGAGAGAAGAGTGAACCAAAGTGGTGAACTTGCTAGGGCGTTTCCAATCTAGCTCTAACCTACAGAAGCTACAGAACATGATTCTCACTGGAAAGCAAGGGCTCCCTCTCACCTTTCATCCCTTTCCAAACCCCATCTGTCTCACTACTTCCCAAAGCAAAGGCGCTCAAGTCACGCTTCCCAGACCATGCTGTCAGCTTCCTGGCCTCCATATCCTTCTGCCTGCCATTCTCCTTGGCCTGGAGTTCTCTTTCCTGTCTCCCTGGTTATCCTAAATCAAATCCAGCTTTCAAGATTCATCTCAAATATCTCTTAGAAAGAGAAGAAAGAAGCACATTCCCACGGGGGTGAGATGGAGGTCAACATAGGCTTCTATGAGAGTGACCAGCCTGGACATTAATTTGGGGTCTGTGGTTCTAGTCCACTGAGATATGGGGGGAAACTTTTGGTCAAGATGAAGAACAGAGAAAACATCAATCTGCTTCCATCTACAATGCCTGTTGCCTCAGCTAATCTTCCTCTAGGTAGCTCTTGTTGTTCACATTTAAAGCCATCCACAGTGAACTTGACTGTTTCCTTGTTTGGCAGCCCTTACCTTGTAACTAACTGAAAATTCCCTTTTTGTATTGAGATATAATTCACATGCTAATGAAACACACCTGTTTTAAATGTACAATTCAGGGGATTTTAGTATACTCACAAAATTGTACAGCTGTTACTGCTGATGACAGAATCATTTTCATCACCTTGCAAAGAAAAATCATACCCATTAGCAAACCATGTCCTACCCTCCTGTCCCCTCAGCTACGCAAAACTTCAAATCTACTACTTTATATCCCTATGGAGTTGCCTATTCTGGACATTTCACTGAAAAGCAATGATACAATTTACAACCATTTATGTTTGGCTCCTTTCATTTTGGATAATGTTTGACATTTCATCCATATTGCAATGTTAATCAGTACCACATTCCTTTTAACGGCTGAAAAATATTTTATTGTATGGATATACCACATTTTTTATCCATTCATAAGTTGATGGATATTTGGATTGTTTCCGCTTTTTGGCTATTATGAATAGTGCTGCTATAAAAGCCATACAGTAATTTCCCCCCCTTTTTTGGTGGATATTTGTTTTAAATTTTCTTGGGTATATACCTGTGAAAGGAATTGCTGGATCAACTGACAACTCAGTATTAACTTTCTGGGGAGCTGTTTTCCAAAGTGACTGCAACTTTTTATTTTTTTTATTTTTTTTTTTTAATTTTAAATTAATTTATTTATTTTTAATTTTTACTTTACAATTCTGTATTGGTTTTGGCATAGATTGACATGAATCCACCACAGGTGTACATGCGTTCCCAAACATGAACCCCCCTCCCACCCCCCTCCCCACAACATCTCTCTGGGTCATCCCCGCGCGTCAGCCCCAAGCGTGTCATATCCTGCATCAGACATAGACTGGCATTTCGATTCTTACATGTTATTATACATGTTTCAATGCCATTCTCTCAAATCATCACACCCTCTCCCTCTCCCTCTGAGTCCAAAAGTCCGCTATACACATCTGTGTCTTTTTTGCTGTCCTGCATACAGGGTCATCATTGCCATCTTCCTAAATTCCATATATATGTGTTAGTATACTGTATTGGTGTTTTTCTTTCTGGCTCACTTCACTCTGTATAATTGGCTCCAGTTTCATCCATCTCATCAGAACTGATTCAAATGTATTCTTTTTAATGGCTGAGTAATACTCCATTGTGTATATGTACCACAGCTTTCTTATCCATTCATCTACTGATGGACATCTAGGTTGTTTCCATGTCCTGGCTATTATAAACAGTGCTGCGATGAACATTGGGGTACATGTGTTTCTTTCAATTCTGGTTTCCTTTGTGTGTATGCCCAACAGTGGGATTGCTGGGTCATAAGGCATTTCTATTTTTATTTTTTTTTTTATTTTTATTTTTTAATTTATTTATTTATTTTTAATTTTTACTTTACAATTCTGTATTGGTTTTGGCATAGATTGACATGAATCCACCACAGGTGTACATGAGCATGGTATATTTCTCCATCTATTAGTGCAAATGAAGCAACTGACAAACAACTAATCTCAAAAATATACAAGCAACTCCTGCAGCTCAATTCCAGAAAAATAAACGACCCAATAAAAAAATGGGCCAAAGAACTAAATAGACATTTCATCTACTGATGGACATCTAGGTTGTTTCCATGTCCTAGCTATTATAAACAGTGCTGCGATGAACATTGGGGTACATGTGTTTCTTTCAATTCTGGTTTCCTCTGTGTGTATGCCCAACAGTGGGATTGCTGGGTCATAAGGCATTTCTATTTGCAATTTTTTAAGGAATCTCCACACTGTTCTCCATAGTGGCTGTACTAGTTTGCACTCCCACCAACAGTGTAGGAGGGTTCCCTTCTCTCCACACCCTCTCCAGCATTTATTGCTTGCAGATTTTTGGATCGCAGACATTCTGACTGGTGTGAAGTGGTACCTCATTGTGGTTTTGATTTGCATTTCTCTAATAATGAGTGATGTTGAGCATCTTTTCATGTGTTTGTTAGCCATCCGTATGTCTTCTTTGGAGAAATGTCTATTTAGTTCTTTGGCCCATTTTTTTATTGGGTCGTTTATTTTTCTGGAATTGAGCTGCAGGAGTTGCTTGTATATTTTTGAGATTAGTTGTTTGTCAGTTGCTTCATTTGCACTAATAGATGGAGAAATATACCATGCTCATGGATCAGAAGAATCAATATAGTGATAATGAGTATATTACCCAAAGCAATTTACAAATTCAATGCAATCCCTATCAAGATACCGGCGATATTTTTCACAGAACTAGAACAAATAATTTCAAGATTTGTATGGAAATACAAAAAACCACGAATAGCCAAAGCAATCTTGAGAAAGAAGGATGGAACTGGAGGAATCAATTTGCCTGACTTCAGGCTCTACTACAAAGCCACAGTCATCAAGACAGTTTGGTATTGGCACAAAGACAGACATATAGATCAATGGAACAAAATAGAAAGCCCAGAGATAAATCCACATACATATGGACACCTTATCTTTGACAAAGGAGGCAAGAATATACAATGGAGTAAAGACAATCTCTTTAACAAGTGGTGCTGGGAAAACTGGTCAACCACTTGTAAAAGAATGAAGCTAGATCACTTTCTAACACCGCACACAAAGATAAACTCAAAATGGATTAAAGATCTAAATGTAAGACCAGAAACTATAAAACTGTTAGAGGAGAACATAGGCAAAACACTCTCTGACATAAACCACAGCAGGATCCTCTACGATCCACCTCCCAGAATTCTGGAAATAAAAGCAAAAATAAACAAATGGGATCTAATTAAAATTAAAAGCTTCTGCACAACAAAGGAAAACAAGCAAACTGCAACTTTTTATATTCCCACCATTCCTCCATAGTCTCACCAATATTTCTGTTTTTTTGATTATAGCCATCCTAGTGTGTGTGAGTGGTGTTTCATTGTGATTTTGATTTGCAATTCCTTAATAATGTTGAGCATTTTTTCATATGTTTATGGACCATTTATATTTTCTTTGGAGAGATGTCTACTCAAATTTTTGGCTCATTTAAAAACTGGGTTATTTTCCTCCTAGTATTGAGTTGCAAGAGCTCTACCTATAATCACAGTCAGCTCAGTTCAGTAGATCAGTCATGCCTGACTCTCTGCGACCCCATGAATCGCAGCACGCCAGGCCTCCCTGTCCATCACCAACTCCTGGAGTTCACTCAGACTCACGTCCATCGAGTCCGTGATGCCATCCAGCCATCTCATCCTCTGTCGTCCCCTTCTCCTCCTGCCCCCAATCCCTCCCAGCATCAGAGTCTTTTCCAATGAGTCAACTCTTATCATGAGGTGGCCAAAGTACAGGAGTTTTAGCTTCAGCATCATTCCTTCCAAAGAAATCCCAGGGCTGATCTCCTTCAGAATGGACTGGTTGGATCTCCTTGCAGTCCAAGGGACTCTCAAGAGTCTTCTCCAACACCACAGTTCAAAAGCATTAATTCTTTGGCATGCAGCTTTCTTCACAGTCCAACTCTCACATCCATACATGACTACTGGAAAAACCATAGCCTTGACTAGATGGACCTTTGTTGGCAAAGTAATGTCTCTGCTTTTGAATATACTGTCTAGGTTGGTCATAACTTTTCTTCCAAGGAGTAAGTGTCTTTTAATTTCATGGCTGCAGTCACCATCTGCAGTGATTTTGGAGCCCCCAAAATAAAGTCTGACACTGTTTCCACTGTTTCTCCACCTATTTCCCATGAAGTGATGGGGCCAGATGCCATGATCTTCGTTTTCTGAATGTTGATCTTTAAGCCAACTTTTTCACTCTCCTCTTTCACTTTCATCAAGAGGCTTTTTAGTTCCTCTTCACTTTCTGCCATAAGGATGGTGTCATCTGCATATCTGAGGTGATTGATATTTCTCCCGGCAATCTTGATTCCAGCTTGTGTTTCTTCCAGTCCAGCGTTTCTCATGATGTACTCTGCATATAAGTTAAATGAGCAGGGTGACAATATACAGCCTTGACGTACTCCTTTTCCTATTTGGAACCAGTCTGTTCCATGTCCAGTTCTGACTGTTGCTTCCTGACCTGCATATAGGTTCTCAAGAGGCAGGTCAGGGGGTCTGGTATTCCCATCTCTTTCAGAATTTGCCACAGTTTCTCGTGATCCACACAGTCAAAGGCTTTGGCATAGTCAATAAAGCAGAAATAGATGTTTTTCTGGAACTCTCTTGCATATTCAATGATCCAGCAGATGTTGGCAATTAGGTCTCTGGTTCCTCTGCCTTTTTTAAAACAAGCTTGAACATCAGGAAGTTCACAGTTCACATATTGCTGAAGCCTGGCTTGGAGAATTTTGAGCATTACTTTAGTAGTGTGTGAGATGAGTGCAATTGTGCAGTAGTTTGAGCATTCTTTGGCATTGCCTTTCTTTGGGATTGGAATGAAAACTGACCTTTTTCAGTCCTGTGGCCACTGCTGAGTTTTCCAAATTTGCTGGCGTATTGAGTGCAGCACTTTCACAGCATCATCTTTCAGGATTTGAAATAGCTCCACTGGAATTCCATCACCTCCACTAGCTTTGTTCGTAGTGATGCTTTCTAAGGCCCACTTGACTTCACATTCCAGGATGTCTGGCTCTAGATGAGTGATCACACCATCGTGATTATCTGGGTCGTGAAGATCTTTTTTGTATAGTTCTTCTGTGTATTCTTGCCATTGCATGTCTATCAATTGTTTACCACAGTAGTTGTATATTTACCACAATATACAGTCCTTAGCATGCTGATGTCCTGCACTACTTCTTTTTCAAAAAATTATTATTTATCTCTTTTTGGCTGCATTGGTATGTGGGGGCCTTCTCTAGGTATAGACGAGTGGGGCTACTCCTAGTTGCAGTGCATGGGGCTTCTTGTGTTGTGGAGCATGAGCTCTAGATGCAAGGGCTTCAGGAGTTTCAGTTCACAGGCTCTATATCTGTGTATTAAAAAGGATGGCTTGCCACTTTGGGAAGAGAAAAGAGCCATTTCCTAATTGGATCGGTATTAATTTTTATCGGTGCATAACAAATTATCACAAATGTAGAGACATAAAGAGAGAAGGGGGTGGCAGAGGATGAGATGGTTAGATAGTATCACCGACTCAAATTTTTGATGAATTTGAGAAAACTCTGGGAGATGTGAAGGACAGGGGAGCCTGGTATGCTGCAGTTCGTGGGGATGCAAAGAGTCTGACCTGACTTAGCAACTGAACAAAAACAAATGGGACTCAGAGCCTCTCGCTTCTTCAAGGTCAGTAGAAGAGAGACTCTCTCACCTGATTAAGTCAGGCCCACCTCATGCTCTCCCTTTTGATTAATGCAAGTCAGTTGATTTGGGACTTTACTTACAGTGCAAAACTCCTTCATCTCTGTCATACTCTGTTGGCTACAAGCAAGTTTCAGGTCCCATCCATACTCAAGTGGAGGGAATCATACAAGGGCATGAGCTATTGGAAGCTTCCTTAGATGTGTCTGCTACACGATACTAGCTGAAAAAGGGTTTTCTACTAAGAAAAAGAAACACCATGAATTAAAAAAAATATATAAGGCCATTAAATCACTTTCCTGGCTACAGAAGCTCCAAAGTTGTTCCTGTTCAAGCCTTTTCCACCAAGTGACATAAAGGCTACAAAATGAATGGGCATAAATGATAGTGTGGGGCATCAGAGTCTTTTCAATACATAACAGTCATAAGTCTCGCAACCTCTGACTTTTATTAGAAAGCCCATATTCTCCATAATCACATACCAATTATGATAATAAGAGCTAAAGCATGTATAGTGCTTTCTGTGGTCTGGTACCTTAGGTAAACTGGTATGTAATTTCCATGATTAGTCTTAGAAGTAGGTGTTGTTTTGTTTCCCATCCTGTGTTATAGATGAGGAAACTGGATATAGAGTTCAGGTGGACATGCCAGGAGAAGAAGAACCTGGACTGAACCTAGGAAATCTGAACTCAGACCCATCATGCCCTTTGCCTTTCCAAGAGCTGAAGACTGAGCCAGGAGAGGAAATGTGAATCTGGGCATCATCAAGACTTCAGGCAAAAAAATGTCCACTAGCTCAGTGCTGCCTATGGAAATAGGTTTCTCCTGGGTCATTACAAAAACTGTTGACTAATACTCCAAATTCACTGCAGAAGGTGGCTGCAGCCATGAAATTAAAAGACGCTTGTTCCTTGGAAGAAAAACTATGACAGACCTAGACAGCACATTAAAAAGCAGAGACATTACTTTGCCAGCAAAGGTCCATCTAGTCAAAGCTTTGGTTTTTCCAGTAGTCATATATGGATGTGAGAGTTGGACCATAAAGAGAGCCGAGTGCCAAAAGAATGGATGCTTTTGAACTGTAGTGTTGGAGAAGACTCTTGAGAGTCCCTTGGGCTGCAAGGAGCTCAAATCATCAATCCTAAAGGAAATCGGTCCTGAATATTCATTGGAGGGACTGATGCTGAAGCTGAAACTCTAATACTTTGACTATGCAGTGCAAAGAGCTGACTCCTTAGAAAAGACCCTGATGCTGGGAAAGATTGAAGGCAGGAGGTGAAGGGGATGACACAGGATGAGATGGTTGGATGGCATTACCAGCTTGATGGACGTGAGTTTGAGCAAACTCCGGGAGTTTGTGATGGACAGGGAAGCCTGGTGTGCTGCAGTCCATGGGGTTGCAAAGAGTCAGACACGACTGAGCAACTGTACTGAACTGAACACTCACAGAACCAAAGAGAAGAAAGTAGTTTAAAACCCTAAGAAAGCACCCCCCATATGTCCATTTTGTAAGCCACCTTTGGTTGCAGGAGAGTACCACTCACTCAACTGCACTAAAGAAGCTAATGTTCTGTACATACCAGTACATAAGGCATCAAACCACTCACCTAACACACTATTATGTGTGTCAGGCACTGTGCTGTGCACCAGGGACCCAGTGGGGGAAAAGTGTCACAATTCCTCTTCCAGGGACATAACATTCCAGTGCAGGGAGGGCACAGTAGAGAAACAGATACAAATAAAATATCAAGATAACTGTAGGTGTTACACTGAGAATAAGGAAAATGGTGGTTGAGACTGGCACCCACAGATACCACTTCTCTGGACTGAAAAACGAAAGCTTGTAAATCTGTTAAGGGCCGTAGTGAGTGCTTTTAATCTTGAGAAGAAAACCAACAAGTAAACTAATTGAGGAAAAGCCTGATGGACAGAGCAGTCCCCCCTGAAGGCTGAAGTCAGTCCGGCCCTTGCGCATCTTCATGCCTCTCCCAGTCCCAGCTCTTTCCTTTTCCGGATGCTTCCATCCACGGTCACCTTTCTCCTGACCCCACCTCAGTCCAAACAACTGCCAGCTCCCAGAATGAGCACAGTGAACCTCTGGGCTCCCACGTTCTGTCCAGCCAGACGCCATTCATTCCAGGAGCCCAGGGAGCTGAGTTCTACCCATTCCTCTTAGACTGGTCCTGGGGTGTGAACATTGCATAGGTTATTTCATGGATATTGGACTGTGTGGTACAGGCCCTTCTGGGTGTCTCTCACTTCTTTCCTTGGGGAGTGGGGGTCCAAAACTTTCTACCAGACAGGCCATGCCAAGTGGGACCCCAGAAGCAAAACTGGGCTTTCAGCTGAGATGCAGTTAGCTGCAATGTCTTTACCCTGGAACTTTAAAATTAGACATATGCAGTTAAGCACCCCAGAGCCAATTTCTGGGTATCCAGCCAGTCACTAGAAAACATGGAACTGTGTTTTAGGTCTTGCTTCCCTATTTGAAACAGTTCTCTTTATGTCTTCCTTTATTCCCACAGGAACTGCAGTGTCTGCCTTATTCAGACCCTGCTGTCTTTTCTGGCCCCTTGGAATTGGCAACAGGTTTTGGTTCCTAGAAATCTCTTTCTCCTCCAGACTCACCACAACCCAGTCCAGTCCTGAGAGCCCGCCCTAGCTTGGGCCAGCCTGGCCACTGGCCAAGAGGGTGGGATGAAAGCTAGAAAGCTGAGTCAGGTCACTCCAGGTCACCCCAGATCACCTCCTCTGACACACCAAAGGTTCAAATTTACAAGTGAGTCTTAAAAGTTGGGCCCCCAGAAACAGCATTTCTACTCCATTCAAGCTCATTTGTCAGTAGGTAATTAGATCTAAGCTTAGGTCAGGTCATCCATGGGGATGTCAAAGAGCTTTGGTAAGTTTCAGCTACACATGGCAACTCTGCCTCCCTCACCTCTCTGCATTACCACATCCCCGACCAACAGGCCCCGCCCCAGACTTGTCCAGGGAGAGAACCAAGTCTTGCATCACTAACAAGCTGCTCAGGTGCTTCTGACCTGCTGCCCAGAATTACTGTCATTAAAGAAAGATGGCAAGGTATCTGAAAACATCCCCGGCCCCACTCCCCGCAATCTTAAGTGAATTTCTATGGCAACAAGAAGCATATTTCCCAATAATCAAGACTTAACTATGCCATTTCAGGCTTCTAGTTTTGGAATAATTGTCCTGGATAATCCACACAGAGGATAAAAGATGTTCCCAGGAATCTGCTCTGCTCTTCTCATACTTTCTTTGGTGATTTTGGTCAGTAGTCACAAGACCTTGATTTCTGGCCTAGCTTTTCAGACTGAAGGACTCTTCAAAACAAGATGATGAACTTTCAGGGAAAGTAGGCCCCTGAGTGCACTATAATAGGAAAGGAGTGGAGGGCTCTGGTTTTCTTCAGAATTCCTCCTGCTGAAGGCCTCATCAATACAGAGCACTTCAGTGAGGGCTCAGGCAGGACTTTCCAAAGCAAAGCAATTTCCAAAGTTATAAACATGCTGGCTGTTTTGGAAAATGTGAGAATCCTTGGTCACCATCAGTTTGTAATTGTTGAATTTTACAAGTGAGGTTAAAAGGAAGAATTTTGGTAACAGATTCCTCAAATCAAAATAACAAGGACAAAATTATCCCCAATTTGTTATTCTTGATGACATAAACAGAACATGCTGTTTGACAGAAACTCTTTTTAGTCTCTTATTTTCTTCTAAAGGATAGTCTGAATGAGTTTTCTTTTTTTATGTGCTGTGCTGTGTTCCGTTTCGTCAGTCTTGTTGTGACCCTATTGACTGTAGCCTGCCAGGCTTCCCTGTCTATGGAATTCTCTGGGCCAGAATACTGGAGTGGGGAGCCATTCCCTTCTCCAACGATCTTCCCGACTGACCTGGGGATCAAATCCTCATCTCCTGTATCTCCTGCATTACAGGCAGATTCTTTACCTGCTGAGCCATGGGGGAAAACCTATTTTTTTGATGGATTAAATGTATGTTGTTAAAATAAAGCAAATTAAAAGAAAGCATGTATAAAAATAAAACTGAAAAAAAAGATGGGGGAGCCCTCAAATGAGGTCACCATCCGCCTATGTGTAGGCCTCCTAGAAGGACCACCACCATCTTCCAAGTCCACTTCCTCCCTGCCCGCCCACTACACCATGGTCTCTGCAACTGTCAGAAGCACCATTTTACAGCCAATTTTTCTATCCCAAGTGCTTCAAAAGTTTCCTGCCTAGTGAATATCTGGTTTGTGGATTATTTGGCCCCAGACATATGCATTTGCATTTTTCCATGATGATTCGCATTTTTGTCCCTGCCTTTCCCATTTTCCTAATTCCTTTAGGTTATTCCTCTGCTTGTGCTTGGTGTTTATCATATTTCTCCACTCAGAATCATCTGTGAATTTCATTTTAAAGCCCTTGTTACTCCCTGAGGCTGTTACTACAGACAGGTCGGAGTGAGATGGGAGGGAAGGCCACTTCTCCTATGTACCCCCAGAGCCCACCCTCTGGACCCAGCCCAGCGTCCTGAGGGCTGTTTCCTTCCACCCAGCACATTTTTCCATCCGTGTGACAGAATGGCAGCCAATATGATCTACCTTCATTTAATGCCACGTCTCAGGACCCTTTATTAACTGTCACACTTCAGAATTCACAAATAGAACAGCTGTTACTGTCAGTTTTTATGCTGGGGTCACAACCCCCCAGAAAGGGTTTGCCTTCACCTCCAGAGCCACGTGGGAGATTGTTGTCAGTTTAATATGTTCAATATGGAAACACAATCCTCTCTCTCCAGCCCTGTGGGGAATCACATTCCATTCTGTATCTCCAAATTGTTCCAAGGGTACCCTTCACTCTTCTTTTACTGCTGTACAGAATAAGCAATCTCCCTTCAGGAGAGTCAGCGGGGAACCAAAGTCTTTCAGTCCTTCTAAAATTACTTCAAAATTGGTCTGTCGTCTTTCCCTCCACCACTGAGCCCCTGAGTTCTCACTTCATGCAGAGTCCTGCTGATCAAGACATAACTTTGCCAACTGGCAAAGCCTAGTTCCATGTAGGTCTTGGAAAGCAGGTAAAGGTTTGAAATCAGGATGCTCAAGAAAAAGTGGCAAATTAGATTTTAAAATGAGATTTGTGGGTAGAAGGAGCCCTGGAGAGAGTTCTCTGCCTGAACTAGCTTCTGACATCATCCACCTCTGTGGGTCTGGCCAATTGCTCCATCTGCTTGATCCAATTTCCTCAGTCTTATGGTAAGAGATGAGAACTTGAGAGTCTAAGGCCATGTCCAGAGACAGATCTATGAGTGTATCTGAAGAACTGCACAGAGTCCAGAAAAGAAAGTGTCCTTCCCAATGGATGTTCTTACTGCAGAGGCAATTACTGTGGGACTGAGAGCTGAGGGTCCTTAAGAACTACAGAGGTCATTTTAAAATGGCCGTCTGAATCACATTTACCGAGAGACTTCTTTTTATAGCATCACCAAGAAGATAGGCTCCAAGCCAGGACTCGCTAAAACTGTGAAGCATAGGGTTTGTCTCTATTTCTTTGCATGACGGCTTTTTAAAGGATTTGCTCACATTGCTCTCACACTCTTTCTCCTTGGGTAGTTGGGGTAAGGTTGCAGGCATGGGCTTCTATCCTATGATCTAGTAGGAAGCACTTCATCCAGGTGCTTACAAGTGAGACAAAATGTCACCTCCCTAGAGTACTTTCATTCATTGGAATACTCAGATCAGCACTCCTTCAGGTACCATTTTATCTATTCATTCTCGAATATTAAGGACCAGGCACAGTCATAAACACTGGGTACACAAAGATGAAGAGATAAAGTGCCTACCCTCAAAGAGTTCACTCTTTAGCAGGTAAATCAAATAAAGAAATCAAGAGAAATCAAGTTCTCTTGTGGCCCAGGCGATAAAGAATGCCTGCAATGCAGGAGATCCTGGGTTCGATCTCTGGGTTGGGCAGATCTCCTGGAGAAGGGAATGGCAATCCACTCCCATATTCTTGCCTGGACAATTCCATGGACAGAGGAGCCTGGCGGGTTATAGTCCATGGGGTCACAAAGAGTTGGATACAACTGAGTGACTTTCACTTTCAAGTAAGTGAACAGGAAACTGTAACAAGAGTGACTTGTAAGATTTTTTGATGGGATGATCACATAGCTTGCAGTACAAGCCAGGACATTTTTTAAAAAGCCATGGTGTTAACTAATATATCTAAAGAAATGCACATACCAGGTCCATCATGGGTGAATTAGCCTATACGGTCAACCCCGCTAATGAGAAAGTGTTGCTATTAAGCCCGCTTATGTCACCACTGAGACAGGGCCACATGTGACTCAGGTAAGATCCCCCTGCCCCACTGACCAGAGAACTGGGGGACCCTGACACAAAATCAGCAGCAATTTGCAACTGACCGGCGAGGATTTTCTGTAAACAATGCTCCTTTCCTTCCTCCCCTCCTCCCTCCCTCCCTTCCCTCCCAGGGGCTCCCCAGGAGAAGTGGTTATTAGGAGAATTGTCACACAAAGAGCATTAGTGTTCCAGGTGTCTATTCTATGAGAGAATAACTTGCTGGGTCCCTTGTAAGTCTCTGTCCTCAGAATCCATTGGCCTGATCTCTCTTCGTGTAATTTTAATTTCAGTTCAGTTCAGTTGCTCAGTCCTGTCCGACTCTTTGTGACCCCATGAATCACAGCACACCTGTGCTCCCTGTCCATCACCAACTCCCAGAGTTCACTCAGACTCACATCCATTGAGTCAGTGATGCCATCCAGCCATCTCATCCTCGGTCGTCCCCTTTTCCTCCTGCTCCCAATTCCTCCCAGCATCAGAGTCTTTTCCAATGAGTCAACTCTTCGCATGAGGTGGCCAAAGTACTGGAGTTTCAGCTTTAGCATCATTTCTTTCAAAGAACACCCAGGGCTGATCTCCTTTAGAATGGACTGGTTGGATCTCCTTGCAGTCCAAGGGACTCTCAAGAGTCTACTCCAACACCACAGTTCAAAAGCATCAATTCTTCGGTGCTCAGCTTTCTTCACAGTCCAACTCTCACATCCATACATGACCAAATGGAAAAACCATAGCCTTGACTAGCTGGACCTTTGTTGGCAAAGTAATGTCTCTGCTTTTGAATATGCTATCTAGGTTGGTCATAACTTTCCTTCCAAGGAGTAAGCATCTTTTAATTTCATGGCTGCAGTCACCATCTGCAGTGATTTTGGAGTTTACTTCACTGTAAAGTCCTTAAACTGCCACTCATGGACTCACTCCTCCCAAAATGTATTACAAGTGAAATTGTTTTATAATGAACTTCTTCTTTCATCTAGGTCTTCCACATCATTTTGACTTTAATACTATATGCTTTCATGATTGTATATGATTGTATGAGTTTTACTGTAGAAAATTATTTTTCTGCACCATTAACCCAAGTCCAGGTCTGCCCACCCACCCCCTCCTCTGCTTTTTTTGTTTGTTTGTTTTGGCCAGGTAGTTATGTTCAGGAATTTTTTTAAAGGTTGGATTTAAGCTTATTTGTAATCAAGATGCTCTTTTTCCTATACCTCATTGCTCAAGATGCTAGATCTTTGGAAAGAGTTTACTCCTTAGCTCTATGATTCAATATACATTATAGAAATAATCACACCATGGGGTATCAAAGAGTGAGACATTACTTAGCAACTAAACACCACCACCACCACTCCCTGAAAACTTCTCTCTAGAATAACTGAAGCCTCGTGGCCTGGGAGGGCCCAAGGCAGCCAGTTGTCTACCAGGCTAAGCCCTCCACACAACAGTCACTTTCAGCTTCCATCCAGAGGTATACTTAGAACTTGGGGAGAAAACAGATTGCTTTTGCTTGTGATCTACATTCATCCCTAGCTACATCAGTCAGAAAAATATCTCCTCTGTGATAATGGATATCATAGTGGGAGTCTCATCTGTCCTGATAGTAATTACCTCAAATGACTAATATAAAAACCAAGTCAACAATTGCTTAGTTGATAAATAACTCCACAACTTAAAAAGTCAAATATATGCCTACAGCAGAAGTCATTTTCTATCATGAACAACTGTTGAGAAAGGACCAGGACTATAATAGGCTTAGAATTTTTTAAGACTCCCAGTCAAGAAACTACAGTAAATCACACACCTAAGGAGGGAGCAATAGAAGAGGGTCCACTGGAACCAAGAAAATGATAAGTATCTCCTGCTCACCCTGTTTCCTCAACATTGTATCAATATGAGAGGTCCCAACCAGCATAAAAGACAAATTTAAAAATGAGAAGTACAAGATATGGAAAGGAAAAAGACTTTCATTCTTGACAGATGATATTATTTTCTAAGTAGAAGAGTCAAACGGTTTTATAGACAAAAACATTGGCATAGATAGAGAACAACAAACTTGCAAGTTAAAAACTAATATGCAAACAAAATCTGTTATATCCTCTACTCTAACGGCAGCAAATTGGACATTTTAATTTAAAAAAAAAAAAACAGTAAGTGTAGTTTTAGTAAAAGATCCCATGAATAATAGTAACAAAAATTATAAGGTAAACAGAATATATTAACATAAGATGGATAAAACTTTACGGAAAGCTTATGACATTTTAAAAACAAGAAAAAAAGTTCTAAATAGAGAGAGATGCTAGTCATAGTAGGGAAGCTTTTATATCTTTAGGATAATAATTTTGCTCAGGTCTATCTACAAATTCAATGCAATTCCAAACACTATCTTGTTATTATTTGTGTAAATTGACAAGCTGATTGCATAATAAAACTCTTGATGAATAGCGAGAACAATTTTGAAGAAAAAGAATAAAAACAATTCTTACTGTAAAACTACAGTAATTGAAACAGGGTTAGCTCAGCACAGCAAAGGAATAGACTGACATCTATATAGAAACTTTGTGAATGTCAGAGGTGGCAAGAGCAGTCAATGGAGAAAGAATAAACTATTTAACAAATAATGCTAGGATAATTAATTATTTCCATAGAATAAAATAATTAAAATTAGCTTCCTAGGCAAAAATAAATCCCATATGAATTAAAATTTTAGGTATTGAAACAAAAGAACATAAAACTTTTAGAAGCACATAAAAAATATATCTTTGTAACATTGGAGAAAGGAAGGATTTCTTCTTACACAAGGCACAAGTACCAACCATTGAAGGAGAATGGATAAATTTAGCTATAATAAAGTTAAAAACTTTAGGGTGAAAAAACAAACAACATTTATTTAAAAGACAAGCCACAAATTAGGAGAAGATATTTCCTACTCTTAAAACCAAAAAGGAACTAGCATTCAGAATACAATTAATGATATATATTATATAAAATTCATATATAAATACTGATGTTTCAAGTCAATAATAACAAAGAAAAAATATAAGCAAAGGATATGAGCAGAAAATTTACAAAGAAGAAATCTGAACAGCCAATAAGCATATGAAAACATAAATAAAATATTATTTCATACCCATCACATTGGAAAAAATGTAAGTCTTACAACACATGTTGGCAAGGATGTGGGGAAACAAGATGTCATATAGCCCTGGTGAGAGTATAAATATCTACAAGCACTTTGGAGAGCAATTTTGCATTATCTAGAAAAACTGAAAATAAATACTCTGCCACCAAGTAATTTTGCTGCTAAGTAATTACCTTATGTAAACTCTTACACATGTGCTCAAGGAGACATCTACATAGTGTGTTGTTGTGAAGTTATTTTTAATAGCAAAGTATTGGAAACTATTTAAAATACCATCAACAGTGAATGGCTAAACAAACTGTGGTATATTTATATAATGGAATACTAAGCCACTGTTAAAATGAGTGAATAAATAATTCCATAGGCAGTAATGTAACTAAACCTGGAAAATATAAATTTCAGCAAAAATAAAGAAATTTATAGTATACTACTTGTATATATTAAAATAATTCAAAACAATATTATATATTGAAAATATATACTAGTTTAAAGACTAGTTATTTCTGGGGAGGGAAGAAATGTTAGTTTATTAACTATTAAGTTTCATTGCATTTAAATAAAAAATCTGAATCAAATATAGCAAGGTATTAACATCTGTTAAATCTGGGTATTAGATACATACATATTTGTAATTTTTGTGTGTGTAAGGAACATTTTTGTAACTTAAGCAAAAATATTAAACATAAATATTAAATAAAGGAACAGATCAATACGTGAATAAATTAATGATGAATGAGCTCCCCAGATATTGTGGCATATTATACAAAGTGAGTGAGTGACTGAAAGTCACTCAGTCATATCTGAGTCTTTGCAAACCCCATGGACTCTAGCCCACCAGGCTCCTCTGTCCATGGAATTTTCCAGGCAAGAATACTAGGGTGGGTAGTGTTTCCCTTCCCCAGGGGATCTTCCTGACCCAGGGATCAAACCCAGGTCTCCCACATTGCAGGCAGATTCTTTACCGTCTGAGCAACCATGGAAGAATTACACAGAGTGGTAAAATATTACAGCTGCAAGCACCATTAGCAAGTATTTAATCTGACTCCACATTTGGCACGTGTGGAAATTGACACCTAGAGAAATTAAGTGACCTTGAAGCCACTGTAGCAGCCAGATTTGGAACTCAGGCTTTCCAACTTGAAGTCCATGACTCCTTTCCAACATGCCTTGGGTACCTATCAATGCCACCTTCATTAGAAGATGCAAAGAATTACAAGTTTCAGAAATGGTATAGAGAAGCCCTACTGTCCCCAGTTAACCAAGAGTCATTCCCTAAAGGTCTTCCAATGTAAAGAGTAACATTTATAAATATTCTGAGAGAACTACATAGCTTGTTTACATTATGGCTTCATCTCAAACCCTAGGATAATCTCTTCTAATTGTCCATTATGGGCAAACATAGAAAGAAATATAAATATCTCAAAGAAGAGCTGACTGGGACTATAAGAATCCTGCTGACAACCTGGTTGATAGAATAGCACACTACTCATCTTACTCATCTTTCTGAAGGTGAGGTCTCCTCTGGACTCCATCATGTCAATAACACTTACTATCCCTTCTCAAATCACCATGCATTTTGGTTTCCTGAGCAACATTCAGATGCCCTGATGCAGGGAATTCAGTGGCAGAATCTGATGAGAGTGAACTTCCTCATTTATTCTTGTCATCCTCTCTCCATCTAGTTTATGAATGAAGCCATGGATAACCATGGATAAAGTCTACATTATCTGAATTGAAGACTGGGTTTCAAAGTCCTTTCTAGTGCCCAGTGCTTTACTGTAATTAACAAAAGTAGGTAATTTTATTGAAAGCTCACTAAGGGCTTAGACATTGTTTTATGCACTTTTTGATTGTTAGCTCATTTAATCATCACAGAAGCCTTGGGAGGTGGATATAATAATTACCATCATTTTAAAATCATCTATATCCAGAATAAGTTAAGAGATAAACAAAAGAAGATATAAAATATACCAAAACAGTAAATGTTAGAAGAGGAAGCAAAATGTAGGGTTGTTAAAATGTGTTTGAACTTAAGAGATCAGCAACTTAAACTAATCATGTATAATACATGAATCGCTATATATAAACTCCATTGTAAACTCAAGCCAAAAATCTATAATTGATACACACACAACAAGAAAGGAATCCAAATATAATGCTAAGGATAGTTAACAAATAACAAAGGAGGAAAGCAAATGAAAAAGAATAAAAAAGAACTACAAAACAATACCAAAACAATTAACAGCATTGCAATAAGAACAAATCAATCAATCATTAAACACAAAATGGATTAAATGCTCCAACTGAAAGACAAAGAGAGGCTGATGGATACAAAAACCAGACTCACATATATGCTTCGTACAAGAGACATACAGACTAAAAGTATGGTGACAGAAAAAAGTATTCTATGCAAATTTAAATGAAAAGAAAGCTGAGGTAGCAATACTTACATCAGACAAAATATACTTTAAACAAAGACACTAACCAGAAACAGAGAAGAACATTACATAATGATCAGGGACTAATTCAACAAGATATAACAATTGTAAATATATATGCACCCAATATAGAAGCACCTAAATATATCAAGCAAAATTAACAGACATAAGGGAGAAACTGACAGTAACACAATAATGGTACAGTTCACTTATATCAATTAAAAATCATCCAGAGAGAATCTAAGGAAACATTGCCCTTAAATGACATATCAAACCAGATGAACTTAAGAGACCTCTATAGGACAATTCAATCCCAAAGCAAGTAGAATACACATTCTTTTCAAGTGCACATGGGATATTCTCCAAGATAAATCATGTTAGGTCACAAAAAATTGTTTCAGTAAATTTGAGACAACTGAAATCATATTGAGCATCCTTTCCGACCACAAAACTATGAAACTGAAGTAAACTACAAGAAAAAAAAAACCTGAAAAAAACCACAAAAAACATGAAGACTAAACAGTATATTCCTAGCAACCATGGATCACTGAAGAAACCAAAGGAGAAATAAAAAATACCTGGAGACAAATGAAAATGAAAACACAACCATCCAAAATCTATGGGGTGAGCAAAAACAGGCCTAGGAGGGAAGTTTACAGTGATACAAGCCTCAGAAAATAAGAAAAATCTTAAATAACCTAACCTTGTACCTAAAGGAAATAATAAAAGAAAAACAAACAAAATCCAAAGTTAGTAGAAGGAAAGAAATCATAAAGATCTGAGCAGAAACAAATGAAACAGAGATTAGAAACAATAGAAAAGATCAATGAAACTAAAAGCTGGTTCTTTGAAAAGATAAACAAAATTGATAAACTGTCAGCCAGGCACATAGAGAAAAAGAGAGAGCATCCTAACCAATGAAATCAGAAATGAAAAGAGAAGTTATAACCTATAGTACAGAAATATAAAGGATCAAAAGAGATTACTATAAGCAATTCCGTTCAGTTCAGTGGCTCAGTTGTGTCCAACTCTTTTTGACCCCATGAATCGCAGCACGCCAGGCCTCCCTGTCCATCACCAACTCCCAGAGTTCACTCAAACTCGCATTCATTGAGTCAGTGATGCCATCCAGCCATCTCATCCTCTGTTGTCCCCTTCTCCTCCTGTCCCCAATGCCTCCCAGCATCAGTCTTTTCCAATGAGTCAACTCTTATCATGAGGTGGCCAAAGTACTGGAGTTTTAGCTTTAGGATAATTCCTTCCAAAGAACACCCAGGACTGATCTCCTTTAGAATGAACTGGTTGGATCTCCTTGCAGTCCAAGGGACTCTCAAGAGTTAAGCAATTATATGTCCATAAAATAGAAAATCTAGGAGAAATGGACAAATACTTAGAAAGGTACAATCATCCAAGCCTGAACCAGGAAGAAATAGATAATATGAACAGACCAATAACTAGTAATGAAACTGAATTAGTAACTAAAAAAAAAAAAAATAACTCCAACAAACAAAAGTCCAGAACCAGATAGCTTTACAAGTGAATCCTACCAAACACTTAAAGAAGAATTAAGACCTACCCTCCTCACACTAGTTTAAAAAAATTGAAGAGGAAAGAATGCTTTTGAACTCCTATGAGGCCAGTATCAACCTATAACCCAAACTGGACAAAGACATCACCAAAAAGTAAATCACTGGTCAATATCACTGATGAACATAGATGCAAAATCCCTCAAACTGGTGCAACTATTATAAAAAACAATATGGAGATTCCTCAAAAAATTAAAAATAGAACTACCATGCTGCTGCTGCTGCTGCTGCTAAGTCGCTTCAGTCGTGTCCGACTCTGTGTGATCCCAGAGATGGCAGCCCACTAAGCTCCCCCGTCCCTGGTTTTCTCCAGGCAAGAACACTGGAGTGGGTTGCCATTTCCTTCTCCGATGCATGAAAGTGGAAAGTGAGAAGTGAAAGTGAAGTCACTGAGTTGTGTCTGACTCCTAGAGACCCCATGGATTGCAGCCTACCAGGCTCCTCCATCCATGGGATTTTCCAGGCAAGAGTACTGGAGTTGGTTACCACTGCCTTCTGCAGAACTACCCTGCGATCCAGCAATTCAAATTCTGGGTATGTTTCCAAAGAAAATAAAAACACTAACTAGAACATATATATGCATCCCTATGTTTACTTTAGCATTATTTACAATAGCTAAGATATGGAAGCAATCTAAGTGCCCGTCATCAATGGATAAAGGAAACGCAGTGTTATAAGTACAATGGAATAGTTTTGTTGTTCAGTTGCTCAATTGTGTCTGACTCTTTGCAACCCCATGGACTGCAGTAGGCCAGGCTTCCCTGTCCTTCACCATCTCCCACAGTTTGCTCAAACTCATGTCCATTGAGTTGGTGATGCCATCTAACCATCTCGGCCTCTGTCAATGGAATATTACTCAGCGAAAAAGAGAGCGAAATCTTGCATTTGCAAAAACAGGGATGGATCTAGAGGATATTAGATCAGAGAGAAAAAGAAATATCATATGATTTCACTTATATATGGAACCTAAAAAAACAAATGGACAAACAAAACAAAACGGGAACAGAGTTACAGATACAGAGAACAACAGGTGGTTGCCAGAAGGGAAGTTGGTGGGGGGAGGGAAGAAATAAGTGATAGAGAGGCACAAGTTTCTAGTTATAAAATAATGAATCTTAAGCCTGAGAGATACAGTATGGGGTACAGTCAATAACTACATGACATCTTTGTATGGTTACATATGTCGCTGGACTTATTGTGGTTGATCATTTTGAAAAATACAGAAATATCAAATTGTTAACATAGTTAACAGGAATTAACACAGTATTGTAGGTCAAATACACTTCAAAAATAAACTCATAGAAAAAGAGATCAAATTTGTGGTTACTGGGGATAATGAGTTGGAAAAACTGAATGTAGGCTGTCAAAAGGTACAAACTTCCAGTTGTAAGATAAATAAGTACTAGGAATGTAGCTAACGCCATGATTAATATAATAAATATTGCTGTATGTTATACATGAATGCTGTTAAGAGAGTAAATCCTAAGAATTCTCATTACAGGAAAAAAAATTTGTTTATATTTAAAAAATTTTGTATCTGTATGAGTTAATGGATGTTCACTAAACTTATTGTGATACTCATTTCATGATGAAGGTAAGTCAAATCATTATGCTGTAACCTTAATCTTACACAAAAAATATCTCAATAGAATGGGAAGAAATAGGCAGCAAAGTGCTATAACATAAACACAAGCCATAATGGTATAAGTAAAAATATATCAGTTATCTCTACTATGAATGGCCCGACAATGAAAATCCTTTAAAAGACAGAGATTGCTTTGTCTAGTATGACCATTTTAACATTATTAATTCTTCTAATCCAAGAGCATGGGATATCTTTTTTTTGGGTATCATCTTCAGTTTACTTAATCAGTGTTCTTTAGTTATCAGAGTATAGGTCTTTTATCTCTTAGTTAAATTTATTCCCAAGTATCTTATTCTTTTCAGTGAAATTCTAGATGGAATTTCTTTAATTTCTATTTCTGATAGTCATTATTTATGTAAAGAAAAGAAACATATTTACATATATTAATCTTGTATCTTATAAATTTACCAAATTCATTGATCAGTTTTAATAGTTTTTTGGTGGAGACCTTAGGGTTCTATGTAAAGTATCATGTCATCTGCAAATAGTGACAGTTTTACTTCTTCTCTTCCAATCTGGATGCCTTCTTTTTCTCTTTATTGTCTGATTTTTTCTGGCTAGGAATACCATATTAAATAGAAGCAGTGAGTCTTATTCCTAAATTTAGAGGAAAGGCTTTCAGCTTTTCACCACTGAATAGGATCTTAGCTATAGATATTTTGTAATTGCCCTTTATTAGGTTGAGATATGTTTCCTCTGTACCCATGTTGATGAGATTTTTTTTTTTGTCACAAATGCATGTTGAATTTTGTTAAAAGTTTTTCTGTGTCTACTGAGATGATCATATAATTTTTATCCTTCTTTTTGCTAATGTGGTGTGTCACATTGATTGATTTGTGAATACAGAACTATCTTTGAATCTCTGGAATAAATCCCACTTGATCATGGTGCATAATACTTTTACATATTGTTGGATTCAACCTAATGTTTTTTTGATCTTTGCATCTATATTCACTGAAGTTGTTGGCCTTAATTTTCATTTTTGTAGTGTCTTTGTCTGGTAGGGTAATGGTGCCTTCATAGAATGAATTTGGGTGTTTCATCCTCTTTAATTTTTTGGAAAAGTTTGAGGAAAGCTATTAACTCTTCTTTATGTGTTTTATAGAATTTCCCTGTGAATCTGTCTAGTCTTGGACTTTTGCTAGCTGGGAGGTCTTTTATAGTTACAGAAAAGCAAAAATAAATAAATGGAGACTATTTAAACTTAAAAGCTTCTGCACAGCAAAGGAAACCATCAACCAAAAGATAATCTGCTGAATGGAAGAACATATTTGCAAATGATATGACTGACAAGGGATTAATATTAAATACATAAATATTAATAGCATGTACAACTCAATATAAAATTAATAAATGACCCAATCAAAAAATGGACAGAAGGTCTGAATAGACATTTTTTTCAAAGAAGACACAAAGATGGATAACAGGAATGAAAAAATGCTCAACACTGCTAATTTTTAAAGAAATGCAAATCAAAACTACAATGAGGTATCGCCTCAGAGTGGTGTGTGTGTGTGTATTGTGTATACACATAATGAAGTATTACTCAGTCATACAAAAGAATGAAATTCTGCCATTTGTGGCAATTTTTAATGGACCTACAGAATATTATGCTTAGTTAAATAAGTCAAAGGAAGACAAATATTGTATGATATCACTTGTATGATGTGGAATCTAAAAATTAAAACAAACAAATGTATATAGCAAAACGGAAACAAATTCACAAACATAGAAAACAAACTAATGGTTACCAGGGCAGACAGGAAAGAGGATGGGGGCAAGTTAGGGCTATGGAATTAAGAGATACAAACTACTACGTATACATAGATAAGCAACAAGGATATATTGTATAGCACAGAGGATTATAGCTATTATTTTGTAATAACTTTTAATGGAGTATGATATATAAAAATAGTGAATCTCTATGTTATAAACATGAAATATTATAATACTGTAAATCAATTATACTACAATAAAAAATAAGGGATTAAATAAAAAGAAAAGTTGAACATACTATCCACAGCATATAGGTTGAAACGAATAGTGAGACTGACTACCCTTAATGCCAAAAATTTGAAAATATAGACAGTATGCATGCTTTTATAGGAAAACATAATTTATTGACCTTGACTCAAGGAATAGGTAATCAGAAGAAACCTATAAATCATTGTTTTTTCCTGGAGCTCACTGGTGACTATATTAAAGTTGCAGAATACAAAAATAATATTCATAAATCTGTTGCATTTCTGTACACTAACGACAAATTATCAGAAAGAAATTAAGAAAACAATAAAATTTACAATTGCATCAAAAAGAATAAAATACCTAAGAATATACCTAACAAAGGAGGTAAAACATGTATACTTGGAAAACTACAAGACACTGAGGAAAGAAGCTGAAGTTGACGCAAATGGATGGAAAGATATGCCTTGTTCATGGACTGGAAGCAATAATACTATCACAATGGCTATACTACCAAAGGCAATCTTAATCCATAAGCTTAAAAGACACTGAATCATTACTAAGAACCTCTAACAAACATCACATCTAATGTGCGAATGTTAGACACATTCTCTTTAAAGTTAGTAATATGACCAAAGTGCTCGTTATCAGAGCTTCTATTCAAAATTTTATTGGAGGTTCAAGACAGCGTAGTGAGATGAAAAAAAGAAAAGAGATATAAAGATTGATACGGAAGAAATAATTATATAATTTGAAGACATTATAAGAGTTTACATTCAAAATTCAAGAGAACCTATAAACAACTACCACCGAGAGGTTACTGTCACTCCTATAAATTAATGGGTATCAATTAAAAAAAGTGTTTGAACTCATTCAAAATAGCAATAAAATCTACAAGGCTTATAAATTTTGGAAGCCAACTAGATGTGAACCAGTAGACAATAATTAAATACTTGAAAGTGAAAGAGGAAAGTGAAAAAGTTGTCTTAAAACTCAACATTCAGAAAATGGAGATCATGGCATCCAGTCTCCTCACTTCATGGCAAATAGATGGGGAAACAGTAGAAACAGTGGCTGACTTTAATCTTTTGGGCTCCAAAATCACTGCAGATGGTGATTGCAGCCATGAAATTAAAAGACGCTTACTCCTTGGAAGGAAAGTTATGACCAACCTAGACAGCATACTAAAAAGCAGAGACATTACTTTATCAACAAAGGTCTGTCTAGTCAAGGCTATGGTTTCTCCAATAGTCATGTATGGATGTGAGAGTTGGACCATAAAGAAAGCTGAGCACTGAAGAACTGATGCTTTTGAACTGTGATGTTGGAGAAGACTCTTGAGAGTCCCTTGGACTGCAGGGAGATCCAAACAGTCCATCCTAAAGGAGATCAGTCCTGGGTATTCATTGGAAGGACTGATGTTGAAGCTGAAACTCCAATACTTTGGCCACCTGATGGGAAGAACAGACTCATTTGAAGAGACCCTGATGCTGGGAAAGTTTGAGGGCAGGAGGAGAAGGGGACGACAGAGGAT
This sequence comes from Oryx dammah, assembly GCF_014754425.2. Classification (NCBI taxonomy): domain Eukaryota; kingdom Metazoa; phylum Chordata; class Mammalia; order Artiodactyla; family Bovidae; genus Oryx; species Oryx dammah. The sequence continues at coordinate 68,117,044 of NW_024070210.1, read as the reverse complement.
GAGATTGTTGGACATGAGTTTGGGTGAGCTCCGGGAGCTGGTGATGGACAGGGAGGCCTGGTGTGCTACAGTTCATGGGGTCACAAAGAGTCGGACATGACTGAGCAACTGAATTGTACTGAAAAATCATACTTTTGAATATAATTCAACAGTTAATGAGAAAGAATTAAAGTATATCAAGGCTGAAAAAGTTATCTGAAAAATTTTTTGAGTGAAAATACCAGCTTTCAGAATATCTGCAGTTTGATTCTATTTTTGCAAATTAAAAAGTGCACAAAATAATGACATCTATTGCAAGTGGACATAGGCTGTGAAAGTATTAAACATGGGTGGCAAAGATACCATACCAACTTCAGGATGGAGGTTACCTCTTGGGAGGAACAGAATGAGAATTGGACTCAACAATAATACTTCTTTCTGAAGCAAATTAAGCAAAATGATACATTTTTCTAAATCTGAAGAATAGGCAGCAGGGTGTTTGTTTTATTAGTGTTATATGTTTAATTCATTGCATATTTACATTTAAAAAATGTAAAAAGTGAATTGTTATTGCTGTTTGATAGTATCCCACTCTTTGGGACCATGGACCGCAGCAAGCCAGGGTTCCCTGTCCTTAACCATTTTCTGGAGTTTGTTCAAATTCATATCCATTGAGTCAGCGATGCTATCCAACCATCTCGTCCTCTGTCATCCCCTTCTCTTCCCGCCTTCAGTCTTTCCCAGCATCAGGGTCTTTTCCAATGAGCCAGTTCTTTGCATCAGCTGGCCATGGTATTGGAGCTTTGGCTTTAGCATCAGTCCTTTCAATGAAAATTCAGGACTGATTTCCTTAAGATTGACTGGTTGGATTTCCTTGCAGTCCAAGGGACTCTCAGGAGTCTTCTCCAATACCACAGTTGAAAAAAAAAGTGAATAGGAGGTGAAGAAAGGCACATAAAGTAGATTGTGAGCACTCTAAGGCAGTCCAGCCATGACCAAGAGCAGAGAAATGCTGTGCTTTCTAAATGGAGAGGTGGTAGAATAGGAAGTTGATGTACAGGTCCCTTACCAGGGTTGTCCCAGACTTCTTGTGACTGCTTTATTCTAGCAGCAGTGATGACCTTGCTGCAAAATTACTCAGCTGCTTTTAATCATCAGGGTAAAAGATTCTGCCCATTTATCCAAAACACACACAATGAGGAAATTCAAATAGCTACATATTCCTTTGAGATATTATAAAATAAAGTAAAAATATCTACTGAATCATTTAAGAAGCATTAAATCATGATTGGTAGAACAAGTGTTGATTATTGTGTTATAATTCTTCAAAAGTTAACAATTCTTAGTTATTCCCAGAACAGAGCTTCATTCTTAACACTTGAGTTTACTGTAATTTCATCCTGTTTCAAGGAACCTGATAATGGTTTCTGAGTTGCCTTTTGTTTCAATTATTATCTTGGTGATCTCCAAATCACACTAATCAGCAGGAATCTGGGAGAAAGCCCTCATTCTAAATCTGAAAAGGAAAATTTTCTTATGATAACATGTTTATGCTATTGATTGTAGAGTCAGTTAATACAATCTTTTTGGCAAGATAATTTGGCAAGGCCAATTAAAAATTAAAATGTATATGACATTTAAATATTTCTATTTCCAGAAATCTGCAGCAGTTAGAACTGGACATGGAACAACAGACTGGTTCCAAATAGGAAAAGGAGTACGTCAAGGCTGTATATTGTTACCCTGCTTATTTAACTTCTATGCAGAGTACATCATGAGAAACGCTGGACTGGAAGAAGCACAAGCTGGAATCAAGATTGCTGGGAGAAATATCAATAACTCAGATATGCAGATGACACCACCCTTATGGCAGAAAGTGAAGAGGAACTAAAAAGCCTCTTGATGAAAGTGAAAGAGGAGAGTGAAAACGGCCTAAAGCTCAACATTCAGAAAACGAAGATCTTGGCATCCGGTCCCAACACTCCATGGGAAATAAATGGGGAGACAGTAGAAACAGTGTCAGACTTTATTTTTTTGGGCTCCAAAATCACTGCAGATGGTGATTGCAGCCATGAAATTAAAAGACACTTACTCCTTGGAAGAAAAGTTATGACCAACCTAGATAGTATATTGAAAAGCAGAGACATTACTTTGCTGACTAAGGTCCGTCTAGTCAAGGCTATGGCTTTTCCTGTGGTCATGTATGGATGTGAGAGTTGGACTGTGAAGAAAGCTGAGCACCGAAGAATTGATGCCTTTGAACTGTGGTGTTGGAGAAGACTCTTGAGAGTCCCTTGGACTGCAAGGAGATCCAACTAGTCCATTCTGAAGGAGATCAGCCCTGGGATTTCTTTGGAAGGAATGATGCTAAAGCTGAAACTCCAGTACTTTGGCCACCTCATGTGAAGAGTGGACTCATTGGAAAAGACTCTGATGCTGGGAGGGATTGGGGGCAGGAGGAGAAGGGGACGACAGAGGATGAGATGGCTGGATGGCATCACTGACTCGATGGACGTGAGTCTGAGTGAACTCCGGGAGTTTGTGATGGACAGGGAGGCCTGGCGTGCTGTGATTCATGGGGTCTCAGGGAATCGGACACGACTGAGTGACTGAACTGGACTGACCTGAACCTTCAGAGATACCTTCATATGTGCATAAAGCTAACCATTGAAAAGAAATTCTTTTAAAAAAGATATCTGTTACAATACCTTAGGAAGCATCCTTGATCATACAGTTGTTTGTAAGTTCAGTAAGTTGGAAATAGTGCCAAAGGTATACCAGGAAGGGAATGGATGTTATGACACATCTATGCTATGTAATGAAATGTCAGTTAAAAATAAATGAGATAGGTCTCCTTATATAGAGATACAAGTTCAACTTCTAAGATACATTGCTAAGTAAGAAAAAGAAGTCATGGAGTAATACATGTAATATGACCCAATTAATGCAAAAATCCCAAACCTATAGATGTGCAAATACAAAATATACACATATGTAAATTGATGGAAAAGCTTTTAGCTCAAACTGTTAATAGTGGTTACTTTTGAGAAAAGAGTTTCAGATGGTGAGATGTGTTAAAATAAATATTTAATATATAAAATATATTAAAATTTACATATTAATATTTAAATATATAGTCTAAATATTTATTAACTCATACGTTTTTGCATTTTTGGAGACTGCTTAAATTCTCAAAGTATATTGAATACAGATTCTACTGTCTTTGAAACTCACTGCTGACATACTGCTTTCACAAATACATTATAAAAATGCTTTCATTTTTTTTCTCTAATCAAAGTTTTCTAATAAAGATTATGCATGTTTACTGTGGAAAATTCAAAAATACGAAAAAGAGGAGAAAAGAGAATGAAAATCAATTGTGATCTTATCATAATGTGTTGAAGCTTTTTCTTCTTCAAAGGATATAGTTGAGATCATAATATCTATGCAATTTTTATTGAGACTTTTTTAGTTAGCACATAAATATTTACCTGTGTCATTAAAAGCTGTTCCAAAACAGAGTCACATGAATTCCTTATCATTTACTCAAACATTCCCCACTGTCTAAGGTTTGATTCAGTTCAGTTCAGTTCAGTCGCTCAGTCGTGTCCGACTCTTTGCGACCCCATGAATCGCAGCATGCCAGGCCTCCCGGTCCATCACCAACTCCCAGAGTTCACTCAAACTCATGTTCATCGAGTTGGTGATGCCATCCAGCCATCTCATCCTCTGTCGTCCCCTTTTCTTCCTGCCCCCAATCTCTCCCAGCATCAGAGTCTTTTCCAATAAGTCAACTCTTTGCATGAGGTGGCCAAAGTACTGGAGTTTCAGCTTTAGCATCATTCCTTCCAAAGAATACCCAGGGCTGATCTCCTTTAGAATGGACTGGTTGGATCTCCTTGCAGTCCAAGGGACTCTCAAGAGTCTTCTCCAACACCACAGTTCAAAAGCATTAATTCTTTGGTGCTCAGCTTTCTTCACAGTCCAACTCTCGCACCCATACATGACCATTGGGAAAACCATAGCCTGGTTTGATTAACAGCTATGAAATCTGTTTCTGAATGAGACTCCAGAACGCATCTGTAGAATTAGAGACCTTTTGGTAGTGTGGTCAGCATATGTCTACCATGGTCAAAGGGAAAGAAAGAATCTAAACCTCAAGGACATGCATAGTGACCAGAGCATTAGTTGGGAAGGAATGGCCTAGAAATTAACCTTTCTTCTTTCCTCTCTTTATGGGATGGCATTGGCAAAAGTTATCCATGATTGGCATAAACTGAGTCCACTTTCGAAGAAATCTTTTATTGTCACATATTGGGAAATAACAGTCCAACAAAGAGGCCCCGTGCTTCATCCTATCGGATAAGCAGGATAGCAAATCCAAGGATAAAGGACCCCAACAGACAAGACCCTCAGACCTTAAGATTTGTGGGAGGGAGGTTCTAGTGGAGTTGACTTGGTATTAGAAGAATTATGGGGAGTCCTGAGGCATGAGACAAACACTGAAGGGCCATTTGCATGTGTGAGAAGTAACACTTTTTCCAAAAGTTCATTAAATCACACAGTTTGCCTTAGAGAGGATATCCATGGCAAACCTTGCTTTCATTTTTCCAGGCCAATAGCAGAGGAAAGAGCTGCAAAGGCCCTGGCTGGGGCCACCCAGGCTGAAATGGAAGCACACGACTTCCAGCTGAGGCCCCATCCCTCCTGCCCATGGGCCCAGGCCCAGGCCCAGGCAGAGGCGTTCCTTCCCCAGTCTCAGTTGGCGAGAGCTTGAGGTTTCTCTTTTTGTTGGACTCACCACAGATTGAAACAACAAAAACAATGGAAGCCTCCAGTCCTTTATGGATGGTCTGAATGGAAACCACAGGCTGGGAAATTCAAGGGCTTGGGCAAAAACGCGGTTCTGCTTTTCATGTCCCTAAACTGATCCAGCCAATGCTTTGGGTGACAAACAGTGAAGAGCGCTGGGCACAGTGTATGCTGTAATTAGGTTGGTGTGTTGGATTGGAGCTTCTGTGGGACTAAAACCACCCCATTGGCTATTCTTGCAATTATTTTCTGGCTTCATCTCACTATCCGGGGGCTCCTTGGTTAGGCAGATTTTATTAAAAGGAAAACAAGCTCATCGCTACTTCTCACCGGCATGTTTGGATATTTTCTTTTTCGGATCCACATTTGCCAAGCCATACATTCTGTGATAAACAGACTCTACTAACCCTTGGCTGATGAGAGTGTTCCTGGATTATTCCTCCATCTGTTACTAAAGTGCCTCTGGGGCAACCCATTTGATCATTCATTCATTCTTGCTTGTTCATTCAACATACATGTATTAAGCCTCTGTGTGAGTATACTCTTCCTGAGGAACTGGGCTTAGAATACAAGAGAGAATAAAATAGATCTAGCCCTGCTCTGACAAAGCTTTATTAAAAACTAGGGAAAATGCTCTGAAGGAAAAAAGCCATTACAAGAGAACATAGGACATGATGCTGGAATTCAGTCCCCTGGGGGGTCACGGGCAAGCAGGCAGCACTGAGCTCACCTGCAGCTTGACCGGGTGGCCTGGAGTCTGAGGTGTGCAGTTGGGGTTCCTTTCCTGTGGTTTTCAGGGGTGGGTGGTGACAGATTTGTCAGAGCTTACAGTCCTGGTTAATCAGATCAGGTATGTCCAGTGTACATTGTTTGTATTTAAGCCATGTTATTAAGGAGGAATGAATAAAATGGAGACTGTCATGCCAACAGAGCACTAAAATGGAACGAGGAGGCCATGGGCAAAGTGGGGCCTATGCACCTCTCCATCCAATGGAACATGAATTTGACCTGGGCCACCACATCCTGAAAGAACATTTACACAGTAAATTCTTGCATAGTAACAGCCCTAGCAACCAATCACATATAGACAAGAATGGTTTCAGTCTGCCAGCACCAAACATAATTCTTACCAAACAGCCTATGTAAACTTCCCCCTTTTCCCTTTAAAAACCCTTTGGTTTTCAACCCTTCTCAGAGCACAGTTGGGTTTCTATTTGTATCTGTGTCTCCAAAGCTGCAGTTCCTAAGACTCCAAATAAATGCTTTTGCTGCCATACAGCTCTCATCTTATTTCTCAGTTGACATTATGAAGGTGACAACTGCCATAACTATTATGTTACCAAGTACAAAGTGCTTACCTGTACTAGAAGGTGGCATCAGAACTCAAATTTTATTTATTAAACTGGGTTGGAACATTTATGGAAGATTTTTTCTTAGGAGAACAAATGATACAGTCATGGATGGAAATGTGGCCCTACTTATAACACTTCTAACACCAAATGTATGAGTTTTCACATCAAGTAATTCTCTTCGGACACCAGCTGGGTGTGCTACAATTTACTTCAATGCTGTCACTAATGACGTCGAGTCAGTACAGATCCCACAGGATAAGAGCTCAGTCCCTCAAGGCTGCCCCCCCCAATTCAGATGCCAATTGTAAGCGACAGGTTCCCAGGTTACCACACTTCTGACTACAGACTGGGGGTTCCCATGGCTCCCTCCTCCTCAGGCTTGATCTTTTGCTATTACGGCTCACGGGACCCAGGGAAACACTCAACATACTTGGACAAAGACTGTCACCTGCCATTTCAGTAAACAAAGGACATTGCACTCATCAAGCCGTCAGCCACTGTGGGCTGCACCCAGAGAGGATTCAAGATGGAGGAAAAAACAAGATATTGGCCCTAGACAGTTAAGGTGTAGATCAATGGAATAATTTCAATAAGCCTGGACTCTTGCATCTTCCCATATACAGAAAAGTGCTAAATTAACTTGAAATATCTGTTTTTTTTAAATAGCAGTAATCTTTTGATATTCTATTACTTCCCCCCGCCCCCAAACTCCTGTATATCTGGGTCCCTCCCTTAACTTCTTCGGAAGTCTCTCAGAGCTATCACAGAGGCTGTATCCTGGGCTTAAGTTCTCAGTAAATCCACCAAATAAAACATAATTCTCAACTTTTAGGCTGTGCTTTATTTTTCACTCAACACTATTCCCAGTTTACTATAAAGAATATTATAAAGATATAAATGAACAGAGGTACACAGGCCAGGTCTGGAAGGGTACCGAGGACAGAAGCTTTTTGTCGCCATGGAATTTGGGGTGTGCCACCCTCCTATCAGGGCTTCCCTGAGAGCTCAGTTGGTAAAGAATCTGCCTGCTATGCAGGAGACCCTGGTTCAATTTCTGAGTCAGGAAGATCCCCTGGAGAAGGGATAGACTACCCACTCCAGTATTCTTGGGCTTCCCTTGTGGCTCAGCTGGCAAAGAATATGCCTGTGATGTGGGAGATCTTGATTCGATCCCTGGGTTGAGAAGATCCCCTGTAGAAGGGAAAGCCTACCCACTCCAATATTCTGGCCTAGAGAAGTCCATGGACTGTATAGTCAATGAGGTCGCAAAGAGTTGGATGTGACTGAGCAACTTTCACCCTCCTGACACAAGATGCACTTACCCACCTGGAAACTCCCTGAGCCCTTTCATTTAGGACTTTTACGGAGGTTCCATTTTATATATATTGATCAAATCATTGGTCTTTGGTGAGTAATTCTATATCCAGTTCTTCTCATCTCAATGGAGGTTAAGGGCTGGGAGAGTGGGGCTGAAATTCCAACCATCTAATCACACTATTGTTTTCTTTGGCAAACACCCCTGCATCTGGATACTATTTATGAATGCTTCAAAAGTCCCCTCATTAGCATAAACTCAAATGTGTGTGAAAAAGGCTCATTATGAAACATCAAAGATGCTTCTCTCACTCTCTTCACTCAGGAAATTACAAGGGTTTTAGAAGCTCCGTATGAGACCCAGGGACAAAGACCAAATAAATATGTCTTATTATATGTCACGATATCACGTGCCCCTTATGTTACAACTGAGCCTAAGGGATGACCACATATTCATATTAGTAACAAGGCTGAACTCTCCAATAGCTTGAAAGCTCTTAGTGGGATGGAAGGCGAGATCAGGTCTAGAGCTCCCAGGAGTTTGCCCCCATGGGCATCCTTTCCTGTTCTTCACCCTTCTTTCTCTTTACCCTCCATCTTAGTAAGTTTTAAGGTCTTGTCACTTGAATAAAAATTCACTACCTAAAAGTTGAGAATAGTGTTATTTGGTGGGCTTTCTGAAGACTTCAAGCCAAAAGACAGCCTTTCAGCTAGTTCTGAGGGACTGTTCCCAGGAGATAAGGGAGGAGTCAGGATCTTTATGGGTTTTTGCAATGACGACCAGACAGCCAGAACATCAAATGATTACTGCTAATTTAAAAAACAGAACAAAACAGAACTATGGCTCAGATGATAAAGAATCTGCCTGCAATGTGGAAGATCCAGGTTCGATTCCTGGGTCTGGAAGATCCCCTGGAGAAGGGAATGATTACTCATTGCAGTATTCTTGTCTGGAGAATTCCATGGACAGAGGAGCCTGGCAAGCTACAGTCCACGCGTTGCAAAGAGTAAGATGTGACTGAGCAACTAACATACACACACACACACACACACACACACACACACACACACACAGAAAACTAGATATCTTAAGTTAATGAATTTAGCACTTTTCTGTGTTTGAGAAGATGCAAGAGTCGGGGCTCACTGAAATCATTCCTTTGATATGCACCTCAGCTATCTGGGGCCAATACCTAGTTCTCTCCCATCCTGAATCCCCTCAGGGCTCACCGTTGAGGGTGGCTGTAGAGGCTTGATGGCTGCAACATTGTATATTTACTGATGCTGCAGGCACATTTGTCATTCACATTCTTAAGATCCTGAACCAGGGAAACCCTGGACCCTGGGCAGAGGAGCTGAAGGTAAACTTCATGAAGAGCAGGAATTTGGTCCTTTCATCTCTGTGTCTCTTGGATAACACAGAACCTGTCACAGGAAATGAACACACAATGATTGCTGAGCAAATAAGGTAAGTGCAGGTTGAAGAGCTTTGTGTGAAGTTAAATGATGGTATTTCAATGGGCCTGTGTGGGGAAGCAGTGACAAACAGGTTCTCCTCTCAGAGAAGTTCTCTTCTGTGGCAGGGGTGGGATGCCTGAGAACCCAGTCTCCTCTTAGCTTCAGATATCTCTTGGGAAAAGTAGCTTGAAACACAAAGAGTAGGGCAGAGCCTTGAATATTCAAAGGAATTCTCGGCACTTTCCAGTTTGGATTGAGTTCCCTGGGAGCCCAAGACACCAAGGAGCCCACATTTGAGGTAAATTCAATTGTTAGTTTTGTCCTATGTTGTTTGACATCACAATCCCCAAGGTCAATCTGCATTACTTTCATTATGCTCAAATCCTTTCTATGTTTATTCCCTCCCTGTTTTTTCCAATATCTGACTCAAAACTCCTCAAGAGAATGCACTGCCTAATTCTTTCAGTTCAGCTCAGTACAAGTTTTTTTGTGGCTCTACACACAGGGAGCTCTTTAAAAATGTTTAATTTCCTCTTTGAGCATAGCCTGGTTTCCTATGGAGCCCCTCTCCCATTCCTAGAGTTGCATACACTCTGGTCCCTCCCCTTCGTGCCTTTCAAGGACCATTAGGGCTGCCACCTTAGATGTGATGTACAGGGGTTTTTGCTGGACCCTGAGTGTAGGAAGCCACCAGCTTCTTCTGCAAGTGAATTCCAAAAGTGAAAAACCTCTGCTTAACCTCTATGGAAGAACATCGTGTCCCTTTCAGGGTCAGTTTTGCGAAAACATAGATAAAGCGAGGAGAATGTGCCAATGGAAAATTGAGGCAAAACAGTCCATGGGTCAGTGGGGTGGTTATGCCAGAGACTGTGTGAGTGGCTCACTCGTGCCCCACACAGCTCAGCTGGCTGGATGCCAGCATGTGCCCAGCAGGGAAGCCATCTCAGGTTTGGAGACATGTATGAAAATAAACACAAACCTCAATGAAATAGAGTTAGGAGGCCAGGAAGGGAAGAAAAAGACTCCTCTTCTTTCCTGGTAAGGGCTTGGCCAATGAAAAGCTTTGCTGTTTACTGTAGCCTCCCAGCTTCCTTCTCCTCTCTATAAAAATGTTCTCCTTCCCTTGTGGTCTGGGGACTTACATGTGGCCCACCATCGTTGCAGACCCTGAATTGCAGTTTTCTGCTGATACTAAATAAACTCATCTTTACTGGAGAAATATCTGGCAGTCTGTTTACCTGCATTGACCCCTGACTCTGTGGTTCTGGTGCGTCTTGGGTTCAGCGAGTATATGGAAGAGGGTGACTTGTCCAGGGCATTGACTTCCCAGGTTGTCAGTTCCCAGAGGACTCTGCTCTTGCAAAACCATCTGCAGCTTTAAGGCTTCAGCCTCTGGGCAGGACAATGACTGGCTCATATAGTGAGCAAATATGACTTAAAACTTGAGTCAGAGCCTGTTTCAGGAAAATTGGAGTGGGAGCTTCATAGGCTACCTACTCCTCTAGGCAAATGCTTCTTATCCCAACTTGTGATTGAGGAGACAGAGGTAGAATATTCAGCCTCATTTCAGTCCTTAAATCAGGCCAGGTAGGATTTCTGTGGGTGCTAAAAGTCTATGCCATGTTGCTATTTAGGAATCAGAACTGTGTTTCACACGTGGGCCCTGCTACCACCTGTGAGATCTCAAGCAGGCTGCTCTGCTTCCCTCTTGCCATTTCCCTATCCATAAAATGAATGAAAGGGACAGTTATCCCTGCCGCCTTTTCCCTCATGAGTCTAAATGAGAGGATATACCAAACACCTGGAGATCTAGAAAAGACAGGTGCTGTGCCCCTTCCCCCAGCCCCACAAGCACGTCTTCAGGCTCATGACTTTCTGCGACCTGCTGGACCAAGGTGCTGACCTACCTACAGACACTAGGGTGGGCTGGGACCAGCTGTAAGGCTGCTCTATTTTCTTGCCAGTGAGGACTGTGATGTTAAAAGGTATGCACACTCTCTGTCTCTTAGGGTGACCTACGTACCTGGTTTGTGTGGGTTTCTGGAAAGCAGGACTTTCAGTGATTAAAAAGAAAAGGACAGTTCTGGGCAAACCAGGAAGGTTGGTCACCCTACTAGTGGAAATTAGAGGGTAGAGAGCTCTTGTTTCTGTTCAGTTCAGTTCAGTTCAGTTCAGTCGCTCAGTCGTGTCCGACTCTTTGCGACCCCATGAATTGCAGCACGCCAGGCCTCCCTGTCTATCACTAACTCCCGGAGTTCACTCAGACTCGTGTCCATTGAGTCAGTGATGCCATCCAGCCATCTCATCCTCTGTCATCCCCTTCTCCTCCTGCCCCCAATCCCTCCCAGCATCAGAGTCTTTTCCAATGAGTCAGCTCTTTGCATGAGGTGGCCAAAGTACTGGAGTTTCAGCTTTAGCATCATTCCTTCCAAAGAAATCCCAAGGCTGATCTCCTTTAGAATGGACTGGTTGGATCTCCTTGCAGTCCAAGAGACTCTCAAGAGTCTTCTCCAACACCACAGTTCAAAAGCATCAATTCTTCGGCGCTCAGCCTTCTTCACAGTCCAACTCTCATGTCCATACATGACTACTGGAAAAACCATAGCCTTGACTAGACGGACCTTAGTCAGCAAAGTAATGTCTCTGCTTTTGAATATGCTATCTAGGTTGGTCATAACTTTTCTTCCAAGGAGTAAGCGTCTTTTAATTTCATGGCTGCAGTCACCATCTGCAGTGATTTTGGAGCCCCCCAAAATAAAGTCTGACACTGTTTCCACTGTTTCTCTGTCTATTTCCCATGGAGTGATGGGACCGGATGCCATGATCTTTGTTTTCTGAATGTTGAGCTTTAAGCCAACTTTTTCACTCTCCACTTTCACTTTCATCAAGAGGCTTTTTAGTTCCTCTTCACTTTCTGCCATAAGGGTGGTGTCATCTGCATATCTGAGGTTATTGATATTTCTCCCAGCAATCTTGATTCCAGCTTGTGTTTCTTCCAGTCCAGCGTTCCCAAGCTTCAGTTTGAATAGAAATCTCCCTGCCCATTACTGGCTTCATGGGAGGCATGCTTAGGATTCTTTATGAAACACCCTCATCACTCACTGGGTACTTAGGGACCCTGAGTAGGGAAATTCCGTTAATTCTATTATCCCCATAATAATGACTTATTCTCCCTTCTGCCCTCTTGCTCTCTCACTACACTATTATCTGTATTATTACTTTATTGGCCTGAGGGCTCAGCACGTTCATCAGCCCATTCAAGGTTCTGTGTACCCTTGGCCACCAAACATAAGGATATAAAAGAAGCAAGGCTGACATCAGCCCTAGCAGTAGAGCCAAAATTGGTGAAAGCGATAGCCTCTATCAATTGCTGATCAAAGACATGAATAGGCAGAGACTTAAGAGGCTTAGACTTGATAAAAACAGATTTCCTCTACCCTCTGTTAATCAATGAGGTTTTAGAAAAGCATCAAGAGGTGCCAACGCTACGCAGAAGCAGAAAAGAAGAAATGAGTTTGGAAAAGTTTGGGTTTGTTTAGTAATAAACGCTCAATAGTTCATTACTTCATCATCATCCCTACCTGCTTTGTACATGTGTGCTTTGCGGGGGACTGGGCAAAGCATACCAGGGGATAGTGAACATAACTTTGTATCTGTTACCAGTCTTAGAGTTAACAACTCTAAGTTGAGAGTCTGTATATATGAGGATTAAACAGAATATACTGAAATCTAGAAGTTTTAAAAAATGGGGCCTGAAGCCCTGAAGACTGACCAGTCTTTTGAGACTGCATAGCCTATAACTGGCTTTCCTGGTGGTTCAGTGGTAAAGAATCCACCTGCAGTACAGTAGCCTCGGGTTTGATCCCTGGCTCTGGAAGATCCCCTGGAGAAGGAAATCGCAACCCACTCCAGTATTCTTGCCTGGGAAATTACACGGACACAGGTGTCTGGCAGACTATAGTACATGTGGTCACAAGAGTAGGACACAGCTTAGCAACTAAAGCAAACCAACGAAGCCTGTAACTGAAAGCTGTGATATTTATGTGTCTCCAGATGAGATGGTTGACAGCCCCCTCTATTATCAGGAATAACTATCAGTGACAATCTATTGGGAAACTGATAACTGATATTACGCTGGTATTGTTCGTCCTTTTGGCGGGGAACAGATGCCTTCTGCTTTCATATTTCATAACTGAATACTCAAGCCATCTTCTTCCAGTCAAGAAGAAAACAAGCAAGAGCAGCCTGTCGCAGAATGAGCTTCCTGTGCACATGCATATAAACCACAGAGAGGATAACTAGGGAAAATATTTCCTGAAATAAAAGGACAAAACCACAGAGCACTTTAACAGTCACCCAAACTCACAGATTTATGATCCACATAGGAACTTAATCAGGACACATGGTTGTATATTTATAGAAACAGAAAATTTGACAGAAAATCAAAGTTGGGCAGATTATTATTGCATTTACAAACCATTAAAAATAAAACTAGGAAAACAACATGCTTGCTGCCTAAGATTTGAATATTGGAAGAGTTCTTGGTATTAGCAAAGATTAAAAAAAAAAAAAAAACCTTGAAAACATCTGCTTACTTTGACTCCTGGTTATGATAGCAACTGATGGGTCAACAGGAGTCAAGTTGGTCTGGGCAGATGTGCCGGGATTTAGGGAAACTGGTGACTCAGAAGAGTAGATAAATTCGTGTCACATGCGACCTGTAACATTGGCAGACAGGTTAGTGCTGAGACTTGAGACCTTACTATGGCTTATAAACAGGCCAAATGACCCACTCTTTTGTCTACCATCGGCACTCCCGTCTCAGCCCTTACTTTCTCAGAACACTGGAAGATTTAGTGGTAAGAATTGCTGTGTTTAACTTAGGATCAAGGAGTGATGACAATGTGGCTAGAATGCCATTCAGTTAGAGCCACTGGGGCACTTAGAAGGTAGGACCTGGAATATCATTTTACATACAGATTGCCCAAGCCACATCTCAGCTGGCATTGTTGTCCTCAATCCAGATTTGCCCATCTCTCACAGTTTATCTCCCTCTTGTACCACCTCTGTCTTGAATGTTGTAGGGGCTGCAGGAATGTATCTGAAGTAGTAAATCATCACTCAGTGACTTTTACATAGTGAAGAGGCTTCCCTGGTTATTAGCTCAAGAGTTCAAGGGAGTAAGTCTATCCTTGGAGCCAACCTTGTTTCTCAGGAAGTTGGGAAACAGGATTCCAGTTTCCATCTTGCTTACATCTAACTGTATGACTTTCTGGATTTCTGTTTCCTTCTTGTGGGATGTATTAATAAAGTTGAATTGAGAATCTCTCCGATTCCTCCCAGACCCAACATTCTATGAAATTTGAGAATTTACAATCCCATTTGGAAATATATAAACCCCTCCATGAATCTCTTATTTGACAATGACAAGGATGATCCAGAGCAAAAAGGGATTGAGTCCTGGTTCAGCAACTTCATGCAGAATTGTTTCTGAGGTTATTTCCTTGATTTTTCCATGAGATGTTCAGTTGTCTTTCCCAGGGAGCCAGCCAAGGTGCCAGCTGGAGGCAGTTATGGGAAAAGAGATGATGCAGATGTTAATAATGTGGTTAAAATCATCATGTTTTGACAGCCTCATTCTAAGGGCAAAAACAAGGAGGGATGGGAGGTGAATGGGCTGTTTTTGATCCTTGTGAGAAAATGTTTTTGAAACTTGTCTCTTTATTTCTTGAAAAAATAGGGTGAAAGATGTACTCAATAGCTCTCTCCAATTGGAGGTAGACTTCTAGCTAGTATAGACCCTAACCTCTTGAGTAGAGGGTTTAATCATGTTAAAGGAAAATACTTCTTAATCATTCTCAGTGTTATTGGTCTTCAAATACCCACTGGTAACACACTGTAATATTAGACTTAGCTTTGGCTATTAATCAAATTGCTCAAGATGGTTTTTTCTTCTTCTTCTTCTTTTTTTTTTTTTTTTTAAAGAACATAGGTAAATACTGACCACTGAATTTGTCTTTTGTTTCTTAATAAAAATTCTTCTGGGCAGTTGCTGGTTTTTTGAAAATTTTTGATGCATGCTAAGGTTAGCTTAACTGATTTTAGTTCTTTAGCACTCTTGTTACGGTTACAATCCTTTTATTTTTTAAATAAATAAACTTTCAATTTTAGAATAGTTTTAGATTTACAGACAAGTTGTATTGATGATACAGAAAGTTTCCATATACATTAGACCCAACCTCCGGTATTGGTAACATTCTGCATTTTTACATGGTATGCTGTCACAATTCTAATGAACCAATTTTGATACATTATTATTTGCTATAGCCCAGTTTTCATTTAGATTATCTTCAAATGCTTTTATCTGTTCCAAGATCCCATCCAGGGAACCATACTACATTTATTCATTATGTCTCTTTCGGCTCCTCTTGGATATGAGATTTTTTTCAAACTCACCTTGTTTTTGATGACAGTTTTGAGAAGTACTGTTGTTCAGCTGCTAAATTGTGTCTGACTCTTTGCAACCCCATGAACTGCAGCACACCAAGCTTGCCTGCCCTTCACTGTCTCCCTAAGTCTGCTCAAATTCATATCCACTGAGTTGGTGAAGACATCCAACCATCTCATCCTCTGTCACTCCCTTCTCTTGCCCTCAATCTTTCCCAGCATCAGGGTCTTTTCCAATGAATCAGCTCTTCGCATCAGGAGGCCAAAGTATTGAAGCTTCAGCTTCAGCATCAGTCCTTCCAATGATTATTCAGGGTTGATTTCCTTTAGAATTTACTGGTTTGATCTTCTTGCAGTCCAAGGGACTCTCAAGAGTCTTCTCCAGCACCACAGTTCAAAAGCATTAATTTTTTGGCACCAAGCCTTCTTTATGGTCCAACTCTCACATCTGTACATGACTACTGGAAAAACCATAGTTTTAACTATACAGACCTTTGTCAGCAAAGTGACTTCTCTGCTTTTTAATATGCTAAGTTTGCTCTATTCTTCCAAGGAGCAAATGTCTTTTAATTTTGTGGCTACAGTCACTATCCACAGTGATTTTGGAGCCCAAGAAAATGAAAGCTATCACTCTTTTCAGTTTTTCCCCATCTATTTGCCATGAAGTGATGGGACCAGATGTCATGATCTTTGTTTTCTGAATGTTGAGTTTTATGTCAGCTTTTTCACTTTCCTCTTTCACCTTCATCAAGAGGCTCGCTAGTTCCTTTTTGGTATCTGCTATTAATGTGGTAGAATCTGCATATCTGAGGTTGTTGATATTTCTCCCAGCAATCTTGATTCCACCTTGTGCTTTTCATTCAGCCCTGCACCTTGGTTTTTTTTAAGAATTAAATTTATTTATTTTTTTAAATTTTATTTATTATTTTTTATTTTACTTTACAATTCTGTATTGGTTTTGCCATACATTGACATGAATCCACCACGGGTGTACATGCACCTTGTTTTTGATGACAGTTTTGAGAAGTACTATAAACTTGGGTAAATAACAACATCAATAACATGTCTGTGGCCTTGTGTTGTGCTAAGCAATGTGCAAACTCATTTAGATACACTGACTTATTTAATGTCTACAGTGTCTAGATAGGTATATCCCATTGTTATTCCCTTTTTATAGCTGAGAAGAATCTTCAAGTGTTTAAGCAATTTATATAAGATTACATCGTATAAGTAGCGAAGTAGGGAGACCAATCCAGGCAGGTTGATTACTGAGGCTATATTCTTTTTTTGTTTGTTTAAATTGAAGCATGGTCAATTTACAATGTTATGATAGTTTCTACTGTACAGCAGAGTGATTCAGGTATGTATGTATCTAATATATATGTGTATGTATATATATATATACCCACACACACATATATTCTTTTTCAGATTCCTTCCAGCTATAGGTTATTACAAAATATTGGATATAGTTCCTTGTGCCATATAGTTGGGCTTTACTGTTTATTTTACATATAATAATTTATGTCTGTTAATTTCAAACTCCTAGTTTATCTGCCCCCCCGCCAATTCCCCATTTGGTAAACCATAAGCTTGTTTTCCATGTCTGTCTTTTTCTGTTTTGTAAATAAGTTTATCTGTGTCATATTTTTTTAAATTTTTTTACTTTCTTAATCAACTTTATTTATTTTTTTATTTATTATTATTTTTTACTTTACAATATTGTATTGGTTTTGCCACACATCAACATGAATCCACCATGGGTGTACACGTGTGTTCCCCATCCTGAACCCCCTCCCCCCCACCCCGCCCCCCACCCCCCCCCCCGCCCCACCACACCATCCCTCCGGATCATCCCAGTGCACCAGCCCCAAGCATCCTGCACCCTGCATTGAGCCGAGACTGGTGATTCGTTCCTTATATGATATTACACATGTTTCAACGCCATTCTCCCAAATCATCCCACCCTCGCCCTCTCCCACAGAGTCCGAAAGACTGTTCTATACATCTGTGTCTCTTTTGCTGTCTCCCATACAGGGTTATTGTTACCATCTTTAAAATTCCATATATATGCATTAGTATACTGTATTGGTGTTTTTCTTTCTGGCTTACTTCACTCTGTATAATAGGCTCCAGTTTCATCCATCTCATTAGAACTGATTCAAATGTATTCTTTTTAATGGCTGAGTAATACTCCATTGTGTATATGTACCACAGCTTTCTTATCCATTCATCTGCTGATGGACATCTAGGTTGTGTCCATGTCCTGGCTATTATAAACAGTGCTGCGATGAACATTGGGGTACACGTGTCTCTTTCAATTCTGGTTTCCTCGGTGTGTATGCCCAGCAGTGGGGTTGCTGGGTCACAGGGCAGTTCTATTTCCAGTTTTTTAAGGGATCTCCACACTGTTCTCCATAGTGGCTGTACTAGTTTGCATTCCCACCAACAGTGTAAGAGGGTTCCCTTTTCTCCACACCATCTCCAGCATTTATTGCTTGTAGACTTTTGGATCTCAGCCATTCTGACTGGCGTGAAATGGTACCTCATTGTGGTTTTGATTTGCATTTCTCTAATAATGAGTGATGTTGAGCATCTTTTCATGTATTTTTTAGCCATCTGTATGTCTTCTTTGGAGAAATGTCTATTTAGTTCTTTGGCCCATTTTTTGATTGGGTCATTTATTTTTCTGGAATTGAGCTGTAGGAGTTGCTTGTATATTTTTGAGATTAGTTGTCTGTCAATTGCTTAATTTGCTATTATTTTCTCCCATTCCGAAGGCTGTCTTTTCACCTTGCTTATATTCCTTTGTTGTGCAGAAGCTTTTAATTTTAATTAGGTCCCATTTGTTTATTTTTTCTTTTATTTCCAGTATTCTGGGAGGTGGGTCATAGAGGATCCTGCTGTGATTTATGTTAGAGAGTGTTTTGCCTATGTTCTCCTCTAGGAGTTTTATAGTTTTTGGTCTTACGTTTAGATCTTTAATCCATTTTGAGTTTGTGTCGTATTTTAAGAATCCACATGTAAATGATACCATGTAATATTTCTCTTTCTTTGACTTACTTCATTTAGTATGATAATCTCTAGGTCCAACCACATTGCTGCAAATGGCATTATTTCATTCTTTTTTTTTAACAGCTGAGTAGTATTCCACTCTATGGATGTACCACATCTTCTTTATCCATTCACCTATTGATGGACACTTAGGTTGCTTCCATGTCTTGGCTATTGTAAATAGTGCTACTATGAACATTGGGGTGCATGTATTTTTGCAAATTAGACTTCTATCCAGATACATATGTCAAGGAGGCAGATTGCTGGGTCATATGGTAGCTTTATTTTTAGTTTTTTAAGGAGTTGCCATCCTTTCTTCACAATGGCTGCACAAATTTACATTCCCACCAAGAGTATAGGTGGGTTTCATTGATGCAATATTTTTAATTACCATGCTTGGTAATAAGAATGATGAAAAATCCCTTATCTCTGTATATTTCTTTACACAGCACTTTCATGCATATTACAATTACATCCTAATGGCCCTTGTGAACCAGACAAGTGCTACCATTCCTGGAAGCTCAATAACTTTGTGCTGCTGCTACAGCCTGATCATAATCAAGACAGTGCTACAATTACTTATGTAGGTATCAGGCTTGTCTGTGGGCCTGTCATACTCTGGAGGGCAGAGAGAACATCTTCTCTACTGTTATCTTTCCCGTGATGTCATATGTTTTACACGAAAGTAAAAAAGTGAAAGTGAAGTTGCTCAGTCATGTCTGACTGTTTGCAACCCTATGGACTGTAGCCTACCAGGCTCCTCTGTCCACAGGACTTTCCAGGCAAGAATACTGGAGTGGGTTGCCATTTCCTTCTCCAGGGGATCTTCCCGACCCAGGGATCAAACTCAGGTCTCCCACATTGCAGGCAGACTCTTTACCTTCTAAGCTACCTGGGAATCTTTTACATGGTAATCTCTTAAAAAGTATTTGTTGAACTGGATTCCTCTTTTATAGTTGAAGAAAGTGAACGTTACATAATTAATGAAAACCAAAAAAATATTTTCCATGGAAACTATGAGGCTTTAAAGTCTTTTTTTAAAGTCCATTTTTCTGCAGGGATCTTCCTTATTGAGAGTTTCCATACTTAAAAAAATCTCTCAATAGTATAACTGATGAAGGACACAAGAACAGGGATTAATAAGATTCAGATGACTTTAAAATGGAATTTTTTTCAGCAGATTTCTTCCCAGCGGTAGTGGTGTTGTGATATTTATTTTGATTCTATTTTGGCCAAGTTCCTAGCAGACATAGTCACAGAATCATAGCATTTCAATCAATTTCTTTGGCTTCAGTTTGTATGCCACTGGAAGAGATGTTAACAAATGTAAGAAAAAATGATTTGAAGTGCAGGGAAGAAATAAAAGAACGAACTGGTGAACTGCCAAGCTCTGTGTCCTTTCTCCTTCAGGAGGTAACAGAGAGGATTACTCTATACTTCCTGTATCCAGAAAGAGGCCCAGAACCATCATTTGTGCTAGAAAATGGTTATCATGAGGTGAAGCAAATTGGGTTACTTCCTGATGCCAGGAGTGGTGACCATGGTTACTCTTCTCCTGGGCTTAGCAATGAGGGCCCAGCAAACACAGCATGACCTGAATTTGCTTTGTAACTGCTACTGCTAAGTCACTTCAGTTGTGTCCAACTCTGTGCGACCCCATAGACGGCAGCCCACCAAACTCCCCCATCCCTGGGATTCTCCAGGCAAGAACACTGGAGTGGGTTGCCATCTCCTTCTCCAATGCATCAAAGTGAAAATTGAAAGTGAAGTCACTTAGTCGTCTCCGACACTCAGCGACCCCATGGACTGCAGCCTTCCAGGCTCCTCCATCCACGGGATTTTTCAGGCAAGAGTATTGGAGTGGGGTGCCATTGCTCTGTATCTGGGTTCCAATACCAGCAACTTACTATGTGAACTTGCCAAGTTCTGCTACTACTTAAACCTCATATTCTGCATCTTTAAAATGGGCTTAATAATAAATGTGATCTCAGAGCTGCTGTGAAGTTCAGAAATACATGTGTGAAAGATATATTCAAATTCCAGTGGATGACACATGGCTTACATTCAATATATGTAGGTATTACTGACCAGTACATTTTACAGCTTAAGGACTGATACAGCTGGCGGCTTCAGTCATCACATTCTAGCCCCAGACTCTACATTCCTCTCACTTAATTTTCCCCAAATGAAAGTCAAAGCTATTGAAAAAAACATTCTTCTGAGACTAAGGGGAGCTAGCTTATGGTTTTGGCCTGATCCCCAGAACACCTCTGCTTTCAGCACAGCTCCTGGAGAAGGTCTCCATCTACTCCCTGCATTTGCAAGGTCAGGGTGCCTGAGGGCAAGTCCAGGAGCACAGCATACGCCAATCCTCCTCTAACCCCTAATCCCAGCCTGTGACTACTGCTGCCCTCTGGGCCAGTGTGACCTCTGTTTTTCACTCTGCATTATATTTGGCATTTTTATCACCAGGACTTGGGCAACTAGCAAAGCCTTTGGGCCAGAACTGGGCACTATTTCTGAGTAGTTCCCCTCGGTGAACTACTTGATGCTCTGCTGGGTACAAGTGGGTGGTTTTGACAGCTGCAGGGAGAGGTGCTGAGTCCTGGGGTGGGACGGGTGATGAATGTGCCATAAATCACCTGTCTGCCCAGAGCATAAATCTGAGGGCTGCACAGGTTCCGAGGCAAGGAAACTGGAACTCTGGAGCCAGGTAAACAGACCTGAGTCAACAGGAGCAGAGAAACAGCTCTGGGACCCTACCATCCATAGCCTTGGGCTGGGTTTGCAGAGTCCAATGACTAGCTTCTTGGGAGTCATCTTTGATTTTTGTGGTTTTGTGAGGTCTGGGAAAGAAAATAAATGTAGGACAAGGGTGGGGTTCCTTCTTGTAGTGGCCAGGCAACTGCTCACAGCGCCATGGCACCTAGCAGAGTTTCCAGACCGCTCAGAGCTGTTGGCTGCTTCTCCCTCCAGAGAAGTGAGGAAAAGGCCACAGAGTTGCCCCACGGGTCACTGGCGGGCACGTTCTCTGGAGAAAACACAGGGACACGAGTCAGAGCACCCAGACTCCAGACCCCAATTTGCCTCTAATTTGTGACGTGATTTTAGGCCTCCTGATTTCTCTGAATTTTTACAAAATGGACACAATATTCATAACCTACCTACCTCAGAGGAGTAAATGAGACGGGAGATGTCAAATTTTTAGAAGCCCCATGCCTTATGAAACTCTCAGACTGTGTGTGAACAGTTGTTAATGACGAGAAAATGATAGCTATTATTCAGTAAGCACTTTTTAGTACTTAGCACAATGCCAAGTGATCTATAGGATTGGCTACATAATCTTCTTGGCTCAGCACAAAATAAACATGGGGCTCCTTGTTCAAAAAGAAGGAAAAAGTGCCATTAAAGTTATTAAAATATAAAACAGTTAACAATACTGTTATTACATATTTAAAAGTTAAGAGTAGATCTTGAAAGTTCTCATCACAAGAAAAAAATGTGTCACTATGTGTGGTGATAGATGTTAATTAAACTTAACTATTGTCATCATTTCACAATGTACACAAATATCAAATCATTATGTTGTATACCCCAAACTAGTATGTTGCATGTCAATTATATCTCAGTTTTAAAAAAATAATAAATTGTCCTTCCATCTATGGGCTCTCTACCTATCAATGTGGTTTTTTACTTGCTATTTAATGTCGCACTCCCATGAGCATAAGAAAGCCATTAGAGTAAGTGTAGACCCTCATGAACTCCCAGGTTCCTTCCCTACCACTTCATGTGTCTGTGGCTTCTAGTCACTGCTGGGCTGACATGCACGCCCTACCTGAGTGGGGTGGGAGGGGAGTCAGGCATTGCCCCTTCCTCAACCAATGGTGGACAGGTGAAAGAGATGGGTGGGTGAAGGCTGAACCCTGAAAAATGTACTCTGGTCTGCTAGCCTGGGATGGCATTACCATGAGCTCCTCCTGAACTAACTGGAATGAATCCAACAGAATCTCTCTGGAATCAATGAATGTGTTAATTGGGCTGTTGAACCATACCCTCATCTGGCCTACATTAGAAAACACTCAGGTACTGCTAACCCTCAAGAAAAAAGTCACAAGACACTCTCCCTCCAACAAAGAACATTATTCCAGCAATATTATTAAGAGTCTTCATTATCTGATGAGGAATCTAACATCCATAATGGTTATTGAATCTCCTCAGGAATTTATTTTCAGCTAAACCATTCAGCAAACAATTTGTCACAAAGAAGAACTCTGCTTGCATTTTTTTTGGGAGTATGTGATACAGTCTGACTGTTCCCCTCTAGGAATTTATCTGGGCCAGAAAACTTGGCGACACTATCCTTAATGCAAGGTCAGTAGCGAAAGGGTTCTAAGGGAAAAACAACTGGGAAGGAGTAGGGGGTTCAAAGAAGAGAGGCCTCCTGGAGGTGACAGAACAACATTTCTTGTCCGGGTGCTATTTAAGATGGCCCTGGAGAACGGGTAGGGATTTGCATATGATGGCTATGGGGAGAGAGTAGCAAGGATAAACCCATAGTGGTTGGAAAAGCATGCAGCCTGTGGCGGGAACTGTCTCTTTTCCAGTTCAAACACGTTTCTAAGTCCTTACCTGACCCTTCTTGGCCACGGCTGACTGATCAAGAGGTATGCTTCTCTGGGATACATTTTTTCCTCTTTTCCAAACAGATTCTGAGAATGAGGTGTCTGTTTGCGCTGTACAAGCTGAGGCTGGCGCTCTTAGGCACCATAGATGGTAGTGTTTCTCAACATGTAGGGGCTGCCATATCCATGAAGAGGATGATGGTGTCAGGCAGAGAAGCAGAGACAAAGTGGGAGGCATGGGAGGGAGCATTCATGTTTCTTGTTTCTAGGTTTCTCCAAGGCCCAAAGGTGACATCAGCCTTCTGTTGGTGAGTGACCCAGCATCTTTCCAGTCAAGTACTCTGTTGCCTTGCCTACTTGGAGGTAAGTCTGTGTCTCTTGAGACCCAGAGACTTTTCTCAAAGATAGGAGCTATTGCAATGGTCCAGGTGAGGACTTAAGAGAGCCTGTTGCAGAGCAGGGGGAAGAATGAAGGGAAGGGGGTGGATGGAGGAAACTGTGGAGAAACAGTGGGACTGAGCTGTTAGGATGTGGTGGTTGGTGAATACTCAGAGAGAAGCAGAGATGATGGCCAACATCATGGGATCACTGCAAAGAGTAAGGGTCATTAACAGGGGCTTTAGGGAAAAGGATTCATTTAGTTTTATGCTCAAAGAGTTAGGAGCTGCTATGCACGCACAACTCTATCCTTACAGCAGCCAGAAATGTGAACTCTGTGCCACAGGTGGGAAGGGGTTACAAGCTCAGGCTCTCCTGAATATGGCTCATGCTTAGCTGTCCAGTGTCTGTGTGACCCTGGATGAGTTACTCTAGCTACCTAAGCCCCATTTTATTATAACCTGGGATAATAGCTAACAGGATTTTCACATGAATTAACTGAGAAAAGTCATTCATGCTTAGAACAAAGAAAATTTTCAGTTAATGTTAGCATAAATCAAAACCAAATGAAAACAAAAACTTGGTTTTCTGATCAGTAGGTTAAGAATTAATTTTCTTCCAGGAAATCCTATTCTTTATATTCTACTAACACAAGGACATAGAGGAAATTAAGCCTAATGTGGACTTGGATTTTTTAAAAATTGAGATTGTACTGGCTTGTGTTTGAGGATTAGTGTGCAGATATGAACAATCTATATGGAATGTAAGCTCCACTAGTTACTGATTAACATCATACACCCTATATAGCCTACTTACTCCAAATTTAAATCTTTCATAACACATTAGCGAAGTTATTATGAAAAAATAGATAACCATGACCAAGGGTATTACAGAGAGCACACAGTTCTGACAAGGAGAATCAAGATCAGGAAGTAAAAAGGAACCAACTCTACTAACACCCAGCATGGGTAAAGAAATAACTTAAAATTTTTAAGACAAGACAGTGACTTTAAGTCACCATTTAGCATGCTTTGTATGATAGGTCCATAAAATCGCCCCAGCCCAACTTAGAGAAGGTTGACAGCTAATAGTCAAGCCATGATCCAGTATCATACCATTCTCTGATTTTACAGAAAAATAAATAATCAGCAAATGGTTTCATATCTTAAAGTATTTCTACTCATCTCAGTATGTTTTACAAAGTGGGATGAAGTGGGTTTTCCTCCCGAGACATGGGTTTCTAGAGCTCCTAAAATACCTGTGCTTGTGTGCTTGGTCACTGAGTCATATCCGACTCTTTGCGACTCCATGGACTGTATCCCTCCAGGCTCCTCTGTCCATGGGATTCTCCAGGGAAGAATACTGGAGTGGGTTCCCATGTCTTTCTTCAGGGGATCTTCCCAACCCAGGGATAGAACCCACATCTCCTGTGTCTCCTGCATTGACAGACAGATTCTTTACCACTGTGCCACCTGGGAAGACCCTCTAAAATACTTGCATTTACCAAATTGCTGATAAAATTATTCCTTTGGCTGGTAGAAGAACGGAGGCAGGGGCCACTCATAAGACATGGTCTACTCTAGTCCTCAGACTTGGCTCCTTTCTCTCTTGCCTCATCAGACTGGATCCTTCATTTTCACTTTCTTCAACATCAGCAGGTAAATGTTTCATTTCTTTTTATTGTTTAATTTAGATTTTACTTCTTTGGTGCAGTATAGAGATCCGGCTCAAAAAATTTTCATTTCTTGATTAGTCTGTTTTCCTTTAGCTTCTATTTTGTTTGTAATTTTGTTTTGTTTTTCCTGAAGATTTTCTTGTTTCCCTGTTGGGATTGGTGTTCACTTAGGAGCAAGGGCTTTATGAGAAGCTTGCCAAGCTCCTAGGCCTCTTCTTCCCTCCCCTTCAGCTGAATGAATCTTCTGTCAGATCTAAGTTTCTAGGAAGGGTGATGGTATACCAGTTCACACTTATGGGGACATAAGAAAAACAGGGCAAGAAAATAATGGCTTCAAATATTTTGATAATCCCATATATTTGTTTGTATAGTTGACTGTGGATTTCCAAGAATGTGGTGGAGGAGGAAAGGGAGGCAAAATGTAATGGACCGATTGTAAGAAATAAATTTGCGAAGCTAAGAAATAGGATCTTGAGGCTTTAACAAAACACACACGGGCTGATACTATAAATAGCTGTGGCCACATGTGGAGTTCATCAAGTCAGAGGCGTGGTTCGGGCACCTTGGAAGGTGGCTGTGAGGGCAGGCATGCTCCAAGATGTGCCCTTTTCACTCAGCCTTAGAGATGTCAAGAGTTTCCGAGGGCTCTGTTCTCCATGTTTGCCACACAGGGAAGTGTGGCCACACCTTGCCCTTTGCTTTGGCCTGGCTCAGAGTGACCAGCACTTGAGAACAAATGTCTGCTCTATTGATAGATCTAACAGAGGGATTTGGAATTGGAACTGGTGGATTTGCCATCCTAATTTTTGTTCTCTGCTCTTGCTCAGAGGCTGCTTAATGTCATGCTAAAGTTAGCAGCTGTGTATTAAAGAACAATTAAAAGATCATTGCTGATGATGAATGTCAGAAAGGAACATTTCTGGTCTTAGCCCAGCCCCCAAGTGGAGAACATACAAGTCTTCTTACTTAACTGCAATTTTTTTTTTTGAAATCCAGCTAACTTATTATCTCTCTAGATTTAAAGTCTTCTCTGAATTTCTCAGTTTAGATCATCATTCCTTTTTTGAAATTCTTTGGTCTGTAACCCTTGTGCTGTGAAGAGGAAATGGCGTTTCACAGACTCGAGTTCATATTTTGGCTGAGACTCCCATTATGTCACCTTGAATAAACACCAGCTACCATTTAGACAGGGATTACTAAATGATCAGTGATTTCTACAATACCTTTACATTTTAATTTTTCTGCAATTGATCAGTTCAATTCAGTCAGTCATGTCCGACTCTTTGCGACCCCGTGGACTGCAGCACACCAGGCTTCCCTGTCCATCACCAACTCCTGGAGTTCACTCAGACTCACGTCCATTGAGTTGGTGATGCCATCCTACCAGCTCATCCTCTGTCGTCCGCTTCTCCTCCCACCTTCAATCTTTTCTAGCATCAGAGTCTTTTCAAATGAGTCAGTTCTTCGCATCAGGTGGCCAAAGTATTGGAGTTTCAGCTTCAGCCTCAATCCTTCCAATGAATATTCAGGACTGATTTCCTTTAGGATGGACTGGTTGGATTTCCCTGCAGTCCAAGGGACTCTCAAGAGTCTTCTCCAACACCACAGTTCAAAAGCATCAGTTCTTCGGTGCTCAGCTTTCTTTATAGTCCAACTCTCACATCCATACATGACTACTGGAAAAACCATAGCTTTGACTAGATGGACATTTGTTGGCAAAGTAATGTCTCTGATTTTGAATATGCTGTCTGGGTTGGTCATAATTTTTCTTCCAAGGAGTAAGTGTCTTTTAATTTAATGGCTGCAGTCACCATCTGCAGTGATTTTGGAGCCCCCCAAAATAAAGTCTGACACTGTTTCCATTGTTTCCCCATCTATTTGCTGCGAAGTGATGGGACCAGATGCCATGATCTTAGTTTCCTGAATGTTGAGTTTTAAGCCAACTTTTTCACTCTTCTCTTTCACTTTCAAGAGGCTCTTTAGTTCTTCTTCACTTTCTACCATAAGGGTGGTGTCATCTGCATTTCTGAGGTTATTGATATTTCTCCCAGCAATCTTGATTCCAGCTTGTGCTTCATCCAGCATTTCTCGTGATGTACTCTGCGTATAAGTTAAATAAGCAGGGTGACAATATACAGCCTTGACGTACTCCTTTTCCTACTTGGAACTAGTCTGTTGTTCCATGTCCAGTTCTAACTGTTGCTTCCTGACCTGCATACAGATTTCTCAATAGGGAGGTCAGGTGGTCTGGTATTCCCACCTCTTTAAGAGGGAACTGCCAAATTCAGACTTAAATTGAAGAAAGTAGGGAAAACCACTAGACCATTCAGATATGACCTAAATCAAATCCCTTACAATTATACAGTGGAAATGAGAAATAGATTCAAGGGATTAGATCTGATAGAGTGCCTGAAGAACTGCAATTGATAGGACCTCTTATTACCTTGACATGTTATGGGTGAGAAAATAGAAGTTCAGGGAAAAGAACTTGCCTGAGATCCCATGGCTCATAGGAAATGAATCTGAATTTTCTACCTATTGTGCTGTATTTACTCCAGGTTAACTTTTCTGAGTCTTAGTTACATCATATTTTAACTATAAACAGTTAGGCAATTGCAATGATCCAATGAGAAAGCCTGAAGTGCTCAATTCAAAACATGTGTATATGTAGTCCTGCCTTCCTTCATTAGAGCTTTATCATATGTTATCATTTCTCTTCTCATGTTTAAAAACTGCATTTCTACCCAGATCCTGAATTTTCTGGATATGGTGGCTCTATCTTACACAGATTCTACAGGTGTCACACAGTACATATAGATGGTGGGATGACTTCATTTTTGATAATTATGTTATCTTTCTCTCCTTTTGGATATATCTATTAGTCTGGCATCATGATATACTGTCGATCCTCTGAAATTGATGAAGCCTAACCTTGTTGATCCCATTTCTCCCCAAATGGAAGCTTGTAACTACAGTATCATCATTCCAGGGAATTAAGTACAAGGAATAATCAAACAAGTTTCTCAACAACTTGGATAATTTTCTTCAAAGATTTTTGGGACTTTAATCTTTCTGTCAGGTAAACAAAACTATTATAAAATAGGCAAGAGTGGGGACTTATCCAGAGGCAGGTAAGTAAGGTATTTCTTGCCTCTCTGAGCTACTTGCCTTTAATAATGTTTGTTGTTTTTGAGGGAAGCATTTTAGTAAAAAAGAGAGATGTGGCAAGTGAAAGACAGAAAAAGGGAAATGTTTGAGGTGAAGGGTAGTTGATATTTGTCCTTCATTAATCTCTGGTATTTTCCAGAGACTTGGGTTATTAGATGGTGGGAGTACATGTGTCTTTGGCATGGGTGAGCAATGGGCATGGGCCTGTGATTCTCAATCCCGGCTACACATGAAAATAATCTGGGGGAGAATTTAAAAATGCCAATGCCCAGGACCAAATGAATCAGAATCTCTTGGAGTGGTGCCTAGGGAGTATTTTAAAAAAAATCCTTTAGGTCATTTTCATGTGTATCTGGGGTTGAAACAACCAACCTTGAGAGAGATAGCCAGACCAGGCCCAGAAATAAACCATTTTCTTGGTAATATCTCTGGGAGAAGTGATACAAGATTATAGTTAATCTTGAAATAAAGGAAGGTGGAGAATTTCAGGGGCCTGAAGAATATGTATTTTCTGTAGTCTTTGAAATGGATACAGAAAGAAATTGTCAAGGGTCATATTAAGCCAGAGAAATCAAACTGGTTCTACTGCCAAGCTATTTTAACTTGTTTTGAGAACCTAAAATAAGAATTCTTACTATTAACTATTTGTACACACACATATGGTATTGAGCTATGGATTTTATTAGATGGGTTCACACAATACTTCTGTCTATAATTTTGCTGTTGATTATGACTTAGCACCATCTTCAATACTGTCCTGTCTCTGGTTTGGTCTGGATTAAGTAGATTTAACTAAGTTTCACTGGATGAAGTAGATTTCAGTATACACACACATGCACGCATATGTTGGAAATGCAGAAGTTAAACTAAACTGAATTTGGGGAAATAGAGCAGAAAACTGAGCGACTTCACTTTGACTTTTCATTTTCATGCACTGGAGAAGGAAATGGCAGCCTACTCCAGTGTTCTTGCCTGGAGAATCCCAGGGATGGGGGAGCCTGGTGGGCTGCTGTCTATGGGGTCACACAGAGTCGGACACGACTGAAGTGACTTAGCAGCAGCAGCAGAGCAGAAAGAGAGTTAGAAGAATGGAATCACCCCTCAGTCACATATTTCCTGAGCCCCTACTATGTGTCAGGCACATGATTCTGGTGTAGAGGCTAAGGATGATGAAGAGCTGGACATCTAGTAAGGAAGACAGTAGGTGGATACAGATGGCTGTGTCCAAAGCGGCATTTCTAGATGCTTCCTGGCTCGTAATTTTGCAGATATTCACTGGGCATGGTTATAGTGGGTGGGGTTGTGACTGGCTATCAGGACTGGTAATTTAGACTATTCTCTGATATCTTTCATACACAGAGAACAAAGACGTCTAGAGAAAGTATAAATGAGTTTTCAATTTGTGAGCTGCTTAGCATCAGGTTAGAGTCAGTGGCAGGTAGAGTTCGGTGCCAGGTCAATAACCCAGATTTATATGTCCATATAATAGGAATTTCTTTAGGGAGCATTCCTGGAAAGGAGGTCTCTCTTTGGAGAATTACAATGAGGTGGGCTTCAGTCGTCAGAGGTCCCATTGTTATCATGTCTTTAAGGCAGCCACTGAAAAAATGCAAGAAATGTAGAAACATAAAATGCTGCTGTCTGACCTTCAGTAAGAGGTCTGGGAAAGGAGGAGGCAGCTTTGATTCCCACCCCCCTCCCCAAAGTGATAAGGACAGTATTCAAACTCATTTGATTTCTCCAACTCTTGGGGTTCACCAAGAAACTTTTTCCAAGGGTCTTTGGAAACAGAACTCATTTTATCTGTAATTGTTTCTGAGGAGGAAGTCATTAAGGAAGGCTTAATCTCTTAACCTTTTTGGTACTGAGCAAATCCTTAGTGAGAAATAAGGATGTACTTTGTGGATGCTCTTTCGTGTGGGCGGGGGGTTACCGCAGATCATGTTTAAGGGGAAAATCTCCTGTTAAGGTGGTGTCTCCCCTAGAGCTCCTTGCCAATGGGTTTATTTGTAGAGCTACCAAGAGGACCCTCTAGACCCCTAAAGTATTGACCAGATGTGCAAGCTAATCTATTCTGAAACGAAAAGTAGGAACTTTTAAAATAATCTTCATATCTTTGTTTTATCCATTAAATAAATTTGGGATTTATTTATGGAAGGAAGCCATGCTTTCTCATTCAATGCTCTTTGCAAATTTCTATTCCCCTTTACGCTTCAACTCAATTATCACCTCTTCTGTAAAGTCTTTTCTGACCCAAATCCAGCACTGTTATTGGTTGTTGCATCCGCTCTCTCCTTGAACCTTTTGGGTTCATTTATCATGACAATGATGACCTTGCTTTGCAGTGGTTTGGGATGAGTATATCTTCTTACTTGGCTTGTATCTCCTTTCAGTTCAGTTCAGTCGCTCAGTTGTGTCTGACTCTTTGCAACCCCATGAATTGCAGCACGCCAGTCCTCCCTGTGCATCACCAACTCCTGGAGTTCACTCAGACTCATGTCCATCGAGTCAGTGATGCCATCCAGCCATCTCATCCTCTGTCATCCCCTTCTCCTCCTGCCCCCAATCCCTCCCCTTTAAGTAAGGCTATCTATAGTATGTAGCACTGCTCAATAAATTTATGAGGGAAGAAGTATTGTTGGGGCCAATTTTGAACTAATAGAAGGATCATGGGGCTGCTCCAGTATGGCATTTCTTTATGTTCTTGAGTAGAGAGATATTACAAATGTAGAGATGGATTTAGGTTGTATAGGTTCAGTCATTTACTTACCACCTTCATTTACTATATCTATTACCACATGTACTAATATTTAATCTTTTTTCCTTTAGCTCAATTCATTTATTTTAGTTTGAAAGAAAAAAATCTAAGAAAATTCAGAACATGGACATAACCTGCCATAAATAGAGGATAAACATCCAAATGCACTGAAATGTGAGTGCTTATCTATACGACTAGGGGTAAATGGAGCACTCTCTGGAAACATTGCTGCAGGGCTTTCACGAAGCCACCATTTCCTTCCTCTAAAGTATCCTTACTATTAAGTGTGTCATCAGGATTTCAGGTATATCTCCACTGCAGTACTTTACATGGCAGAAGAGAGTAGATGTACTCTCCAGCCTTTCCCCAAATCCCCACCATCATCTCCTTTCATCATACAAGAGTGGACATTCTCCTCAGGGTGTTTGCTGCACAGCCTCAAAGTGACCCATTATAAATTTGTCATTTTTGTCTTGACAGTCATAAACACTCTGTTTCCACATCAAAGTACATATTTGTAATTATTTTCATACAAAAATAGATGTTCCTCCAAATATTTGAGTAAGTTGATGATCTTGGATACTGTTTATTGGTGATTTTGAGTAAAAATAATTACACACTACATACCTTGAGAAACATGGTCTTGAGAAAAACACAGTATTTTATTAGATGGTCTCCAACATGTGGTTTGGTAAGAGATTTCCCACTGAATGACATTGAAATTGAGATCCAAAGAGACTGAGATCTGTAGAAAACTCTAGAAAAAATTTACCTACTGATACAGTAAGACGTGAGAAACAGAGGTGGTTATCTAGATCATCCTGGGTCAGACTTAAAACTTATTTATTGAAAATTAACTCTGGAGGTGGTTGATAACTAGTTTTTATCTGAATGGCAAAGGTCAGTGAGTCTCTCTCCATATTATAGGAAGATGTTATTTATTCTCCTTAGCTTTGGACACTCTCATCCAGGCCCCAGTGATGGCACACAGTGGGACAGGGTGTGAGTGGCTCAGGGCCATTAAAGTACATATCCTTTCCCCATTGAGAATACCCACATATTTTGTGAATAGCGTATAATAGTAGTTAGAGACTATGTAGAGGTTTTTCCATTCATCAGCTAATTTCAGTATAGTAGTTGGGAGCTCTGATCTAGACTTTTTCTATATGGTTCAAATTATTGAATAATAACTATGTGACACAAGTCCATTCTGAATTAGGGCAGAGCTGGAAATTGGAATTTGACTGGTAGATGTTTATTTTTTTGGCTGATCTGGTTCTCATTTCTAAATTTAGAAAAAGGAAAGAACTCTTGGCTTTAATGCAGTATATCCTGTTTCTGTACTTACTGCTAGTGGAGTTGGCTGGCAGGTTGATTAAACATCTTCATTTAGCTGGTAGGAGACTTGTTATACTGCCGAGAAGAATAAGTCCCCAAGGGAAAAGCAAAAACTGGATGGGAGTCTTTTTTAACGTTTCAGACTTGGCTGCAAGTGAAACTGTCTGCATGGCCTTTCTTATTTAACAGGAATTTCAGGAGTTTTATTAATAGTAGTTTTAGATGACAGGATTAAGAAAGCTTTAATTATTTTAATGTAGCATGCTCAGTCTTAACTCATGGAAGGAGGGAGGGAGGGAGGGAGGGAGGTGTGTGTGAGGAAGGGGTGTGTGTGTGTGTGTGTCTGTGTGTGTGTGTGTGTCTGTGTGTGTGTGTCTGTGTGTGTGTGTCTGTGTGTGTGTGTGTCTGTGTGTGTCTGTGTGTCTGTGTGTCTGTCTGTGTGTCTGTCTGTCTGCTGTCTGTCTGCTGTCTGTCTCTCTCTCTCTCTCTCTGTGTGTATATATTTGGATGGTCAAGTTCCAGGGAGTGAGATTTGGTAGTAACTGACATTTGGGCTGAAGAAAATTAGCCCATGTACTATTTGCTAGTCTCACTGGCCTCAAGAGTCATTAGCAACTTACCCTCAAAAGCAGTAGACACTGGGCCCCTCCCTACCATGGTGAAGAGTGATTTGTCTTTTCCTCATTTGACAACCAGAGACACTAGTGAGAGATAAAGTCAGGAGGTCTGCTCTGACTCTCCATCAGGCCTCTGGTCCATTTCTTTCAGTCTAAACTTAGATGCTGGGAACCCAAGAACACAGATACCAATGGTCCATTGTCAATCTGCCTTTGAGTAAAAATAGATGTTACACACCTACTGAGTCTTGTTTCTTGACAACATTTGATTTGTAATCCTGAGAAGATAGCCACAACTGCTAGACATGTCTCTCCTCTTCCTCTCTCCCCCTGGTCTAAGGCAGTTATGGAGGTGAAGAGCTGTGGGTTTCTGTGGCCCACTCTGCTTTTGATGAGTCCTTTCTCCATCTCGCTCAGGGGAAAGAAGAGGGGTCAGACAGGGAATGGCACACTCTGCCCCGTGTCCAGACTTCCTCAACAGCCAGAGAGAAAGAGGGGGGAGGAGTCTATGAGGATTTGGAATTGGCAGACACATCTGCATTTCTAACAAGGGGTGGGTCAGACAACTTATAGGAAACTGAACTCTTCCTACAACTGCCTAGAGACAATGCATGTTCCTGCTTCTGATTATCCAGGCCCTTGTCAGGCTGGCACATGCATCAGTAACATGGTAGGCTGGCTTCTAGCTCTGCTCCTCACAGGGTATGACCCCTGGCACTCACACAAGCTCACCTCTCTTAGCTTCTGTTTCCTCATAAAAGAGAGCATTGGATACTTTTCTAAGGATACTTTTAACTCAAATTCTATGATGTGATTGAATTGTGAGATGGGAAAAGGAGGTGTCCATAGGTGGAGGATCCTGGAATGAAAATACAAATCTCTAAGGTCAATTCAGGTCTCTTCATTTTTGCCTTTGATTACTCTCAATACCTCCATCACTTCCTAGCACTTCTACTTCTTTGCTCTACTACCTTCAGCAAATTTCTTAGACCCTCTAGATCGCTGTTACTTCTTCTAGAAATGGGTAGCAATGACACTAGCCATATGGCGTTGTGGATTTGGGTATCTTTACTTTGAGAACTAAATAGTTATATGTTTAAAGCATAGGGCATGCTCATCATGTACGAGTGCTCAATAAAGGTGAATTTTTTCCACTTTCCCAATGCCATACACAAAAATAAACTGAAAATGGATTTAAGGAGAGGAGAACAAGATGGTGGAGGAGTAGGTGGATGTGGAGTACCTCTCTCTCCATGGATACATCAGGAATACACCTTCAGACAGAAGTGCATGCAGAACACCAGCTGAGAGTGGACAGAAGTACCTGACCAGTGGGAAAGAACACATAGAACTATGCAAAACTCGGTAGGAGGAAGGACTAGGGGAAAAACAGGAGTGTTAGTAGGACTGGACCTGCCCTCCGTGGGTGGGGGAATTGAAGCACAGGTCCAGTCCCTACATTGGGGCAATTGTCTGAGTCACAGGAGAAACATTTATGGCTGAGAGTGAAATAGTCGCTCTGTGGCAGCCTAACTGGAATGAGAATCAGCCAGTCCTTGCCGCAGCCGTACATAACCTGGACAGGGGCGAGGGCTCCCTGGAAGGTTCAGCAGCTAGGAGCTGGAGTTTGGGGAGTGTGGAGCAATCCCAGGGTGAGGGCTGCTGTTGACTGCAGAGAGATGGATCGAAGGAGAGGTGAGGGAGGAGATTGTGTTGGGAAATGCCTGTGGAGGAAAGCCAGGCCGCCATGGAAGCAAGGTGATACTGCTGAGTCACATGTAGGGGGTGGAGTCATCACCATAGGCTTTCTCTTCCCACATGTCAGCATCCGCAGCTGAACAATAAAGAGGCTGGCCCATGGAACGCCTGATGCACTGAACTACAGAGTAGAACCCCACCCAGGGTTCCCCTTTAAGTGCCTGATGCTGCAAGCTACAGAGTAGAACCCCACCAAGGGTGCCCCTTTAAGTGCCTGATGCACCGATCTACAGAGTAGGACCCCATCCAGGGGGGGCCCTCTATGTGCTCGTGCAGAACAACAGAGAAGGACTTCAGGCAAGGGAGCCTGAATGGGGAAGCCACAGAGAAAGACTGGCCAAAGAGTCCTGATCGCCAGCTACAAGAGGCTGAAAAGAAAAGAAAAACAATGGATAGGGCCATAACTCCTGTGGCAGAGGCAGTTTGTGTCCCTGAATAATTGGTGCTGCCAGGGTCCCTGCAAGCCAAGAAGCTGTGCCACCTTCACGCTCGACTTTCCCTGGGACAGAGCTACCACAGGCAAAAAATGTCTTGTGTCTATTAATGCAGGGTCACTTTGGTATTGTCTGACTCTTTTCGACCCTGTAGACTGTGGCCTGCCAGGCTTCTCTGTTCGGGGAGCGGGGTTCTCCAGGTAAGAATACTGGAGCGTACTGACCAATACTGGCTGCCATATCTTCCTAGAGCACTGTATTTTCTGCTGCCTTAACCAACTCCCCTGAGTATACTTGGTGCTGCCAGAACCCCTGCAACCCAAGCAGCTGCACCATCTCCACACCTGGCTCTCACAGGGGCAAACCCAAGTCCTCCAGGGTAGCCTCAGGGGCAAACCCCAGTGGACAAGTCACGTGCAGAGGTAGAAATAAAACCACAATTAAAACCCAAGGGCAGTGTGGCTAAGGAAGAAGACCCAAAACCTTCTCACCAGCTGTACAAGCTGCAGACTAAATCCACATGATCAACTAGGCAGACTGTCTCTGTGAAATACATAAAAGGTCACTGAGAGCACCCACAAAAGAAAATGCACTAGTTCTGATAGCTGTGGACATTGGAGGCGAGAACACATAGGGGTAGGACCAGATTAGAATCTGCGCTGCCCCCACAGCAGGTCCAGAGACCAGCACAGTGTTGGAGGGCATTATAGGGAGAGGAGGTGGACTGTGAGTCCCAGAGAGGGAAAGGACTCTGACAACAGTGACTCAAGAAAAACATTTGTTATTCTCATGTTTTGACTTGCTCTGGAGATTCTTTTCCTTCCCCTCTGGTGTAGTTGTCAATTTTATTGGCACTATGAAATCTAATTATGCTTTTGAGCTTTGTTTTTTTCTCAGTCACATTTTTTTTTTTTTAATTACTGTTATAAACCTCTGCTTCTACTTTGGACTTTTACAGTTTTCTGGAGTTTTCCTTTTTTTTTTTACATTTTACTTTTTTAAACCTATTGTTATTTTTTCTACATTTATCCCTTTCTTTGCTTTTCCTACTGTTCTTTCCCCTTGCAGTTAATCTTTAATGTATGTAAATCTTCTTTAGCTACCTCTATTTAACTTTGCATATCTATACTTTCTTTCCTTTCCTCTCAACATATTTGTTAGTTTCATTTTCATTCCTTTATTCCCCAATTGGCACCTTGCTCTAGTTTTGCTTTCCGTTTGTGCTTTAGTTAGTCTTTTTTCTGGTAGATGTGATTTTTGGTTTCCTTTATTCACTGGGTCAAACTATTGTACTTTATTTTTGTTGGACAGTTTTGATTTTGCTTGTGGGTGTATATGTATATATTCAGTCACACTTTTTATTGTTATTATAAACCTCTGCCTCTATGTTGGGCTTCTGCAGTTCTGTGGAGTTTTCCTTTTTTTATCCTTTTTTCTTTCTTCTTCTGTTTTTTTTTTTCCCTTCTTTTTTATAATTTTACTTTTTAAAAAGCTTATTATATTTTTTCTACATTTATTCCTTTGTTTGCATTTCCTGTTCTTTTCCCCTTACAGTTAATCTTTAATGTACATAAATTTTCTTCATCTACCCTCTATTTAACTTTACATATCTATTCTTTCTTTCTTTTCTTTCTTTCCTTTCTGCTCAACATATTTGCTAGTTTTGTTTTCATTGCTTTATTCCCCACTTGACACCTTACTTTAGTTTTGTTTTCCAGTTTGTGCTTTAGTTAGCTTTCTTAACTAGTAAATATAATTTTTTATTTCCTTTGTTCCCCAGGTCATTCTACTGTATTTTTGTTGGGCTGTTTTCATTTTGCTCATGGGTATAAATGTATATGTGTATATTCCATTATTTTAATAATTTATTTGCCTGATTTTATAACTGCCATTTGTCTGGGATTCGTCTTTGGTTTCTCGTTTTTGGATATTTGTTTTAATTTCACTTAATGCCATAACAAACCACTTGTAGAATCTTCATTCCTGACCGGAGATCAAGCCCTGAGCCTTTGGAGTGGGAGCACTGACTCCGACACCCTAGACTACCAGAGCGCCAACCCTAGGGAATATCAAATAGTGAGAACTCACACAAAGGAAACCACTTGAATACAAGGATGCATCACTCAAACAGCAGTAGCACCCTGTGCAGGACGCCTCATCTAAACAACAAACAAAACAAAAATACAAACCCAATTATCAGCAGACAGGATTACCACCTCACTCAGTCTTGCCCATCAGAGGAAAAACAAGCAAACAAAAACTCAGCACAAATCTCACCCTATATAATGCTTAAACAAACCAATGGACCAACCTTAGGACAGCAGAAACCAAAAGGAAGAAAGAATTCAATCTTGAAGTCTGGGTAAAAAAAAAAGATGATGAAAAGGCAGATAAATACTACACAAAAGAAGGAACAAACTAGAAATACAGAAATCGAAATAAATGAAGAGGAAATAGGAAAACTACCTGAAAAAGAATTGAGAATAATGATAGTAAAGATGATCAAAAACCTTGAAAGCAAAATGGAGAAAATGCAAGAATAAATTAACAAAGACATAGAAGAATTAAAGAATAAACATACAGAGACAAACAACACAGTGACTGAAATTAAAAATACTCTAGAAGGAATCAATATCTGAATATTGAATATCTGAAGCAGAAGAATGAATCAGTGAGCTGGAAGATAAAATGGTAGAAATAAATTCTGAAGAGCAGAATAAAGTAAAAAGAATGAAAAGAACTGAGGATAGTCTCAGAGATCTCTGGGACAATATCAAACACAACAACATTCAAATTATAGGGGCCCCAGAAGAAGATCCCTGGAGAAGAGAATGGCAACCCACTCCAGTATTCTTGCCTAAAAAATTCTTTGGACAGAGTAGCCTGACAGGCTACAGCCCATGGAGTTGCAAAGAGCTGGATGCGACTGAGCACACACACATGGTAACGTAATGACCTTAGGGAGACAACTAGGAAAGAGATGAAGGATTTTTTTTTTTTTTTTCTGTAGGGTAATAAATGTGTTTTGGTGCTGGAAAATAGGATGTGCTCAATAAATAGTTGGCTACACAGCAGGTAGTATTTTAATTGTTTTTCTAAGTGGATGGTGATTATTTGGGGTTATATTTCACTTAGTTTTTTAGGCTAATAAAATTAATTATTATATGAATGTGTGTCAGCTAATTATAAAAAAGTTTATCAGAGGTGGCCTTAAAACCACAGGGGGGCGGGGAGCGGAAATCCTTAACATTTTTGTATAAATTATGTACATATAATTAATAAAGTTGATATATTATTTTTAAGTTCTGTTTTGATACTATTTAAAATACATATTCTAAATGTAAATAGCCATTTTAAGTCATTATAAAGTGTTGTACATTGTAGTTATTTTCTATTTATAGTTTACTCAGGAATAATTTTGGAGAAGGCCATGGCACCCCACTCCAATACTCTTGCCTGGAAAATCCTATGGATGGAGGAGCCTGGTGGGCCGCAGTCCATGGGGTCGCTAAGAGTCGGACACGACTGAGCGACTTCACTTTCAGAAGAAGAAGAGAAAAAGAAAGGGTATGAGAAAATTTTTGAAGAGATTATAGTTGAAAATTTCCCCAACATGGAAAAGGAAATAGCCAATCAAGTCCAAGAGGCACAAAGAATCCTATACAGGATAAACCCAAGGAGAAACATGCCAAGACACATACTAATCAAACTAACAAAGACTAAACACAAAGAAAGAATATGAAAAGCAGCAAGGGAGAGGCAACAGGTAACATGCAAAGGAAACCTCATACACTTAACAGCTGATCTTTCAGCAGAAACTCTGCAGGCCAGAAGGGAATGGCAGGATATATTTAAAGTATTGAAAGGGAAAAATCTACAACCAAGATTATAGTACCCGGCAAAGATCTCATTCAAAATTGATGGGGAAATAAAAAGTTTTTCAGATAAGCAAGAGTTAAGAGAATTCAGTACCACCAAACCAGCTTTACAACAAATGTTAAAGGGACTTATATAGTCAAGAAATACAAGAGAAGAAAAAAGATCTACAAAATCAACCGCAAACAATTAAGAAAATGGCAATAGGAACATCTATATCAATAATTACTTTAAATGTAAATGAATTAAATGCTCCAACCAAAATATACAGACTGGCTGAATGTATACAAAAACAAAGCCAATATATATGCTGTCTGCAAGAAACCCACTTTAGACCTCAAGACACATATAGACTGAAAGTGAGAGAATGGAAAAATACACTCCGTGAAAATGGGAAGCGAAAGAAAGCTGGAGTAGCAATCCCATATCAGACAAAACAGACCTTAAAATAAAGAAGATTACAAGAGGTAAGGTAGGACACTACATAATGATCAAGGGATCAGTCCAAGAGGAAGATATCAGTTCAGTTCAGTTCAGTTGCTCAGTCGTGTCTGACTCTTTGTGACCCCATGAATCGCAGCACGCCAGGCCTCCCTGTCCATCACCAACTCCCAGAGTTCACCCAGACTCACGTCCATCGAGTCCGTGAGGCCATCCAGCCATCTCATCCTCTGTCGTCCCCTTCTCCTCCGGCTCCCAATCCCTCCCAGCACCAGAGTCTTTTCCAATGAGTCAATTCTTCTCATGAGGTGGCCAAAGTACTGGAGTTTCAGCTTTAGCATCATTTCTTCCAAAGAAATCCCAGGGCTGATCTCCTTCAGAATGCACTGGTTGGATCTCCTTGCAGTCCAAGGGACTCCCAAGAGTCTTCTCCAACACCACAGTTCCAAAGCATCAATTCTTCAGCACTCAGCCTTCTTCACAGTCCAACTCTCACATCCATACATGACCACAGGAAAAACCATAGTCTTGACTAGATGGACCTTAGTCCATCTAGTAATGTCTCTGCTTTTGAATATGCTGTCTAGGTTGGTCATAACTTTTCTTCCAAGGAGTAAGCATCTTTTAATTTTATGGCTGCAGTCACCATCTGCAGTGATTTTGGAGCCCCCCAAAATAAAGTCCGACACTGTTTCCACTGTTTCCTCATCTATTTCCCATGAAGTGATTGGACCGGATGCCATGATCTTCGTTTTCTGAATGTTGAGCCTTAAGCCAACTTTTTCGCTCTCCTCTTTCACTTTCATCAAGAGGCTTTTTAGTTCCTCTTCACTTTCTGCCATCAGGGTGGTGTCATTTGCATATCTGAGGTTATTGATATTTCTCCCGGCAATCTTGATTCCAGCTTGTGCTTCTTCCAGTCCAGCGTTTCTCATGATGTACTCTGCATAGAAGTTAAATAAGCAGGGTGACAATATACAGCCTTGACGTACTCCTTTTCCTCTTTGGAACCAGTCTGTTGTTCCATGTCCATTTCTAACTGTTGCTTCCTGACCTACATACAGATTTCTCAAGAGGCAGGTCAGGTGGTCTGGTATTCCCATCTCTCTCAGAATTTTCCACAGTTTATTGTGATCCACACAGTCAAAGGCTTTGGCATAGTCAATAAAGCAGAAATAGATGTTTTTTTGGAACTCTCTTGCTTTTTCCATGATCCAGCAGATGTTGGCAATTTGATCTCTGCTTCCTCTGCCTTTTCTAAAACCAGCTTGAACATCAGGAAGTTCACGGTTCACATACTGCTGAAGCCTGGCTTGGAGAATTTTGAGCATTACTTTACTAGCATGTGAGATGAGTGCAATTGTGCAGTAGTTTGAGCATTCTTTGGCATTGCCTTTCTTTGGAATTGGAATGAAAAGTGACCTTTTCCAGTCCTGTGGCCACTGCTGAGTTTTCCAAATTTGCTGGCATATTGAGTGCAGCACTTTCACAGCATCACCTTTCAGGATTTGAAATAGCTCAATTGGAATTCCATCACCTCCACTAGCTTTGTTCATAGTGATGCTTTCTAAGGCCCACTTGACTTCACATTCCAAGATGTCTGGTTCTAGATTAGTGATCACATCATCATGACTATCTGGGTCGTGAAGATCTTTTTTGTACAGTTCTTCTGTGTGTTCTTGCCACCTCTTCTTAATATCTTCTCCTTCTGTTAGGTCCATACCATTTCTGTCCTTTATCGAGCCCATCTTTGCATGAAATGTTCCCTTGGTATCTCTAATTTTCTTGAAGAGATCTCTAGTCTTTCCCAATCTGTTGTTTTCCTCTATTTCTTTGCATTGATCACTGAAGAAGGCTTTCTTATCTCTTCTTGCTATTCTTTGGAACTCTGCATTTAGATGCCTGTATCTTTCCTTTTCTCCTTTGCTTTTTGCCTCTCTTCTTTTCACAGCTATTTGTAAGGCCTCCCCAGACAGCCATTTTGCTTTTTTGCATTTCTTTTCCATGGGGATGGTCTTGATCCCTGTCTCCTGTACAATGTCAAGAACTTCATTCCATAGTTCATCAGGCACTCTATCTCTCAGATCTAGGCCCTTAAATCTAATTCTCACTTCCACTGTATAATCATAAGGGATTTGATTTAGGTCATACCTGAATGGTCTAGTGGTTTTCCCTACTTTCTTCAATTTGAGTCTGAATTTGGCAATAAGGAGTTCATGATCTGAGCCACAGTCAGCTCCTGGTCTTGTTTTTGCTGACTGTATAGAGCTTCTCCATCTTTGGCTGCATAGAATATAATCAATCTGATTTCAGTGTTGACCTTCTGGTGATGTCCATGTGTAGAGTCTTCTCTTGTGTTGTTGGAAGTGGGTGTTTGCTATGACCAGTGCATTTTCTTGGCAAAACTCTATTAGTCTTTGCCCTGCTTCATTCTGCATTCCAAGGCCAAATTTACCTGTTACTCCAGGTGTTTGTTGACTTCCTACTTTTGTATTCCAGTCCCCTATAATGAAAAGGACATCTTTTTGGGGTGTTAGTTCTAAAAGGTCTTGTAGGTCTTCATAGAACCGCTCAACTTC
The DNA here is from genome assembly GCF_014754425.2 of Oryx dammah. Taxonomy (NCBI): domain Eukaryota; kingdom Metazoa; phylum Chordata; class Mammalia; order Artiodactyla; family Bovidae; genus Oryx; species Oryx dammah. The sequence continues at coordinate 68,074,984 of NW_024070210.1, read as the reverse complement.
AGCTTCTTCAGCATTACTGGTTGGGGCATAGACTTGGATAACTGTGATATTGAATGGTTTGCCTTGGAGACAAACAGAGTTCATTCTGTCATTTTTGAGATTGCATCCAAGTACTGCATAAGGAAGACATAGCAATTGTAAATATCTATGCACCCAACATAGGAGCACCTCAAAACATAAGACAAACACAGACATAAGAGGATAAATTGGCAGTAACACAATTGTAGGAGACTTTAACACCCCACTCACACCAATGGAAAGATCATCAAAACAGAAAATGAATAAGGAAACACAAGTCTTAAATGATACATTAGATGAGACAGATCTCATTGATATCTTCAGGACATTGCATCCAAAGGCAGAAGAATACACCTTCTTCTCAAGTGCACATGAACATTCTCCAGGACAGACCACATCCTGGGTCACAAATCAAACTTCAGTAAATTTAAGAAAATCAAAATCATGTCAAGCATCTTCTCTGACCACAATGCTATGAGATAGATATCAAATACAAGAAGAAAAACTATAAGAAACATGAACACATGGAGACTAAACAACATGTTTCTAAATAACCAACAGGTTTACTAGAGAAATCAAAAAATTCCTAGAAGCAAATGACAATGAAAGCATGACAACTCAACCTATGGGATGCAACAAAAACAGTTCTAAGAGGGAAGTTTATAGCAGTATAATCCTACCTCAAGAAACAAGAAAAACATTGAATAGACAATGTAACTTTACTCCTAAAATAACTAGAAAAAGAAGAACAAAAACCTCCAAAATTAGTAGAAGGAAAGAAATCATAAAGATCTGAGCAGAAATAAATGAAAAAGAAATGAAAGAAACAATAATAAAGATTAATAAAACTAAAAGCTGGTTCTTTGAGAAGATAAACAAAATTGACAAAGTTTTAGCCAGACTCATCAAGAAAAAAAGAGAGAAGAATCAAATCAACAAAATAAGAAATGAAAAAGGAGAGGTTACAACAGACAATATAGAAATACAAAGGATTATAAGAGACTATTATGAACAACTATATGACAATAAAATGGATAACCTGGAGGAAATGGACAGATTCTTAGAAAAGTTTAATCTTCCAAGACTGAACCAGGAAGAATTAGAAATTATAAACAACCCAATTACAAGCACTGAAACTGAAGCTGTGATAAAAAAAATCTCCCCCCAAAACAAAAGCTCAGAACCAGATGGCTTCACAGGAGAATTCTATCAAACGTTTAGAGAATAGTTAATGCCTATCCTTCTAAAACTCTTTCAAAAACCTGCAGAGGAAGGAACACTTCCAAACTCATTCTAAGAAGTCACCATAGCCCTTATATCAAAACCGGACAAAGACAACACAAAAAAAGAAAACTACAGGCCAATATAACTGATGAACATAGATGAAAAAAACCTCAACAAAATTTTAGCAAACAGAATTCAGCAACATGTCAAAAAGCTCATACACCATGATCAAGTTGTATTTATTTCAGGAATGCAAGGATTCTTCAATATACACAAATCAGTCAACGTGATACACTATATTAACAAATAGAAAGATAAAAGCCATAAGATCATTTCAATAGATGTAAAAAAAGCCTTTGACAAAATTCAGCACTCATTTATGATTAAAACTCTTCAAAAAATGGGCATAGAAGGTACTTACCTCAACATAGTAAAGGTCATATATAATAAGCCTACAGCAAACATTCTCAAGGATGAAAAACTGAAAGCATTCCCCCTAAGATCAGGAACAAGACAAGGGTGTCCACTTTCACCACTATTATTCAACATAGTTCTGAAAGCCCTAGCTACAGCAATCAGAGAAGGAAAAGAAATAAAAGGAATACAGATTGTAAAAGAAGTAAAGCTCTCACTGTTTGCAGATGATATGATACTTTACATAGAAAACCCTGAAGACAGTATCAGAAAATTACTAGAGCTAATCAGTGAATTTAGCAAAGTTGCAGGATACACAATCAATACATGTAAATCACTTTTGCATTTCTATATAGTAACAATGAAAAATCAGAAAGAGAAATTAAGGAATCAATCCCATTCACCATTGCAACAAAAATAATTAAATATCTAGGAATAAACTTACCTAAGGAGATAAAAGAGCTGTACACAGAAAATTGTAAGACACTAATGAAAGAAATCTGGAGAAGGCAATGGCACCCCACTCCAGGACTCTTGCCTGGAAAATCCCATGGATGGAGGAGCCTGGTGGGCTGCAGTTTATGGGGTCGCTAGGAGTCGGCGGACACGACTGAGTGACTTCACTTTCACTTTTCACTTTCATGCATTGGAGAAGGAAATGGAAACCCACTCCAGTGTTCTTGTCTGGAGAATCCCAGGGATGGGGGAGCCTGGTGGGCTGCCGTCTATGGGGTTGCACAGAGTCGGACATGACTGAAGCGACTTAGCAGCAGCAGCAATGAAAGAAATCAAAGACAACAAAAACAGATGGAGAGATATTCCATGTGCCTGGGTAGGAAGAATCAATATTGTGAAAATGACTATACTACCAAACGCAATCTACAGATTCAATGTGATCCCTATCAAATTACCAATGGCATTTTTCACAGAACTAGAACAAAAAATTTCATAATTTATACGGAAACAAAAGACCCCCAAATAGCCGAAGCAGTCCTGAGAAAGAAGAATGGAGCTGGAGGAATCAACCTTCCTGACTTTAAATTATACTACAAAGCTATAGTCATCAAGACACTATGGTACTGGCACAAAACAGAAATATAGACCAATGGAACAAGATAGAAAGCCCAGAAGTAAACCCACGCACCTATGGGTGCCATATTTTTGACAAAGGAGGCAAGAATACACAAAAGGGCAAAGACAGCCTCTTCAATAAATGGTGCTGGGAAAACTGGAAAGCTATAGGAGAAGGCAATGGCACCCCACTCCAGTACTCTTGCCTGGAAAATCCCACGGATGGAGGATCCTGGTGGGCTGCAGTCCATGGGGTCTCAAACAGTTGGACACGACTGAGCGACTTCACTTTTACTTTTCACTCTCATGCACTGCAGAAGGAAATGGCAACCCACTCCAATGGTCTTGCCTGGAGAATCCCAGAAACAGAGGAGCCTTGTAGGCTGCCATTTCTGGGGTCGCACAGAGTTGGACACGACTGAAGTGACTTAGCAGCAGTAGCAGCAGTATATGTAAAATAATGAAATTAGAACACTTCCTAACACCATATACAAAGATAAACTCAAAATGAGTTAAAGACCTAAATATAAGACCAGAAACTATAAAACTCTTAGAGGAAAACATAGGTAAAACACTCAATGACATAAATCAAAGCAAAATCCTCTATGACCCATCTCCTAGAAAAGGAAATAAAAACAAAAGTAAACAAGTGGGACCTGACTAAGCTTAAAAGTTTTTGCACAGCAAAGCAAACTATAAGAAAGGTGAAAAGACAACCCTCAAAATGGGAGAAAATAGCAAATGAAACAACTCACAAAGGATTAATTTCCAAAAACTCAATGCCAGAAAAACAAACAACCCAATCAAAAAGTGGAAAAAAGACTTAAACAGACATTTCTTCAAAGAAGACACACAGATGGCTAACAACCACAAGAAAAGATGCTCAACATCACTCATTATTGGGGAAATGCAAATCAAAACCACAATGAAATATCACTCACACCAGTCAGAATGGCCATCATCAAAAAATTCTACAAACAATAAATGCTGGAGAGGGTGTGGAGAAAAGGGAATGCTCTTGCACTGTTGGTGGGAATGTAAATTGATACAGCCACTATGGAAGATGGCATGGAGATTCCTTAAAAAACTAGGAATAAAGCCACCATATGACCCAGCAATCCCACTCCTAGGCATATACCCTGAGGAAACCAAAATTGTAAAAGACACATGTATCTTATTGGTCATTGCAGCACTATTTACAATAGCTAGAATGTGGAAGCAGCCTAGATGTTCATCGACAGATGAATGGATAAAGCAGTTGTGGTACATATACACAATGAATTATTACTTAGCCATAAAAAAGAATGCATTTGAGTCAGTTCTGATGAGTTGGATGAACCTAGAACCTATTATACAGAGTGAAGTGAGTCAGAGAAAGAAAATTATCATATTCTAATGCAAATAGGAAAAGGAGTATGTCAAGGCTGTATATTGTCACCCTGCTTATTTAACTTCTATGAAGAGTACATCATGAGAAATGCTGGGCTGGAAGAAGCACAAGCTGGAATCAAGATTGCCGGGAGAAATATCAATAACCTCAGATATGCAAATTACACCACCCTTATGGCAGAAAGTGAAGAAGAACTAAAGAGCCTCTTAATGAAAGTCAAAGAGGAGAGTGAAAAAGTTGGCTTAAAGCTCAACATTCAGAAAACAAAGATCATGGCATCTGGTCCCATCACTTCATGGCAAATAGATGGAGAAACAGTGAAAAGTGTCAGACTTTATTTTTTTTTGGCTCCAAAATCACTGCAGATGGTGATTGCAGCCATGAGATTAAAAGATGCTTACTCCTTGGAAGAAAAGTTATGACCAACCTAGACAGCATATTCAAAAGCAGAGACATTACTTTGCCAACAATGGTCCATCTATTCAAGGCTATGGTTTTTCCAGTAGTCATGTGTGGATGTGAGAGTTGGACTGTGAAGAAAGCTGAGCACCAAAGAATTGATGCTTTTGAACTGTGGTGTCAGAGAAGACTTTGGAGAGTCCTTTGGACTGCAAGGAGATCCAACCAGTCCATCCTAAAGGAGACCAGTCCTGGATTTTCATTGGAAGGACTGATGCTGAAGCTGAAACTCCAATACTTTGGCCACCTGATGGGAAGAGTTGACTCATTGGAAAAGACCTTGATGCTGGGAGGGATTGGGGGCAGGAGGAGAAGGGGACAAAAGAGGATGAGATGGCTGGATGGCATCACTGACTCAATGGACATGAGTTTGAGTGAACTCTGGGAGTTGGTGATGGACAGGGAGGCCTGGCATGCTACAATTCATGGGGTCGCAAAGAGTTGGACATGACTCAGTGACTGAACTGAACTGAAACATAGCAAGCCTTCCACTTGTGGGCAGAATCCATGGTAAGAGATAATTTTACATTTTTCATCTCTTCTCATAGGAGGGCTGTCTTGTCACATCCTTACTACTCTTAATTATTACTGAATTTTCACTACAGTTCATCACTTTGCTTCTTTTGATCATAGCATAGATGAGCCTTCTAAATATGTATCTGTATTACTTTTAGAAAGATTATTTTTCTCTTCTCTTTACATGTAAAAAGGAGGCTATATTTTTCTTTGATTTTTAGATGGCTCCCTGAGGTCTCAAAGATCTAGCCCTAAGCTCTCCTCCAGAGAGCTTTTTAAGGTGGGTAACATATTAGTCTCTTAATAATGAGAAATTTTCTTTAAATGAACATCATAAACCCTTGATTCCTTTCCATACACCAGGCTTCATCATTGTAGTTCAAGTATTCCAGAAAAATGAAAGCATCAGTCTTACAAATCAATCTCCATTTGACCTATTCTCTACAGTCAAAACCAAACACCTCCCTTAAATGGTCTGCATTCCTCTGAAGCTAAATGATAACAAAAAATGTCAGAAACACCCTTGCATTTGAGTCACCCTAGTCTCCCTCTGCTCCTATGGGCTGATTCAGCAGATTGGCTCCTGGTGGCGGCACTGGTTTCCCAGCTCGTTTACGGCCTATTTAAAAACAGATGGAGGCACCTCCACGGCGGATTTGTCAAAGGCCAAGGACATTTTTTCAGCATAGACTCTGAGCTTGTTGCCACATAAACACATAGAAGGATTTCACTTTAGCTTCCCCAGGTTTTTGGATTGACAACAAATGGTAAGAGGGATACGGAAGCCAATAAGGCAGCCTGGGGGAGCTGGAAGCCCAGGAGGAAGCTGAGAGTTACTGGCTCCAGCTCCAGGCTCAGGGTGAGGCTGTGAGCAAGCCTCAGCTGTGAAAGAACGTCTGGAAAACCTCTCTGCTGGACATTCCACCAGTAGACTCCGAGGCTGGATGATGTAGGAGTGAAGAGAATTTGCCTTGGATTCCCTGTGTTTAGTGAGTATTTCTCACCTCTAGCTCCCCAGTGAAATCACCTGTGAGGTTGTCAAAAGCTGCCAGTGTCTGGGCCACACCCCAAGCATGGGTGTTTTGAAAAAAATCTCTATGGGATTCAGTACAGGCAGCCAGGATGGAGAATCACTGACTATTGAGAGTGACAAATCAGATTTTCTTCTGAACATCTTGACTGAGATTTTTCCTTTCACTTCTATAGAAGATGTTTTAGGGTACATGTTAGTTGTTTATAACTCTCCATTATTTCCCTAACTCCTATCCTCAGATCGCCCCTTCAGGACTTAAAATAGTGATCTATATCTACACACACACACACATACCTGAAACTTACATATAATTTGTGTAAGATTTCACTGGCACAGGGCTTACCTTGACTTCAATAAACCATCTTTTCTGTCTTGGATAGTTCAGCGTTAGTGGTAGCAGTATGTTGGGTTCTAAACTGGAAACGAAGCATCAGCAGACTTATTTCTAACCTGAACTCTATTATGTGATATTGGGTAAGTCTTATATTTTCTCTTTGAGCCATGATTTCCTTACCTGTGAAATGAAGGCATAAGGGCAGGTGTCCTCCAGGTGATTTTCAGCTCTAGTGTCTTTTGGTAACATTTGTATTCACTGCTAAACATCATAGAGCAAGACCTGCAGAAGAAAAGGAAGCTCTTTTTCACATATGTGCTGGAACTAACCTCTTGCCTAATTTTTAGGAACTGGCTTCAGGGCTTATTGCATTAAGAGATCAAAGCCTACTTTTCAGCTACATGGATGCTTGTCCCAGCTCTGCCTATAAATCTTCTGGGGAAGACTAATTTAAAAATTTCTTATCGGTATAAAATGAATACGCTTCCTTTAGAGTGCTAGGACTTTGTTTCCCAATGTGTGTCCTTTGGAACACTAGTCTCACAAGTTAGGCCTTAATAAAAAAACACTGGAGTCCAATACATTTGAGAAGTGGGGCACAATCTAACCCTCCTCATGATTCAAAATACATATTAGTGTGAAAAGTGTTTACAGGACTTGTAAAGAAATCTTCTTAATGTTGTTTAATGCAGTTTTGCATGGAAGCAATCGTACTTGTTTGAGCAACCAATTAATATCCAAAGTTCAAGGAACACACATAGGGAAATGCAGCTTGCTGCCCTGTAGCTTACAGGAAGCCTTGGGTAGTCCTATGATCAGTGATGGTTTCGATATGGTGACTCCCACCCAACCCATTCTCTTTGGGAGGGTGCTGACGCTGATGTCAACTGAAGTCTCCATCACCCCTTCTGTGGGTCTATCACTTCCCAGCCTCAAAACTCAAAACTTAGGAACCTCTGTAGTTGGTTAAGCAGATCTGGGGAGGTCATAGACCACCTGTGAAAAAGAATGGAGGGAGAGGATGCATTCTTTGCAGAATTCACTTAATGATACAAGTTGGCAGAGAAGAGAGAACTTTCAGGGGCTAAGACAGTTGAGAAGGTAGGGGACCAGAGACAGTAAGACCACAGGAAAGGCAAAATTAGCTCCCCTTTCTCTATTAATCATGACCTTTGATTAAATATATTGATATGGACACTGCTTTAAGGATATAGTTTTTCCTCTTTGATGGGCTTTTCTTGAATAACAGTATATTGAATAAAAGTAGGGTGGATCTAGGAGAGATCTCAGAGATTGCTTGGTTCAAATATGGCAAACCTGTGTAACATATGGGGCCAGCTCTGACTAATGGAGGTTGCCTGGAGCGCTGAGTAGAGAAGGACATTGGAGTTACATCCTGACACTTACTGACGACTGCACTGTCTAAGGTGGTGGTACAGCGTTATGTGAGTGTTTGCCATTCCTTACGAAGAAATCATTTGTAGAGAGGAAAATATACTTGCCCACACTCATAGTAAGACTTATTTTTCTGCCTCCCTTCTCACTTATTGAGCATGAACAGCATTTTTGATATTTAAAGGGTTAAAGTCTACGGACTATATACTTTGAGGTTATCTCAGCCCAGTCAATGTACATGTTCATTTGCCAAATATGAATAAATGGTGAGAGCTAATAGGGATCATTCATATCCCAATTCAGGCCAATTGCTTCCACTCTGTCTTTATTTATTTATGCAAACATGGCTAGTGTTTGTGACCAAATATGGGACACTAACTTGGTGGTTTGAAAACATTTGGATTTTGCTGCTGTCACATTCTGAAGTCTGGGAAAAGGCTAGCATTCACTGGAATTTGGGAGCCGCTGCTCCAGCTTCCCTGAGGCCTCTTAGTCCTGCCCTCCAGGTGCTTTCTATTCCTGACGTGCTGTAGTGAATTAGAGCCTGGTGGGAGACTCCAGGGAGGGAAGTACTTCCATTTACTATGTTTGTGCCCCAAACACAGCCACAAAGATGGCTCTCTGATGGGGGCCAGTACCCACTCCAAGACCCTGGTTTCTTCCCCTTGACTCTGGCTAGCCTTGGGGGATAACTTCACTGACCTCTCTAGTTCTGTTCCAAATATCCTCCTAATCTTCTGCCTCTGGACTCTCCTTAGCTTTTAACTTCTGCTTTGACAGATCTTTATCCTGAGAAAAGACCCTGAGATTTTACATGTAACACATAGGAATGAACTGCCTGCTGAAATCAAAAAGGTTTTCAAGTCAAGCCTCCTGTCCAACTATGAAGAACATTTTGTAGCCAGTCTCCTTAATTGAGCCCCAAAAATATTTTCCCTAAAGATTATCAACATCCATTTCAACTGCTCATTACAACATACATATCAATAGCTCTCTACTCTGCAAATTGATAGAAAGCTTGAATATGCTCTTTTCCTTTATTATTATTTTTTTAATTTATTTATTTATTTTTAATTTTTACTTTACAATTCTGTATTGGTTTTGGCATAGATTGACATGAATCCACCACAGGTGTACATGCGTTCCCAAACATGAACCCCCCTATGTTTATATCTTCATAGAAAATAGTGCAGAAGATGATATACCACACTTTAATTATGGTTCACTTGGTGGAGGGGCTTGAGGTGGGTTTCATTTTCTACTTTATACACATCAGTTTTTAAAAAATAAGAGCATGTTTTCTAACTGGAAAATAGAAATATTAAGTAAAACTTAGAAAAATTAAAAAGTATTCACAATCTTAGAGATGAAGAAAATTCAAAGTTCATTGAACACTTTGACTCAAAAATCTGCTGTGAATTTTTATCAAATAATTTTGCATACATTTGTAAGAAAGAGTGTGTGTGTGTGTGTACTGCTCACTGTCCATTCTTAGGAAGAACTGTTCTTTATCTTGAATTATGTCTCTTACATTTTTGGTGTCTTAAACTGTGCTTTGGTTTATGAAGTAAAAGTAACAGTGGATGATGTTTTTTTTATATCCTTACTTGATATAATAAATAATTGGAGGTTCAGTGTGTGCTTAAATGTTTTAAAAAGTTAGGCAGAACGAGTATGCATGTTCAGTGTGAAATATTTAAGCAATATTGAACCATACAGAGAAAGAAGTGAGAGACTGTTTCCATTTCTCACAGTCCTTCAATCCCACTCTGGTCTCTGGAATTAACCAATGTTACTAGTTTGTAGATAAACTTCCAGAGCATTTTCCTTAAGGTAAATGTATAGATTTGAGGTTATTTCTCTTTGTTAAGTAGCTTTCCTCATATAATTGTCTATTTCTTGTAAAGTAAACTTGCTTTATCCCAGTTAAAGTGATTCTATCATTTCTGAAAATAGGATTATCAATCATTCCTTCCAATTTTACCTAAATATAGGCCCTCCTCAACTTAAAAATAAGTTGTGTTCTAAAGGTTTTTGTTTTATTAGCTGATTGGAATGTGTTCACTCATAAAATGAGCTACAAATATGTTTTACACGGTGGTTGCAGCTGCACAAGAGAAAGGTCAATATGGAAAAGAACACTTAAAGACTATTTGCCATGTGTGAAAGCCCTATTAACAACTTTCCATTATTTCATTTACTCTTTGCAACACTTAGGGTGGATATTATTCCAAATTATATAGAGAGAGCAACTGATGTTCAAGGTAACTAACTTGCCCATTGTCATGAAGGTTGTAAATGTCAGAGCTGAGAGTCAGCTTGTATTTGACTCTTAAGCCCATGCACATTCCAGCTCCAGGAAGTCAGTTTAATAGGGGAAAGGTGCGCATATACTTAGACTCATGATGGGGCATGACGTTTCCTTTCTTCTGTTCAGTGATCACAGAGGGAATAACCAGGAGTTGGAGGGCCAGATGCTCTGGTTCCACCATACCCTTATTCATCACAATTGATAAATAAGTCAGACAAGGAGATGACTTACTGATTGTTGCTGTAGAGATGTTTTTGGCTCCCTAAGTCAGGCAGTAACTAACACACTATTGATTCAGAAGTCATACTTCTGGCTTCTGATTGGGTTTGTCCAATGGGAGGAATTGGCAGGAGACCGCAAGGTATGAGGAAAGAAAGTGTCAGGGACTTAGCTACCTGGCTGCTTTCCTGTCCCAGGGGCTCTACAGTGGCTGCATTCCTATAATGAAGCCACAGCTCCTGCTGGACAGCCTTTTCTACATATTCCATTTTCTGTACATTCCAGCAAATAGTTCCTCCCCTGGTACCTGTGAACCTAAGGGTGGTTAATAGCATTCTACTCTTACTAGCCAGGTACTTTACCATTTCTTGTTGGTTTAACATAACCTTGTCCCCTCTTTTGGAAATGCCCCTTCATTTAATTCTCTTTAATTATTCTTTTTGACTCTACCATCTGTTTGCTGTTGGAAACCTGGCTGATTTGGTAAATGAAACCAGGATTTGTTCCTGAAACAGAACCTCAAGATGGGATTCTGTGATTAGGTTGCTCACATATTTGATGAGGGCACAAAGAATCCCTTTGCCAAGGTGAAATGGATATCTTAGTATGTGGTAGAATAATAGTTACTCACATTATCAACAGCTGTCACATGAGGTGGTGTGCAGGTGGAAGGCAGAGACGTGTCACTGTGGCATGAGGTGTCTTGTCAGGTGATTTAGATTATACAGAGTGTGCCATGGGCTGGCTACTTAAAAATCGAGATAGATGGCATAAAGAGAGAAGAGAATGAATTATCTTTAGCTTTGAAAGCCCAACTCAGAATGTAGGTGAAAGATTGAATAACCTCTTTGGAAGTGTTTAGAGACTCTTTTGCCCCCTGTAGCTGTAGCGCAAATAGATCTAACTCAGGACAGCTTTTAAAGAATCTTTTATTGACTATAGCTGCAGGGCAAAAATGATTGAAAATCATCTGTGGCTAAACATGTATACTATCTCCATCCACCTTTCCTCCATTACATAGATTTCTGGGAACTTGCAACCTGGTGGAAGAGAAGGTGCACATGCCGAGGATTCAAGTCTACCTGGGCGTGAGACTCAGCTTTGGCAGGAAGCACCTATACGGCATTGGGCAGATTGCTTATTCACTGAAAGACAAGTTGCATCATCAGTAAACATGCAACACTGCTTGTTTTTCTATAAGGCATAAGTGGAAAAAGAGGGATTCCTGAGATATAAGATGAGGAATATCTGAAGCAGATACAGAGAAGACTGAGAACGGAATGTCCCAGTTCCCCTGATCTTTCATCACGTTGCCCATCCCAGCTTCATCTGGGGCAACCAGCCCTCTCCTCTAGTCAAGGCCCATGAGCAGAATCAGTGCAGACCACTAGTGTTCTGGAGTGTAACCATGACCCCTTCTGCAGATAACCTAACCCTTTAAATAGCTTCTGCCTTGCTACGGGCACCTGTAGAAACTAAATGCCTGACCACGCCAGTTTTCTGCGGCTGTAGTAACAAATGGTCACCAACTTAGTGCCTTAAAACAACAGAAATTTGCTCTCTCACCATTCTGGAGGCTAGACGTCTGAAGTAAGGTGTCAGTAGGGCCACGGTTCCTTCAGTGGCCCCAGTCATTTAGGCACCAAGGCCCCGTTTTGTGGAAGACAATTTTCCCACAGACTGGGGGCAGAGGAGTAGTTTCGGGATGATTCAAGCACATAATTAATACATTTATTGTGCACTTTATTTCTATTATTATTACATCAGCTCCACCTCAGATCACCAGGCATTCAATCCTGGAGGCTGGGGATCCCTGCTCTAAAGGCTCTGGAAGAGAATCCTTCCTTTCCTAGCCCAGCTTCTCTTGTTCTTGTGATTGCATCACTCTAATCTCTCTGTCTATCTTTGCATCGTCCTCTCTTCTATGTCTCCTCCTCTCCTGTCTCTGAGAATACCACTTGTCGTTGGATTTAGGGGATACCCCAGGTGGCACTAATGGTAAAGGACCGGCCTGCCAATGCAGGAGACACAAAAGATGCGGGTTTGATCCCTGGATCAGGAAGATCCCTTGGAGAAGGAAATAGCAACCCACTCCAGTATTCTTGCCTGGGAAATCCCATGGACAGAGGACCCTGGTAGGATACAGACCATGGAGTCACAAAAGAGTTGGACAGAGCTGAAGTGACTTAACATGCACGCATCAGTAACTCAGGTTGATCCTATCTCAAAATCCTTAGGTAAATTCCATCTGCAAAAGGTGTATTTTCCAGACACATTTCAAAAAATGTGAAATAAGTTCACATTCACAGGTACTAGGAGACATATATTTTTGAAGGGTCACCATTCAAACCATTATACTGACTACGGGAAATCAAGTGACCATGTGACCTGAGCTGCTCCTAATGAACTGGATGTAAGCTGACCCACCATCTGCAAAACTGGGAATGTACAACAGCAACCCAGCAACTTGAAATGACATATAACAGTTAGGCTTTAACATGAACAAGCTGCTCACTCTTTCAATACCCACTTCTGGTGCACTGCCTCTTCTATCTCAATTCATATCTATGCCGTGAGTGAAGTTCCTTATAACCAGGTGACCTGGGCCTGACTTTGTGATGTGGGGGCACAAGCCAGAAGTTCATGGACACTGCATTTTAGTCCCAGTTAGGGTGGCTCTGCAAGACCATGGTGAAGGGGAATTATTTCAGTTGGGAGAACATTAAGCAATATATTTGTTTACTTAGGCCATCATAAGATGGCTCAAGGTTTGTATTTATCTACCTGGGAAATGACTAAAAACTTAACCAGCTGGTAAGACACTGTAGAAGAACATGATATGAATACCGGTGACAAGGGGAACTATACAAGGACAGATTTTTCATAATGGTACAGAATATTCTTTCACCATGTAAATGCTCACCAGTAAACATTACATTGTGAAGAGGCTCTCGGTAATCAGGTGGACAAGATGAACTCACCCTGTGGTTATCAGTCAGAATACAACTCCAGGTGCTTGTTCCATGGGCCCCTTAAGCAAATCTGCTAAGGCAGCAGAAATCAAGGCTCATGAGTTGTGATTTCCATCATCGAGACTAACCTAGTTACTGCCACTGTTCAGCACCTCATCTCTAATGGCAGAGATCAATGCTGAGCTTCTGAGATAGAACCATTTCTTAGAGGGGCCAACTTATTACCATATTGTAGGAGCCCTTCCATCATGAAAGCAGCAGCTATTTTCCTTCCAAAGAATACCTATATATTCTAAAAAGGTATTTTCTTCCTTCCCCATTCTTCTGCCAGCACCACCATTCCTAGACTTATGGGATGCCTTATTTTATCCATTATATAACTCATTGAATAAAATAAAGTATGAAAATAGGTTCTTATCCACTACATTCACTACCCCATCATTCATAGGCTTGTGGAATGAACTACTACAGACTCTCTTGCAATTACAGGAGACTGTGAATGGTGTGGTTAGGGTAAGTAAGTGTTAGTCACTCAGTCATGCCCAACTCTGTGACCCCATGGACTGCAGCCCACCAGGCTCCTCTGTCAGTGGGATTTTCTGGGCAAGAATGCTGGAGTGGGTTGCCATTTCCTTCACCAGTGGATCTTCCTGACTCAGGGATAGAACCTGGGTCTCCTGCACTGCAGGCAGATTCTTTACTGACTGAACTACAGGGGAAGCCCCTTGTAGCTATGGTTAGGGTATGTATCCTAAAACCAGAGGTCAAAATAATAGTGCCATCTCTCTGACATCTCTCCTGACAGAATTCATGGATCTGGGAATCAAGGTGCCAAGGTAGAAGAGGTTCTTCTCACTCTTACACCTAATAATACACTTAAAGAATTTTTGATTCATGTCTCCACAGTCTTGGGATTGGTGATTTTGGAGATTCTAGTGCCGAAGGGAAGACTGTTTATGAGAGGGGACCATCATGAGTCCATTCAGTTGGAAATTAGGACTGACTGTCTCCACATGCTGCTAAACCACCAGGCAAAGATGGGACCACTCTACTGGCCTGGGTGTTTGAACTTGCTCATAAAGGAAAATGTGGGTTGTTGATACTGATGGGAGGGACGAGGGCCATACCTGAAGCCCAGAGAATTTACTGGAGCCCCTCTTGGTATTTTTCTATTACCCTAACCTATGAGAAATTGCAGCATCCCAATAAACACAAGACAATCATAGAATCAGATTTTGGATAAATAAGGTTTGATCCTCACTTCCAGGTAAAGGCTTTTTCCTGCTAGGGAACTTATAGAGGGTAAGAGGGGTGGGGAAGGGGTAGTAGGAGGAAGCTGTGGTTTTCTAATTTGGCCTGAGATCAAGAACAAGCGGGGACACTATAAGCCATGATTTGTGTCATTCTCCCTCCCTCCATGTTTTTTATCCTGTGTTACGGTTACGTCATATGGAGAGGACTGATGTTGTCCTACATCTTATGTTTCCCGTGGAAGTGTGAGTGAATTCACAGCAGCTCCCTATGCTATATCCGCTGATAGGAACTACGTGCTTCCTATATTGGGGACGGCATGTTTTTTTAACCAGACAAAAGGAAAAAGTAGATACTGAGACACAAAACTGTGTGAGATATTCTCTGTCCCTATAGATCTGTCTTCCAGCCTTAACTACCCAGAGTTCTATCCATAAACTCTTTTAGCCAGGCTCCCCAGCCCTGTGACTTTTAGTTGCAGTGGTGATGGCAGAGGAGAGAGACAGGGGACTGAAAGACCAAGCCTGCCTTCCCTGAACCCCTCCTCCCTAGGCTATGGTTTAGCAGTGGCCACTTTCTTCTTTCTCAGGCCAGGGAGCCTCTTGGGTAGTGCTTCCCCATAGCTCTAAGTACTGTCAGCTCTCAGCAAGCTCTCCACTCCTTGTGCCTTCAGTCTCTAAGTTAAAGGCTCCCAACATCATCTCTTGTTGGTTTCCCTTAACTTTGCCCTCTCTTTAAAGATAGCCCTTCTGGACTTCCCTGGTGATCCAGGGGTTAAGAATCTGCCTGCCAACGCAGGGGATGTGGGTTTGATCCCTGGTATGGGAGGATCCCACATGCCTGTGCACCAGAACTGTGAACCTGCATGCCTAGAGCCTGTGCTCTGCAAGAGAGAAGCCTCTGGAATGAGAAGACTGTGCATCACAAAGAAGAGAGGCCCCCACTTGCTACAATTAGAGAAAAGCCCATGTGCAGCAATGAAGACCCAGTGCAGCCAGAAATAAATTAATAAATAGAAGTGTGAAGAAAATAGCCCTTTCATGAAACTCTCTGGTCACCCACTCGAATGAGCCATCACTATCTCACCAGGGTCTGGCTAGCACAACACTCAAGGCCATGCTTTTCTGTTTAGGCTAGGGAATCCTTCCTTCTCCCCCCTCACCCAGCTCACAGCCTAATATATCAAGACCAGCTTATCCATGGTTCTATGCACATCTGTCGAGAGCAGGGAAGACCCAAAGACAGCTTCCCTTCCTTGGGCTATGGTCATTTAGATAACAACCATTGCAGGAGGGAAGAGGAATTTCTCTCTCTTCTAGGTTAGGAAATTTTACCCTCTGCCTCATCCACACGCCAAGTCCCCTGAACTTGGAAAAAAGTGTGCCCTGTTCATTCTGTTGGCGTACAGTAGCAAACTAAATTTACCATAATATTCTAGTGGTCATAAGGACAACAGTACATTACTAGGCTACTTGTTTGCTTCATTCATTCATTTACTCAACAAACATTTAGTGAACACTTACTTTGTTCCCAGCTCTGAAAATGTAGAACTAGCCAGTCTTTTACCACCATGGAGTTTACCATTTTATGGAATTAGCCCTTGCTCTCTTCTCTGTGAGGGCTTCTCCAGTGGCTCAGTGGTAAAGAATCCACCTGCAATGCAGGAGACATGGGTTTGATTCCTGGTTTGGGAAGATCCCCTGGAGAAGGAAATGGGAACCCACTCCAGTATTCTTGCCTGGGAAATCCTATGGAAAGAGGAGCCTGGTGAGCTACAGTCCACGTGGTCACAAAGATTCAGACATGACTTGTCGACTAAACAACAGCAAATCTTCTCTGTAGTATTGGTAAAATCTCAGTCAGTAATTATTAAATGAATAAAGAGGAGGATTAGGAAACCAAAAAACATAAGTAAATTATAGTTACACAGCATTTCCCTATAGTTAGCTCAATGCAGTTCGATTAATGAGTGTGATATTTGCAACACTGGCAAGTATCTTCCCTGAATCACTGTGCACTTAGAAATCTGTGAAAATTCAATGAGGTTTTGCTAGATTCCTCTCGTTTCCTTGTCAAATATCTGGAAGCCTCACAATGCTAGTCTAACTGTTGCTGCTACAGAATCTTCCCATGGTCTTTTCTGGAAAAGCCCACATCCCTTGCCCTGCTACTTTAGATATTTCTGCTGGGACAAGTTCTGTCGAGATGCCCGGACTCCTTAGCTTTCCAGCCTCAGCTGCTTCTCAACCCACTTCAGCCTCCGTTCAACAGGACTCTCTTTGAGGCTTCACTGTGGAGTTGCTTCATCCTTTCTTCTGGCTCATGTATCTTTCTTTTTAACCTCAGCTCCCTTCCTCCATTTCTTAAGGCTATTGTCCTGATGTCTGTCAATCAACTCTGGCTCATCATGATGCTACAGTCAGCCTGTTGGGAGTCCTGTTGATGGATAGCTAGGTGGCATGTCAACAGACCCATTTTATAAAATGGAAATTGGAAGAAACCTAAAACAATAAAGTAGGAGATGGAAAGCAAAGTCATTTATTCCAGATATACCTCGTTCCCAGTAGGTCTCTGCAATAGCATTTCCTCCTTATCTTCTTGTTGTTTTCCAGGGCAAGGGCAAATTTAAAAATGTGCCTGCTAACTCAGTTATATTGTTTCAGTGTCAGGGTGGCTGGTGTGTGGTCA
Source organism: Oryx dammah (assembly GCF_014754425.2). Taxonomy (NCBI): domain Eukaryota; kingdom Metazoa; phylum Chordata; class Mammalia; order Artiodactyla; family Bovidae; genus Oryx; species Oryx dammah. Next base: position 68,057,689 of record NW_024070210.1, on the reverse strand, counting down.
GGATTTTTCAGCTCTTTGTAATTTTTTCTTTTTGGTGTACTCACTGTGATATGGGGTAGGAGGAGAAGGACCATAGGGGAAAAATCTTGCTCACCCAGGAGAACTGAAATCAAAGGAATGCTTGAGGCTGTGAAAAACAGCCTCCCATTTCCTGGCTCAAGACTGTGAGCACTCAGGCCTTGGAAAAGGTAATCTGGAAAAAGTGAGGTGCAGGGAGGGCGGGGATTTTCACATTGCAGTAGAGAATATCCATCGTTTCTTTTCAGGTTTAATTGCGTGTGGGTGGTGTATGATTATAAGTGCTCGTAAATTGTCTACCCCAATATTGAATTCAGCCCTCTCAGTATGTGTCAGCATGAGCTGAGCTGAAGCCAGTGGAATGGGCCAAAATACACTAAAACTGCAGTCAGACTGATGACAGAGGGTTTGAAAAGTCAGCTAGAGAGACCTGTGAACCCAGTTATTGGAGTAATAGATTTCTTGTCCTGAGCCTCTACACAGATGCTATTTTTTCCTCTTTGGGGTGGGATATGAAAGGAGAAGGTACTGATGGAGAAACAGACTTTCTCCTCTAGTTGAAAAAGTAGCATTTAATAACTTAGAAAAGATACAGAAATTTTAGGTAATACTCATCATGTTGCATTTAATGCGTGTATGTGTGCAAAGTTGCTTTAGCTGTGTTCAACCCTCTGCAACCCTATGGACTGTAGTCCACCAGGCTCTTCTGTCCATGGGGTTCTCCAGGCAAGAATACTGGAGTAGAATGCCATGCCCTCCTCCAGGGGATCTTCCTTACCCAGGGATCGAACCTGCATCTCTTATGTCTTCTGCACTGACAGGCAGGTTCTTTACCACTAGTGCCACCTGGAAAGCCCCCGTGGCATTTCATAGGATGTTCCAAATGTCTGTATATATGTATCTTATGTCTAAGACACATATTCCCTGTTTATCCTCCTTATTTTTGGAGAATGCAAACATTACTAGGAAAAAAAACCCTAGAAATGGCATCATTAATTTTCAGTAGATTAAAACAGTTGATTTCCAACTTCTATACAATAGAAATGAGACAAAAAAGTGCTTTGAACCTCCAAAGGGAAAGTAGAAAGTTATATAAAAAGTTGCTACCATTGCCTACTGGCTACCTTTTACTGGTGGCTACTTCAGTTGATTGGTTGATTTGTATTTTCTGTAAAGAAATTGTGTTGGATGTTTTGTTTAAATGTGAAGCATTTTTTGAGGTTGGGAAGAGTAAAGGAGGTTAAGAAACAATTGCCATGTGAAAATTCAGTTCAGTTCAGTTGCTCAGTCATGTCTGACTCTTTGCAACCCCATGAATTGCAGCATGCCAGGCCTCCCTGTCCATCACCAACTTCCGGAGTTCACTCAAACTCAGGTCCATTGAGTCGGTGATGCCATCCAGCCATCTCATCCTCTTTTGTCCCCTTCTCCTCCTGCCCCCAATCCCTCCCAGCATCAGAGTCTTTTCCAATGACTCAACTCTTTGCATGAGGTGGCCAAAGTACTGGAGTTTCAGCTTTAGCATCATTTCTTCCAAAGAACACCCAGGTGAAAGTTGGGCAGAAAGTTGGGCAAATTGAATAGCTTGAATATAACTCAGAATTCTCTTTATGCTTCTATAAGTTATCTCCTATTATACAAAGTGTATTAAGTGGCAAGTGTTTAAGAAGACTCTGATAAGGTAATAACCATTTGGGGCTTCTGGTTGGCCCAGGGACAAAGATTCTTGAATTAATCATTCTTGACCCTCTGGGGCAATAACCAAATAGGGCAGGTAATTAAAGTTACAATATAGTCATAAAGTGGCCCTGTTTAGATTACGTTCAGCATTCAGATATGGATCTGGAGTGAAGATTCTTGGATGTGAAATTATTAGGTACCATTTAAAATGGTACTCTGGTAAGTACTCAGGAAGATTATCATAAGTTTTTTTTTTTTAATGGAAAAGGAACATGTTTTAGACAATAATGGAATAGTTGAAACACAAGTCATTTAAGAGACCAGGTTTCAGCAATACGTGAACTGTGAACTTCCTGATGTTCAAGCTGGTTTTAGAAAAGGCAGAAAAACCAGAGATCAAATTGCCAACACCCACTGGATCATGGAAAAAGCAAGAGAGTTCAAGAAAAACATCTATTTCTGCTTTATTGACTATGCCAAAGCCTTTGACTGTGTGGATCACAATAAACTGTGGCAAATTCTGAAAGAGATGGGAATACCAGACCACCTGACCTGCCTCTTGAGAAACCTGTATGCAGGTCAGGAAGCAACAGTTAGAACTGGACATGGAACAACAGACTGGTTCCAAAGAGGAAAAGGAGTACGTCAAGGCTGTATATTGTCACCCTGCTTATTTAACTTCTATGCAGAGTACATCATGAGAAATGCTGGACTGGAAGAAACACAAGCTGGAATCAAGATTGCCGGGAGAAATATCAATCACCTCAGATATGCAGATGACCACCACCCTTATGGCAGAAAGTGAAGAAGAACTAAAAAGCCTCTTGATGAAAGTGAAAGTGGAGAGTGACAAAGTTGGCTTCAAGCTCAGCATTCAGTAAACGAAGATCATGGCATCTGGTCCCATCACTTCATGGGAAATAGATGGGGAAACAGTGGAAACAGTGTCAGACTTTATTTTGGGGGGCTCCAAAATCACTGCAGATGGTGACTGCAGCCATGAAATTAAAAGACACTTACTCTTTGGAAGAAAAGTTATGACCAACCTAGATAGCATATTCAAAAGCAGAGACATTACTCTGCCAACTAAAGTCTGTCTAGTCAAGGCTATGGTTTTTCCTGTGGTCATGTATGGATGTGAGAGTTGGACTGTGAAGCTGAGTGCCAAAGAATTGATGCTTTTGAACTGTGGTGTTGGAGAAGACTCTTGAGAGTCCCTTGGACTGCAAGGAGATCCAACCAGTCCATTCTAAAGGAGATCAGCCCTGGGATTTCTTTGGAAGGAATGATGCTAAAGCTGACACCTCCTGCGAAGAGTTGACTCACTGGAAAAGACTCTGATTCTCAAAGGGATTGGGGGCAGGAGGAGAAGGGGACAACAGAGGATGAGATGGCTGGATGGCATCATTGACTTGATGGACGTGAGTCTGGGTGAACTCTGGGAGTTGGTGATGGACAGGGAGGCCTGGCATGCTGCGATTCATGGGGTTGCAAAGAGTTGGACACAACTGAGCGACTGGACTGAACTGGACTGGACTGGACTGAACTGAACTGTACTGAACTGAACTGATGCTAAGATTCTTCTTGTTGGGAGTTAGTAGGTATAATCTTGTTAGTGAGCGGGTCCTTCTTGCTTCATCAAGAGCAGTGGAACCAAGAACTTCCCTGGTGGTCAGTGGCTAAGACTTTGTGCTCCCAATGCAGGGGCGTAGATTTGATCCCTGGTCAGGGAACTAGATCCCACATGCCACAACTAAGAGTTCACATACTGCAACTAAATGTCCCACATGCCACAACTAATCCTCAGTGCAGCCAAAATATAAAAATAAAAATAAAAATAAAGAGCAATGGGACCAGGAGACAAACATGGTGAGTCATGGTGGCAGGCAACAATAAAAGCCATAAGATGAGGAAACAGAAACAACCAGGAGATACTAACAGTCACTAAGGATAGTTTGCAAACCAGTTAGAAGAAGAGAGAAACTGTAAGTTTCAGAAATCCCATTAGCACTGTGTCTAGAACACAGTAAGTGCTCAATAAATATGTGTTGAATGAATGAACGTGAGGAAAACTAAGGGTTGGGGGTGGAGGAGAGCTACATTAAAGAATCTAAAGATCTCATCCTGTGAGTTTTGAGGAAGCAGCTTGATTTCTTCAGAAGATGCTAACAAAGATAATACAGAGTCAAATTTCTGGTCTTGATGTTGGCTCGTGTTAACGGTGCCAGTAGGGAAATTAATCAGTCAGTGTTCTGGGTAGAGTTTCAGGGAAAGTAGACCTCAGGCAGTAAAGTGGTGTGCTGGCCCAGCAGGGTCTGTGGATGCCTGGGATGAGGAAACAAAGCCAGGCTGCTCCTTGCTCTACAGAAGCTGTGGCCCAAGAAGGGCTCCCTGTGTATCATCCTTCCATTAGTAGGCAGTCCAGATCTGGCTGTCTACTTGTACCTGGCTAAAAACACGCCTGGGCTCATACACTGGAGAAAAAAGAACTTATATTTCCAAAGCATGAAGCATTTTTACTCTGACATATTAGGAAGAAAAGAATTCTCCTGAATCCTTGCTATAACAAATTGTTTTTAGGATAATGTTACTTAAATATCTATGTACAAATATAAAGCTTGGAACAAACTATGTTTAAAAATCTTACATCCTTATGCAACCAAATTCAATTTCAAATTAAATTCAGATTCATTAAATTTGGCATGCATGTGCTTTGTTATAATGTGCTATGTGAAGACAATTTTCCCACTACTTTCCTCTATTTTAACTCCCAACACATTTTGTACAGTGTACTATGAAGTCATGAGGTCTTTGGTTGGTTTTAATGCATCATTTGAGTTATATGCACTTCTCTTTTCTCATTCATTAGTGATTATTAATGTACTGCATAATGTCAGATCAAATCACAATTTATTAAATCACTAAAGACACTAAAATCTTATTCAATAAAAACATCTTTTAATTATGAATGCCCAATGTAAGTTTTGACTTTCTAATACATGATACAATTTAGCATGAGGAAGAATGGTAGTTGTGGGGCAGTTAATGTCATTTTGACATCAGGACATCAATTTAACAGCAATCAGATATGCTTATTTGTGCACTGAAGGTTAAACACTACAACTTAGGTGATCACTTGGCACCAACATGGTCATAAATATTACAGCTCAGCCACAGGTAATGAATAAGTGGCAGTACGCAGTTCTCAGGTGACTGAGAATATGCTAACATTGATTTTTAACTTTAAAATTTTTACTCAGGATGTATTTCAAATATGATAAAATATAGAAACTAGTTGAAAGACCTGCTGACCAAGTAAATAATAAAGACAATAATATTTTATCAATGCTATTTCCTTTACATTATCCTTTCGGTTATCATCATTATTTTATTTAAAAATACAGGGACTTCCCTGGTGGTCCAGTGGCTAAGACTCTGCACTATCAGCGCAGGGGGCCTGGGTACAATCCTTGGTCAGAGAACTGGATCCCACATGCCACAGCTAAAGATCCCACATGTAGCAACTAAGACACAGTGCAGCCAAAGAAATGAATAAATATTTAAAAATTATATACAGTGAAATACTTTGTTGTACAACTCTACAGGTTTTAACACAGGCATAGACTTGTGCAAACACTACTAGAAAAAGCCAGTTTTGTCATCCCCCCAAGTTCCCTTGTGCTGTCCTTTGTAGGCATACTTTCCCCCTACCTCTACTACTCATTTTTTCTCTCCCTGATAGCTTTGCCTTTTCCAGAATGTCACATATGTGGAACTCTACAATAGGTGACCACTGGAGACAGATTTCTTTCGCTTTATGTGGTGCATGTTGTGTACATTAATATGCCATTTTCTTTTTTAATGCTGAGTGCATTCCATTTTATGGAATACACTTTTACTCAGTGAAGGATATTTGATTTGTTTTTAATATTTGGCAATTATGAATAATTCAATGATAAATATTTGTGTATAGGGTGTGTGTGTGTGTGAACATAAGTTCTCATTTCTCTAGCATAAATCCCTAGAAGTAAGATTGCTGGGTAATATTAAAAGTGTGCACTTAGCTTCCCAGGAACTACCAAACTGATTTCTAGAATGTCTGAAATAGTCTGTGTTCTCAGTGACAAAGTATAAGACTTCTAGTTGCTCCTCTTTCTCATCAGCATTTAGTAAGTAGTCAGATTAAGAAATTACTTTAGCCATTCTATTAGATATGTAGCCATTAGTATACAGAGGCCATAGCTAGTTTTGAGCAGAGAAATGTCATGATCTGATAAGTATTTTAAGGGAATGTTGTGCTAATACAGACTGCAGGAAGGCAAGTTGGAAGAAAGGAGACCTAGTAGAAGGCTATTGAAATAATATAGACAAAGGTAAAGGTGGTTTATGCCAGATTAGTAGATGTAGAGGGGGTGAGAAGTTATGAGTTTCTTTACTGATTAACTGGATGTGGCATGAGAAAGGAAGAGGGAAGTCAAAGATGATTACAAGATTTGAGGGCTGAGCAACTAGAAAAAATGGAATTGACATTCACTAAAATTTAGATGACAGAAACAGTTTTGGGGGGAAGGTCAGAAACTCAGTCTTGGATATCTTAGTTTGAGAAACCTATTATTCATCCAAGAAGAGATGTCAAGTGGATGGCTGGATATGTGAAACCAGAATTCATATCTGGGCTGAAGATAGAAACAAGTTATCAGTCTAAGGTATTTATGGACATGAGTCTGGATGAAATCTCCAAGGGAGTCAGTGTAAAAAAATAAAGAAGTCCAGTGGCTGGGCCCTGAGGAAATCTAACACAGAAGAGGAGATACAAAAAGGAACCAACACAAGATTCTGTGCAAAATATCTTCTCAATAACTAATCAGACCAAAGAATGAAATAATGCCACTTATAACAACCAGGATGGAACTAGAGACCATTATACTAAGTGAAGCAAGTTGGATAGAGAAAGGCAAATATTATATGATATCACTTACATGTGAAATCTAAAATGATACAAATAAACTTATATATAAACCAGAAAACAGACTCACAGACTTAGAAAACAAACTTATGGTTACCAAAGGGGAAAGGTGGGGGTGGTGGTGGTAATCAAATAGGAGTTTGAGGTTGATATATACACACTACTATAAATATAAAATAGATAATCACTAAGGGCCTACTGTATAGCATAGGAAGTTCAATATTCTTTAATAAACTAGATGTGAAAAGAATTTGAAAAAGAACAGATACATGTATAACTGTATTACTTTACTATACACCTGAAGCTAACATCCTGTTATTGATCAACTATACTCCAATGGAAAATAAAAATTTAAAAGAATCTAATCAAACCACAGCAGAAACTAAGCATATGATACAGAAGTCTATCTAGCTCATCGCTGTCCATTTTAATGAAATAATTAAAACAGTTTGTTAAAAAATAAAACATCTGGAACAAATATGAAACTGAACAGAATATTGGAATAGCATACATAAGCCAGAAGTGTCCTGGGCAACCTCGAATGTATATTCATTCTATCTCTGGGATATCTTTTCTGTCATGGTTTCAACTACCATTTATTTGTGACTGAACTCATTACCTTGACTCCATGTCTCCTGGAACCTGATTTTTCTTCCAGCAATTGTTTCCTGTTTCAGCACATGTTAGCACTATATAACTTACTACTCAAATAAAAGCCCTATGGACCACCCTAGCCTTCTTCCTCACCTCCTATCTATCACATCCAACCTGTCATCACATTTCCTCCATTCCTCTCCCTAAAGAGCAAATAAATCCATCCACTTACTTTTCCTCAGGCCTCTTGCTACCATCTCAGTTCATATACCAGCATCTCCTACCTGGACTACTTCTTCTACTCATCTCCCAGCATCACCCTTACTCCCCTGTAAGCTATTTTATACATTGTGGCCAAGATGAGTTTTAAAAAATGCTAATTTAGTCATGTCACTTTCCGTCTTAAAATTTGCAAATGGCTTATTGTTCTTAAACTTAATTTCTTTTTTTCCCACTGTATGCTTTTTTTATTTTTTTAAATTTATTTATTTTATTGGAGGCTAATTACTTTACAATATTGTAGTGGTTTTTGCCATACATTGACATGAATCAGCCATGGATTTACATGTGTTCTGCATCCCAAACCCCCCTCCCACCTCCTTCCCCATTCCATCCCTCTGGGTCATCCCAGAGCACCAGCCCTGAGCACCTGGTCTCATGCATCAAACCTGGACTGGTGATCTGTTTCACATATGATAATACACATGTTTCATTGCTATTCTCTCAGGTCATCCCACCCTCACCTTCTCCCACAGAGTCCAAACGACTGTTCTATACATCTCTTTTTTGCTGTCTCACATATAGGGTTATCGTTACCATCTTTCTAAATTCTGTATATAGGCATTAATATACTGTATTGGTGCTTTTCCTTCTGGCTTACTTCATTCTTTATAATAGGCTCCAGTTTCATCCACCTCATTAGAACTGATCTGTTCTGATCACAATGCAGTAAGATTAGATCTCAATTACAGAAAAAAACTATTAAAAATTCCAACATATGGAGGCTAAACAACACGCTTCTGAATAACCAACAAATCATAGAAGAAATCAAAATATGCATGGAAATGAATGAAAATGAAAACACAACAACACAAAACCTATGGAACACTGTAAAAGCAGTGCTAAGGGGAAGGTTCATAGCAATACAGGCTTACCTCAAGAAACAAGAAAAAAGTCAAATAAAAAACCTAACTCTACACCTAAAGCAACTAGAAAAGGAAGAAATGAAGAACCCCAGGGTTAGTAGAAGGAAAGAAATCTTAAAAATTAGGGCAGAAATAAATGCAAAAGAGACAAAAGAGACCATAGCAAAAATCAACAAAGCTAAAAGCTGGTTCTTTGAGAAGATAAATAAAATAGACAAACCATTAGCCAGACTCATCAAGAAACAAAGGGAGAAGAATCAAGTCAATAAAATTAGAAATGAAAATGGAGAAATCACAACAGACAACACAGAAATACAAAGGATCATAAGAGACTACTATCAGCAACTATATGCCAATAAAATGAACGACTTGGAAGAAATGAACAAATTCTTAGAAAAGTATAACTTTCCAAAACTGAACCAGGAAGAATTAGAAAATCTTAACAGACCCATCACAAGCATGGAAATAGAAACTGTAATCAGAAATCTTCCAGCAAACAAAAGCCCAGGATCAGACAGTTTCACAGCTGAATTCTACCAAAAATTTAGAGAAGAGCTAACATCTATCTTACTCAAACTCTTCCAGAAAATTGCAGAGGAAAGTAAACTTCCAAACTCATTCTATGAGGCCACCATCACCCTAATACCAAAACCAGACAAAGATGCCACAAAAAAAGAAAACTACAGGCCAATATCACTGATGAACATAGATGCAAAAATCTTCAACAAGATTCTAGGAAACAGAATCCAACAACATATTAAAAAGATCATACATCATGGCCAAGTGGGCTTTATCCCAGGAATGCAAGGATTCTTTAACATCTGCAAATCAATCAATGTAATACATCACATTAACAAATTGGAAGATAAAAACCATATTATTATCTCAATAGATGCAGAGAAAGCCTTTGACAAAATTCAACATCCATTTATGATAAAAACTCTCCAGAAAGCAGGAATAGAAGGAACATACCTCAACATAATAAAAGCTATATATGACAAACCAACAGCAAACATTATCCTCAATGGTGAAAAATTGAAAGCATTCCCCTAAAGTCAGGAACAAGACAAGGGTGCCCACTTTCACCGCTACTATTCAACATAGTTTGGGAAGTTTTGGCCACAGCAATCATAGCAGAAAAATAAATAAAAGGAATCCAGATTGGAAAAGAAGAAGTAAAACTCTCATTGTTTGCAGAAGACATGATCCTCTACATAGAAAACCCTAAAGACTACCAGAAAAGTACTAGAGCTAATCAATCAATATAATAAAGTTGCAGGATATAAAATTAACACACAGAAATCCCTTGCATTCCTATACACTAACAATGAGAAAACAAAGAGAAATTAAGGAAACAATTCCATTCACCATTGCAATGAAATGAATAAAATACTTAGGAATATATCTACTTAAAGAAATAAAAGACCTATATATAGAAAACTATGAAACACCGATGAAAGAAATCAAAGAGGACACAAATAGATGGAGAAATATACCATGTTCATGGATTGGACGGAGAAGGCAATGGCAACCCACTCCAGTACTCTTGCCTGGAAAATCCCATGGACAGAGGAGCCTGGTGGGCTGCAGTCCATGGGGTCTCTGGGAGTTGTACATGACTAAGTGACTTCACTTTCACTTTTCACTTTCATGCATTGGAGAAGGAAATGGCAACCCACTGCAGTGTTCTTGCTTGGAGAATCCCAGGGACAGGGGAGCCTGGTGGGCTGCCGTCTGTGGGGTTACACAGAGTCAGACATGACTGAAGTGACTTAGCAGCAGCAGCATGAATGGGAAGAATCAATATAGTGAAAATGAGTATACTACCCAAAACAATCTATAGATTCAATGCAATCTCTATCATGCTACCAATGGTATTTTTCAGAGAACTAGAACAAATAATTTCACAATTTGTATGGAAATACAAAAAACAAACAAAGAAACAAACAAAAAACTCAAATAGCCAAAGCAATCTTGAGAAAGAAGAATGGAACTGGAGGAATCAACCTGCCTGACTTCAGGCTCTACTACAAAGCTATAGTCATCAAGACAGTATGGTTCTGGCACAAAAACAGAAATATAGATCAATGGAACAAAATAGAAAGCCCAGAGATAAATCCACACACCTATGGACACCTTATCTTTGGCAAAGGTGGTAAGAATATACAACTGAGAAAAGACAATTTCTTTAACAATTGGTGCTGGGAAAACTGGTCAACCACTTGTAAAAGAATGAAACTAGAACACTTTCTAACACTAAACATAAAAATAAACTCAAAATGGATTAAAGATTTAAATGTAAGACCAGAAACTATAAAACTGCTAGAGGAAAACATAGGCAAAACCCTCTCTGACATAAATCACAGCAGGATCCTCTATGACCCACCTCCCAGAGTAATGGAAATAAAAGCAAAAATAAACAAATGGGACCTAATTAAACTTAAAAGCTTTTGCACAACAAAGGAAACTATAAGCAAAGTGAAAAGACAGCCTTCAGAATGGGAGAAAATAATAGCAAATGAAGCAACTGACAAAGAATTAATCTCAAAAATATACAAGTAACTAAATTTCTTATCATAGCCTGTAGTGTACTTCTTATCTAGCTCTCTCTCCATTCTAACCTTTCACCAACTTCACCCTCATTTTCTACACTCTAGTCTTTCAACCCTTGTTAGGTGTATGTTTGTGTGCATCCCAAATTATACTGAAACCTTAATCACCAGTGTAATGATTTTTAGAGATGGGACCTTTGGGAGGTACTTAGTTCATGAGTGTAGAGCCCCTGAAATGGGATTAACTAACATATGAGGATATAGGAAGAAGGTGGCCATCTGCAAACCAGGAAGAGAGCTCTCACCAGACGCTGAATCTGTAGGCACTTTCATCTTGGTCTTCCCACCCTCCAGAATTGTGAGAATTTTTTTATTTTTATTTTTTAAGCCACTCAGTCTAAGGGATTTTGTTATAGAAGCCCAAAATAAGATGTTCCTAAGACATTCTATATTCTTGCTTCTATAGGCCACTAATGCTAGGAACACTTCCTTACTTAGTGACTTGTTTGCCACCTAACTCCTACCCTTCCCTTAAGTCTCATTTAAGGGGCTTACTCTAAAAGGTATTTCCCCAGGCAGGCCCCTTTCTGGCTCTTTAGATCAGGACATAAACTGTATGAGGTATTTCAGTGCAGCCTACTTCTCCTTTTTGTACCACAGCCACATACAGATTGAAAATCTCTACAGTGAATAAATGCAAGTACCATGAAGACAGGAAAGATGTCTGTCATTCATTCTTCAGTGTCTTACTGTGCTCAACAAATGACTGTTGAATCTGAAAATACGTGGCCTAACTTAATTTTTTTCCACTTTATTTTTTAAATTAAAAAAAATTGATTTACAGAATTTGTGGTTTTCTGTCATACATCAACAGGAATCAGCCATAGGTACACCCATGTCCCCCCTCTCTCAAACCTCCCTGCTATTTCCCTCCCCATCTCACCCTTCTATATTGCCACAGTGCCCCTGTCTGAGTTCCCTGAGTCATACAGCAAATTCCCATTGGCTATCTATTTTACATATGGCATTATAAATTTCCACATTACTCTCTCCATACAACTCACCCTCTCCCTCCTCCACTCCACCCATGTCCTTAGGTCTATTTTCTATATCTGTTTGTCCTTTGCTGCCTGGAAAATAAATTAATCAGTACCATCTTTCTAGATTCCATGCATCAGAATACAATGTTTATATTTCTCTTTCTGACTTACTTCACTCTATATAATAGGCTTTAGGTTCATCCACCTCATTAGAACCAAGTCAGATGTGTTCCTTTTTATGGCTGAGTAGTATTCCATTGTATATATGTACCACAGTTTCTTTATCCATTCACCTGTAAACCCCAAAGTCAGCAGGAGAGAAATCATAAAGATAAAAGCAGAAATAAATGAAAAAGAAACAAAGGAAACAATAGCAAAGATTAATAAAACTAAAAGCTGCTTCTTTGAGAGGATAAACAAAATTGACAAACCACTAACCAGGCTCATCAAGAGAAAAAAATGGGAGAAAAATCAAATCAACAAAATTATTAGAAGTGAAAAAGGAGAGGTTACAACAGACAACACAGAAATACAAAGGATCATAAGAGAATATTATGAGCAATTACATACTAATAGAATGGACAACCTAGAGGAAATGGACAGATTCTTAGGAAAGTTCAACCTCTAAAGACTGGACCAGGAAGAAATAGAAATTATGAACAAGCCAATTACAAACCCTGAAATAGAAATTATAATAAAAAATGTCCACTACCCCCCCCCAAAAAAAAAAGAAATCCCATGGCCAGATGGCTTCACAGGGGAATTCTACCAAACACCAAGAGAAGAGCTAATGTCTGTTTTTCTGAAAATCTTCCAAAATATTGCAGAGGAAGGAACACTTCCAAACTCCTTCTATGAGGCCACAATCATGCTGATGCCCAAACCGGGCAAAGACAACAGAAAAAAATAAAATTACAGGGCAATATCACTTATGAACATAGATGCAAAATCCTCAACAAAATTCTAGCAAACAGGCTTCAACAACACATTAAAAAGCTCATACACCATGGTCAAGTCAGTTTTATTCCAGGGATGCAAGGATTGTTCAATATATGCAAATAAATCAATGTGATATACCATTATTAATAAATTGAAAGATAAAAGCCATATGATCATTTCAATAGATGCAAAAAAAGCCTTCAGTTCAGTTCAGTTGCTCAGTCGTGTCTGACTCTTTGCGACCCCATGAATCGCAGCACGCCAGGCCTCCCTGTCCATCACCAACTCCTGGAGTTCACTCAGACTCACGTCCATCGAGTCAGTGATGCCATCCAGCCATCTCATTCTCTGTCGTCCCCTTCTCCTCCTGCCCCCAATCCCTCTCAGCATCAAAATCTTTTCCAATGAGTCAACTCTTCGCACGAAGCCTTAGACAAGATCCAACACCCATTTATGATAAAAACATTAAAAACAATGGCCATAGAAGGAACTTACCTCAACATAGTAAAGGCCAAATATGATAAACCCACAACAAACATTATTCTCAATGGTGAAAAACTAAAAGCATTCTAAGACCAGAAACAAGACAAGGTTGTCCACTCTCACCACTATTATTCAACATAGTTTTGGAAGTCCTAGCTACAGCAATTAGAGAAGAAAAAGAAATAAAAGGAATCCAGATTGGAAAAGAAGTAAAACTCTCACTATTTGCAGATGACATGATACTATACATAACTTTATTTTCTGAAGAGGCAGTTGTATCTTGCCAATCTCCAAAATCTTAAAAAGTCAATGACTGACACTTGAGAGTCCCTTGGACAGAAAGGAGATCCAACCAGTCAATCCTAAAGGAAATCAACCCTGAGTATTCATTGGAAGGACTGATACTGAAGCTCCAATACTTAGGCCACATGATGTGAAGAGCCAACTCGCTGGAAAAGACATTGATGCTGGGAAAGACTGAGAGCAAGAGGAGAAGAGGGTGACAGAGGATGAGATGGTTGGATGGCATCACTGACTCAATGGACATGAGTTTGAGCAAACTCCAGGAGATGGTAAAGGACAGGGAAGCCTGGTGTGCTGCAGTTCATGGGGTCACAAAGAGTCTGACAAGACTTAGCAACTGAACAACAACAAAATATAAAGTCCTGAACTCTGTCATCTGCCTCTTAGTGTCCATATTGAGTATGAAGACCTACATACTCAAGAGTATTTGGAATTTCTCCAGAAGAATCCATGTTTCTTGTTGGCTGGATGAGGACTGGCCTTTTTGGTCCTACTTCAGTGAGGTTTTCAACCTTGGGAGATTGATTTATATCATTCTGATCTGGGATCAGAGTAGCAGGGACTTTGGGGATGGCCATAGCACGCAAGCATGTCTAATGCATAGCCTTGCCTCTAGGCAAGACTCTATTTAAACTAATTCAGATTTAAGATGTCTAAATTGTAGAGTATAAGAAAACGTTTTCTAATGTCCTTCAACACAGACCTATTTGTGTGTGTGCATGTACTCAGCCATGTCTGACTCTTTGTGGCCCCATGGACTTTATCCACCAGGCTCTTCTGCCTGCCAGATTCTTCTGTCTATGGAATTTTCCAGGCAAGGATACTGGAGTGGGTTGCCATTGCCTTCTCCAGGGGATATTCCTGACCCAGGGATTGAACCCACATCTCTTGCATCTCCTACATTGGCAGGTAGATTCTTTACCACTAGCACCACCTGGGAAGCCCCCCCCCCTTTTTTTTTGGTGTGTGTGTATACATGTCATAAGAGTAGTTTTCCTAACATTTGATCTTAATATTTCAGCTCCAGTTTGGACTCAAATATACCTTGTCTTGTCTCCAGGAAAAGGGGAAAGTGTCTGGCTCCTTTATTCTGCCCAAAGCCTTCCTACCCATGCAAACAGTTTATAAATCAGTGTTTAGCATTCTGGAGGGTAAGGTCAGGAAAGCTCCTCTGGGAAATAAGCTTCCTTCTCTAGCATGGGTTTCTACTGAGAAGTCAAGCTCTGTAAGATAAAAAATGTATCATGCTTAGGGAATTTGAAGTCTTCTTTCCATTTACAAAATTCACAAAACCCAACTGCAATCTCAGTCATATTTCAGCTATGTCCTGGAAGACTGAGAAGTGTTTTTTTCATGGAAAATTACTTATTACAGAAAACATTTTATGGCTATATTATAATTTGTGGTACAAAGATGTTTCTTAAGGGCTCTCTGATTTAAGACTGTAATTGTGGATGAAACTCTGATATTGTGTCGACTCTTCAGAGTGTGAACTTTATTTCAAAGATTTCATTTATTTCCAGAACAGTTTCAAGGGTTAGTATGGAGTTCTAACTGTGAGGAATAAGGAAGGAACAGAGAGAGAGAGAGGCATTTGGGGGACAGAGGGGAAAGATCTGAAGCCAGATCTGTAACTATCTCTGTCTGAATACTTGTTTCTTTCTCTCTCAGTCAACTTCAACAGGCCCCAGACACCCTGAATACACGGTGGGGCCTAAACAAAACATTGTCTATGTCCAGGAAGCTACTAAAATAGCTTCTTCAAGGCCTGTAAAGGGCATTTAGTGAAACACAAAGTAAACAGGCACATGATGAAAGGCTGATGGTGGCTATGCTGATGAAAAGGCCAGAGAGAAAGGAACAAGTTCATCCCAATCAAGATACAGCTTCAAAGGTTGACCTTTTTCTATACCAACCAGCCTGTGGCTCTTCTGGTACTGCAACTTCTCCCAAACCCCTGTGGATATAGCTGCCAGAGCTGGAATAGCACTGAACTTCTCCAGGCTTCACCTTCCTCAATAAAACAAGGAGACAGGGCCAGTGCATCTTCTAACGCTAACTCTTTGGGATTCTCATCTATACAGAGGAAGTGAAGATAATAAAAATATAAGGAAAGGATTCACCAGGAGGTGAATTTCAGCTTTGGCTTCTGGATGCTATTGAACAGTTAGTTCTTTTTAATTCATACTTAAAAACATTCAATTTAGAAATTTCCAGTGCTGCTTAACCTAGCATATTGTACCTGCTTTTTGGAAGAGTGTGTAGACTGAAGAAATGCGAATTAAAGCCTTTGCCTCCTTCCTCCATGATCTGGCACTTATTTTGAGATAATAGCCTGGTTTGGACCCTGGTAGCAGCTGTAACCCGGAGAAGGCAATGGCAACCCACCCCAGTACTCTTGCCTGGAAAATCCCATGGACAGAGGAGCCTGGTGGGCTGCAGTCCATGGGGTCGCTGAGAGTTGGATACGACTCGGTGACTTCACTTTCACTTTTCACTTTCATGCATTGGAGAAGGAAATGGCAACCCACTCCAGTGTTCTTGCCTGGAGAATCCCAGGGACAGGGGAGCCTGGTGGGCTGGTGTCTATGGGGTCACACAGAGTCGGACACGACTGAAGCGACTTAGCAGCAGCAGCAGCTGTAACCATGGTTCTAGGTCTAATGGTGATCCACTACTGAGTGTCAGATCTATGTTAATGCTTCCAGGAAGAGGATGGGTAGTTTAGAGTATAGAGAGAAGAGCACATAGTATTATTCTCTGTATCTAGCACATCCTTTAGGAATATCTGAGTACAGGTGTGTGCACACGCACAGGTGCACATATACCCTCCTTATGTATTATATTCAGTCAGATGAGCACACTTGCCTGATCAGGCCCAGCAGATGCCATTGTAGGGGAGGTGGACAGGAAACTGGGATGGGAGGTGGGAATGAAAGTGTGATGGGAAGAATATAAATGGGGATGTGTGGCCTCTTGCATGGACACTAGTCGTCTTTGCTTTTGGAGTCCAGGGGCTTTGCCTGGGAAAGCAGGGGGCCCAGCTTTACTCCACTGTCCTTTCTGATCCCCTTTCTCTGTTGTGGGTCATCATTCAGCTTGAGACACTGCAATGACTTTATAAAACCCATTATTGTGCCAGAAAATTCAAGGTAAGAATGGTTTACAGGCAGGCAAGTAATAGGTATGCTGTCAAGGTAGAATTTGACTCATTCAATTTGATTCATAAGCTATGCTTCTCAGTACAGACATCCCCTTTTGACTTCATAGGCTATTTTAGACTAAATAAGTTATACTGTGTGAAATCTTGATCCTTAAATCCTAGAAGCCTAAAGTAGCAAGCTGCATTTCTTGCTCACATTACATATCCACTAGGGACTGGCCTAGAACTGTTCACCGTAGCCACTTGATCTCTTGCACAGATAAGCTAAATCAAACAGAATTCCATGATTCCAAAGTCAGGCAAACGACTACATGGTGAATTCCATACTAGCTATTAAACTGCTGCCTGGATATAACACACAGCACTTCCACTTGTGTATTAATATCTTTGGCTAGAGCAGGTCATTTGCTCAAGCCTAAGATTAATAATGGTGGCTCAGAGGGTAAAGAATCTGCATACAATGCATGAGACTCAAGTTCCATCCCTGGGTCACAAAGATCTGCTGGAGAAGGGAATGGCTACCCACTCCAGTATTTTTTTAAATTTATTTTTAATTTGAAGGATAATTGCTTTACAATATTGTGTTGATTTCTGCCAAACATCAACATGAATCAGCTACAGGTATACCTATATCCTCTACCTCCTGAACCCCACTCTCACCTCCCTCTCCCACTCCAGTGTTCTTGCCTGGAGAATTCCATGGACAGAGGAGACTGTCTGGTGGGCTATAGTTCGTGGGGTCACAAAGAGTTAGACATGACTGAGCAACTAACACACAACCTTAATAAGTGACCTTAGCAAATGACCTGCTCTAGCCAAAGATATTAATACACAAGTGGAAGTGCTATGTGTTATGTCCAGGCAGCAGTTTAATAGCAAGTATAGAATTCACATGTTCTCATTTGCCTGACTTTGGAATCATGGAATTCTATGTTTGATTTAGCTTATCTGTGCAAGAGATCAAGTGGCTACAGTGAACAGTTCTAGGCCAGTCCCTAGTGGATATGTAATGTGAGCAAGAAATGCAGCTTGCTAACTCTTTCCCCTTGGCTGCAGAGCAGATATTGGACAATACGCTCTCTCAGTGCTGGGCTTACATCTCATCCACCCCACCCCTTCTCTGTTCAGAAACTTCTCTAGCCTGGATGGTGTTCCCCTTTCAACTTCCTACATCCTGAGACTCTTGAATTTTTAAATTTGTAGCACATTTTGCTTATCCAGATTCCCCAAGAAGTTAAAATATGGCATCTTGAAGACTAATTATAAAACTTTACCCTAACTTTTGATGAGTGATTCCTAATTTGGCCATATTAGAAAGTTTGGTAACCTTAGAGTATATTTTACAGATTTCATTTTGAATGGATATCACAATGCTGGATCATACTTACCAAAAAATGTACTCTTGTGTCAAGCACAAAAATAAGCTTCTCTAACGGGCGGCCATGAAATTAAAAGATGCTTACTCCTTGGAAGGAGAGTTATGACCAACCTAGACAGCATATTAAAAAGCAGAGACATTGCTTTGTCAACAAAGGTCTGTCTAGTCAAGGCTATGGTTTTTCCAGTGGTCATGTATGGATGTGAGAGTTGGACTATAAAGAAAGCTGAGCACCAAAGAATTGATGCTTTTCAACTGTGGTGTTGGAGAAGACTCTTGAGAGTCCCTTGGACTGCAAGGAGATCCAACCAGTCCATCCTAAAGGAGATCAGTCCTGGGTGTTCACTGGAAGGACTGATGTTGAAGCTGAAACTCCAATACTTTGGCCACCTGAGGCGAAGAGCTGACTCATTGGAAAAGACCCTGATGCTGGGAAAGATTCAGGGCAGGAGGAGAAGGGGATGACAGAGGATGAGATGGTTGGACGGCATCACCAACTCAATGGATATGGGTTAGGGTGGACTTCGGCAGTTGGTGATGGACAGGGAGACCTGGTGTGCTGTGGTTCATGGGGCTGCAAAGAGTCGGACATGACTGAGTGACTGAACTGAACTGAAGGGGTATGTCACCTGTACACCTGATTAGTTGTGTGACTCTGCAAAGACACCTGATGTCTTGGGTAATACTTTTCCATGAATAAATGGTGGCACTAGATTTCTAAGAGCCTTCCAGATCTATGATTTCATGATTCTATTATTTGTTTACAGCCTTCCAGAAAGTGCATTAGTCTCCAGCAAGTGTTGGAGATAGTGAGTTTTACAAATAGGGGTATGCTCATTACTGAGCATGCTCTATGGAGATCACATAGAAATGCATAAACAGGTATGGGAAGTTCTAGCTTTAGATGCTTGGGTGGAAAGGTCAAGAAAAGTAAAAACAATTATATGGTCCACACCTACAAGAGAGCTAATGAATTACTTGTGCACAAGGCCGAGGAGAAATATACCCATCAGAATTCTTCTGTGTTTGACACAGGTCAGATTACCTTCTTTGTGGACTCCCATCGTTAGGACTAAGAGGCAGTGATCAAAATAATTTGATGATAGCATCCTGCTAGTTACATGGCTTAAGTTATATTTATTCTTCTTTCCTTTGGCATTCTAGACATAACACTGCCAGGACATGGACTGTTTCTTTTGATCCCTCTCCAAGACCACTGGTTTCCTTTCGAGGACTTCCCTCTTTATAGACCTTTAAGTAGCAAGAGACTGAGTTGGAAATTGCTTTGGAATCCACTTGTGGATCCTTCAGTCAAGCAAGTGAATAACCTCAGAGTGCTCTTTAACTTCCATTCACTTCTCCACTCATTCAATCAGCATTCCCTGAGCACCTTCTGTGTACCAGGCTCTGTGCTGGGCACTGAAGGCCCAAACACCAAGAAGGTACAGGATAATAAGCCCTGGACCCAGAGTCCCTTACAGTCTTGTCGGGATAGAGAGGAAGAGGGCAGCTTTGTGCTAGAGGTGCACGGCCAGTGCTATAGTAAACTGGAGTCAATGACTGATTTCTTCAGTGAGTCACAAAAAGCTACAGAAGGGAAGATACGTGTGAGTGGCTCTTCACTTGAGTGGCTTTTGCCAGGCAGAGAAATTCAGGAAGGGGTTCAAGATTCAGGCAGAGGGAGCAGAATAGGTAAAGGAGCAAAAGCAAATATAGGCAGACCTTGGAGATACTGTGAGTTCAGTTCCAGATCACTGCAATAAAGCCAGTCACATGAATGTTCTGGATTCTCAGTGCATATAAAAGTTATGTTCACACTGTGCTATAGTCCATTAAGTGTGCAATACCATTATGTCTAAGGGAACAATGTATACACAAAGTAAAAAATAACAAAAAACAAATAACAACAACAAAGATCACTGATCACATCACCATAACAAATATAATAGGGAAAGTTTTTGAAATATTTGAAATAATTACCAAAATGGGAAAGAGACATGAAGTAAGCAAATGCTGTTGGAAAAATGGTGCCAATAGACTTGCCCAATACAGGGTTGCCACAAATCTTCAATTTGTTAAAAAACAAACACCAGAAAAAAGCCACTGCACATTTTCTAAGTGCAATAAAGAGAAGTTCAATAAAATGAGGTATGTCTGCAGAGGTAACTGCTTGGGGAACATCTATTCCCAGTTCATCTCTGATGTACTGGTCTTTCTCAAAGATTTCCTTGCAATTTCCTCTACATGGTATGGGCATAAATGTAGTAAAAACTCAAGTTAGAAAAGGTTGAGGTTTGAATGTCATGAGGACATGTTAAGCTCTGGGAATGAGTGGAACAAGATGGTAACCAGTCCTATGGGGGAGCCTTGCTGCAAGTGTCTGAGAGCCCAGGTCTGCTCACTGAGAGTCCAGGGTTGAATTCCTGTCCTGCCACCAGCCATCTGTATGATTTCAGGAATGACTTAAATTGATACCTTGTTTAAGCCTCAATTTTCTCTTCCATAAAACGGAAGTAGTACCTGAACCAGGATAATAGTACCTAAATAACTGAGTTCACACATGCAAATCTCATAGAATGGTCTCTGGCCTGTATTAAGCATCTGATTATTGGCTGGTATTGTTTTTATGTAGTAATCATTCTTTTTCAGTTTTCAAATTATATTTCACCATAATTTAGTGGTGACTTCATTTTCTCATAGTGATTTTTCTCTTACAATCCCTGAAAATGGAAATTTGGAAAGGAAACACGCATTAGTGACTAATTTTCGTTGAGTGTTTATTATGAGCAAGACCCCATGTTAGCTACTGAAATAATGTATCACAGAGAGCGAGCTCTGGGAAACTTGATTTTTCATCCTGAGACTGCTAAAGAGTAGCAGTATGGCTTGCTTGAACTTTGGTGTTAGTGCAGTTTTCAGAGGATAATAGCAGTCATACCTGCTGGAGTAGAGGATGTCTGCTTTCTGTATGCTTTTTGAGTTCCCCCATTTCCTCCAGGGCAGCCCTTGCCTTCCTTTGGAGAATTATCCATTCCTTACTCCAATCTTGCACTTCTGTTGAGGTTGTAAAATTTATACATATTGACACAGGAAAAAAATATCCATACCCCATCCCAGAGCAAAACAAACCAAGCAATAGCGAATGGAGGCAGCACACAGAAGTAGGAGAGACATTATATTATAGAATAACTGGAGACATTAAATCCCTATTCCAGTCCCTGAGCTCACCAAATTTGTCCTGGATTCTTCCTTTGAGTCTGTGATTGAATTAAATTTCCATGTGTACTTAATCTCCAGCCAGCTGTGCTTCTGTCACTTGCAACCAAATGAGTCCTGACTACTACCTCTGTCTGCCTTTCAGCATCACTGAGTGGGTTAGATAAGACAATGCAGTTTTTAAAAAACCTAAGTACAATCAAAATGACTAACTGTAATAAAAGAAATAGTTTCTTCCATTAAAGAAGGGATTCTGTGCTGCTGGTATTATTTAAGAACAAAGTGTCGCTTGCATAATCTTTGTAATTGGATTTAGTGCCAAGTGAATACTGTGAACTGAAGTGACCAGGAAAGAGGCTGGATTTGAGCTGGGCCTGAAGGATAAACATAATGTTGATCAAGTAAGGAAAAGGCTTTTCTGGGCATGGAGAACGCTGAGGCTAAAGCTCTGATGCTGGAACTCAGTTAACAAATCTTTACTTGTCTACTATGGGTCACGCAAAGAGAACGTCAAGGCTTGGGGGAGATCTGGAATCTGCTCTGACTACTTGTAAAAACCACTTAAATCATCAGATACCAATAAAAAAAAAGTCTGCAGTACTTAAGCAAACAGAAAAAAATTAGAGGCACATATTTCACATGCCTGTGGGTCCTCTCTTATAATCCAGGGTTTTTCTTCCTCCTGGGTTAGCATTTTTTAAAATTTCCCAGGTGTTTGAGTCAGGTTGGTATCACCTGAAGACTTTCATCTCCCCTCTTTGGAGGTGAGCAAAATACCCAACTCAGATGAAAGTTATACCCTCCAGCAGACCGTTCCTGATTATCCATCTGCCATCACTTATCACCAGCCTGTGGTGAGTGACCTTCCCATTTTCATCTTTCTAAGGCACTCTGTGGCTAAGCCTCATGGCTGGGAATGGAAATTACTGTTAAGTAGCTGCAGACTTGCATGGCGTCAGGGTCCAGGGCAACAATTCTACACATTGTTTTCCCCGTTATTTCTTAAAGTGCTCTGCTTAGAAACCCCTGAGTTAATTTAACCTTTGACTCTGGGATCTCAACAACAGAGGTTTTCTTCCTTCAATACAAGGAAATAATCAAATTGTTGTCAAGCTCATTCACTTATATAAGGCATAAAAGATGGAAACTTTAGTTTCCCCATGTACAAAATAGGATTTAGAACACCTAACATTACAGGGCTATTCTAAGAATTAACTAAAATAACTGATATGAAAGAATTTTATGAAGTAAAGTAATAAAGCAATATGGAAGTAGTAAGACAAGGTACAGTTCTTATCTCTGACTTCTACTCCCTGTCCTAGACCCTAGTTCTGCCCTCCCTCTGTGATCTGCATAAACTTCTAGGTTTTCCCTGATGCCTGGGCTCCTGTTCATTCTAGTACCTGACAGGCACTGAAGCTAGAGTTTACTCATTTGCTGGTTGTGAGCACTTTTCATCTGATTAGATGCTTAAGGCAACTGATGCTAAGGTGTCTTGTTGTATCTTGCTGTTCACTGAACACAGGGTAGGCAAGGCAAGAGCGGAGAAGCTGGAAGAAGATGCAAGGAACCATAGCAACTGCAAATGCGTTTATTCTCTCCTGACTAGCAAGGCGGCGGCAGCAGCAGCCATGCTGTGTTCTCTCATGGCTGACGGAGCAGACATAGCCGGAAGACAACTCACCTTGCCTACAAGAGCTTTCCAGGTGGTGCTTATATAGGTCATCGTGCATGCACAGTACTATAAATGATCTCAGCTGTTACATAACCAAGTATTTACTAAATGTGGGGAGAGTGAGAGGCTATGGGGTGCAAAAGCCTGACCACTGCCATCTTGGCTAATTTGCTCTTTCCCTACATAAGGTGAATGAGAATTAGAGTAGCAAAGGGCTAAAAGCAGCTACTCAGGAGACTTGTCACCTGCAGACTTGGGAAAATTAGGACCTGCCAGGCAGCTCACTATAACCATGCCAGAGACAAAGTCTTGGCTTTGCAGACAGGCTGAATCAAATGGGACCAGTCATGATAAAGAGGAGAAGAGGGAGTTTGGTTTATTCAAGAAGGGAACAGGGTGCTAAGTGCCACCTGCAGCTCATTTTTGTGCTTCGCCATCCATCATTGTCTCTCTGATTTTGAAAATAACTCCTAGGGGGGAGGTTCTTTGGCAAGAGGGAAGCCAGGCATACTTCTCATCTTTCCCTTTATCCTCATTCCAGTTGGAAACATAACTCAAAGCTAGTTGACTTCCTAGCAGATCCAATTTGTTTCAAACTCCCTTTTTAGCCCATTTCATAGCAAAGTCTTCCAGGAATGCTAAAATTAGCTCATGGAAATAGTTGGGGTGGGGGTGTTATGGCTTGTGAACAGGGTAGTTGACCCTTATAGCACATGAGCTTGAGAAAAGACCAAGAGGTCATATAGGTATCCACAGCCTCTTTTTAAAGTAGACACTGAGGCTAGAGTGGACAGGTGACTTGCTCGGGGTCTCATTTCCAGCTGCCCTTCCTTCCTGTCTCCTAAAGGGGGAGAGAAGTATAAAAAACCCACTGCATCAGGAAGGAAGGAAGAGTGACTGAGGCAGGACTGGCTAGCTGGAACTGATACTGTCAAAGGTTAGGCTGGGGGAATCGGAGTAAATAACACCAGGGCAAGATGGATTTCTCAGAAGAGGAGGAAGAAAAGAGTAAAAAATAAACAGTGGCTTGGGGCAAATAAGTCAAAAGCAAGAGCCAATCCTAGAGGACAAAGTGACACTAAAAACGACTGAGAATGATTTGGGGTCGGCGATGAAAAACAAGTTGTTTTCAAGCTGATAAAGTCAAACAGGAGTTCTAGAAAATAGACACAATACCTGGATTCTGTAAAGGCTCCCCATTGTTGGGGAGGCCCCACAATCTGGCCCAGTCTTTCTCCTTTGCTCTCCCCTAACCCATGCAAATACAAAGCAATTTCTTGCTGGGAAATCCCATGAACAGACGAGTCTGGTGAGCTACAGTCTGTGGAGTCGCAAAAGAACTGGAGATTACTGAGCACAGGCACACGCAGGAAGAGCCAGATGGAAGAGGCAGGGGGCTTCCTTGCTAAGTGACCACCCTCCCCAAATCTCGGTGCACTCACCAAACCGGAAGCTCTCCGAACCCCGCTCTTCCGGGGTTTTCAGATGCTTCGCTACATAGTTACGATTGAGTGTATCACTGGCCATTGGCAGTGACTCAACCTCCAACCCCCTCTCCCCTCTGAGGTTGAGGGGTAGGACTGAAAGTCCAACCCTCCAATTGCATACTTGGTTTTCCTGGCAACCCGTCTCCACTGTTAGGGGCTCTATAAGTTACCTCATTAACATAACAAGAGACACCCGATCACTCTCCTCAAGGCCAATTCCAAGGATTTTAGGAGCTCTGTGCTGGAAAAGGGGTCAAAGACCAAATACATATTTATTACAAAGTGCCACATCACAGGTTCAGAGGCCAGTTCAGGGCCCACTGTCTATAAGGAAGGCAGGGAACCTTCTGCGTGCCCAGGCTGGTAGTGTCCTCTTCCCCCTTGCAGCCCTCTGGTGGCAATCAGTGCTTGTACCTGCCTCATTCACTGTTAGAGTGATCTATGTGCAGGCATTGTAGCTTTATCTCTTCCCTCCTTTTGGAAAAGTCCATGAGTAATTAATCTTCTATCCCACACAGGTCTTACTTGGGTGCTTACACATAGGTGCTGAGAAAACTTTTGACAAATGAGTGATTATCTGGAGAGTATACACGATATTGGAAGCACTGTACTTGGCTTTAGCCACACCCTTACTAAGAGTATCACCATGTCCCCAAGTAAAGAGATATGCCCAGAAATTGAGAGGATCCATAGGAAAGCCACAGAGATAATAAATGTTTTAAAGTAGGCTAAAGGAAGTCAATTTAAAGGAGAATAAAATGTGGGACCTCTCCAGAGAAGTGAGGCACACTCACTGATCTTTCTCCAGGCCCATAAAGAACTTTTACCCAGAGAATTGACAACAGCTGTGTTCAATCTCTGATCAAGACAGATCAGTAGGAAATTAACCTAAACAGAAGCATCATTGAGATCACAAAGAGGGAAAATATTTCTGAGAGACGGTGATTAAACTCTCAGAGGAGTTATCAAGAGATTTGTAGACTTTAGGTCTCCAAAAGACTATTAAAAAACAGATTCTTGTGTGTCAAGGCCAGTTTCAAGGCTCACTCTGGAATGAATGCCGTGGAATGATCTTGACAATCTGTTCCCTCACGCCTCCTGTCCTGGCTAGGTGTCAGCCTTACGTGGCTCAGCAGTCAGTTTCAGGTTGTTCCAGCAGGTGGCGGCCAAGGGCAGAGAAAGCCCAGAGGTGTGGGCAACCAGGTTTTGTTTTTTAAGCTGAGCTATAGTTAATTTACAATGTTGTGTTGTTAGTTTCAGATATACAGCAAAGTGATTCGGTTATACATACACACACCTATCTATATCTATTATTTTTCAGATTCTTTCCCTTTATCAGTTCAGTTCAGTCGCTCAGTCGTGTCCGACTCTCTGCGACCCCATGGACTGCAGCACGCCAGGCCTCCCTGTCCATCACCAACTCCCAGAGTTCACTCAGACTCACGTCCATCGAGTCAGTGATGCCATCCAGCCATCTCATCCTCTGTCGTCCCCTTCTCCTCCTGCCCCCAATCCCTCCCAGCATCAAAGTCTTTTCCAATGAGTCAACTCTTTGCATGAGGTGGCCAAAGTACTGGAGTTTCAGCTTTAGCATCATTCCTTCCAGAGAAATCCCAGGGCTGATTGCAGTAGCCTAGCGGTTAGGCAGGCAGGCAGGCTAGGGTCTGGAGGTCAGGAGTTCGAATCCCAGGTCTAACCTTTCCCCTTATAGGTTATTACAAAATATTAAGCATAGTTCCCTGTGCTATATAGTAAGTCTTTGTTGATTATCTATTATATACATTGTAGTGTGTATATGTTATTCCCAAGCTCCTAATTTACACATTCCCCTTGTGCCCCCTTGGTAGCCATGTTTGTTTTCTCTGTGGGTCTATTAGAATGGTTTCATAAAACAAGTCTACCAGGTTTGGGAGTATACAATGACCCTTGCAAGGGCATGCACAAGTCTAGTAGGCATGCCCCACAGGAGAGCCCAGGAAGCCTTCATCAGAGAGCCTCTCACTTCCTCCATTCCCACCCCATCAGGCTCCTGGCTATTGGGAAAAGTACACGCGACAACTTGGAAAATCCTCCCACCGAAGAGGGCACTAGGGCACAGTCATTTCCAAAACCTGTGCTAAGAGAACAAAACTCTTGCTGATCTGCTTCTATAACCCCAAACAGAGTGAATAGCACTGTACCAAAAGCAAAGGGAAGTGAAACAAAACCAAGAATGCTTGGTGGAGAGGAACAGTGGCTCAGGTAATTCAGGTTGGCAGTAAATCACTTATATTTGATTTTAGAGATACATGCACACAGGGTATCTATATGCCTCCTTCTAAGGAATGCTGCCTTAGAAGCAGCTAGTTTGTCTGTGCTGGGTCTAGAGCTTGGGATTGGGAACTCAGCCAAAGGCAGGTCTTAGGTGGACATGGGCAACCCCTGCCTGCAAACTGATCAGGTCTAATAGCGCTTCCCACAGGGACAGTCCCGATTCAGTGTGATGACCAACCGTGTGAGATGCTCTCTGGGAAAGTATACGTGTGTGTTGAATTCACTCAGTAAGGCACTAAGGAGTTGCTGTTGGCCCCCTGAAGAAGTAAGGCCTAGTCATGGACTCAATTGTTGGGTCTCAGAGTGCTGAGTCTGCTGAGAAGGCTTCTTTGAGTCCTCATGTTCCCTCTTTCCTCTACAGCATCTTTCCCTTGCCTCCACTACCCAAGCACATCTCCCCATGCAACCCGAAGTGTATAAGAAACACCAGGAGGCTTCCCTACCCCACCGCCCCCACTACCCGACAGAGGAGGCTTTTGGTCCTGTTTTAATTTTGCATCTCCTGTAGTTTTGAGCTCAGAAATCTAGGTGGCTGGACGTTCAGAAATCAGTGTCGACAGAATGAGACCAGCGTGGGCCCTGTGGCATAGGGACATTAGCTGCATACTTCATGCAGCTCCCATGAGAGATGGAGCCAGGGTGAGGTTGAATTCTTGTTCAAGCCTTGGCCAGAGCGACTTCAGTGCTGTTAGGCTCCCTTTCCTCATTTGCAAAACAGGGCTTTTAGTACCTACCTCAGGAGGCTGTAGTATTGATAAAATCAGATCATGTATGCAGAGCGCTTGGAATAGCTCTTGCCCAGCAAAGAAAGAGCCAGATAAATGAGAGGTATTGATATTGACTGATTCTTTGTCTCCTCCATCAGACTCTGCTATCCTATTAATATTCATACCTCAACAATGATGCTAGTACCAATCAGCGATCAATCAGTATGCATTAAATGAACATGGGAAACAAATGTAGGAAACAACTGAAGAGGATTTTGAGACAAGATAATACAGCTGAGTTTGAGTAAATTTTTTTTTTTTTTTGCTTTCCTGGTTTTCTATGTCTGTGCATCATAAAATCACTTTTTCATTGTTGTTGTTGTTGTGTGTGTTGTTTTTAAATGTCTTCAGGTCTACAACATTGTGACAGTCTTTAAGAATCATAATATCTTGGATTGGTTTATTATAGTGAAGGTCCACTAGGTTCAGTGAACTGAAATCTGGTGGCATTATTCCTCCTTAGGGAGCAGGTTGGCTTAGATGTCTTTTTGTAAAAAAAATAAGGGGTTTTTAATTCTGGAGTTGAACCCAAGAGGTTGACAGGTTAGTAGATGGAGATAGGAAGATGGAACACAGCCAGGGGTGGATATCCTCAATGTAGTCCCAGCTTTGAAAAGGCTGTGCTTTCTTTGGACTTATTTCAGATGTCAAACACAGCAAGGTTGACATCAATACACAGCAGGCCATGGATTATGGCTGACTCTAATGACTATGTTCCACTGTGTTTATTGTTCTGGATGTTAATATATAGAGTAAATGATAGTCCTTTAATTGAAGGTTGGAAATGCCCCATACTAAGGGACTCGGGTGACATCACCATTAACCACTCAAGTGAAACCCAAGACACTTGCTAGCCAGGAAATTACAGCTTTGGAGACCATCTTCCTATTTGTGTATGTGGTATGTATGAGGAAAAGGGGGCCCAGCAGCTGGCTTGCACCTTTATTGACAATTCTTGATTTTACTGAGAGGAAAGCAACATTATTTGGAAATTAGAAGGAAGACATGAATTCCACAGGAAATCTCAGCCAGTCAGAACTTTAATGAACATGTTCCTAGAGGTCAGAAGCCTGGGAGAGGGGACAGGGGTTGGATGTCTTCTTTTCTTCTTTAGAAATTTGAAGAGGCTTTTCAAGACTTTCCTCAGTTTATTTGTGGGAACAATTTATAATGCCTCCATAATAGACACTCCTTGTAACTACCAGCTCCCCTGGTAACTCAGACAGTAAAGAATCTACCTGCAATGCAGGAGACCTGAGTTCGATCCCTGGGTTGGGAAGATCCTCTGAAGAAGGATATGGTGACCCACTCCAGCATTCTTGCTTGAGAAATTCCATGGATGGAGGAACCTGGTGGGCTACAGCCCATGGGATCGCAAAGAGTCCAAGACTGAACGGCTAACACTATAAGTATTTGAACTGAAGTTTCTGTGCTGTGAGAAGTCTTGCAAGTTAGTGGGCCATGTGGTTATTGTTGTTTAGTTGTTGAGTCATGTCCGACTCTCTTGCAACCCTATGGACTATAGCCTGCCAGGCTTCTCTGTCCATGGGATTTTCCAGGCAATAATACTGGAGTGGGCTACCATAAACTGGTCCTAATTGTTTCTATGAGAAGGTATATTAGTTTCCTGTTGTGTTATACCAAATACTACACATCTGGCAGTTCAAAACAACACTAATTTCTTATCTTACATCTCTGGAGGTCAGAAGTCCAAAATGAATCTCACTGGACTGGAGATTCTCCAGATTCCTCCTGGAGTTCTAGGGGAGAATTTATTTCCTTGCCTTTTCTAGCTTCCAGAGGCTGCCTGCATGTTATGGCCTGGAGCCCCCTTCTAGCAACAGCATCATACTGATCTCTGCTAATGTTGTTACATCTCCTTCTCTGCCTCTCCTGCCTCCATCTTTCCATCTTAAAGACCCCTGGATGCACTTAAAGCACTGGATGTTTTCAGAACCCTACCTGGATGATTCCACAAAATATCTCCATCTCAAGGTCAGCTGAGTAGCAAACATAATTCCGTCTGCCATCTTAATCTCCCTACACCCTGTAATGCAATATATTCACTGGTTCTGGGGATGAAGACATGGAAATCTTTGGGTGAGGGCATTTTTCTGCTCAGCATAGAAGGCACTAGATTAGGTATGGTCCATGGAACTGACATCTAGGCTGGAGTTAAGGACTCTTGATAGGAGAGCATAACAATGATGAAAGGTTGTTCCTGTATCCTGAGAGCAGAATAACTGGGTAAGTCGGGCGTGATAGCTCACTGACTGAAAACACATGCGTTGGGCTTGGAGACCTGGAGTCACATCTTATCTCTGTCGCTTGCTGGCTGTGGGATTTTAGATGGAGCACTTAGTCATGCTGATGAGCTCCCATTACTCTAAAATGAAGGCAGTAATCTGTACTATATAGGGAAGTTGTAAGATTTAAGTGAGATAATACAAATGAAAAGTCCAGGGTGGTACCTGGTACTTGGTGAGTGTTCAGTAAAGGATAGTGACATGTCAGGAAGAGTTCTGTATTTTCCCCTGAGTCCTTGTGAGGCAGGGCAGGGATGGTTAGGTATTTCTCAAATCCAGTACCCCAAATTAAGGGTAAAAGACTTTTATTTAAAAGGAAGGAGAGCCCACATGCCATAGTGTCTTGGGAGAGAGTTGCTTAATTGAACCCATCTTTATCCAGGATTAGTAGCATCTGCAGGCACGTGTGTGTGGCACTGTGCTGGATGCTGGGCTGGTAAATAACCAGTCATGCAGATGCTGTAGCCTACAGCTAAGAGAGCTCCAAGGGAGTGAGACGAGAGAGAGAAGAGAGAGATGGCCTGGGCAGGGGCAGTAGGGGGAGGTTTCAGAGGAGTCAGGACTTAAATTGGACCCTTGAAAGGAGGCAAAGAGTTAGAGAACTGGAAAAAGTAGAGAGGGCATTTTAGGCAGAAGAGTTTGGGGAACAGTAACATAAGTAACGTAACCAAAAATGCTAATACAGGGACATGTTTCAGGGACAGGGTAGATGTCTTAGGTAGGTGAGTTGTGAGTGAGAATGTGCAGGAGTAGAATGGGATAGATTAAAGAGGGTCTCTGTCACTCCCAGGAGACTTAAGCTTCTCTATCTTCTTCAGCTTGGTATGACACATAGTGGATATCCAACAGCATCTGTTATTGTTGTTTTGTCCTGACCTGAAATAAGATATTTGGGTGTAATTCTTTGGACAGTGAGAAGAACAGGGTGAAAGAACAGACAGAAAGAACAGGGTGAAATATGCAAAGACCAATTAAGACCCTATTTCCTATGGTCAGTACAGAAAATGAATAGTGGGGATGGAAAGCAAAGGCAGGTTAGACTAAATAGAAGTCTGAGATATATTAACTATAAAGTTTAGAAAATGATCCAGATATATCTCCAGGGCATATGGAAAGGTTTACAAAGTGGTGATAGTTTAGCTTGTGGTTGGAACAATTGCATTGATTGCCTGATGTCCAAAAGAAACACTGTGTCCAAAAGCTTAAGGATGGGTGTATCAGTTACCTATTGCTGTGTAACAAACCAACCCATAACTCACTGCCTTAAAACAACCATTTATCTAGCTCATGTTTCTGTGGGTTGGAAATATGAGCTATATGGTCTTTCTGGTCCTGGCTGGGCTCACTCTCATATCTGTCGTCAGCTGCCAAGTCAGTTGGGGGCTGCTGGCCTGAGATGTCTCAACTTGTCATCTCAGATTTTCTACCTAGTCTCTCATTATCCAACAGTAAAGCCTAGGATTATTTTCATGATGGAGACAGTGTTCTGAAAGGGCTAGCAGAAACAGGCACAGTCCCTGAAGCCTAGGCATTGAATGGGAATTCCAACACTGTCATCTCATTCATTAGACAAACCAAGTCAGATTGCTCAACCCGAATTCTGCGAGTTAGCTCTTCATGGGAAGGGCTACAAAGTCACGTTGTGTAGGTAAGACTGAGACCATTTTTGCAGTAACTAGCATAGTGCAGAGGATATTTAGGGTGCTGTGCTAAAAAATCTATGTATGCATGTGTGCATGCATAAATGTATATATTTATCCCTGTATGTATTATAGCCATATCTACATTGAATTCAGTAGCAACTATATGATGAACTGTACATGTCTTGTTTTGTTTCCATTCCAAGTGTGCCCAAGAGGTCTGTGACTCCTCTTGGATAATGTACCAAATAGACATTGAAAGGAATTGAGAGGCCCAGGCTGATCTCAATGATAAATTTTATGTGGTGTGATTTTTGTCTCTCCATTGAGCTTCTTGAGGGCCTGGACCATATCTCTGGCTTTTTTTGATCAGTCACTGAATGCTTTAAAGAACTACAAATGTGTAAAGTGTTTAGATACTGTTAGCACTGACTATTAATTTAGGCTTAGGTTTTGAAGATGTCTAATGTCACCATGACCCACAGGGAAAATAGGATTGTGGAAGCAAACAAAGCTGCCTGGCCAGTCCTCTTTGATGGGAAGTATGCATTCTCCCACTCCTCTGAGTCTCCTTAAAGGAAAAGCCTCTCTCTGTGTTGCATGGTGGTGCCATGTCTTGCCCTGCTCAATCCTGTAGTAAGCTTGGTATATCATTCCCCAGATTCTGGAGAGGGCAGGAGAGCAATAGCAGACGGATCCCTCCTGGAGTCTGCAGGGGTCTGAAAATGAAAGCATCCAGATTTGCTGGCAGGGCTCTGGAGGCCTAACTCCTGCAAGTGTCAGCTGGTGGTGTAATAGTATATTGTCCTCTTATACCATTTGCTTTCCCACTTTAGGAAAGTGGAAATGTGAGGATGGGAAAGCCTTTGGGGGGAGTGGTGGCTCCAGTAGGTCTGTTCTAATATTAAAGCAGCTGCCGGAGGAAAAGACTCCTGCCGCTGTGGAGCCAGGGTCCTGGAGGATCTAGGCTTCCACTCTCCATTTGGGACCCAGCCCTCTCCCCAGGTCTTGGCTCTGCAGGTTGGTGAGAGGCAGTGTTGCTGAAAGGTAGGAAGGAGGAGCAGCAGGGAGCATGGTAGAGCCAGCTGATAATGAGCTGGATGAGTTCAGCCAACCCAGGTGGCCCTGGTTTGGGAAGGGGAGTCAGGAACTTGATGCTCTATGCTAGTCTCTGTTGGGGCTGTTTTCTTTCTTCTCTCACTACCAATGACATATTTTAGCCTGAACTCTCAGTTTTGCAAATATATCTTCCTTATTTTCTTCACTAAAGTCTTGAAATGGAACTGCTTAGTGACTGACCAAGGCCAGTTAAACAAGAAGAGATAGGGAAAGTTGTCCATCTTTGTGCATCTTGGGTTTCCCACGTGGCACTAGGGTCAAAGAACCTGCCTGCCGATGCACAGGTCAGTGAGATCCCCTGGAGGAGGGCATGGCAACCTACTCCAGTACTGTTGCCTGGAGAATCCCATGGACAGAGGAGCCTGCCAGGCTACAGTCCATAGGCTTACACAGAGTCGGACATGACTGAAGCAATAAGGGCATCTTAGATATCACTGCCCCTCAGCCAGGCATAGTTCCTCCTGTTAACTCTGCCCTTGACCACTGCACATGAATCAATTCCTACATGCGTCTTGCATGTTGCACTCCCACACCTCTGCTCAGATCACCCACCCTGCCTAGAATGATCTCCTTTCCTGTCTGTTGGCCCAAATTCTACATACTCCTCAAGTTCCATGGTGCTCAAAATGACTTTCTTAATTATTTTATATTTTTTAATCTTTCCATTTCTGAATTTCATGTCTTATTATCTTCATTTACATAGGATATATGTGCCTTATTATAATTTATCTCCTTGTGTTGAGGTCTCACATTCCATGTGCATCTTATGCTTCCAAATATCTCAAATAGCCCTGAGCCCCCTGCCTTGTACACTGAAGACTTGGGAAGTGTTCGATAATTATGGCACTTCAAATGCCATCATCTCCTCCTTAAATTTGCTGTTTGTACTTCTCGCAAACACTGATCACTCTGGGGCTGCCCATCTTCTATTTTAATTTCTGAATAGTGCCTGGATTTCCACTGGGGCTAATTACCTCTCTCTTGTGGTATATCCTCTTGTTAGGAGGTAATTCCAGGTGCCTGCATCCCATTGTGGAATCTAAGAATACAAGATCTTTCCTCTTCCTGCTCATTTTCCAAAGTAGATCTCTGGTGTGTGACTTAAGCTTGGTCACGTAGCTGCTCTGTCCCAGGTCTCTGAAACTTGAGTGAGGGGCTGGACAACAGACAAGTGGTTGGTGGCGACTCATGCAGGGTTGGGGAAACATTGCACCCAACCTACTACATGAGGGCTGCTCTTCCTCCTGTCCACTAGACTGTTGGAGCTCTTGGTTATGATACATTCTCCAATCGTGCTCTCCAGTCTCCTGGCAGTCATGTAAGCCCACCAAATCCTTCCAATGGAGACCCTTCCCATGTAGCCAAAGGGCCTGAGTGTCTATATTTGTTTATTTATGTTGCTTGAAACCATGGAATTCTAACCAATACATGCCTAACTTCCAACCTGGTTAACACTCTCCTGGAATACTGCAGTAACCTTCTTATTGGCCTCCTTATCTTCCATTTTACCCTCTTTCTTTAAGTTCTCCATGTTCCTACCAGAGTGTTATATGTAAGATAAAAGGTTTTAAGTAAATGCTGACTTATTCTTGCTTTTAAGAGAAAATTCAAACAGCTAAGCATTTCTCATTTTCTCATGTCCAATGCCCTGAGCTCCAGGACTGGGGCTGTGTGGTGCTATGGAGAGAGATAGCATTTGACTCCAGGCCCAGGCTTGGATCATGTGACACTGGCCAGTTTATGAAACCCTTTTCACTATTAATTCAACACATGTAAATGGAGAAGATGCTACCTGTTGGTTGGCTATGAAGATTCCTTGGAATAATATTCCTGTAGCTCTGGCAGCTTGTCAGATTAGCATCTCAGAAGATGCTCCCTCCATCTTTGGCTGAGCTTGCTGGCCTGCGATGGACCCTGACAAACCTTGGATGAGTTTGGATGTCCTGAAACTCCTTTAGGTTCAAAGGTTGGATGCAGCATTGGGGATTGTGGGTGCTCTGTTTAATGACAAAGTAGCCTTGTGGGTCATTCTAGAAAAATAAGAGGGCTTAGAGGAAGACTCTGGCATGGTATATGGAAGCAAAAGGTTTACATGTGTGGTGTGCTAAGAACAGCTTTGATTATGCTGGTGAGAGAACAGGACTGCTTATTATGATACAGTCAATCTCTTTGGCAAGTTTTTTTTTTTTTTTTTTGAGTATGGCTGCAATTCAGAACCAGATGACATGTCTGTTTCTTGGTTCTCTGCCTATTCTCAGATAAAAAGTGACAAGATGCACACTTTATGTAGTATGTGGAAGTGAAAGTCTCCACCAACAGCCCTGTCCTCCCACCCTCATTTTCCATGTTCTTTCTTAAAGTCTCCATATTTGAAATGGTCTATTTGTTACTGCTGCCAAAGATGGAAAGCAATGTGAGTTAAATATATATGGAGAGGGTCTGCTTAACAGAAGGCTTTTCACTAGCAGTTGAATGGAGGGCTGTTTCTTTTTTGCACTAGGGACTAGCTTGATGGGACTGAAAAAGTAATCAGTAGCCACTAATAATTTCTAACTTGGACTCACAGGAGAAAGAACACAATGAAGGGGAATTGAGATTGCAAGGTAGGCTGGGAATATCTGTGTTGGATGATGTGCTCAACCAGTTAAAGGGATGTCATCTAGACAATGTGGACTTGCCCATAACAGAAGAGACTCACAGAGGCAGTATCATTCTTTGTGGTAACAGGATCCTGAGTGTCAACTTAAATTAGTGAGGACAGCTTGTACTGGAGTGATGTTCTCCAGCAATGAAGCAGTATACTACCAGGACTGCCATCAGCCAATATGATGTGGCATCAAAACAGAGGGTGTCCCATGGCTGATTCATGTCAATGTATGGCAAAAACCAGTACAATGTTGTAAAATTATTAGCCTCCAATTAAAATAAATAAATTAATTTAAAAAAAGCAAAGGGTGTGGAGGGAGGAGCGTACTGTGAGATCACATTCAACCAGGGAAGATGTCTTTGTAGTAGCAGTGTGATGTTTGGGGCTTTGTTTCAAGACTCTTTTTTTCAGTTCAGTTCAGTTCAGTCCAGTTCAGTCACTCAGTCCTGTCCAACTCTTTGTGACCCCATGAACTGCAGCACACCAGGCCTCCCTGTCTATCACCAGCTCCCGGAGTCCACACAAACCCATGTCCATTGAGTCAGTGATGCCATCCAACCATCTCATCCTCTGTCTTGGGGCTTTACTTTCAAGACTCTTTTTTAAAACACCTCTAATATAAGAGCGTGCTGTTTTGTATTTTTTTTTTCTCCTGGAACTACATTTGTCTCTTCAACCTCTCCACACCCTCCTAATTGCTCCCCATCTAAAAAAGCCCTAAAATCTCTGTTGCAAAGTACTTAGAGATCTGAGTCCTGATTGCAGTGAAGCTCTGTCTGACACCATCACAGTACCAC
The DNA here is from genome assembly GCF_014754425.2 of Oryx dammah. Taxonomy (NCBI): domain Eukaryota; kingdom Metazoa; phylum Chordata; class Mammalia; order Artiodactyla; family Bovidae; genus Oryx; species Oryx dammah. The sequence continues at coordinate 68,021,461 of NW_024070210.1, read as the reverse complement.
AAGCATGGAGGAGCTGGGTCTTTCTAGGGATTTGCCCTCAAGTTGGAAGCCAGTAGATCTCAGGGCTGAAAGTCCTTGTCTGTTGAGCTGAAAAGCAGGTGGGGCCATAGCCCAGACTTCTAGATGGCCAAGAACATCAGAGATAGCTATTTGCTACCGTGGCCTTCAGTTTGGGCAGTGCTTTGAGTCTAAAAGTATCTCCAGAGGAAGTAGTGTACGTGTTGACTGTGAAATGAAACTAGCCTCTTCCTCTGTCCTTGGGGGCAGGAATCCCATTGTTTGGCCCCACTTGACCTCAACCTCACTCTGAATGCCTCTGGAAGCCACTAAGAGCTGTGACTATTCAGTGGTGGGAGGGCGATGACACGGATTTCCCCACACTCAGCCACGGCCTCAGGGGCATTCCAGAGGGAAACTGAAAGCTCTGACCTGAACTCTTTTCTGCTTACCTATCAGGGATGAGTGAATTGGGGCTTGACGCCAGGCTCAGGAGCCTTTATTCCTTCTCTCTACTAGACCTCAGGGAAGGTCTCAAAGCCCTAGATCACTGAACGTTACTTTGCAAGACACAAGGAACATGCTTCTCTTTTCAGTTAAAATGTTGAGGATCAGAAGGAGAGGTAACCACCTCATTTCTCTGGCTACTAGCCAACTTGGATTAAAGCAACAAAAAGAAAACAACATCAACAGAATTTTGAGTTTTTCCAAGGTCTGTGTTTCTAGCCCGTAAAGAGCATCTGTATACTGCAATGACGCCATTGTCTGTTAGCAGGAGAGTTTTGGGGTTGGGGGGATTTGTTGCAGTTTGAACACTGGTTCATAGTCTCTGTTTTATACAGCAACAGACATACTTCTGTCAGGCGAGTGTATACTCAGTTCTGTCTCATCACAACAAAGATTTGGAGTGACGGACATTAAAGCCCTCAGCGTGTCACAGTTCTCAGGGCTTGGACAGACAGTGTTATAGCTCTTAGATAAATCAGTGTTACAGCTCCGTGTTACAGCTCTATTTTATTTAGATAATAACAGGAAAAGCCATCCTCGAGGCATGAGGGCGTGTCGACCCAAAGACACGAAGAGGAGAGCGCCCCTGCGTGCGGCAGAGAGAGAGAGAGACCCCCAGTGCTTTGGCTCCTCCTTTTATATGTTCCCCGCACCCCCCACCCCCGCCCCCTGGGCCTGTCCTATGTAAACTGGGCTAGCCAGGAGTGTTGTTTGTTTTACCTGAGGTCCTCACTCTGGTCCTCGGACCTTCCTTGGTTCTATTTTTGGGCTTTTCTCTTCCTCATCTTTTAACCACCGGCATTCTGGATTTTCCCTATTCTAACTACCTAACACTCCTATAAGTTCATTGGCCTGTTAGGGTATCTAGTGTATGGTTATGAACTTGAATTTTGCTGTGTAGAGATCTGGGTTGTCCATTTTTTAAAAAAAAGATGAAAGATGATATAGTGGAAAGGAGGTGGATTTCACCAGAATACATGGCTTTTGCCCCAGTTCTGCTGCCTAGATCGGGGGCTGGGGGACATCTTTGAGCTTCACTTTTTATATAAAAAAGTTAAAGTTTCTATTACACACCTTTGTTGAAAGGATCAGATGAAATAATGTGTTGAAAGTGTTTTATACATTGAAAACATAGAAGTCTACCACCAATACTACTTCTAAATAAGTTGAAGAATACAACTCCTGTTAGTATAGACACGGCCAGAAGCTATCCTTAAGGATGGATCTAAATTTTGAAGTAATCAAAAGAATTTGAAAAAGAATAGATACATGTATAACTAAATCACTTTGCTGTACACCTGAAACTAACACAACATCAACTATATTTCAATATAAAATAAAATTTTTTGAAAAGTGACTCAATCTTAAGTGACCTTTCACATGACTTGCTTTTATTTAAATATTTCTAAGGGCTGAAATGGTTGTTTCATTATTAGAAATTCATACAGTAAATCAAAGTGCCAAGTGATACAGTGACTAGGGGCAGGGTGTTATTTCCTGACAGATTTCCTACTGTCTGCTGAATTCATGTTTTCCTTGGCTTGACTCTTCTACTGAAATCTCCCTGATTTCCTGTTATTGGAACTGAGGAGACAGTCTTCTCTTCTATAAAGTGGGATAGTACTTCATAGGGTTTCTGAAAGGTTTATAACGACTTATTGGTGTAAAGTACTTATGGTAAAAGAATACCCACAGTAGATATGTAATGAATATTAGCTATGTCTATTGCTGCTATTGCTACATTTACCGTTACTATCACCGGGTGAATCACAGATTGCAATGGTCACATTTCTCCCTTTGGCCAGCTATTGACTAAATTACATTTCAAGTAATTTTGCAAAGAAGAGTATGAGAGAGATCTAAGAAAGTTGATATGATTTTAACTTTCATATTTATGAAAAGTTTCATAACTTTTCATCAGTCACACTAGGGTGACTGATCTTTGAATGCTATTCTCCTCTTTTGTGTGACTGGCAAATGCCTTGTAAAGATGGGAAAGCCCGGATGACACAGTAGCAGGTTCACTTGATTTGGCTTCCTAGTCACCTGTTCTGGACAAGAGACTCCAGTTCCTTGCAATTGCCTCCTTCCAAGTTCAGATGAAGGAAGTCCCTTCCTCTGTGCTGTGCAGCAGGGCAGTGGGTGCCCATATCACCTAGTCTGGGCCAGGCTGAATTAACTTCAAGGCACAAGCCGATACTTGGTTTGTATAGACAAATGACTACAGAGGATAATAGCTAAAATGGCACTTCCCATTTGCCAGATGCTTCTCTAAATAACTGATGAACATTAACTCACTTAATCTTCACAAAAACCTTTTGAAGTAGGTACGAATACCATCTTTTTTCCAGCAGAGGAAACTGAGGTACTGCAGACAGTAAATACTGGTTCCAAGATGAAGGCACAAGCATGCTCACTCTTATACATTACCCTCTAAAGAAACAGCTACATCAGAGAGGACTGTGGGTGCCATTCTGAACTCTGCAAAATGTGGCAGGAGACATGATATTTAACAAATATGGAAGGTTCTACCTGGGCTGAGATAGAGAGAAACAGAGAAAGCTTCCAAGTGTGGAGCTGAATCTTCTCTCTAGGTCTAGGGAGTAGTTGTTTTGTGTACAAAGACAACCTTCACTGCCAGTGGTCCCTGTCTTTTATTTCAGGCCATATGTCTGGGTGGTGTGGTCAAAATAATGGCAGACTATAATATATGTGAGAGTTGGTCCATAAAGAAGGCTGAGGGCTGAAGAACTGATGCTTTTGAATTGTGATGCTGGAGAAGACTCTTGAAAGTCCCTTGGATAGCAAGGAGATCAAATCAGTCGATCCTAAAGGAAATCAAGCCTGAATATTCATTGAAGGACTGATACTGAAGCTCCAATACTTTGGCCACCTGATGCAAAGAGTGGATTTATTGGGAAAGACCCATATGCTGGGAAATATTGAAAACCAGTGTCCCTGATTGAGGGCAAGAGGAGAAGTGGGTGACTGAAGATGAGATGGTTGGATGGCATCACTGATTCAGTGAATTTGAGCAAACTTCAGGAGATAGTAGAGGACAGGGGAGCCTGGCATGCTGGAGTCCATGGGGTTGCAAGGAGTCAGATGTGACTTAGTGACTGAACAACAAGAAAAATAAATTGTGTTCACACAAATTTTGCTTTGCTCCAACTCTCTGCCTTAAGTGGGTTAGTTGCTTAGTCATGTCTGACTCTTTGCAACCCCATGGACTGTAGCCCCTTAGGCTCCTCTGTCCATGGGATTTTCCAAGCCAGAATACTGGAGTGGGTTGCCATTTCCTTCTCCAGGGAGTCTTCCTTCTCCAGGGATTGAACCCATGTCTCCTTTGTCTTCTGTATTGCAGGCAGGTTCTTTACCCACTGAGCCATCAGGGAAGCTTCTTAGGTGCAGTGCAAAGCAAGTATTTGTCCTATGTTTTTAAGAGCCAGATTCTGTATTATGAATAGCTTTCATAATTGTCCACTTTATGTCATCTTTATGAGATTTAAAAATCTTCTAGACACTTCGTTTGGACCACTGTAGATTGCAAAGTATATTGGTTTCTTCCCATCACTACTGTAAAAAGAAGGTGTGAATCTTCTTGTTAATGAACTATGGATTTCTTCCTCAGTTTCTTTTTTTTAAATGCTTGAAGGTTGGCTTTGTGTGTAAGATCTACCTTTTCTGAGGAGGATTAGTTCATAATGTTAAAAATAAAGTCCTCATTCAATAGACTGAAAAAAATAATAATTCTAACTAGACAGCTTTTCTTAGGTGAGGAAAGAGTCTCAGATGCTGAAGAGATTTGCCTAAGGTTATACCTAAGTTTACTCCTTGGAAGAAAAGTTATGACCAACCTAGATAGCATATTCAAAAGCAGAGACATTACTTTGCCGACTAAGGTCCGTCTAGTCAAGGCTATCGTTTTTCCAGTAGTCATGAATGGATGTGAGAATTGGACTGTAAAGAAGGCTGAGCGCCGAAGAATTGATGCTTTTGAACTGTGGTGTTGGAGAAGACTCTTGAGAGTCCCTTGGACTGCAAGGAGATCCAACCAGTCCATTCTGAAGGAGATCAGCCCTGGGATTTCTTTGGAAGGAATGATGCTAAAGCTGAAACTCCAGTACTTTGGCCACCTCATGCGAAGAGTTGAATCATTGGAAAAGACTGTGATGCTGGGAGGGATTGGAGGCAGGGGAAGAAGGGGACGACAGAGGATGAGATGGCTGGATGGCATCACTGACTCAATGGACATGAATCTGAGTGAACTCTGGGAGTTGGTGATGGACAGGGAGGCCTGGCGTGCTGCAATTCATGGGGTTGCAAAGAGTGGACATGATTGAGTGACTGAACTGAACTGATACCTAAGTTTGCCTAAGTCAGTGGTATAACGGGGGTTTGACCCCCTCTGTCAAGCTCCTAGCCTTATGTTGTAGGGAACAGTCCCTAGTCAGCTCTAGGAACTTTAAAGAGATTAAAATAAGGAGAAAGTGCCTCTGAGGTCACATCAGTATTGACATTTTTGGTAGAGAAGAGAGAAGGAAGACATAGGGATATGTCACAGAACAGGAGCATGTTACCAAAAGACACGCTGAGGAAAGCAGTGACTTTTGATGGGTCAAGGCCAGTTTGATCCCCCTGCACATAGTAGGCTTACCTTAACACACTTCACTTGCCTTTCTTACTGGTTTTTTAGGTGTCTGTGTAAATGTAACTTCCTCAGGAAAGCCTGTCCTTCACACTTCCTTGTCCTAGGCATATATAGGGTCAAACTTCACATTCCCAAGCATCCAATCTTTTTGCCTGTATGTGGAAGTGGAAGTGAAAGTCTCTCAGTCGTGTCTGACTCTTTGTGACTCCATGGACTGTATAGTCCATGGAATTCTCCAGGCCAGAATAACGGAGTGGGTAGCCTTTCCATTCTCCAGGGGATCTTCCCAACTCAGGGACTGAACCCAGGTCTCCCTCATTGCAGGTGGATTCTTTGCCAGCTGAGCCACAAGGGAAGCCCAAGAATACTGGAGTGGGTAGCCTATCCCTTCTCCAGCAGATCTTCCCAACCCAGGAATCAAACTGGGATCTCTTGCATTGCAGGCAGATTCTTTACGAACTGAGCTATCAGGGAAGCCCAGTTCCCTTTGTATAGCACTAATTAATTCATTCACTCATTCACCACACCTACTAAGCCTTGAAGTGTCAGTGTTTAGGGCCTGGAAATACACCAGTAAAAAACCAATGTCCCTGTTTTCTCAGGGCAAGATGGAAAAGCCATATGAATAAAGCAGAATAAAGAAATTGGTAGTGACAGTGGTCATGCAAGGGCTAAAAGCATGAGGGGGCAGGCACTATGGCAGGTGTTTGTAGGAAGAGCTTTGCTAGTCTGGAATCTGTCAGCACAAAGGGCTCTGCTGGGCCCCCTGGGGGACTTTTTCAGATGCTATTGTTATTGTTTAATGACAGGTTAGACTGTAACAATAACACCAAACTGCCTCAGAGGTAGAGGATTCCCTCTCCCCAGCCTCCACTGTGTCCTTGATGCCTAGCACAGCTCTGGGCACGTGGAAGGGCTGTGACCAGTCAGCAACTGAATGAATGACTCTGAGAAATAGGAATAGGAAATGAAGACTGATGTCACTTGATATGACAAAGCCCAGGGACTGAGGAATTTTTGGGACTACTAAGTACTTAAAGCTTGGATGCTAAGGCTTTTCCTTTTCTCTTCTTTCTGTTCTCCCTCTTTTTCTTTCCTTTTCAATTTTTGTACATATAGAATTTGAAATATTATAAGAAAATATTTTCTACATTTAAAAGCCTTTAAGTGTGTGTGATACATCTATGATTTAGCTCAAATTTATGGACAAGAAACTGTAAGTTGCCAATCTTTAAGAGTTTTAAAAAAATTTCCCGAACTTACAGAAAGGTTGTAAGCTTCATACAAAACCTTGTCCCCAACCCCACCCCAAACCATCTGAGGGAAACTGTTGACACACTGTCCTAATATGTTTGCTCTCCAACTGAGAGAACTGTCCCAGGTGCCTCTGCAGAGAAGCCCTGTCACCCTGCTCAGACTCTGATGCTCTGCTTTGAGCCAATGTGACTAGGTTACTTCTTGACTTCAAACTCTTCAGAACTCCACACTTACTTTCTCTTCTACAGAGAAAGTCAAAGCTTTGGGGGAATGACTTACAAAGTCTTCCATGTCCTTTTCCCGCTATGCCCTCCCTACCATACATGTCCTCACTTGTCATTGTTCCCACAGTATAAGCTGGTTCATGCTTCTGGGATTTATTGTGCTACTTTCACTGCTGCATGGACCTGTTCCCTCTTTTCTTGCCTGGTGAACATCTCCTTACCCTTCAAGACTCAGGTAAGTTATTTCCCTCAGGAAATAACTCTCCTTTCCAAAGCTTTTTAACATGGGTGAGGTCCCTTGCATACGCCCATCATTGCTTTTAATGCATTTCATTCATTCATTACTTTTAATGCATCTCATTCATTCATCAGAGAAAGCACTGGTGACCCACTCCACTGGAAAACCTGGATTATCTTACCTGGAAAATCCCATTGATGGAGGAGCCTAGTAGGCTGCAGTCCATGGGGTCACTAAGAGTCGGACATGACTGAACGACTTCACTTTCACTTTTCACTTTCATGCATTGGAGAAGGAAATGGCAACCCACTCCATTGTTCTTGCCTGGAGAATCCCAGGGATGGAGGAGCCTGGTGGGCTGCCATCTATGGGGTCACCCAGAGTTGGACACGACTGAAGTGACTTAGCAGCAGCAGGATTCATTAATTCATCAAGCTTACTTTTAAATACCTACTGTGTGCCACACATTGCCCTAGGCAAAAGGAAGAATGTATTGACAAAGCCAGATTATATCCTTTATGGAGGAGATATGTGTTAGAAAATATTTACACAAATAAATTATTAAGTGACAAATTTGAAAAGTGCTGTGAAACAGAAACACTGAGAGATCAAACCCAGGTGTCTGCTAATGAGGTGACATGTAAGCTGTAACTGGAAGGCCAAGCTGGACTCACTCAGGTGGAGAGAGAGGGAAAGAACAATTACTGAAATGCTTGTTTACACACCTGTGGCCTCACATAAGTATGTAAGTCATGCAAGGAGAGGTACTGGATATAATTCATGACTGTATCCCTGGAAGCTGGCATGGTAGCCAGAACTCATCCTTGCCTGCTGACATGAAAAAACCTGTTGAATGATTGTCCAAAGCCTGAGGTCTTGTCCGTGAGGACTGAAAAGCCTGGCTATTCGCACACCCGGCCACAAGGGCTTACAAGCTTTCTGTAAGTTCAGGACATTTAAAAAAATTCTGGGCTTCCCAGGTGGTACTAATGGTAAAGAATCCACCTGCCAAAGCAAGAAACACAAGAGATGCAGGTTTGACCCCTGGGTTGGGAGGATACCCTAGAGAAAGGCATGGCAACCCACTCCAGTATCCTTCCCTGGAGAATCCCATGGACAGAGGAGCCTGGCAGGCTACAGTCCATAGGGTCACAAAGAGTCGACTGAAGGGACATAGTACACCACAAAGGAGGATGGACTCCTATCCTTTCTTTACTTCCTGGAGCCCTCTTGGGTTTCCTTTATTCAAATTGTGGCTTTTCCTATCCATTCCTACTACAGTGGATTTCTCAGAAGATCTTCCAAACCCTTCCCACAATTACCATGGGACAACAGTAAATAGTCTGCAATTTCCAAGGGCTCAGCATCGTTTAGTCCTAAAAACAGTTGTATATTGACCTTCTGCCACCTAACCCTGGTGTGATGAAACCTGAGGGGCCCCACTGTGAGTGAAGTGCCTTGGAATGCTAGGTTTCAAGAACTGGCCTGAATTTATTTTATTGCCTGCTTATAACAATGGTGAAGAAGAATGGAAACTAGTGTTTCTCCAGGTCAGCTCTACAGCTCAGGCTGGCAGCTATCTCCCTGGGACAAAGAAACTCCCAAATCCCATCTAGAGAAAGCTTCCAATGGTTAGACTTAGCCAAGGAGCTAGTGGGAGGGGCATCTGCCTGTATCTGGGCTCAGGAGCCTTCTTATTTTTCACTTGCTCCTCAAAATCTGCAGTGACAATAGTATAACTATTTCTCAGGATTAGCAGCAGAGAAATTTGAAAAGTCCTCCAGTTCATCTTCAGTTGAGAAATGACTGAAAAGAAAAGAATACAGATGTTCATGGATCAAAGAAACAATATAGTGAAAATGAGTATACTGCCCAAAGCAATCTATATATTGAATGCAATCCCTATCAAGCTAGCAATGGTATTTTTCAGAGAACTAGAACAAATAATTTCACAATTTGTATGGAAATACAGAAAACCTTGAATGGCCAAAGGAATCTTGAGGAAGAAGAATGGAACTGGAGGAATCAACCTGCCTGACCTGACTATACTACAAAGCTACACTCATCAAACAGTACAGTACTGGCACAAAGACAGAAATATAGATCAATGGAACAAAATAGAAAGCCCAGAGATAAATCCACACACCAATGGACACCTTGTCTTTGACAAAGGAGGCAAGAATATACAATGGAGAAAGGACAATCTGTTTAGCAAGTGGTGCTGGGAGAACTGGTCAACCACTTGTAAAAGAATGAAACTAGAACACTTTCTAACACCACACACAAAAATAAATTCAAAATGGATTAAAGAACTAAATGTAAGATCAGATACTATAAAAACTCTTAGTGGAAAACATAGGCAAAACACTCTTTGATGTAAATCACAGAAGGATCCTCTATGACCCACCTCCCAGAGTAATGGAAATGAAAGCAAAAATAAACAAATGTGACCCAATTAAATGTAAAAGCTTTTGCACAACGAAGGAAACTATAAGCAAGGAGAAAAGACAGCCTTCAGAATAACAGAAAGTAATAGCAAATGAAGCAACTGACAAAGAATTAATCTCAGAAATATACAAGCAGCTCATGCAGCTCAATTCCAGAAAAATAAACGACCCAATCAAAAAATGGGCCAAAGAACTAAACATACATTTCTCCAAAGAAGACAAACAGATGGCTAACAAACACATGAAAAAATGCTCAACATCACTCATTATCAGACAAATGCAAATCAAAACCACAATGAGGTACCATCTCACACAGTCAGAATTCAGTTCAGTTCAGTTCAGTTGCTCAGTCGTGTCCAACTCTTTGTGACCCCATGAATTGCAGCATGCCAGGCCTCCCTGTCCATCACAAACTCCTGGAGTTCACTCAGACTCACATCCATCGAGTCAGTGATGCCATCCAGCCATCTCATCCTCTGTCATCCCCTTCTTCTCCTGCCTCAATCCCTCCCAGCATTAGAGTCTTTTCCAATGAGTCAACTCTTTGCATGAGGTAGCCAAAGCACTGGAGTTTGGCTGATATCAAAACAATAAATGCTGGAGAGGGTGACAAGAACAGGGAACCCTCTTACACTGTTGGTGGGAATGCAAACTAGTACAGCCACTATGCAGAGCAGTGTGGAGATTCCTTAAAAAACTGGAAATAGAACTGCCATATGACCCAGCAATCCCACTGCTGGGCATGCACACTGACGAAACCAGAATTAAAAGAGACACGTGTACCCCAATGTTCATCACAGCACTGTATACAATAGCCAGGACATAGAAGCAACCTAGATGTCCATCGGGAGACGAATGGATAAGAAAGCTGTGGTATATACACAATGGAATATTACTCAGCTATTAAAAAGAATGCATTTGAATCAGTTCTAATGAGGTGGATGAAACTGGAGCCTATTATACAGAGTGAAGTAAGCCAGAAAGAAAAACACCAATACAGTATACTAATGCATATATATGGAATTTAGAAAGATGGTAATGATGACCCTATATGCGAGACACCAAAAGAGACGCAGAGATAAAGAATAGACCTTTGGACTCTGTGGGAGAAGGTGAAGGTGGGATGATTTGGAAGAATAGCATTGAAACATGTATATTATCATATGTGAAATAGATCGCCAGTCCAAGTTCGATGCATGAGACAGGGCGCTCAGGGCTGGTGCACAGCAACAACCCTGAGGGATGGGATGGGGAGGGAGGTAGGAGGGAGGTTCAGGATGGCAGACACGTGTACACCCATGGCTGATTCATGTTGATGTATGGCAAAAGCCACTACAATATTGTAAAGTATTCATCCTCCAATTAAAATAAATTAAATTTAAAAATAATGAAAGGGAAATTTATCTTTAACATAATTAAAAGTCTGACAATTTAAGAAGGTTCTTGCTTATATTTAGTTGGTTTTCACCTAAAAGTTAATCCATTACTTTTACTTGATGCTCAAAGAAAATGTACAACTTTTGATTATCATCCTTGTGATAACTCTACACAGCTTTGGACACAGCTCCCTCAACAAGCAAATCAGAATCATCCTTGTTTATTACACATTTTATCCAACCCAATTTAGTGTTTTCATCTTAGTCCCTAATCTAAAAAAAAAACCAAACTTAAAAACAGTAAATTAAATTTCAAAACTGACCACAGGTCAAATTGAAAATGAGATGCTCAGGAGAGCATATGTCTCAGAAGTCCTAAGTAGCTTGCTGACTTGTTCTTTTAGGAACAAGCATGACAAGGAACAAGCAGGAACAACAATGACAGGAAGCAGTTTGGGTCGAAGCCATGGAATGATACAAACACTTCTGGAGAAATATACACAATGACCTGTACACTTTGGAAGAACAATAATCATGTTCTTCCCATAACAGCTAATCTCAAATTCTTCTCTCTGGGAGGAAAAAAAGGCATAAGCCTTCCCATCTGGCAGTGGCTGGGTCAGTTTGATGCTGGAAAACTTCTGTAGATGGTGGCTGGGTCACTGTAATGTGACAGAACCACAACAAAGATCCAGATTAGCACTTGAGCTGCTTTCTAGGGTTTCAGGGTTGGTTATTTGGATCTCTATTACTTCTCCATGTTGGATATAGAGATAACAGAGAACCCCAGATCAATAAAATATTTCATGGTAGCAAAAGTAGAAATATACAACAGATGTTGAAATTATTGAGACAGAATAGGTCCAGACTTTTGTGACCAATAATGAAGAAAGATGGAGCTGGACTTTGTGTTTAGAAAAGGGGTAGTAGGAATGTATACCCTTTCGTGTGGTGGATAGATCAAGGACATACTCACTCTAAATGAGTCTATTTTGCATCTTTTACAAAGTTTCTGTCTATAAAAGAGATTTAGTGTCATTAATATTTTATTGAATTTAATCTTATATTGATACATACTGCTTAGTTTTTTTCTACACTCTAAATGAATCCAGCAAGAGACAGTGAAAACAAGCTTTCCACTTTCAGTTTTTAGTTTTGCCACTGAGCGGATGCCTCAATTAACACAATTGTTTTGATCCTGGAACCAGATTCCACGTCATTCACCTTTTCCAATAAAATGAGGTAAAACAAGGATATATAAACAACTCAAAACTTAATTGCTTATGTTAGGATGGAAAACATCTTATTTAACACTCATCGGGGGAAAAACAGAGTTTGAATTAAAAAACACGGCTGTGATTAATGAGCAGAGAGAATTCCATCACAGGCACAGGTACAACCAGGCTCCTTCAAACACAAGGCAAGCTGCTGCTGACCCTGCTCATGCCGCATCTTCCATCTGCAGCCCCAGCCCCAACATAAACGCACAAACCCAAAGAGTATCCATACACACACCCAATACAACTTTGTGAGAAAGCTCACAACAGTTAAATGCCAGATGCTTTTGTGAAAGGTAGCTGGCTGGAGGAATAATGCAGCTCTAAGGTGGATTACTATACTGCTGAGGGGTGAGATTCTTGTTAAAAATAAAAGGCAAGCGAAAGGCATCATCAGAAGGTGTAAGACCTACAAAATTATGGATTTCCAAGTCAACTTATGTCACTGCTCCAGGTTTTAAGAAGGGTTCAAAAGGACATTGGTGGCAACTTCATTCTTAATAGGCAAAATCAAACCTGTGGTCTAGGGATCTTAGCCAAAAAAAAAGTGTGACTGCTAGCATGACACTAAGAATGCAAAGTGTTTATCTGAAGAGGCTTTACACATAGCTGAGGAAAGAGGAGAAGAAAAAGCAAGGGAGAAAGAGGAAGATATATCCAACTGAATGCAGAGTTCCAGAGAATAGCAAGAGGAGATAAGACGGCCTTCTTCAATGAACAGTGCAAACAAGTAGAGGAAAATAATAGAATGGGAAAGACTAGAGACCTTTTCAAGAAAATTGGAAATATCAAGAGAATAGCTCATGCAAGGATGGGCACAATAAAGGACAGAAACAGTAAGGACCTAACAGAAGCAGAAGAGGTTAAGAAGAGGTAGCAAGAATACACAGAAGAACCATACAAAAAAGATCTTAATGACCCATGTAACCACAATGGTGTGGTCTCACAGCTGGAGCCAGACATCCTGGAATCTGAAGTCAAGTGGGCCTTAGGAAGCATTACTATTAACAAGGGTAGTAGAAGTGATGGAATTCCAGCTGAACTATCTCAAATCCTAAAAGATGATGTTGTTAAAGTGCTGCACTCAGCATGACAAAAAATTTGGAAAATTCAGCAGTGGCCACAGGACTGGAAAAGGTCAGTTTTCATTCCAATCCCAAAGAAAGGCAATGCCAAAGAATGTACAAACTATTGTAGAATTCTGCTCATTTCACATGCCAGTAAGGTTATGCACAAAATCCTTTAAGCCAGGCTTCAGCGGTATGTGAACCAAGAACTCCCAAATGTTCAAGCTGGATTTAGAAAAGGCAGAGGAGCCAGAGATCAAACTGCCAACATCTGTTGGATCATAGAAAAAGCAAGAGAATGCCAGAAAAACATCTACTTTTGCTTCATTGGCTATGCTAAGCTTTTGACTGTGTGGATCACAACAAACTATGGAAAATTCTTAAAGAGATGGGAATACCAGACCTTACCTGCCTCCTGTTGTTCAGTCACTTGATAGTGAGAAACCTGTATACAGGTCAAGAAGCAATAATTAGAACTAGACATGGAGCAACTGACTGGTTCAAAATTGGTCAAGGAGTATGGCAAGACTGTATATTGTCACCTTGTTTATTTAATTTATATGCAGAGTACATCTTGTGAAATGCCACACTGGATTAATCACAAGCTGGAATCAAGATTTCTGGGAGAAATATTCAGATATGCAGATGATACCATTCTAAGGGCAGAAGGTGAGGAGGAACTAAAGAGCCTCTTGATGAGGTGAAAGAAAAGTGAAAAAGCTGGTTTAAAACTCAACATTCAAAAAATGAAGATCATGCATCCAGCAATTTGTGGCAAATAGATGGGGAAAAAGTGGAAGCAGTGACAGATTTTATTTTCTTGGACTTCAAAATTACTGCACATGATGACTGCAGCCACAACATTAAAAGACACTTGTTCTTTGGAAGAAAAGCTATGACAAACCTAGACAGCATATTAAAAAGTAGAGACGTCACTTTACCAACAAAAGTCTGTATAGTCAAAGCTGTGGTTTTTTCAGTAGTCATGTATGGATGTGAGAGTTGGATCATAAAGAAGGCTGAGTGCTGAAGAGTTGATGTCTTGGAAATGTGGTGCTGGAGAAGATTCCTGAGAGTCCCTTGGACAGCAAGGAGATCAAACCAGTTAATGCTAAAGGAAATCAGTCCTGAATATTCATTGAAAGGACTGATGCTGAAGCTGAAGCTCCAATACTTTGGCCACCTGATGCAAAGAGCCAACTCATTGGAAAAGACCCTAATGCTGGGGAAAACTGAGGTCAGGAGGAGAAGAGGGCAACAGAGTTTGAGATGTTTGGATGGTATCATCAACTCAATGGACGTGAGTTTGAGCAGACTCAGGGAGATAGTGAAGGACAGGGAAGCCTGGCCTGCTACAGCCCCTGGGTTTGTGAAGAATGGAGACTGCATAGTGACTGAACACCAACAAAAGCATAGGCTCAGGAAACCAGGATCCTGATAAATACAAGAAGCATGTGAAATTACAGTCTGCTCATTTTTAGGTCAATGTTGCTCTTTTCCTTTATGGAGATTTTCTCTTGCATGGAATTATGCAGACCCCACCTATCCCATCTGGGTCAGTGAAAAAACATGGCGTGTTCAAGTGCTGATGGGATTGTTAGGAGTAATCACCAGCCTCCCATTTTTCCCACCTCAGGGCTCTTCAACAAGATGCCTCTGTGAGTGGAGCACACCTGTTGAGTTAGTTGTTCTATTGCCATGCTGTATCTTTGCAGTTCATACTCTGTGGCTTCATCCCTTTAGTGCCCAGCGGTGTTAATGTACATGGTGAATGGCAAGGGAATTCTCCCACTCAGTGATCATCAACCAGTGAAGCACTAACAGAATGGCCTGTAAGAGTGATTCTAATCTCCCAGGCTCTATTGGGCAGAAGCCCTTCTTCAGGGCTTAAGAAGACACATCCCAATGAGATTGCTCAAAAAGATTTAGGTTCCACTACATTGGCTTATTTGAGAATTAAATAGTAATCATTTGATGACTTCAGAAAGTAATGGATGGGCTTCTCTGGTGATCAGGTGGCTAAGACTCCATGCTCCCAATGCAGGGGTCCCAGTTTGGATACCTGATCAGGAAACTGGATCCTGGGGGCTACAACTAAGAGTTCTCATGCCACAACTAAAGATCCCACATGCCAAAAGGAAGACTGAGGATGCAGTGTGCCCTAGCTAAAATAATAACCCAGTACAGCCAAATAAATAAATTAATATTTTTTAAAAAGTAATGGAGAAAACTGGACTATGGTTCTTTGGGTGGCTACTTTCTCATATGTATTAATCTCTTTTTTCTTGCTGTGGATTTATTTTCATAATTGACTTATTTATGAGATTCTGGTTACCATAGCAATGGTCTCTTTCCCTGGAAGACACTAAAAGCGAACAAGGAAATAAGAATGCTTCCTCCTGTCTTCCCACAGGATTGGTGATTTATCTTTCTTTACTCATTTTGTCTTTAAATAACAGCAAGAGTCGTGAAGCAGCCTGATTTCAAAAGAATTCACCCAGCTCTGGCAGAGGGCAACAGGTATTTAGAGATCTCCTTTATGTCATAAAATGTTTCCTGCTAAACTGGATTCAGTTGGCTTGGATCAAAACAAGTTCACAGGGCTTGAGAGTTTGGCCAGGACACTATAAACAGTGGGAAGTACCAAGTGGAATCCAGGCTTCCAAACTTGGGGGTGTTGGCTTATGTGGCGCCAGAGGTGTGAGGGAAGGGTCATGTCTGTTTAACGGGATCATGGGGGTTCTGGAAAAGGCTGCTGATGTCATTTACTAATTTCATTACAAGCACCCACTGGTGCCAGTACCAGCTAATGCCAAGGAAACATGCAGAGAGCACGGGATGCCAAGAAGTTGCTCAGAGGGACTCGAGGCCTCAGCTTGGGCTCCTTCTCAGGGGCAGACATCCACAATGGTGGATAGAACCTGCTGGGGGAGCGCCAAGGGAAAGTGAGGCCACTGGGCAGCCACTTGTCACAGCAGTGCAAAGGAGCAAAAGAGCCAAGATTAATGGCATTATCACCCAAACTGACACAGCTGGGGCATTTCATCCCAGGAGAATTTGTGCAGCATTTTGGTGGTAACTCCAAGATGAGAAAAGAGTTTTGTAGAGGATACATTAAAAAAAGAAGCTGTTATAACTGTAAACAAAAAGTCTCCATCCCCAAATAGACTAATAGCACTCTGTTCTATTCTTACAGCAAGTGTCTAGAGAACCTAGGACAATGTGAAGAATTTGAGTGATGGAAGGGAAGCATTAGAAAATTAACTGAAGGCTCTGGACAATTTTGATGAATGAAAACTGAGGATGGTCTTAATGAGGAGTCTTCATAGGGTCTAACATAGAGCCTCATGCAAGAGTGCTGCTGCTGCTGCTAAGTCACTTCAGTCGTGTCTGACTCTGTGCGACCCCGTAGACGGCAGCCCACCAGGCTCCCCCATCCCTGGGATTCTCCAGGCAAGAACACTGGAGTGGGTTGCCATTTCCTTCTCCAATGCATGAAAGTAAAAAGTGAAAGTGAAGTCGCTCAGTCGTGTCCGACTCTTAGCGACCCCATGGACTGCAGCCTACCAGGCTCCTCTGTCCATGGGATTTTCCAGACAAGAGTACTGAAGTGGGGTGCCATTGCCTTCAGACAGGCACTGATAAATCATTGCAGATGGTCAGTGTCTAAATATACTTTATAACAAATAACTGCCTGGACTATAGGCTGCAGTTTGGGGAGGCTCTCTCTTTAGGAGCTAGTTTTCTCCCTTCTCTAAAGGGAAACTATGAGCAAGAGGAATGTAGAATGATGGATATAGGTTAGTTCATTCATTCATTAACACACACTTATTAAGCACAAATTGTATGCTTGGCACCATTCTAGTCACTGAAGGTAGAGATGAACACCAACAAGTCTCTAACTTCCTAGAGTATACATTCTAGTGAGAAAAACAAGTAATTAAAAAACAAGCACATATCTTAACATATGTTGGCCAACTTTAGGTCTTTAGAAAAATAAATAAGGCTGAATCAGGAGATAATGAGTGATTAACAATGAGTGGCATTTTCATGGGGTGAACAGAAAGGTGGCTTTGGTTTTAGGATCAGGAGGTGACATTTGAGGAAAAAATCTGCATGAGGAAGTGACCACGGAGAGATCTGGGGGAAGTGTTCCCAGCAGAGGAAATAGCAAGATAGGAGCCAAGTGGCAGGATGGAGCCTGGCATGCTCCCTGTCCTGCAAGAGCTCCAGGCTGGCTGAGTGGAGCATAGGAGGGAAAGAGAGGAGGAGGGGAAGCTCCACAGGCTGACGGGTCTGACCCTGCACAGGCAAGGCTGACTACACAGTTTAGGAGACTCAGTGCAAAATGGAAACTCAGGGTCCTTTATTTGAAAAGCAGTTTAAAAAGTGATTTTATAAGTTCTAAAATATATACCTTTTTCCTTTCTTTCAGGGTCTCTCTCAACCCTTCATGGTGATTTTGTATTTATATTCCACTTTCTTATCTATGGGGATCCTTGGGAGTGACTACAGACCCTCATGGGTGCCTGGGGAGCCTGCCCTGCTACTCAGTATGCACAGGCTGTAGGATTCCTCCTCCTGCCAACTACAGGACTACCTGTATGGCCTATCCTGGCTGGGGGAGGGAAGGTCAGTCTTCCCTTCCCATGAACCCACCCCGTGGTGGATTGGTAGCCTCAAAGGATGGCAACCGCTGTTTTGGGACATGCCTGGCACCTGAATTAGGTATGAGTAAGAGGGAGAGGCTTGCCCTGCCACCCGCATCACCACCTATCATCTGTCAAAGTGCTTGGATGCTAGCCTGGCCCAGGACTTGCTGGGTGACGTTGAGGGCTATGGCAGAATGTAGGATTCTCACTGTCAACCTTGTCACCTGATTTGGTCATTACCCTGGTGGAAGGCATCGGTGGTCATGTGTCAGGGGCAGGAGTCGGAGGCCAATGGGACCTGGGATATCAGGGAATAGGGACTGGGCAGCCAAAACCAGCTCTGGGAGGCTGGGAGGTGGTGGGAGGTAGGATTCTGCAAGAGCTGAAGCTCTTAGCCCTGAGGACAAGTTCTACTGTCTCATTGGATTTCATTTACAAAATTCAAATTCAAAGATAAAATTATTATTTTAAAACATCAACTGTAGAGCATTAAATCCCAGTGCAGGACCTAAATAGACATTTCTCCAAAGAAGACATACAGATGGCCCTCAAGCACATGAAAAGATGCTCAACATCACTATTAGAGAAATGCAAATCAAAACCTCAGTGAGATACTACCTCACACTGGTCAGAATGGGCATCATTAAGAAGTCTACAAATAACAAATACTGGAGAGGGTGTGGAGAAAAGGGAACCTTCCTATCCTGTTGCTATTTTTGCTATTTCCCTTTCTCTCACACTGAAAATCACCGCTAAGGGTGAAAGAGAAAGTGAAGTCGCTCAGTCCTGTCCAACTCTTTGTGACCCCATGGACGGTAGCCTACCAGGCTCCTCCATCTATGGGATTCTCCAGGCAAGAATACTGGAGTGGGTTGCCATTTCCTTCTCCAGGGGATCTTCCCAACCCAGGGATTGAACCTGGGTCTCCCACATTGTAGGCAGATGCTTTACTGTCTGAGCCACCAGGAAAGTTCCTATACTGTTGGTGGGAATGTAAATTGGTGCAGCCACTATGGAGAATACTATGGAGGTTCCTTAAAATCTAAAAGTAGAGCTACTATATGATCCAGCCATCCCACTTCTGGGCATATATTTGGAGAAAACTATAATTCAAAAAGATACATGCACTCCTATCTTCATAACAGAACTATTCATAATAGTCAAGACAAGGAAACAACCTAAATGTCTATCGACAGATGAATGGATGAAGATGATGTGGTGCACACGTACAATGGAATATTAGCCATAAAAAGGAGATAATACCATTTATAGCAACATGGATGGGCCTAGAGATGATCATAGTAAGTGAAGTCAGAAAGAGAATGATAAATACCATATGATATCACTTATATGTGGAATCTAAAGTATGATACAAATGAACTTATATCTATGAATCAGAAACAGACTTGCAGACAGAGAGAACAGACCTGCCGTTGCCAAGAAAGGGGAGGGACGTTCACGGACAAATGGAGAGGGAGTATGGGGATAGCATATGTAAGCTAGTTTATATAGAATGCATAAAAACAGGTCCTACTGTGTAGAACAGGGAACAATATTCTATATCCGGTGATAAATCTTAATGGAAAACAATATAAAAATGAATATGTATATATGTATAACTGAATCACTTTGCTGTACAGCAGAAATTAACACAACATTGTAAATCAACTATAGTCTCCATTAAAAGAAAATCCCAAGTGCAGGATCTGTGCACCATGGTAAAGACTCTGATCTTTCTTTTGAATGAGATAGGCTGGCTAGGAGTGGGTGGTTGGGAACAGTGGCAGGAAATATATCACTAATATTTTAAACTCTGTCAAGAAAGAAAGACTGAAACAAAGGAGAAACAAAGCGAAACAGAAGGAAACAAAGGCGAACAGGAGGTGAGGGTGGCTTGATTCTGACAGCACTGCTGGAAGTGGTGAGAGCTAGTCACATACCAGATGCATTTTGTAGGAAGAGCAACTTTTAAGTTAGTTTTAAAGAAATGTTTTTGGATACGCTCCTAGATTCAGGGGAGTATTTATTGTAGACTTGAAGGTGGGAACCATTGACAATTCCATAGGTACTGCCTTGACAGAAAATAATCAAATCTTTTCCAAATTGAAAACCCTACAAAATAGTGTTATGATACAAAGAAGACAATTATTTTCAAAAATCAAGTTTAGAATATTTTCATTATGGTCATTACGAAATGAATGATCATAAGGACTAAGACCATGTGCCATATGCAAAGCGCAACTTCAGTAGTGAAAGTAACAACTAAATTTTTAAACTAGAAAAATAACCTGATCCCAGTCCCAGGCCTCAAGGTGAAAGTGTTTTTGGTGGAGGAAGTCAACCAGGGCGGGTGTACCCAGTTCTTCAGTCTAATGCCAGGATCTTTGAACACTTGGGCAGGAAACGTGTACTCATTAGTTTGGGTCTGGGGCATCTCCAGCCTGAAATTGCAGTTCTGTTCCAGCTGTGTCTCTGACCCTTGGTGGGGCTTTGCTGAGATGCTGATCCTTGTCTGCACAAACATTACCCCAGAAAGCTGAGACCACGCCTGTGCCAGCTCCCAGCCTCTCCCTGGAGGAGGCCTCTCTTCTGCCTGGTTCTGACTCTTCGCAGAATATCTTACTTTCTGTCTCGTGGCTGCCTTCCCTTACTCCTCAAGATGAAAGTGACCACTTGGGCAGGGAAGGTTCCATTTTCTGGGACATGATAATAATCAATGTATATTTTGAAGGTACTTTCACAAATATTTAATTCCCATTAACATTTCCCATTACTAGGAACTCTCCTGACACGACGGGCTATTTTGGTCACTTTTTTTGGAGAGGGGGATGGAGGTGGATATGGGAAGCAGATTGAGTTGTCTTACAAAATCTCACAAGACTGAAGTCATTACATAATATTTAATGAGAAAAGACTCAATTTTTTAAATAAATAAAGTGATAAGAAGCACTATCATAGACAAACTTCAGCTTGTTTACCTAAAAAACAGAACTATAGAGTCAAAAATCTGTTCTTCATTCCCAAGACAAGAATACTGCTAAGACATAAATGGTGCAGTGTGGTGGCAGAGAGACAGTTTCCACTCTTTCTTCTCTTTGCAAGAACATGTTTGAGGTGGTATAAGAGACCAGCCATACATTCTGTTGACCCAGCTATGTCAGATCCCGTATTTGTCATTTTTCAACTTCTCTTCAGGCGGTATAATATGCGCCTGCAAAGGTACTATTTATTTCTTTTCTCAAATGTTAAATCTCAGGTTTTGTACTTTGGGTCTTTTCAAAACTTGACACTACTGAATTAATATTTCTTTTCCTGGGGTTAGAATAATGAGTTTCAGTGTAGTTACCAGCTTGTTTTCCTTGTGATGCCCTTGAGGAGCAGCATCACAGGAGCTGCCTGTGGTCACAGTCAGAACTGTACAAAGTAGCATATTGTCTGAGCGTGTGGATAAATCCAAACTCAGAGCTAGCTCTGTCAGCCTGCAGAGACGTGGTCAGCATCACAGCCTGGTACCTTTCTCCTGAGCTCAGATGAGTTTCCAAGGCAAAGGGGTTGTGTCATCACCTGCTAGGACATTGCTATGGTGTTTCTTTGTTAGTAACATTTTCAAGTATGTAAAAAGTTTTGAAGCACTCTGTATTTTTTAAAGGAATTATCCACTCATTATTTTAGCATAGAAAAATCAAAATATCGGAAAATAGCCACTTTGACTTGTGTTATTAATTGAAGATAACTCCTTGCATTAAGAAGATGGGTCTCTAACTGCCAGATATGAAAGGCTCAGAGAGGATTTTTGAGAATGTAATCTTTCTCAATACATTTTACACTGACCTCAGAATAAGAATTACCCGGGGAATTGTAGGGGTGGGAGTAGAGAGGGGATGGCCTAAAGGTCAATCCAAAGGGTGGGGAGCAACAAATTTTGGATTTTAAATATTTTAGGAGGATGAGCTTTGATAAAAACAAACAAAATCTGCACTCACCTCTCAATCAAAGTCTCCCTTGGAGGGGGGAGGGCTTTAATCAGCCCACTAAGAGCAAGGCTAATAAGGGCTGAAACAGAGAAGTGACTGTGCAATTAAACAAAGACAATCTTGTTGGCTCCTGGGTTCTATCAGAGCTAATGAGCCACCCGGGAGGGTGTCCTTTTGGGAGAAGTGAGCTGAAATTCCCCTAACCTGACAGGAAAGAAGGAGAAACTGCTGATTTCCAAATTCTCTGGTCCTTAGAGCCCTCATCCAATAGCAGCAGCAACAATAAAAACACTTAATTAAGAAGCAGGGCCTTGGAATTTACATTTTGCATGACTTTGAGTTTCTTTAGCAGAGGGGAAAGGAGCCTTGGGTGGGGGTTGGGGTCCCATAGTTGGGAAACAGTCTCTCTCATTCACTATGTAAGTAGTAAATATTTACTCAGCACCTCTGATATGACAAGCCCTATGTTATATTCTGGGAATAAAGACACAATGAGGGCAGGAAGTATAAATTCTAGTAAGAGCAGTTGACCAGTCTACTGATCACTTGTGTGACACAGGGGAAACCCATGGGGAGGCATCCTAACCAAGTTTGTGGAGATGCTTCCCTCAAAGTAAATGGAGACTTGAAAGACAGTTGATGTTAACCAGGGGAAGAGAGAGGATCAGATCAGAGTGTTTCAGGAGATGGGGATTGTCCATGTGACAGTGCTGATGCTTTAGACACATTGCCTAAAGGTGAGGTGAAGGAGGGAGCTGTAAGAAAGATGAGATACTAATTGCAGGCAGGTCCTGGGCCACAAGATAAGGCTGCGTAGAATATTCTGAGGTTGGAGCTTAAACCCAAGGACAAGGAAGAGCATTGAAGTGTTGATGGGGAGGGATGACCCAATGCTCCATGCAGCCTGAGATGACAGCACAAGGAAGAAAGAGCTAGACAGTTGTCTCATGTTAATATGTTATTTGCCACATACTCATGCCTTTTAGACTGTTAGCGACAGAAGCAGCCAGAACTATTCTGCCCCATATACCTGTCCAGGCCCACACACAGGTGCATGTTACCCCATGGCTTTGGATATGGACTTGCACAGTTTTCTTATCCTTTTCTATGCACCCCAGTGTAAATCATCTGGTATAGATGAGGATGAAATTGCTAGTTGGAGGTCCTTCAGGGACAATGTTCATGTCCCACCCCATGCAGGATAGAAAATCATGGGAGATACAACCGTGGGCTCTTTCTTCTCTTGCCTCAATCATTAACCAACTCCCATGAGATGAAAGTCTCATCTGATTGGTGAGATACAGAGGCAGTGCTGAACACATGTGGCTCAGCCTCTTCTCAGTCCTCTCTCTGGGGAGCCATTTCTTGTCAGGCTCCACTGCTCTGTCCCTGCCATCGGAGCTTACCAGGGAGAGCTGTGCTTCTGCAGTAGATAGACTTGCGCTTTAGGCTGTAGAGTCTACTTATAGGAGACTCGTTAAGCCTCATATTCTGGTTGTAGATCAGGCTGCATTCTCAAATCCAGTAATAAAGCTGATGACTTGGTCTCTGTCTTTCTGATTCTTGTTTTCATCTCTCACTGGGTTCTGAACTCAGGCAGGGAAGAAACAAAGTTATCACTTAATCCCTGGAATATTTAGAAGTGATAGCATCACTGACTTTTCCTTATTCACACTTGGATTGCTGGTTTTTTGTCTTGTCTCAATTACTATCTGATTGTGATGGAAGACTCATCCTTACTGATGCAATTATTAGCCCCTATGAGAAGGCAGTCTATACAGTGGGACAAATCTGGACAGGGAGGAAGTCCCTTGAGACCGCCTTCCCCTTGCACATTCATGTAGCTACCAATTAATTTCTATCTCTTCCCCCAAGAAAGAAATGAGAGAACTGGTCAGCTTAGGGATGGAATTGTGACTTTATGCTCCATCCACAGCATTTGGAGAACTATGGCAGGAGGTGGGGAAAAAATCTGGAGAGCCTTCTTATCCTTCTACATGTCTAGGGAATTAGTTTTTTGGATATTAACCTCATTCCAAGCTCCATCTTATTCTGATTAGCCTTATTTTCACATTCTCTTATTTTCTTAGTTGTTTAAATTTACTTTGTCTTACTTCACTGCATGCATCTTATAAATTTATTAAATCATTTTAGCCACAGGGTATGGAATAGATAAATAAATAATAACCTCCCAAAATATTCAAGTCTTTTTAATCTGCTTGGCTGCACAATCTGCTCTGACACAGAGTTTTATAATTTAGAAATACTCTGGTTCATACAGTCAATGAAAACATGGCAAAGTCCAACATAAATGATTTAAAAATATGATTTGCATCACTGCCACCTCTACTATACTGATTTTTTAGATCTGTTTTTATTTTCAATTTGTTTAAATTAATTCAACAATTTTAAACATCTACTTTGTCTAAACATATTTAAAGACCAGCTTCTTACTGATTCTTGAGCATCAAGGCTCAACCTAATTAGTATTCCCTTCCTAAATATCTCTCGGTAAAGTCTAAACACTCTCTATTAATTGGTTTGGTGCCTCACTAAAGTGTTTCTCTAGATTTTGAAGAATAATGTTAGATAATCAAGTTTTGCTTGAGGAAGGGGTAGAAAAAGCAGACCCTTCTGAGTATTTGACTGCTATAAAAACCAATAAACAGAATAGTCTGAGAAAGAATGATGGCGTTATTGTGATGGTGGTGGTAGCAGCTTGGATTTCACTGAGCTCAGAAGCCTGCACTTCTTCAAAGGTGTCATCTATCCTGTGTTTAAAAATCATTCAGGAAATAATACCATTTGCAGCAACCTGGATGGACCTAGCCATGATTATGCTAAGTCAGAAAGAGAAAGACAAATACCATATGAGATCACTTATATATGGAATCTGAGATATGACACAAATGAGCTCATTTATGAAACAGAATCAAACTCACAGACATAGAAAACAAACTTATACTTACCAGAGTGGAGAGGGAGTGAATGAAGGAATAAATTAGGAGTATGAGATTAATAGATACAAACTACTCTACATAAAATAGATAAGGAATTATACTCAATATCCTGCAATAAATCATAATGGAGAGGAACATGAAACATTACATATATATACACATAACTGAATCACTTTGCACTTTGTTGTACACCAGGAACTAATACAACACTGTAAATCAACTATACTTCAATAAGAAAAGTCATTCAGTCTCACAGTGCTCTGTTTGAAGCCTATCTCTCTCAGTTCTGAAAGGTGCTTTGTGACTTTGCCTGTAGCAAGCTTTCATTATTTGGTAACTACTGTGTTGGGTGCTAACCGTATCTTCTCCCAGGGTTCTGGTTCTGACTCTAGTTCCTTCCTAGAGTTTTACAAGGAGAGAAATTCACAGCCTGACTCTGGTCTGATACTTCAGTATGCTGCTTCTCTCGTTCTTCCATGTGATTGCCTCTTTAGTACCAAATTCATAATCTCATGTCTTCAAATGTTTCAGTCAACCCACTTTTTAACTTTCTGACTATATTTTCCTTACAGTCCAGAACACATCAGATCGTGCGTTAATTAAATAAGCATTCTATTGCTTGGGCATTCCCTTGTTTTCATCTTATTCTCACTTACTTTTCCACTACTGCCTGTAAGTGAGAGAGAGAGAGAATGTGTGTGTGTGTGTGTGTGTGTGGCACGCACATATCCATGTGCATCTGCTGAGCTGGCAGACTGTCGGGTGCAGTGTGCATCGGGAAGTAGAAAATACCACTTGGTAATAACAGATCAGGTAGGAAAACTTTCTCTTCTTTAAGAGTAAAAAGGAGTAACTATGTGCCATATTAAAAGAATGGTACATATAATTATGCCAGCTGTAAATAAAAATACTCCATGGTGGTTAGGAGAAGGAGTCTCATGGCCCTGGGCCTCCCAAAGAAGCAATTCAGTGGTATCAGATGCTATTTGTCTTCAAGGATAATTGTCCAGGGGCCACAGAAACTGAAGCTTGACCTTAGAGGCTCATGGTCATTTCTGTAGATTGGGATTCTCTTCATAGGATCATAGTCCAAGATCGTGATTCTCCTATCACTGTCACCCAGAAGCAGGGGGCTTTCATTCAGAAGCAGAAGCATCTAGAAGCAGTATGCTCTTGGACCTTCCCCGCTTCCTTTTAGCCAATGCTATACCAAGCTACTCCTGAAATCAGTCCAAGCATGACTGCCAACTGTGACTGCATCTCCTCCTGTCTTCAGCGGTCAGAGTTCCCAGCAGTGTGATGGTGCTGCCACCCAATCCCCCAGCTATTGGTAATCTCAGGTGTGTAATCTGTCCTCCAGACTCCATGTCCAGCCTTACCACACCAGTCCACCTGAGTTGTGGAATTCTACAGGTAAGGAGAGAATGTGCTTCACCATATCACCAGCTAGTCTTGTCTTGGCAGCTCAATTCAAAATAATTATGACCACCTTCTCTGTTCTGGAGAACTATGTTGGATGCTGGAAGAGACAATATGGAAATGAGAAGCTACTTCCTATAACAAAGCCATTCATTCATTCATCTGGTGCAAACTTTTTGCCTGCTTACCAGGTACCAGATAGTGTTCTAGCTGCTGAAATAAACAGCAGTAAACAAAACTGAAAAATTTGATGTCCTCATGAAATTTACATTCCAGTGAGAAGACAATAAATAAATAAGTAAAAGATATCAGGGTGTTATTGTTCTTTCAATTGTTAACTTGAACCCAGCCCAGCACTTGGTGATGACCTAGAGGGGTGAAATGTGGGGTGCGCAAGAGAGAGGGGATATATATGTGATTATGACTGATCTGCGTTGATGTGCAGCAGAAACCACTGCATTGTAAAGCAATTATCCTCCAATTAAAAAAAATAATTGTGAACTTGGATAAACTATAGTCCCAGCTACCAAGTCAAGCACTAAAATCTGGATGTTGATGTGAAGGTACTGGGTTGGCCCAAAAGTCACTTCGGTTTTTAAGTGAAAATAAAACACATTTTTCATTTTCACCAAGAATTTATTGAACAACATATTCACCATTTTGTTCCACTAGTTTCTGCTATATATTCAGACAACTTCATAATTCCATCTGCCCAAAGCTTTTTATCTTTTTGAGCAAAGAACTGTTCCAGGTGACTTTTACATTTTTCCAGGGAATTGAAATTTTTTTCATTAAAAGAATCTTATAAAGACCAAACAAAGTAAGTGGAAATCCAAAGGCGCAATGTCTGATGAATATGGCAGATGAATCAGAACTTCCCAATCAAGCTGTACCTGTTTTTGCCTGGTCATTAAAGAAACACCTGGTCTTGTGCTATCCTGATGGAAGATTATATGTTTTCTTTTGATAAAATTTGGATACTTTTCATTTTCAGTTGGTTTAACTGGGAGGAGTACTTGTTGGAATTAAATGTTTGGTTTTCTGGAAGGACCTCCTAATAGAGGACTCTTTTCTAATCCACTATATATACAACATCACTTTGTCTGGATGAAGATCAGCCTTTGGTGTGCTTGGTGGTGGGTCACTTTACTTCCCCACCATTTTTTCTGTTCCATATTATTGTATAGTATCCACTTTTCTTCAGCCATCACAATTTGTTTTAAAAATGGGATGGTTTCGTTATGTTTCAGTAGAGAATTGCATGCAGAAATATGGTCAAGGAGGTTTTATTTCACCTAGGTGGAACCCAAACATCAAAGCAATTAACATAACCAAGCCTGTGTAAGTGAGTTTCAACCCTTGATTTGGATATTTTGAGTGTGTCAGCTATCTCTTGTGCGGCATAATGTTGATGGTTCTTTAGGTCAAGAAACAACAGTTAGAACCAGACGTGGAACAATGCAATGGACTGGTTCAAAACTGGGAAAGGAATATCAAGGCTGTATATTGTCACCCTGCTTATTTAACTTATATGCAGAGTACATCATCAAGGCTGAAGAGCCTCTTGATGAAGGTGAAAGAGGAGAGTGAAAAAGTTGGCTTAAAACTCAACATTCAAAAAACTAAGATTATGGCATCTGGTCCCATTACTTCATGGCAAATAGATGGGAAAACAATGGAAAAAGTGAGAAACTTTATTTTCTTGGGCTCCAAAATCACTTCAGATGGTGACTGCAGCCATTAAATTGAAAGGCACTTGCTCCTTGGAAGAAAAGCTATGACAAACTTAGACAGCATATTAAAAAGCAAGACATTACTTTGCCAACAAAGGTCCATATAGTCAAAGCTATGGTTTTTCCAGTCATCATGTATGGATGTGAGAGTTGGAAGATAAAGGCTGAACGCCAAAGAATTGATGCTTTTGAACTGTAGTGTTGAAGAAGACTCTTGAGAGTCCCTTGGACAGCAAGGAGATCAAACCAGTCATTCCTAAAGGAAATCAATCTTGAACATTCATTGGAAGGACTGATGCTGAAGCTGAAGCTCCAATACTTTGGCCACCTAATGAGAAGAGCTGACTCATTAGAAAATAACTAGATGCTGGGAATGATTGAAGACAGGAGGAGAAGGGGATGACAGAGGATGAGATGGTTGGAGGGCTTTACCAACTACGGACATGACTTTGACCAAACTCCGGCAGATGGTGAAGGACAGGGAAGCCTGGCATGTTGCAGTCCATGGGTTCACAAAGAGTAGCACACAAATGAAAGACTGAACAACAACAACAAATGTCTTGATTTGATTGCCATCTGGTTTATCTGAACGTGGCACATCACTCAGTGAGAAATCTCCAACATGAAACTTTGTAAAACATTTCTGACGTGTTCAATCAGTCATAGCATCTTCTCCATACACTGTACAAGTCATTTTTGTGTGTTTCAGTTGCGTTTTTATCTTTCTTGAATTAGTAAACATAATACACTGAACCATGAACTTCCTGATGTGCAAGGTGGTTTTAGAAAAGGCAGAGGAACCAGCGATCAAATTGCCAACTTCCGCTGGATCATGGAAAAAGCAAGAGAGTTCCAGAAAAACATCTATTTCTGCTTTATTGACTATGCCAAAGCCTTTAACTGTGTGGATCACAATAAACTGCGGAAAATTCTGAAAGAGATGGGAATACGAGACCATCTGACCTGCCTCTTGAGAAATCTGTATGCAGGCCAGGAAGAAACAGTTAGAACTGGATGTGGAACAACAGACTGGTTCCAAACACGAAAAGGAGGACGTCAAGGCTGTATATTGTCACCCTGCTTATTTAACTTCTATGTAGAGTACACCATGAGAAATGCTGGGCTGGAAGAAGCACAAGCTGGAATCAAGATTGCCAGGAGAAATATCAATAACCTCAGATATGCAGATGATACCACCCTTATGGCAGAAAGTGAAGAGGAACTAAAAAGCCTCTTGATGAAAGTGAAAGGGGAGAGTGAAAAAGTTGGCTTAAAGCTCAACATTCAGAAAATGAAGATCATGGCATCCAGTCCCATCACTTCATGGCAAATAGATGGGGAAACAGTGTCAGACTTTATTTTGGGGGGCTCCAAAATCACTGCAGATGGTGATCGCAGCCACGAAATTAAAAGACACTTACTCCTTGGAGGAAAAGTTATGACCAACCTAGATAGCATATTCAAAAGCAGAGACATTACTTTGCTGACTAAGGTCCGTCTAGTCAAGGCTATGGTTTTTCCAGTAGTCATGTATGGATGTGAGAGTTGGACTGTGAAGAAGGCTGAGCACTGAAGAATTGATGTTTTTGAACTGTGGTGTTGGAGAAGACTCTTGAGAGTCCCTTGGACTGCAAGGAGATCCAACCAGTCCATTCTGAAGGAGATCAACCCTGGGATTTCTTTGGAAGGAATGATGCTAAAGCTGAAACTCCAGTACTTTGGCCACCTGATGGGAAGAGTTGACTCAATGGAAAAGACTTTGATGCTGGGAGGGATTGGGGGCAAGAGAAGAAGGGAACGACAGAGGATGAGATGGCTGGATGGCATCACTGACTCGATGGATGTGAGTCTGAGTGAACTCCAGGAGTTGGTGATGGACAGGGAGGCCTGGCGTGCTGTGATTCATGGGGTCGCAAAGAGTTGGACACGACTGAGCGACTGAACTGAACTGAACTGAATACACTGAAAATATTGTTTTTTTTCTTCCATCTTCAATACTAAAATGGCCACAAAAAATTCACCAATTATGCTAAGATTTTCTTTAAATGCATGCTGATATGACAGCTGTCACAATGCAATCTAACAAAACTGTTTCAAATGAAGTTAAAGACAACTAAGCACCACTAAAGACACCTTACTGAAAAGTCCAAATGAACCTTTTGGCCAACCCAGTATTCTGTAGCTGTAATTACAGTCCATATTCTGTTGATTTTAAGAGATATCTCAGAAAATATGGGCAGGCTGTTTCAATTAGCTGAAAGGCCTTAAAAGCAGGTCTGAGGCTCCCCTGAGAGAAAAAAGAAATTCTTCTGTGGACATTGGCTTTAGCCCCTGTATTTCCTGCTGACCTGTCCTATAAATACTGGAATTATTTAGGCAGCCCCCATGATTGCATAAGCCAATTCCTTGTAGTAAACCTCTTCATATTATTTTCTATTGCTTCTGAGAAGCAGAATACAATACTGACTGATACAATTCTGTGAAGAAAAATGAA
The DNA here is from genome assembly GCF_014754425.2 of Oryx dammah. NCBI lineage: Eukaryota > Metazoa > Chordata > Mammalia > Artiodactyla > Bovidae > Oryx > Oryx dammah. Next base: position 67,991,188 of record NW_024070210.1, on the reverse strand, counting down.
GCAGGAAAGGGAGATAAGCCTAGCTGGGGACATGGATATGCAGACAATTAAAATGGAATTTATACCTGCTATTGTAGAATTATGGGCAAAGAACCAGGTTAATACAGAGAAAGTAGTGGTTTTACTAATACAGAAAATTTTGCTTCAGAGAAAGGAATACAAATACCTTGAAACTGTAAGTAGGTTACTTTCTTTTTCAGAACCTTTTTTAACGTCTAGGAGAGTAATGCCTCTTCATATGAATATCATGCAAATAAGGTAAGACTGTCATATGTAAAGTACCAGGTACCTGGTACCAGGTGCCTGGTACATAATAAATTCTATTCTATTTCTTTTATTTTTTAAATGTCCTCCTTACTAATATAACAGATATAGTTAATGTGTGAATATCATGGAAATATAGCACCATCTTGACTTCGTATATTTTTCCACAAGCTGGTGACCAACCCATGCTTGAGCCAGACAGGTGATGAAGACTTCTCAATACATGTATTTAATAGGATAATTCAGGTTGGTGAGCCAGAGAAGAGAATGAATGGGAATTACATTTGGATGGAGGAGAATTAGGCTTATCTACAAAAACCAATCATCTATTCTATCTTCCCCTATTACCTTGAAACTTTACCCAACTCTCTATTCAGTCTTCAGAGAAATACCCGATATATCCTACCTGCTCTTTAAATATCTTCCAAATACAGTGACCCATCAATGAATGAGTACAATCCTTTTAAGACTTCAACTACTATCTTCCCGTTCATGGCTTCCTATTGTCAAAGAACTTCTGACAGTTGAGGGGAGAAAAGAAACGGAAAGGAATGTTCTTCTGTAGGATATATTTCAAGTGGTAGTTTCTGGGTAAGGGAAATTACTATCTGTCATTTTGTATACATTGGCAGTGAGAAAAGTCATGGGAGAGCAATATTCCACTAGAAGTGGTTCACATTATTATCTACACTCCTTTTTATTCTGGTTAACTGAACAGGAAAACACATTTCCAGGGTTGTTTTACTCCTGACGGAGGCATTGCAATACTCAAACCTGTGGTTCATTTGGAATCAGATGGGAACCTCCAGTTTTCTGGGCTGCATGAGGTCACATCTTTAAGGGGTGCCTTAAATCTAAAGCAGCATCTGAGGCAACAGTTATTGCTTTTAGCTCAGCATTATCACTGGATGGCAAGGGGTTACATTCCCATACCTTTAAGTAAAATAAGGCTAAAATGAATTTTCAGCCCAAGCATTTTTTCATTATTCACCACGGGCTAGCCATAGGTCTAGGTGGAGGGGACATATCAAGTCAGGCAGGTTCCTGTTTTCATGTTGGTCACTTTAGTAATGAGATATCTAAATGGGATACCTAATGTTTATTAAGCACTAACTCTATGCAGGTCCTCTGTCTAGGTAAGGGAATGTGGGCAGCCCAGCAAAGGGTCAGCAGTAATGCCCCTGCATATGGGATGGGGCTTGGAATGGGAAGCTGGACACAAGGGGAAGGGGGGACACTGTAGTCCAGCTGGTGGTGTCAGTGGGGGTCTGACAGATGTGACGCGAGTCCCAGGCAAACTGGGGCTCAGCATGAAAAGGGGTGAGTGGGTGAGAGCAAGCCTGTGGGAAGCCAGGGTTTGGAGAAAAGATTTGAGGCAGACAGTCTTGGGGAAACAGCACTCAGGTCCCTGAATTGGGTGTCTAGAAGTGGGGCAGACAACTAGAACTGTGGGACTAGATCTAGTGCCTGGTTCAGAGTAAGAGCTCAATAACTATTTGCTTAATGAATAGAAGGACGGAGGAATTTTACAACAAACACCATTGATATTTGTCTCAGAACCACTGGACCAGAGCTTTCAAGTCCTCTCATTAGAGTCAGGATTTTATCCAGGGCTTTGGGGAGACTTGTGCTCTGAAGCAGAAGTCAGCTGACCCCACTGTGGAGACTGGTGAGGTTTGTAGGAAGGCTGGCTTTGCCTGGTATGATGTCTGGCCTGCTTTCTGGTTTAACAGGCATCACCACTGCCACCCTACTTGGATTTACTTGAGTATCACCCCTAATGAGACTGGATGATCTGAAGGGAGGTCAGGACTATAGAGATTGTTTTCAGTACCATCTGCTAGTCTTTCTACATTAGAATCTAAGCCCAGATAAACTGGTGAATAGCTGGAGAAGATTTTTGGATAAAGCTAGAATCTGCTGGAGCCTAATTTAGCTTCTGTATTGATTGTGCTAATCAGGTCAACTTCTCCTTATCAAATGTCTGTGTCAAAGTTATCTCTTTCTCCTACTCATCACTGAGAAATCTATTCAAATTTGAGTGAGGAAAAACCAGAAATATATATATGTACACACTGCCGCTTCAGTCGTGTCCAACTCTTTGTGACCCTATGGACATAGCCCGCCAGGCTCCTCTGAACCTGGGATTCTCCAGGCAAGAATACTGCAGTGGGTTGCCATGGCCTCCTCCAGGGGATCTTCCAGACCCAGGGATTGAACCTGTGTCTCTTCACCTCCTGCACTGGCAGGCAGGTTCTTTACCATTAATGCTACTTGGGAATCACAAATAAAGTATATATATATATATATACTTTACAGATGCATCTTGCAGATATATATTATATTTATATTTAGTTTTCATCAGATTAATGAGATCCTGACCCTAGAGAAAATCAGTGGGAAGAACACGGTGAGCAACTGACAGCAAAGGTGAGCTCAGAAGCCAGGACAGGGGTGGTGACTTCTGTCATCGAGAGTGAGCTCCAAATCAGTGAATATCACATAAGACAAAAGGAATAAAAAGGTGAGCTCTGTACCAGATGAGGGCTGAGAAAGATGTGCAGGTATAGTCAGGGGTTCCTCACGGGGTAGGACATTAGCATGCGCTGGGGTAAAGGGAATAATCCCTATGACAGTCCCCCTTAATTAAGGACTTCCTTTGTCCGACACCTGTGCTACAGGCTTTATGCCTACTATCTCATATTTTCCTCACATAGCCTCAGGAGTTATGTATTATTAACCCCATTTTTCAGATGAGGAAACTGAGGCTTAACAAAATCAGCTGGCTGGTCTAAGGAGCCTGCCTGCCATGTGGCATGTATTCCACAAATATTTCTTAAATGAATAAATGAGTGAATAAGGCCACACAGCTTTTAAAAGGCAGATCTGGGGTTTGCGCTTAAGAGACCAGTCCATTACTGCTGTTTCTCCTCAAGGATTTTATTTTTACAGACAGCAAGGAGGCTACTGGAGTCGTGTTTAGCAGCTTTGTGTCTGGGCAGGGAAATGTCTGTCTTCTCCCTTAAGTAAACCCAGCTGCCAGAATACACTGGTGGAGTTATGTTACCAACCAGGAGTAGCCAGCAGCCTACTGGTTATCTACATGAAGGAATGCTGTTTTGCTCTTTCCCTCCGACTGATACTGAAATTGAAACGGGGAAGGACTCCAAGTACAACACATCGTGCAGAGGGGATGGGGTACCCTTGTGAGACCACACTGGGAACCTGCCGAGAACATGCTCAAGTCATTATTCCAATGGATCAGGAATACGTTCTCACCCAAAGCCAGCAGCCACGTCTGCCAGGCGCTCACCACGGTCAGCCTGAGCTGGCTTCTTCCACAGTGTGGACCCACATTAGAAGTCTGAGGGCCACTCCCACTGGGAAAGCAGAGTCATCTATCCACATAAGATTAATTTTAGGAAAGTTAGGGGGCAAGGACTCCTGGCAAGAGATGTGCCTTTAAAGTCATCCTCCTGAGTCTTCTGTACATGAGTGCTATAATTCTAGAAATAGAAAGCACATGCCGTACCCTTCACGCCAGGGCTTAAGGCCACTGCATGCTCAGAGCCTGGGTCAAGTTATTCCTGCATGTTGATTGATCTGCCTGCTGATCGATCTGGCTGTGAAGGTAAGAATCAACTTTTCAAGGAGATTGTGTCCTGCAGTCAGGGCAGTGAGTCAAAATGAAGGGTAAATCTTTTATGAATTCCTCCCATTTCCCCTAGAAAATAAACTTTGTGAAAAAAGAGATTGCTGCTTCTGGTTTCAATAGATTGTAGTCCTGGTTTGGAAAATCAGACGACCTGGGACTGATGAGCCATTTCTCCGGAGTCAGGTGGAGACAGACCTGCCTGAAAATGAATCCCTTCTCTTACATATGGGATCTGGAAGATGGGGAAAATAGTGGCTCCTGGCTGAGGGGCCTGGGAAGCCTAAGCAAACAAAAAAGAGTTCCAAACGTCCAAGGGACATCCCAGCAAGAAAATGGGGCATGGGGAGAATGGGCACGACTGTTTAAAAAACATACCTGATGATCTACTTTGGGGTTTGTGCTTAAGAGACTTTGGGGTTTGTGTACTTTGGGGGCATGTGTGGTTTCAACATGTGCACTGGCCATCCATCTATCCCTTATGCTCACAGCCAGAGAGTGGGGATCCACAAACTCAGAGCAGAGTTCTCCTTGTTTCATCTCAGAACTTGTTCTGAGACACTGATCAAGCTTCTTTCAATGACTGAGAAAATCACTCCCTGTCCCTCCCACACACACACTGTTCAAATATCTGAAGTTATTCTGGCTGTCTGCCATCTCTTGAGCCCTTGGGTCTATGTCATCAGCTCGAGGGGCCTTCATATTCAAGTATCTTTCAGATCTGAATCTCTAGTCCATATCTGAAACATCTGCTCCTAAATGTATCACCAATGCATTAAACTTGATATATGCAACTCATTCTCACAGCCTCTCAGAACACACATTTCTCATATTCCCTCTTTCTGGGCATGGTACCATTTGCCTAGCACTCAAGTCTTAAATGAACCATCTTGGACTTCTTCCCCTTTACTCCCACGTCCTTCCAGCCACAAAGGCACAATCAATTCTGACTCACTAATATTTCCTGAGCTACCTCCTCATGTCAATCTTATGACGACTACCTTAGTTCAAGCCTTAACCATTAAAAGCAAAAATTGGGACCTGGACTAGCATAGTGGTTTCCTAAATAAGTCCCTCTCCAATTATTCCACGTGGCCAGCCAGGAAGAGTTTTCTGACTCTCGGATTTCCTGTCATTCCTCTAGTACTGTATGCTCTCTTCAGTGACATTTAAAGCCTGTCATGCTCAAGTCCCTGATTCCTTCTCAGAGTCTCTACCTGCCTCTCCCCAGGGGGTTCCCATGGTATGCAGTCCTAATCCACCCTACTCACTCTTCCTCCCATGTGACAAGTCCCCCAAACCTCCATGTCTTTCTAAACTTGGTCCCTTTCCTGTTGCCACAAATCAATTCATTCTTGAAGAATGACCTCACTGATAGCCTTCCTGATTATTACTTCCAGGTACAAATCAGTATGTTCTTGAACTGCGTCCAATACCACTTTTGACACCAAGTGTGTGGGATTTTTCTCCCACACCAATCTATTCTCCACCTCTCCAGATACCAACTGACTGTCCTACAAGCAATTCAATTCTGACAGTAATTAGAATAACCGCAGACCCCACAGGTTAAGGTCTCAGTCCCGTTAAGACTGCCACCACTTCAGATGCCAATTGCAAGTTGCCAGTCTCCTGTACTTCTGATCAACCGACTATGACCTGGGAGTTCACATGCCCCCTTCTTTGGGTTTGATAACTTGGTAGAATGGCTCACAGACTCAGGAATGGTTTACTTAGTATTACTGGTTCATTAGAAAGGATACAAGTTAGGGAAAGCCAGATGGAAGAGATGCATAGGGCAAAAGCTCCTATGCTCTCTCTGAGCATGCTTTAAGAAATGCTTCCTCAAAGAAGGCAGGTGTGAAAAAACTCCCTCCACTGGCCAGTTTGAAAGGATGGATTTTTCTCTCACATTTTTGCATTTTTATCTTGAAAAATCCTCAAATGACACTGTGAACTTTTTGACTTTAAAAATCAACCTTGGCAACTTCCTGCCAGTATTTCTGCTTCAAAGCCAACCCTTTGACCTAGTTGCTGGAGAATACAGAACCAGAATCTTTCATAGCTACCTTGGAGCACATGCATGCTGAATACTTAGTGATGAAGTTTTTTTTTTTCTTTTTTAAATAAAATCAAAAGACCCATGTTTTGAAAAAACTCACCAGATTTTCTGGCTCTCCCATCAAACTATCTCCCACCCGTTATTCTATGTTGCACAAAAGTGAAAGATGATATTGCTAAGAGTAAAGAGATGTGAAAAAACACTAACCTTCTGTCATAACTACATAGTCTTTATTACAGTAGCTTGTTTTTAGAGATTTCTAGGAAAGAAGATGCCACAGGGAGGGATTTGTTTAATGATAAGCATGAAGGATCAGATCCTTCCCTTTGGTGCTATATGCTGGAAACCTGGAAACTAGTGGGCCCCTATAGCATTCTTACAACCTCAAAACAGGGGAAAATTATTTTAAATATCAAATACCTACTTAGTCACTGACAAGTGGCTAGTCGATTATAATACTGAAGGCTTTCGAGGAGGACTGGAACTTAACAGCTCAGTGCACAGTACTGCATCCGAGGCCCTGAGGTGCGGCGTGGAGCTGGCAGCGAAGTTATTAAGGAGAGCTGATTCTTCTTCCCTGAGTCAGCTGTCTTCACAATCCTTCAAGGAGAGCCTGAGAACAGAGACTTTGATTTCTTCTGTGCCTTAGTGAACAAACAAAATCAGGAAAGGGCCCTAGGCTGAGCAGAAGAATACACTAGCAGACATGAAGGAAAGGAAATAATCGACATCCATGGTTGGATTAATCCCGCGTGACTGACACGTGACTGAGCCAAGACAAATGAAGAAATTGCTTTTGCTCTTTTCTTTCTTTTTTTCAAAAGACATCTATAAACTCTGTCAGAAAACAAGCTTCTATTTGATGCCAGTTGCTGCGGCTTCTCATTTCTTCCATGGCTTCCTCTTATTTTGCTGTTTGTGCCTCTTTTCCTAAATGCCTCCTACTCCATTCATGCTGGGCTCTACCAGTGCCCTCACTGATATAAGTCCAGCAATCAGTTTTAAATGTGGTCTGAAAACTCCCCTTCAAAAGTGGGCTATGCCCCCAGCTGCCTGCAGTTCTCCAAGAGTCTGCAACAAGGGAGCACTACCTAGTCTGAGCAGACAAAATAAAAAAATGCTTGGCTCAGGCTTGGATTCTGAAGGAAATAGCTGGGCTAGGTGACTCAAAGAGTTTGCATTTTCTGGCTACTGCTTTCATAACAAAAGCACAGTTTTAGCCACCTGAACTTAGCTGAGTTCAATTTGGTATTAGAAGGCTTATGGAGCTTAAGCAGCACCAACGGGCTCATCTGTGTTTGCTCAGATGAAAGAGTAATGTGCGCCCTAGTAGATCCAGTCCGGGGTCATCCATTATGTGGAGTAACAGGAAATCATACCCTTACTGAACATCTGCAAACCCAGGTACTCAGACTCGAGACAGTCACCAGTCAAGTGGTATGACTGACCTGGCATTCCTTTTTGATTGAAGAATATTGTATTTCACATTCTTTTACTCTCTAAAACATCTCAGATTAATCTCTTTTATTTCCCCAACAGCCACCAACATTGGAATACCTTAGTGCTTTCCAAATAGTCAGCATCTCCAAATCACTTAACTATTTATTAATGACCTATAGATTTTAAGCAAAATTTGAAAAATATGAGCATTTACAAATAATAAAAATAAAATAACTTCTTAAATTTTTATTAAAAATAATTGTTTTATTTGATAACCTTTTAACAAGGAATATCTATCCAGCTCAAGGATATATATCTTGAATCTTAGGTCTTCCTAGTGTTTTCAAATGAGTCTTTTTCCACTGGGAAGGTCAGAGTTCCTTTAGATCATGGATTGGTAAGGATATCACCCTTCAAAGTTGGAAGGTAGGCTAATTCCACCCTTGAAAGAGAGGCGATGATTTGGAATACACTGTTTGTGTTTGCCCCAGAAATGCCACCATCTGCTGCAGCATTTGTGTATGGTATTTAAAAGCTCCAATAGAGCCATTGAGTATGTTTTCTGAAGAGTGAAAGAAATCTCCAGACTCCATGGAAGAGGCATTGGGCAATCAACTTTTTGCCCTCATATCTGGCTTCCTAAGAAATCTCAACTACTTATCTTCAATCTTAATCCTGACACTTTGGTTTGGAGAGATGGATTTAGATGGTTCACTCTACCGAGTACATTACTGGCATATATTATTTCTATATGTTCCTTATAATCAGTATTATTCTTAATGGACTTCATAGTCTTGAAACAATATTTTTATCTTGTTCTTCATTTCAAAAATGTATATAAAATGAAGAATGAGATTTCGCCTCAAGAGCAGAATATTTAAGTGTGGAAAAAGGAATGTTCACATCTGACATTCTTTTCTTTGAATGATGCTCTCAATGTAAGTACATTCAGTGCCTGAAAGTTGATAACATTAAATGTCCTCACCACTTCTGTCAACACTAAATGAAGGCCAGGAGATTCTTTCTTTCTTGGCCAGTGATTATTCTCTGTCAGTAAACCACATGTAGGCAGGCATTCAGAAGCCACTTCTCTTCCTCTAGTAACTACATCCTTTCTCATTTATATATCAATATAAATCACATAAAACAACAATCAACTAAGGAAGAAAATTCTAATTCTGTAGCCTGGGATTTCAGTAATTAAAAATACAGAAATATGTCATGCACTTCTCCTTCATATGAGAATCGTATTTAATTTTTTATATTTAACAACACTATGTTTTAGGCAATTCTAATATACAACAGGAATTCATTTTTTTTTACAACACATGACATGGATATTAAGCAACAGGTAATACAGTCATTTGCAAAAGTAATTGGTTTCATAGTTCATTCTGATTTATTTCTGAACATTTAATAGACATTATCATTCTGATTAAGTTGAACTGTTAAGTTGAAGAATCTGGTTAAGAAACTGAAGCTGAATGGTTCTATGAACATCTACAAGACCTTCTAGAACTACCACAAAAAGATGTCCTTTTCATCATAGAGGACTGGAATGCAAAAATAGGAAGTCAAGAGACACCTGGAGTAACAGGCAAGTTTGGCCTTGGAGTACAAAATGAAGCAGGGCAAAAGCTAACAGAGTTTTGCCAAGAGAACACACTAGTCATAGAAAACACCTTTGGCCAACAACACAAGAGATGACTCTACACATAGATATCACTAGATGGTCAATACCCAAATCAGATCTATTATATTCTTTGCAGCTGAAGATGGAGAAGCTCTATACAGTCAGCAAAAACAAGACTGGGAGCTGACTCAGATTGTTATTGCAAAATTCAGACTTAAATTGAAGAAAGTAGGGAAAACCACTAGACCATTCACGCATGACCTAAATCAAATCCCTTATGATTATACAGTGGAAGTGACAAACAGATTTAAAGGGCTGGATATGATAGACAGAGTGCCTGAAGAACTATGGATGGAGGTAGGTGATGTAGTATAGGAGGCAGTGATCAAGACCATCTCCAAGAAAAAGAAAGGCAAATAGGCAGAATAGTTGTCTGAGGAGGCCTTACAAATAGCTGAGAAAAGAAGAGAGGTGGTAGGCAAAGGAGAAAAATGAAAGATATATTCATCTGAATACAGAGCTCCAAAGAATAGCAAGGAGAGATAAGAAAGCCTTCCTCAGTGATCAATGCAAAAAAATAGAGGAAAACAATAGAATGCAAAAGACTAGAGATCTCTTCAAGAAAATCAGAGAAAACAAGGGAAGATTCCATGCAAAATGGGCACAATAAAGGACATAAATGGTATGGACTTAACAGAAGCAGAAGATATTTAGAAGGGGTGGCAAGAATACACATAAGAACTATACAAAAAAGATCTTCATGACCAAGATAACCATAATGGTGTGATCACTCACCTAGAGCCAGACATCCTGGAATGTGAAATCAAGTGGGCCTTAGGAAGCATCACTATGAACAAAGCTAGTGGAGGCAAAGGAATTTCAGGTGAGCTATTTCAAATCCTAAAAGATGATGCTGTGAAAGTGCTGCACTCAGTATGCCAGCAAATTTGGAAAACTCAGCAGTGGCCACAGAACTGGAAAATATCAGTTTTCATTCTGACCCCAAAGAAAGGCAATGCCAAAGAATATTAAAGCTTTTGCACAATTGCACTTGTCTCACGTGCTAGCAAAGTAATGCTCAAAGTTCTCCAAGCCAGGCTTTAACAGTACATGAACTGAGAACTTCCAGATGTCCAACCTGGATTTAGAAAAGGCAGAGGAACCAGAGATTAAATTGCCAACATCCCTTGGATCATAGAAAAAGTGAGAGTTTCAGAAAAACATCTATTTCTGTTTTATTGACTACACCAAAGCCTTTAACTGTGTGGGTCACAACAAACTGGAAAATTCTTAAAGAGATGGGAATACCAGTCCACCTGACCAGCCTCCTGAGAAATGTGTATGCAGGTCAAGAAGCAGTAGTTAGAACAGGACATGGAACAATGGACTGGTTCCAAATAGGGAAAGGAGTAGCTCAAGGCTGTATATTGTCACCCTGCCTATTTAAATTATGTGCAGAGTACATGTGAAATGCTGAACTAGATGAAGCTCAAGCTGGAATCAAGATTCCTGGGAAAATATCAATAACCTCAGATACCCAGATAACACCACCCTTATGTCAGAAAGAGAAGAACTAAAGAGCCTCTTGATGAATGTGAAAGAGGAGGGTGAAGAAGCTGGCTTAAAACTCAACATTCAAAAAATGAAGATCATGGCATCTGGTCTCATCACTTCATGGCAAATAGATGGGGAAACAATGGAAACAGTGACAGACTTTATTTTGGGGGGCTCCAAAATCACTGCAGATGGTGACTGCAGCCATGAAATTAAAAGAGGCTTGCTCCTTGAATGAAAAACTATCTTCAATCTAGACAGCATATTAAAAAGCAGAGACATTACTTTGTTAACAAATATCCGTCTAGTCAAGGCTATGGTTTTTCCAGTAGTCATGTATGGATATGGGAGGTGGACTATAAAGAAGGCTGTGTGTCAAAGAGTTGATGGTTTTGAACTGTAGTGTTGAAGACTCTTGAGAGTCCCTTGGACTTCAGGGAGATCAAATCAGTCAATCCTAAGGGAAATCAATCCTGAATATTCTTTGGAAGGACTGATGCTGAAGCAGAAACTCCATTACTTTGGCCACCTGATGCAAACAACTGACTCACTGGAAAAGATCTGATGCTGGGAAAGATTGAAGGCAGGAGAAGGGGACAGAGGATGAGATGGTTGGATGGCATCACCAATTCGATGGACATGAGTTTGAGCAAGCTCCAGGAGTTGGACAGGGAAGTCTGACATGCTTCAGTCCATGTGGTTGCAAAGAGTGGGACACAACTGAGTAACTGAACTGAACTGAACTGATCTTTCGGGTTGACTTTGTACACTTCTTACCAATAGTGTCAGCTCTATTTATTTTTGCTGTCAGGTATGCAACTATGAAAGTCATATTTGTACTTTTATTCTCTCCAAGACTTTAGTGAGTAAGTTAATTTCAAAATGAAGTGTTATTTTGTAACTTTTGTTGGGAAAATTCCATTGATTTTATAGATAAGTTGTTGGGCTTTATTTGAATAATGTTACAAAAGCCGTGATGCTTTTATGCCCACTGAGACCCATGACTAAAAATGCAAATTGGACAAAAGGATTCATAAGTTACTAAAATTAAATGTCTGGAAATTCACTGTCATTTTTCCTGCTCATACTTTTCTTGCTCAAATTGCTTGTCTAACTCATCACCCTCATAAGTTAACTTTACTAATAGCTTTAATCTTCTATTTGCAAAGTAATTCTGAGTTATATTTTTGTTACTTTTCATTACTATCTTTAAACTTCATGTAAGTCATTAATGCAGATGTGTTTGAGTGTGAACCGAGGCTGAAAGTGAAAGTTTAGTCATTCAGTCATGTCTGACTCTTTTTAACCCCATGAATTGTAGCCTACCAGGTTCCTCTGTCTATGGAATCCTGCAGGCAAGAACACTGGAGTGGATTGCCATTCCCTTCTCCAGGGGATCTTCCCTACCCAGGGACTGAACCTGGGTCTCCCATATTGCAGGCAGATTCTTAAGAGTCTGAACCACCAGGGAGGCTATAACAACATAATAGTGATGTCAAGAAGCAACAGTTAGAGCCTTACATGGAACAGCTGACTGATTCAAAATTGGGAAAGGAGTATGACAAGGCTGTATATTGTCACTTTGCTTATTTAACTTATATGCAGAGTATACATCATGTGAAGTGCCGGCCTGGAAGAGTCATAAGCTGAAATCAAGATTGTCAGGCAAAATATCAACAACCTCATATATGCAGATGATACTACTCTAATGGCGGAAAACAGAGGAACTAAAGAGCTTCTTGATGAAGATAAAAAAGGAGAGTGAAAATCTAGCTTAAAACTCAACTTTGAAAACATTAATATCATGACATCCAGTCCCATCACTTCAGAGCAAAGAAAGGTAAAAAGTAGAAGCAGTGACAGATTTTCTTTTCGTGGGATCCACAGTCACTTTAGATGGTTAACACAGCCATGAAATTAGAAGATGCTTGCTTCTTGGAAGGAAATATATGGTAAACCTAGACAATTAAAAAGCAGAGACATTGCCAATAAAGGTCTGTATAGTCAAAGCTATGGTCTTTCCAGTAGTCATGTATGGATGTGAGAGTTGGACTGTGAAGAAAGCTGATCGCCAAAGAATTGATGCTTTTGAACTATGGTGTTGGAGAAGACTCTTGAGAGTCCCTTGGACTGCAAGGAGATCCAATCAGTCCATTCTAAAGAAGATCAGTCCTGGGTGTTCTTTGGAAGGAATGATGCTAAAGCTGAAACTCCAGTACTCTGGCCACCACATGCAAAGAGTAGACTCATTGGAAAAGACTCTGATGCTGGGAGAGATTGGGGGCAGGAGGAAAAGGGGATGACAGAGGATGAGAAGACTGGATGGCATCACTGACTCGATGGATGTGAGTCTGAGTGAACTCCGGGAGTTGGTGATGGACAGGGAGGCCTGGCGTGCTGCAATTCATGGGGTCGCAAAGAGTCGGACACAACTGAACAACTGAACTGAACTGACTAAATTACGGTGCTGGAAAAGACTCTTAAGAGTCCCTTGGACATCAAGGAGATCAAACCAGTCAATCCTAAAGGAAATCAACCCTAATATTCATCAGCAGGACTGATGATTAAGCTGAAGCTCCAATACTTTGGCTACCTGATGCAAAGTGCCAACTGTTTGGAAAAGACCCTGATGATGGGAAAGATTGAAGGGAAAAGGATAAGAGGGCAGCAGAGGATAAGATGATTGGACAGTATCACTGAATCAATGGACATGAATTTGAGCAAACTCCAGATTGGAGGACAGGGAAGCCTGGTGCGCTGCAGTCCTTGGGGTCACAAAGATTCGGACATGACTTGGTGACTGAACAACAAGAGTGATGTTAAAAAAAAAAAACCATATAAATACTGAGTGTCTACACAAAGACTTATACATGAATGTTTACAGCAACTTTATTTGAAGTAGGCACCGGAAATAATCCAAATGTCCATTTGTTGTCTAATGGACTAGCAAATATACGTACTTAGCACGAGTCATTTAGCAATAAAAACCACTAATACACACACAATATGGATGAATCTAAAAATCATTATGCTGCAAGAAAGAAGCTAAACAAAAAAGAAATACATGCTGTATGATTCCATATATATGGAAACCTAGAAAATGGAAAGTAACATAAAATGACAGAAAGTAGATCAGTAGTTGCTTGGGTACAGGGGCAGAAGGAGAGATGGACTGCAAGGGGACATGAGGACGCTTTTGGAGCTGTTAAAAATAAGATACGGACAAGGCAATTTTGTGTAATGGTGTTTCTTTGCATTCTTTCAGTTAGCTGCATCATCTTTTTTCCTCAGATAGAAATTTGTCCATAAAGTTTCTATGACTCTGTTTGATTTTATTTATGTATATAGTTTTCTTTCCTTTCAAAGGTTATTTTAAAATTTAAGTTCCATTGGTTTAGAATAGCATTTCCTGGCATTTTAGTTGATGCATTAAATTCCAAAGAATAATTAATCACTTGACAGACACAAACACATTAAACAATTGTCAAAAGATAAAATTTGGGACACACAACCAAAATTTGATAAACAAATTTCTATTTACTATAAGAAATGTTTAAGCCCTTAATTTTGTTTTTTTTTTTTCATTTTTTACTGTTTTCTTAAGTTTTGATATTTAAATTTTAAAACTTAATGAAATATAGCTGCCTTATAGTATTATACTAGTTTCAGGAGTACAGCATAGAGATTATATGCCATAAAAAATTATTATAAAATATTGACTTTTTTTTCTGTGTTGTACATTACATTTCTGTAACTTATTTATTTTATAATCAGCAGTTTATACCTCTTAGTTACCTTCACCTATTTTTCCCCTTCCCCTGCTACTATCCCCTATGGTAACCACTAGTTCTCTGTATCTATGAGATTGCTTTTCTTTGTTCATTTGTTTTGTTTATTAGATTCTACATATAATAAAAAATATACAGTATTTATCATTCTGACTTAGTTCACTAAACAAGTACCCTCCAAGCCCCATCCACACTGTTACAAATAGCAAAAGTTCATTCATTTTATTGTGACTGAGTAATATTTCACTCTGTGCATGTGTGTGTCTGTATTTATGTATGTCTATGTACCACATCTTTTTATCCATTCATCTGTCAATGGACATGAGTTATTTTCACAGCTTTTTGAGTTGTTTTTGTTTCCTTTGGATAAATAGTAATAAAATTGCTGAACTGTATGGTAGTTCTATTTTTAATTTTTTGAGGAACCTCCCTACTGCTTCCCATAGTGGTTGTATCAATTTACATTCCCACCAACAGTGCATATGGGTTTTTTTTTCTTCACATCCTTGCCCACACTTGTGATTTCTTATCTTATAGCCATTCTTACAGGTGTGAGATAGTATCTCATTATGGTTTTGATTTGCATTTCCCTGATGATCAATGATGTTGAATCTCTTTTCCTGTGCTATTGGCCATCTGTATCTCTCCTTTGGAAAAATGCCTATTCAGGTCTTCTGCCCTTTTTTTAATTGGGTTGTCTTTTTATATTGAGTTGTACAAGTTCTTTATACAGTTGTGGATAATTAACTTCTTATCAGACATACTGTTTGCAAACATGTTCTTCCATTCATTAGGTTGTCTTTTCATTTTTTGATGATTTCCTTTTGTTTGCCAAAGCTTTTTAATTTGATTAGGTTATATTTGCTTGTTTTTGCTTCTGTTTCCCTTGCCTGAGGAGATAGCTACAAAAACACATGAGTAATGATGCTTTTGATTTCCTAAAGGAATCACATCCTTATCAGAAGTTATATGCAGTGCAGTCTCAGAATATCACTTAGCATTATCTTGGATGGAGACAAAAAGGATAATAAATCAGGCAAGGATCAGTTCAGAAAATATATATCCATTGGTTTTTCTTTTTTTAAAAATTATTTATTTGGCTGGCCGGGTCTTAGTTGCAGCACGTGGGATCTTCAGTCTCCATTGTGGTGTGCAGACTCTGAGCTGTGGCATGTGGGATCTAGTTCCTGTACCAGGGATCGAACCCAGGCCCCCTGCATTGGGAGCATGGAGTCTTAGCCACTGGACCACCAAGGGAAGTCTCTATTGGTTTTTCTAATAAAGGATGTTTAATATTGGGAATTGAAGGATTGAAAATGTGAAGGAGGAACATGGAAATATCATGAAGGTAGCAAATTGAGGAAGCAACCACTGTTCTGGGACTGAGCAAACAAAGGGGAAAGGATATGGTAAGTAGGATCTGGAAGCTTGGAAGTGGGCCCTGCAGAGCTGAAAACTAGAACCAGGAGGGGTGCTGCCTGGCTGGCTGGAGCAGGCTTCTTGGGAACTCAGAGAAGGGACCCTCAGAGCCAGGAATTAACACCCGGGGAAGGGGTGCCAACCAGCAGATACTATCACTGGAATAAACTGAAGCTGGTTCTGGAAGTGAAGACCAAAAAAATGGTACTAACTGCTGCTGGAGTGATGCTGACAGGACCAGCAAGAAAACAGAAAGGAGCAAATCCCTGCTTCCCCTTCTCATCTTCTGGTGTCCCCTATTGAAGACCCTAATGGTAATGCAGCAGATAAAGCAGAAATATAGCTTATAGAGGCCAAGCCCTAGTATCACAAGGTCAAGAATGAGAGGTGACTTTGAAGCTTAGAGCTGAACTAGGTTAACCCAGAAAGTAAACATGCATTTGGGCCCCCCTCCTGTTTTAAAAATCCTAAACACCTGCTCATTGCAGCTAAAAGACTCAACCAAAGGCCTGGGGCCAGAGAAGAAATGAGATCCAGTATTGGCAGGTCTGAAAATGCTTCCATTGAAAGCCAAAGGGATCCTCCCTTCCGTACCATCAGAAACTCTGTGAACATTTATTTGGGTCATGACTGAGTAAGAAGATACGCTGGGTTCCCAGCTCTTGCTTCCAGTAGCTGGAAGATTTCCTGGATGCATTTGTACTTGGGACATGGGGAAGAACAGTCCTACAACCATCCTGGTTTCCCCAGAGAATCCAGAGGGACTTACTTCACATTCTAAGTTCTGCATCATTAAACTCTTCTAAAAAGCCAAGGTAGGTAGACAGCATATTAAAAAGCAGAGACATTACTTTGTCAACAAAGTTCCGTCTAGTCAAGGCTATGGTTTTTCCAGTGGTCATGTATGGATGTGAGAGTTGGAGTATAAAGAAAGCTGAGCCCACAAGAATTGAATCTTTTGAACTGTGGTGTTGGGGAAGACTCTTGAGAGTCCCTTGGACTGCAAGGAGTTCCAACCAGTCCATCCTAAAGGAAATCAGTCCTGGGTGTTCATTGGAAGGACTGATGTTGAAGCTGAAAATCCAATCCTTTGGCCACCTGATGTGAAGAGCTGATTCATTTGAGAAGACCCTGATGCTGGGAAACTTTGAGGGCAGGAGGAGAAGGGGACAACAGAGGATGAGATGGTTGGATGGCATCACCGACTAAATGGACATGGGTTTGAGTGAACTCTGGGAGTTGGTGATGGACAAGGAGGCCTGGTATGCTGTGGTTCATGGGGTCCCAAAGAGTCGGACACGACTGAACTGAAGTCATCACCCATTCTTCCTTCTCTTCCTTTGTACCCCTTCCCTTTCTCATTTCTTATTTCTAACCATTTCTTTCCTTTTCCTTGTCTTTTTTTTTTTCCCTTTTCTCCACCCCTTTACTTTCTCTTCCACTACTCACTCTTCCTGGGAGGTGGGTGGCACAGAGTAGTATGACTGAAGGAGTATGAGGAAGGCCAAGCATTAAATCCTTATGACATTTACTTGCTTTATGATCTTAGTCAAGTTATTTTTCATTTTCATTTTTCAAACCTGGCAATGCCAACACTTAGGTTGTATGTATTTTCTAAGATATACATGAAAGAATGTGAATGTAGTGTCTGAGAATCTGTGTTTGATAAATGTTTGTTTCTATCTCCTCTTTCTTTATCAAATGCTCCTCTAGGTGTACCTTTAAAAATAACTTAATACCTGGCATATATTCTCTGAGGGTCCTAGGCTAAGCACTTAGACTCGGCTTGAATTCTTTTCCTACAACACTGAATTAGTTATTTTAAGCTGACCATATTTCACCAAACTCATTCTCTGTCCTACTTATTTGGAAATTGAAGAGGCTTAAAATTCAGCTTGTCAGAATTACTGAGCTGGCGTAGTTTGACTAAAATAAGGGAAAGTTTAAAGCATAAGGGAAAGAAAGGACAGACAGATTTGGACTCCCCTGGCTGGAATCAGTAGCAGGAATCACTAATGATTCAGATGGAAGGCTCAAGCCCTCAGCTGTCACCCACTCACATTCTGTGCCAGGATCGGCCGTCAGATACCACTCATGGTCATGTGCAAACTTGCCCTGGAGTTGGAAGGCAGCCATCAGAGGCACAGGATGGTGGAAATGACATTCTCCTGTGCCCTCAGTGTTAGGACGTCTTGCTGGTTATTCACCTTTCAGTCCCTTGGAACTCTTAAATGAAAGTAGTTGCAGAGTCAGCCAGCCGGCCAGCAAGCTAATTGCCTTCTGGGCCAAGCAACATTGGAGAATTTATAAGTTGTTTTCCTCTGCTATCCACTGAGTGCTGGCCAGGGTGAGCCTAGCCCTGTATCTTGAAATGGTCTTCTCTCCATGGACGAGGTTCAGTAAACTGTCAGCAATCAAGGAAGTCAGTGGTACCTCCACCAGAGAGAAGAGGTCAGGTTCTGGAGTCCCTCATCTTTCCCCTGAGGGAGCACAGGCATACCTTTGGCCATGGCTAACTGGTGAGTGGCCTGAAGTGTTCCTTGCATTCTCAAGAGCCTTCCAGGCATTAGAGAGAAAGAGAGAGAACCTCTAGGAACGGAAGGAGAATTCTCTACTGTGCAGTATCTTTGTGGTTTGAGTCCTGACTCCACAGTGAAGTTTTAGGGAAAGCTCATTCTCAGGCTGAGGGGCCATTTCCATGTCGGGACACTTCCTGCTGGTGAGGGAAAGGATATCAGTGGAGGTCATTAGCCAGTATGCATAAAAATGAAGTCTCGATATTAGAGGATTTTATTGATTAAAAAAAAGAAAGAATGAAGTAGTGGATTTAGGATTGGTTCAGCAACTCAATATCATCATTAAAACCCAGGCCCTTTCCATCATTTTGTTCTTTTCTTCCTCAGATGTGTCACATCTGCCAACTGCGCCAACCATCATATCTTCACCCAACTGCCTTCAAGACAGAAGCTTGAAACCATCCTTGTTTAACATTATGCATGTCCCATGGGGAAAGCTATTTGATTCAGGTTCCTGAGAGATATGATTTCCAAGACTACCCCCCTGTACTTGAAGTATGACAAGATTAATTTCCTGCCAATGCCCTGCCTTGAGTCAAATATCATCTAATATTCATGGAGCACTTAATACATTCCAAGTCAAACACTTTTATATGAATATTTTCATCAATCTTCATAACAACTTCATGAGAAAGATAATATTATTATTATCCTCATTTTACATATGAAGAAACGAAAGTTTAGAGCCTTTCAAAAAGTGGGTCTCCATCCATTAGTAGACCATGAACTAGATTGAGTGGGTCATGACTAGCAAATAAATATATATATAACAGAATCAATCAAATAAGCGGTAAGTGCTTCAGTTCAGTCACTCACTCCTGTACGATTCCTTGCCGACCCCATGCACACCAGGCTTCCCTATCTATCACCAACTCCCAGATCTTACTTAAACTCATGTCCATCAGGTCAGACATGTTAGTAAGTATGAGTCAATAAGTGCTTAGAACAAATAAAAAATAACTATTGTTTTTATTAAATTTTTGGTTCCATTTATATAAGTATATGTGTGTTTGTTAGAACACTACATTAAACATATTTCTTATTGTGAATTGCACTTTAGAAACATCTGAAAGCCTATAGTTTTAAAAGTTTAACTAACTTGCCCAAGGTCAAGGTAAATTATGAAATTGCAATTTGGATCTGTGCAGCCTGAGACCAGAACTAGATCCTCAATCATTTTGCATTGCTGCAAGTTAACTTAGAACATGGTGAGCCCAGGATGGGATGAGTGAAGAGCGGGAAGAGAATGGGTGAAAAGCAGCTAGAGAATGGAGGAAGAGCACTGGACATTCAGAACTCTCTTGGTTCCTCTTTTACTGGAACCTTAGGTGCAAAATCTTTAGTAGGAGAAAGGGCCAGTGGCACTCTCTGGACAGCCCTCAGTGTGGGGTGCCAAGGTCTGTAGCAGCCATGGGTCCTGGTTCCCCAGAACAGTCTTGGTTGATGCCGGCCATAATTATTCATAGCCACTCTTGCATTCACACATCTCTCCTGCTTGAAGCAAAACATGTTTCTGCTTGCTCTATTGATGCTACTCTTGTTTAGATTTTTAGGGCCAGGAAGGATCTAGGTCCAAATCCTGAGTGTTTTGCATGAGGAAAATAAGACCCAAGAGGTGAAGTGACATGCAAAGGTCACCAAGATGATGAGCCTGCACCAGAGCTCAGACCTCTGGATCTCAGATTGTGGTTTCCACTAGCATCACTTGTATCCTGACTGTGAGCCGTGCAGAAGGTGGTGGGCTGCAGGCAGGAATGGTGCACATGCCCAGGAGAAGATGTCCTACTTCTTTAGCATCTCCAGAGGGCTTCCAGGTGGGATGGGAAGGTCTCTTGGGAGTGCGGGAAACAGATTGGAGAGAAAGAGCCTGCACTGCCTCTGGGCTTATTTTTCTAAGTTCAAGATGAAACTTTCTTCCAGGCAACCTTTTTTTTTTTTTTTTACAAAAATAATTTGAGACTATTTTCCAGGGCAGAATATAGTGTACAGTCTTTGTGCCCACAGCACCTGTAGGAGGGGGTTGAATTGAAGTTTTGTTCCAAATTCTGAAAGTTTATGGTCCATTTAACTGTGCAGCAGAGTTTAATATTGGCAAATGTTGGTGTTTGTTTTAGTTTCTGAAAGTTGCTAACCATTTTCCCTTTCTTGGAGAGGAGAGCAGGCCTAGGGGGGAAGGCAGGGCCATAATAGAGACAGGGTGACCAGGGTAGGCAGTGTTTAGGTGTCAAGTCTTAATGGACCAGTGGACATTTCTGCTTGATGCCATTAGCATGACCGTGTTTTAGCCTGGCCTCCTGGAACATGGAGCTAGGTCCACAGAGGCTGAGGAGCTTGGGGTGTTGTCTGAGACCAAGAGTGCATTTTAATAGAAAAGCCACAGCCCCCAGAGCCAGATACACATTCCTACAGAAGAGAAACATTTTTGCATTTGCTCAGCCCTACTCTCCTTACTTTGTTACCCTCTAAACCAGATCCATCATGCCCTCAATGAATCTGGCAGGAGAAAAAGGCAGATGGCCTTAGATAGTCTGGCTAAACTGAGTCCACTGCTGAAGCGCTGAAAGTAGTTACTGCGGGCCTCCCTCCATTATGTGTAAGATCACAGGGTAGAGCTTCATGTGAATGAGCGGTCCTCTCTGAGCATCAAGCAGTAAGCAATGTTGCCTTAAGTATGGAACACCAGCTGGCTTCACTTTGGAATTCTGGAAGCAAATTACTTTTCAGAAACACATAAATCTAAGATTTGATGACACATTACCATAATAACTGTAGTATAGTAGTATAGTCACTGTAGTGTAGTAACCATAATCATGAGTCTGCGTAAGTCTCCTTCTCCCACCTCATTCAGTTCAGTTCAGTTCAGTTCAGGCGCTCAGTCGTATCCAACTCTTTGTGAACCCATGAATCGCAGCATGCCAGGCCTCCCTGTCCATCACCGACTCCCGAAGTTCACTCAGACTCAGGTCCATCGAGTCGGTGATGCCATCCAGCCATCTCATCCTCTGTCGTCCCCTTCTCCTCCTGCCCCAAATCCCTCCCAGCATCAGGGTCTTTTCCAGTGAGTCAACTCTTCCCATCAGGTGGCCAAAGGATCGGAGTTTCAGCTTCAGTATCAGTCCTTCCAATGAACACCCAGGACTGATCTCTTTTAGGATGGACTGGTTGGATCTCCTTGCAGTCCAAGGGACTCTCAAGAGTCTTCTCCAACACCACAGTTCAAAAGCATCAATTCTTCGGTGCTCAGCTTTCTTCACAGTCCAACTCTCACCTCCATACATGACTACTGGAAAAACCATAGCCTTGACTAGATGGACCTTTGTTGGCAAAGTAATGTCTCTGCTTTTGAATATGCTATCTAGGTTGGTCATAACTTTCCTTCCAAGGAGTAAGCACCTTTTAATTTCATGGCTGCAGTCACCATCTGCAGTGATTTTGGAGCCCCCCAAAATAAAGTCTGACACTGTTTCCATTGTTTCCCCATCTATTTGCCATGAAATGATGGGACCAGATGCCATGACCTTCGTTTTCTGAATGTTGAGCTTTAAGCCAACATTTTCACTCTCTTCTTTCACTTTCATCAAGAGGCTTTTTAGTTCCTCTTCACTTTCTGCCATAAGGGTGGTGCCATCTGCATATCTGAGGTTATTGACGTTTCTCCCAGCAATCTTGATTCCAGCTTGTGCTTCTTCCAGCCCAGTGTTTCTCATGATGTACTCTGCATATAAGTAAAATAAGCAGGGTGACAATATACAGCCTTGACGTACTCCTTTTCCTGTTTGGAACCAGTCTGTTGTTCCATGTCCAGTTCTAACTGTTGCTTCCTGACCTGCATATAGGTTTCTCAAGAGGCAGGTCAGGTGGTCCCCATTCACACCACACTCATCCAGGACCTCGATGCCCCAGTGCTTAGACTATGGCAAGAATCTCCCATCTCATCTCTTTGCCTCTATAGACTCTTGCTACTCTTTATGCAAAACTGTCTCACCCTTGGGTACTGTAAGGTATATTCTTCCCTCTCCTTAGTGGGTTTTGGTTGGTATGGACACCCCAGAACCCAGTATACAGATGCCCAACTGATGTTTGTTTTAAAAAAAAATGAATGCATAACCCAGGTGTGTAGTGATGAGTTTGTACATGGGCAATGCCTCTGTAAATTTATTTTTAACTTACTTTTAAAAAGGAGGAAGTGGGACTTGGGGAAGGAGCTCTGATCCATGAGTCAAAAGACTTGGCTTTGAGAGTCAGCTGTGCCACTTTGCATTCATTTCCTCATTTATATTACAAACTGTGATACAGATATTGTTCTCATGCCATTTTAAAGAAGATTTAACTGAGACATAGTGACGTTAATGGACTAATGGACCTGCCCAAGGCACACAGCTTAAGTTCCCAGGCACTGTGAGTCTGAAGCCTGTTTAACCACTCTGCTAAACTGCCACGCAACCCTGGCCAAATTAATAATCTCTGGACTCAGCCTCCTCCCATGTGAAATGAGCAGTTTGAACGCTGGCAATCTCTATAAATCCTGCACAGTTATTCTGTGACTCTGCGCTTCTTGATTCCAAACATCCACAGAAATACATGAAGGGACTGCAGTGAATTGTGACCTGTGTTATGAACTGTAGCATTCCATGGGGAAGCAGCATACATTTTCAGCCAGCAGCTGAAATCCAAACTCCTGGCACATGGCCAACCTTGCCCTCCATCCAGAGACCTAGTTCCCTGGGGAGTCCATCCGGCTCACTCCTGAATCCTCATCCTCTGGTCACATCTTCATTAGCAATGAAGGCATGCAGGCCCAACTGACTTCTAGATCAGGCGGTTGTTCACCTATGGGCTATTATTTAAAGGATGTCAAGACCCATGTGCCCTAGATGGTTGGAAGGCCTTGTTAAAATGGCCACATGTTATTAATTGGGGGTGCTGATGCTATCTTCTAACTGTACTCATGTGATTCTCCTTCTGTGACTGGTACTTTTGTTCAGTAATCTTTGAATTCGCTTTTTCTTTGTACACTTTAAATGTTGAATGTGTCCATGGTGCAGCTCTCAGCTATTTTCTCTTCCAGGGTAGCCACATTCATTGTCATATCCAGACCTGACTTTCCCTTAAAATCTCTATTTGAATTTCTAGCTAATTTCTAGATATCACTACTTGCTATGTCTCTGAACCCTCACCCTGCCCCAGTCAAGCACTCCAGAGTTCAATATTTCCCAAGCTGAGCCACCTAGAGGTAGAAGATAGAAATAGGCATAATATTTGTGGAATAAATAAACCTTGAAATATGAATAAAAGGATTAGTATAGGTTTAGAAAAGAGGAGAGTGAAAAAGTTGGCTTAAAGCTCAACATTCAGAAAACAAAGATCATGGCATCTGGCCCCATCACTCCATGGGAAACAGTGGAAA
Organism: Oryx dammah; assembly: GCF_014754425.2. Taxonomy (NCBI): domain Eukaryota; kingdom Metazoa; phylum Chordata; class Mammalia; order Artiodactyla; family Bovidae; genus Oryx; species Oryx dammah. The sequence continues at coordinate 67,967,396 of NW_024070210.1, read as the reverse complement.
CAGTGTCAGACTTTATTTTTGGGGGCTCCAAAATCACTGCAGATGGTGACTGCAGCCATGAAATTAAAAGACGCTTACTCCTTGGAAGAAAAGTTATGACCAACCTAGATAGCATATTCGAAAGCAGAGACATTACTTTGCTGAATAAGATCCGTCTTGTCAAGGTTATGGTTTTTCCAGTAGTCATGTATGGATGTGAGAGTTGGACTGTGAAGAAGGCTGAGCACCGAAGAATTGATGCTTTTGAACTGTGGTGTTGGAGAAGACTCTTGAGAGTCCCTTGGACTGCAAGGAGATCCAACCAGTCCATTCTGAAGGAGATCAGCCCTGGGATTTCTTTGGAAGGAATGATGCTAAAGCTGAAACTCCAGTACTTTGGCCACCTCATGAGAAGAGTTGACTCATTGGAAAAGACTTTGATGCTGGGAGGGATTGGGGGCATGAGAAGAAGGGGATGACTGAGGATGAGATGGCTGGATGGCATCACTGACTCGATGAACAGGAGTCTGAGTGAACTCTGGGAGTCGGTGATGGACAGGGAGGCCTGGCGTGCTGTGATTCATGGGGTCGCAAAGAGTTGGACACTATTGAGCGACTGAATTGAACTGAGATGTTCACATGTTCCTTAGGAAATGGAACTGTTTTAATTTCTGAGAACAAGGGGCATATCTAATTTATTGTACTTTGGACTCTAGTATGGTACCTGGATCATAGTAGGTGGCCAAAAAAATTATGCTGAAATGACACAAAACAAGGAAAACCCAAAACTTGTAAGTTTGTAGAGTAGGAAATAAAAGGTCCAGAAGAGGGCAGACACTTGTGGGATAATACAACATGGGATTTGGCTTGTAGGATCAACATGGGAACACTGGACACCATGATACAAAGAACAATGGAGAAGGGGCCAGCTCATAGTAAACAATCAGACTTTGCTTATTTCACTCAATTGGTTAGGGCCAACTCAGCTCTTAAGACAATGCCTTTGTCTTGGTGGCTGGAGAGTAATTTATTTACTTTGGCAAATGCCTAACCCTTGATACAGATCTAGGGGGATACTTCCATGAAGACTCAGCATGTTACATAGTTTTCTTTTTACCTTTTTATATCATCAGTTTCTCTGAAAAGCCAATCACTGATATGGCCCCAGATAGTTTTTATGGCTCCTCATGTCCTGAGTAGTCATAAGTCAAGCAAGGGTAGGTATCCATGTGAATACTTAGAAAAGGTTTTAGAAAATATGTTTTTCCCTCTCATAAATAGTCTTGAGCAGGCAGAAAGTTTGTGGACACGCAAGGTGAGATATTCCAACCTGCTGAGTCAACTGTGGTATACTGCATCTGCATTCCCTAGTGCCTGAATCAGAAGGCTTTATCCCAGGCAGATATCTCAAATCTGCAGAATCAGTTCTCTTACAAGCAGTGGGATGCTCTGGGACTGACTAAGTTTTGGGATCTGTGAGTTTTATCACTGCTGCCTTGGACAACTGTCTCAGAGATCTAGCTTCTCCTTTTGGCTTAAATGTATTCCTCCTCAAAGCAAGTGCCCCCCTTAATAGAAAGTTCTTCCATGAGTAATGAGACACTGCGGATAGTGAAGAGGGTATATGCCAGCAGCAAGAGAAGGAGACGGGCTTCAGCTTTAGACTAGATGGTAGGTGGGGCAGTGGGCCCCAGGAGGGCTTGGCTATCAATACTGGGAGCTGGTCAGAACTACACAGTGGTGAGGGGAGATGGTGGTAGATGGAAGAGTGGTCTCTGATTTAGCTGTGGGGCTGGTTGGGTTGTGGGTCTGAGCAGTAAAGCTGACTTTAATATGCCAAATAGAATAGTTAAGGAGGTTCCCTAAAAATCTAAAATATAGCTACCATATGCCCCTGTGATCCCACTCCTGGGCATATACCCAGAGAAAAACGTGGGTGGAAATGATACATGCACCCTAATGTTCACAGCAGCACTGTTTGCAATAGCCAACACGCAGAAGCAACCTAAATGTCCTTTGACAGAGGAATGGATAAAGAAGATGTGGTACATACCTACAATGGAATATTTCTCAGTCATTAAAAAGAATGAAATGATGCCATTTGCAGCAACATGGATGGACTCAGAGATGGCCATACTAAGTGAAGTATGTCAGACTGAGGAAAATTTTTATATGATCCCTTTCCCTTATATGTGGAATCTAAAAAGAAATGATACAAATGAACTTATTTACAAAATGGAAAGAGACTCACAGACTTAGAGAATGAACTTATGGTTGCCAGAAGGGGAAGAACCAGGGGAAGGAATAGTTAGAGGGTTTAGGATTGACATGTACACACTACTATATTTAAAATGGATAACCAACAAGGTCCTACTGTATAGCACAGGAAATTCTGCTCAATGTTATGTGGCAGCCTGGATGGGAGAGAACTTTGGGAGAGAATGGATACATGTATATGTATGACTGAGTTCCTTTGTTGTCCCCCTGAAATTATCACAACATTGTTAATTGGCTACACTCCAATATAAAATAAAAAGTTAAAAAATATCTTCTGGAAACACTGAAGAATAGTCCTTATAGCTCTTAGCTGCCAATAAAAATTCCTAAATGAGAAACAAAGCTCATTGGTTATGGCTGAGTAAATGGTTTAAGTCTAAGCCTTGAGGAATGGTGGAGGTTAACTCTTTTCTGCCCTTGCTAGAATTACTGCAGAAACTGCCACAAATTATCATTCTTTTGGTGTATCCTGGGGCTGTCAACTATGAGAAGTTAGGAAATACAGTGGAAGACCTGAATAAAGGGCTGATCAATCTGTCCTGGGTTTATTTTCCATCTATTCATGCTGAAGCTGAAACTCTAATACTTTGGCCACTTGACGCAAAGAACTGGCTCATTTGAGAAGACCCTCATGCTGGGAAAGATTGAAGGTGGGAGTAGAAGGGGATGACAGAGGATGAGATAGTTGGATGGCATCACTGACTCAATGGACATGACTTTGAGTAAACTTCAGGAGTTGGTGCTGGACAGGGAGGCCCAGTGTGCTGCAGTCCATGGGGTTGCAAAGAGTCAGACACGACTGAGCAACTGAACTGAACTGATTCATTCTAAGCCTATTATCTGTCCACTTCTCTTTGGCTGTTCCTTGAAAATCATGTCTTTCAGCTCTCAGTGTGTTCACAGTTTAGGTCTGGCTTCCTTAATTGGATTCTCAAAGATATTGCTATGTCTTCTCAACTTCTACCAAGGTACATCAATATTTCATTCTCTAACTCTCCTATGTCTCTAACACATGGCTTTTTGGAAGACAGCTCTTCGATCTCACCAAAAGGAGGCAGAAAAATATTTCTATTCCATCCATAGCTCTATTGTAGTATAGATTCTAATATAAACTAGAATTACAGCCTATTTCCATTTTCCCTATCTTAGTCTTTTGATTAAACTATATTGAACACTGGAACACAGACATATTATCTTATATAAATGTGTGAAATTTCTGTATAATTTTAGTAAATTCAAATATTTCCCTTTTGGTGCATTATCCATTTTATTTAGAAAAAATTCTGTATCTTAGTATCATTAAAATGATATTATATTTTCCATAATACGTTTAAATATTTTTTTTAACATTTAAGTCTTTCTGTGGCTATTTTTTATGTATAGTACAATGTGGGAAATTAAATTTTCTTTTTATCTGGATTGCTAGCTGTCACAGCACCATTTTTGAACTGTGCCTTCCTTTCTCTTGTCAGCTACTATAAATTAAGGCTCCATATATGTTTGTGTTTTGTTTCGAACTATCTTTTATTCTGTTGATCCATTTGTCTATCCCTGGACCAAAACCACATCCTTTTAACTACTATACCATGAAAATAAACCTCACTTCTGATAGGATCTATCTCTTGCCTTTTCACCAACAATGTTTCTTTACAGGGATTTAATTAGCATTTCACTGAATTAATACATCAACTTAGAGGTGAACTGACTTCTTAATGACACTGATTCTTCCTATTCATGGGTATGTTATGGCATTCCCTTTACTTCAGTCTTCTCTAATATCAGTCAATAAAGTTTTATGTTTCTCCATAAAAATCTACACTTTCGTTAGATTTATTGTAAGGTTTGTGTGTGTGTGTGTGTATATATATATATATATGTGTGTGTGTGTGTGTATATATATATATATTGTTTTTTTTATTTTAATTTTTACTTTATTTTACTTTACAATACTGTATTGGTTTTGCCATACATTGGCATGAATCCGCCACGGGTGTACATGAGTTCCTCCTTCCCACCTCCCACCCCATATCGTTTCTCTGGATCATCCCCATGCACCAGCCCCAAGCATCCTGTATCCTGTATCGAACATAGACTGGCAATTTGTTTAATGGGATCTTATGTAAGATAACTCAGCAGTGGCCACAGGACTGAAGAAGGTCAGTTTTCACTCCAATCCCTAAGAAAGACAATGCAAAGAATGCTCAAACTACCTCACAATTGCACTCATCTCACATGCTAGTAAAGTAATGCTCAAAATTCTCCAAGCCAGGTTTCAACAATATGTGAACTGTGAAATTCCAGATGTTCAAGCTGGTTTTAGAAAAGGCAGGGGAACCAGAGATTAAATTGACAACATCTGCTGGATCATGGAAAAAGCAAGAGAGTTCCAGAAAAATCTATTTCTCCTTTATTGACTATGCCAAAGTCTTTGACTGTGTGGATCACAATAAACTGTGGAAAATTCTGAAAGAGATGGGCATACCAGACCACCTGAGCTGCCTCTTGAGAAATCTGTATGCAGGTCAGGAAGCAACGATTAGAACTGGACATAGAACAACTGACTGGTTCCAAATAGGAAAAGGAGTACGTCAAGGCTGTATACTGTCACCCTGCTTATTTAACTTATATGCAGAGTACATCATGAGAAACACTGGGCTGGAGGAAGCACAAGCTGGAATCAAGATTGCTGGGAGAAATATCAATAACCTCCAATATGCAGATGACACCAACTTTATGGCAGAAAGTGAAGAACTAAAGAATCTCTTGATGAAAGGGAAAGAGGAGAGTGAAAAAGTTGGCTTAAAGCTCAACATTCAGAAAACAAAGAATGTGGCATCCAGTGCCATCACTTCATGGCAAATAGATGGAGAAACAGTGAAAACAGTGGCAGACTTTTATTTTTGGGGGCTCCAAAATCACTGTAGATGGTGACTGCAGCTATGAAATGAGAAGACTCTTACTCCTTGGAAGAGAAGTTATGCTGTCTTTAAACATTAAATTTATGTTTAATATGCTGTCTAGATTGGTCATAACCTTCCTTCCAAGGAGTAAGCATCTTTTAATTTCATGGCTGCACTCACCATCACATATTAAAAAGCAGAGACATTATTTTGCCAACAAAGGTCTATCTAGTCAAGGCTATGGTTTTTCCAGTAGTCATGTATGGATGTGAGAGTTGGACTATAAAGAAAGCTGAGTGCCAAAGAATTGATGCTTTTGAACTGTGGTGTTGGAGAAGACTCTTGAGAGTCCCTTGGACTGCAAGGAGATCCAACCAGTCCATCCTAAAGGAAATCAGTCCTGAATGTTCATTGGAAGGACTGAGGCTGAAGCTGAAATTCCAATCCTTTGGCCACCTGATGGGAAGAGCTGACTCATTTGAAAAGACCCTGATGCTGGGAAAGATTGAAGGCGAGAGGAGAAGGGGACGACAGAGGATGAAATGGCTGGATGGCATCACTGACTCAATGGACATGAGTTTGAGTAAACCCTGGGAGTTGGTGATGGACAAGGAGGCCTGGCGTGCTGCCATCCCTGGGGTCGCAAAGAGTCAAACATGACTGAGCGACTGAACTGAACTGAACTGATGTAAGATAACATTTTCCATCTATTTGCTGTTAGCATACAGGCATGCAACTGACTTTTATATGTTGAAGTTGTAATCTTTGGGTTTTCTATAGAAATAATCTGGGCCTCCCTGGTGGCTCAGGCAGTAAAGAATTTGCTTGCAGTGCAGAAGACCCAGGTTCAATCCCTAGGTCGGGAAGATCCCCTGGAGAAGGGAATGGCTACCCACTCCAGTATTCTTGCCTGGAGAATTCTATGGACAGAGAAACCTGGCGGGCTGCAGTCCAAGGCATCACACAAGTCAGACACAACTGAAGTGACTAACACACTTTCACAGGAATAACCATATTGTCTGTAAGTAATGAGACTTTGTTTCTTCCTTTTAAATACTTAGACCTTTTTTGTTCTAAACGGAATAAGTTGGAGCTCTAGTAACTAATCTTGAAATTTATGACCATGAATCTCAGATGGGCTTCAACGCAATTACTATACTATGTCTCTCCCATTTACTCTCACACTATCCTAGAAGGGTATTTTATACCTTCTTTCTTCTCAAATCTTCAAGATTTACTCCTCTAACTGCACATTTACCCAGTAACATTTTGCCCTAATTGACTGAAAAAAAAATTGAAGCACTCAGAAGAGAATTTTCAGATATTTCTAACATCAAAATTCCTACCTTCCTGCATCTGTATCCATATATTTTGCTTTCTTGTAGGTTACCATAAGGATGCATTCTTAGGATAAACCCAACTTAATCATGATCAACTTTCCTTTTTATATTTGATTTGGTTGGCAAATATTTGTTTAGAAATTTTCCACCTCTGTTCATGAGAAGGATTGACTTTTCAAATGCTGGCATCAACAGTTTTTAACATCAAAAATAAGATGAGACACAGCCCCTCCCTCTTTTTTCTATTCTCTGGAAGAATTTCAAGTTGAACTTATTGATTTCTTGAACACTTGACAGAACTTGCTGGTAAAACCATTTGATGTTTTTTGTTGTTGTTTGTTTTTCAAAAACTTGTACCTGATGATTTACTTTTCTCTCTTTTTTAATAGACTATCTTTCTTGAACCAGTTTTGGTGAGATTTTTTTTTTTCTAGAAACATGACTGGTTCCAAATAGGAAAAGGGGTATGTCAAGGCCATATATTGTCACCCTGCTTATTTAACTTATATGCAGAGTACATCATGAGAAACGCTGGACTGGAAGAAACACAAGCTGGAATCAAGATTGCTGGGAGAAATACCAATAACCTCAGATATGCAGATGACACCACCCTTATGGCAGAAAGTGAAAAGGAACTAAAAAGCCTCTTGATGAAAGTGAAAGAAGAGAGTGAAAAAGTTGGCTTCAAGCTCAACATTCAGAAAACGAAGATCATGGCATCTGGTCCCATCACTTCATGGAAAATAGATGCGGAAACAGTGGAAACAGTGTCAGACTTTATTTTTGGGGGCTCCAAAATCACTGCGGATGGTGACTGCAGCCATGAAATTAAAAGATGCTTACTCCTTGAAAGAAAAGTTATGACCAACCTAGATAGTATATTCAAAAGCAGAGACATTACTTTGCTGACTAGGGTCCGACTAGTCAAGGCTCTGGTTTTTCCAGTAGTCATGTATGGTTGTGAGAGTTGGACTGTGAAGAAGGCTGAGCACCGAAGAATTGATGCTTTTGAACTGTGGTGTTGGAGAAGACTCTTGAGAGTCCCTTGGACTGCAAGGAGATCCAACCAGTCATTCTGAAGGAGATCAACCCTGGGATTTCTTTGGAAGGAATGATGCTAAAGCTGAAACTCCAGTACTTTGGCCACCTCATGAGAAGAATTGACTCATTGAAAAAGACCCTGATGCTGGGAGGGATTGGGGGCAGGAGGAGAAGGGGACGACTGAGGATGAGATGGCTGGATGGCATCACTGACTCGATGGATGTGAGTCTGAGTGAACTCCGGGAGTTGGTGATGGACAGGGAGGCCTGGCGTGCTGCGATTCATGGGGTTGCAAAGAGTCGGACATGACTGAGTGACTGTACTGAACTGAACTTCAGGTATACTGTCATAAAATTATTCATAATATTCTATCTTTTAAATATCTGCAGTATTTTTGGTGCTGCTGCTGCTAAGTTGCTTCAGTCGTGTCTGACTCTGTGCGACCCCATAGACGGCAGCCCACCAGGCTCCCCCATCCCTGGGATTCTCCAGACAAGAACACTGGAGTGGGTTGCCGTTTCCTTCTCCAATGCATGAAAGTAAAAAGTGAAAGTGAAGTTGCTCAGTCGTGTCCGACTCTTAGCGATCCCATGGACTGCAGCCTACCAGGCTCCTCCGTCCATGGGATTTTCCAGGCAAGAGTACTGGAGTGGGGTGCCATTGCAGTATTTTTAGTCATGTACAATTATCCGTTCCTAAGAAGAGGTGGCAAGAATACACAGAAGAACTGTACAAAAAAAATCTTCGATGGTGTGATCACTCATCTAGAGCCAGACATCCTGGAATCTGAAGTCAAGTGGGCCTTAGAAAGCAGCACTATGAACAAAGCTAGTGGAGGTGATGGAATTCCTATTGAGCTATTTCAAATTCTGAAAGATGATGCTGTGAAAGTGCTGCACTCAATATGCCAGCAAATTTGGAAAACTCATCAGTGGCCACAGGACTGGAAAAGGTCAGTTTTCATTCCAATCCCAAAGAAAGGCAATACAAAGAATGCTCAAACTACCTCACAATTGCACTCATCTCACATGCTAGTAAAGTAATGCTCAAAATTCTCCAAGCCAGGCTTTAGCAATACGTGAACCGTGAACTTCCAGATGTGCCAGCTGGTTTTAGAAAAGGCAGAGGAACCAGAGATCAAATTGCCAACATCCGCTGGATCATGGAAAAAGCAAGAGAGTTCCAGAAAAACATCTATTTCTGCTTTATTGACTATGCCAAAGTCTTTGACTGTGTGGATCACAATAAACTGTGGAAAATTCTTTGAGAAATGGGAATACCAGACCACCTGACCTGCCTCTTGAGAAACCTATATGCAGGTCAGGAAGAAACAGTTAGAACTGGACATGGAACAACAGACTGGTTTCAAATAGGAAAAGGAGTATGTCAAGGCTGTATATTTTCACCCTGCTTATTTAACTTATATGCAGAGTACATCATGAGAAACGCTGGACTGGAAGAAATACAAGCTGGAATCAAGGTTGACGGGAGAAATATCAATAACCTCCAATACGCAGATGACATCACCCTTATGGCAGAAAGTGAAGAGGAACTAAAAAGCCTCTTGATGAATGTGAAAGAGGAGAGTGAATAGTTGGCCTCAAGCTCAACATTCAGAAAACGAAGATCATGGCATCCGGTCCCATCACTTCATGGGAAATAGATGTGGAAACAGTGTCAGACTTTATTTTGGGGGGCTCCAAAATCACTGCAGATGGTGACTGCAGCCATGAAATTAAAAGACGCTTACTCCTTGGAAGAAAAGTTATGACCAACCTAGATAGCATGTTCAAAAGCAGGGACTACTTTGCCGACTAAGGTCCATCTAGTCAAGGCTATGGTTTTTCCAGTGGTCATGTATGGATGTGAGAGTTGGACTGTGAAGAAGGCTGAGCACTGAAGAATTGATGCTTTTGAACTGTGGTGTTGGAGTAGACTCTTGAGAGTTCTTGGACTGCAAGGAGATCCAACCAGTCCATTCTGAAGGAGATCAGCCCTGGGATTTCTTTGGAAGGAATGATGCTAAAGCTGAAACTCCAGTACTTTGGCCACCTCATATGAAGAGTTGACTCATTGGAAAAGACTCTGATGCTGGGAGGGATTGGGGGCAGGAGGAAAAAGGGATGACAGAGGATGAGATGGCTGGATGATATCACTGACTTGATGGACGTGAGTCTGAGTGAACTCTGGGGGTTGGTGATGGACAGGGAGGCCTGGTGTGCTGCGATTTATAGGGTCGCAAAGAGTCGGACATGACTGAGCGACTGAACTGAACTGAACTGAATATTATTAGGGCCTTCTTTCTTTTTTCTTGTTTAATTAGGTAGAGGTTACTTTAAAGTTGAAAAAAAACATTTAAAGTCAAAACCCAATTATGGAACTGGTGAAAACTGATGATCCTCTCTTTTATATGTTTACTCACTCATATTGCACTAATTTCTGCTATAATTTTCATTTTCTATTCTTTTTTAAGTGGGTGCTTACCACCACATTAAGTTTTATTTATTTTACCTTCAATACATGCAATTAAGACTACAAATTTTTCACAATGAGAGGGAAGTTGAAGAGGGAAGGGGCATACGTATACCTATGGCTGATTCATTTTGATGTTTGGCAGAAACCAATACAATTCTGTAAAGTAGTTATCTTTCAATTAAAAAATTAATTAGTTAAAAAAGACTATACATTCCTCTTTAAGTGCTACTTTAGCTGCATCCAACACATTTTGAAGTGCAGTGTTATTTACCATTTAGTTCTGTTATTTTATAATTTAAATTATGATATCTACCTTGGCCCAACGTGCATGATTACTCTCCACATTTAATTAGATTAAAAAAATAATTTATTTGATTGGATAGCTAATTACTTTACAATATTGTGGTGGCATTTGCTGTACATTGACATGAATCAGCCATGAGTGTACATGTGTCCACCCATCCCGAACCACATCCAACTTCCCTTCCCATCCCATCCCTCTGGGTTGTGCAAAACAATGCATGGGCTTTGAGTGTATTGTTTCATACATTGAACTTGGACTGGTCATCTGTTTCCTATATGATAATATACATGCTTCAGTGTTATTCTCTCAAATCATTCCACCCTCACCGTCTCCCACAGAGTCCAAAACCCTGTTCTTTATATTCATGTCTCTTTTGCCATCTCACATATAGGGTCATTTTTACCATCTTTCTAAATTCCATATATATGCATTAATATATTGTCTTGTATTTTTTTTTTCCTGAGTTACTTCACTCTGTATAACAGGCTCCAGTTTTATCCACCTCATTAGAACTGATTCAAATGCATTATTTTTAATAGCTGAGTAATATTCTATTGTGTATATGTACCATGGCTTTCTTATCCATTTGTCTGCTGATGGACATCTAGGTTTCTTCCATGTCCTGGCTATTGTAAACAGTGCTGTGATGAACATTGGGGTACATGTGTCTCTTTCAATTCTTGTTTCCTCAGTGTGTATGCCCAGCAGTGGGATTGCTGGGTCGTTTGGCAGTTCTATTTCCAGTTTTTTAAGGAATCTCCACACTGCTCTGCATAGTGGCTGTACTAGTTTGCATTCCCACCAACAGTGTAAGAGGGTTCCCTTTTCTCTCTACCCTCTCCAGCATTTATTGTTTGTAGACTTTTTGATAGCAGCCATTCTGACCTGTGTGAGATGGTACCTCATTGTAGTTTTGATTTGCATTTCTCTGATAATGAGTGATGTTGAGCATCTTTTCACGTGTTTGTTAGCCATCTGTATGTCTTCTTTGGAGAAATGTCTGTTTAGTTCCTTGCCCCATTTTTTGATTGGCTCATTTATTTTCCTGGAATTGAGCTGCAGGAGCTGCTTGTATATTTTTGAGATTAATTATTTGTCAGTTGCTTCATTTGCTATTATTTTCTGTTATTCTGAAGGCTGTCTTTTCTCCTTGCTTATAGTTTCCTTCGTTGTTCAAAAGCTTTTATGTTCAACTGGGTCACATTTGTTTATTTTTGCTTTTATTTCCATTACCCTGGGAGGTGGGTCATAGAGGATTCTGCTGTGATTTATGTCATAGAGTGTTTTGCCTATGTTTTTCTCTAAGAGTTTTATAGTTTCTGTTCTTACATTTAGTTCTTTAATCTATTTTGAGTTTATTTTTGTGTATGGTGTTAGAAAGTGTTCTGGTTTCATTCTTTTACAAGCGGTTGACCAGTTTTCCCAGCACCACTTGTTAAAGAGATTGTCTCTTCTCCATTGTGTATTATTGTCTCCTTTGTCAAAGATAAGGTGTCCATAGGTGCATGGATTTATCTCTGGGCTTTCTATTTTGTTCCATTGATCTATATTTCTGTCTTTGTGCCAGTACTATACTGTCTTGATGACTGTAGCTTTGTAGTATAGTCTGAAGTCAGGCAGGTTGATTCCTCCAGTTCCACTCTTCTTTCTCAAGATTGCTTTGGCCATTCGAGGTTTTTTGTGTTTCCACACAAATTGTGAAATTATCTGTTCTAGTTCTGTGAAAAACACTGTTGGTAGCTTGATAGGGATTGCTTTGAATCTATACATTACTTTGGGTAGTATACTCATTTTCACTATATTGATTCTTCTGATCCACAAACATGGTATATTTCTCCATCTGTTTCTGTCATCTTTGATTTCTTTCATCAGTGTTTTATAGTTTTCTTTATATAGGTCTTTTGTTTCTTAGGTAAATTTATTCCTAAGTATTTTATTATTTTCATTGCAATAGTGAATTGGATTGTTTCCTTAATTTCTTGTTAGTGTATAGGAATGCAAGAGATTTCTGTGTGTTAATTTTATATCTTGCAACTTTACTATATTGATTGATTAGCTCTAGTAATTTTATGGTGGTGGCTTTAGGGTTTTCTATGTAGAAGATCATGTCTTCTGCAAACAGTAAGAGTTTTACTTCTTTTCCAATCTGGATTCCTTTTATTTCCTTTTCTTTTCTGATTGCTGTGGCTAAAACTTCCAAAACTATGTTGAAGAGTAGTGGTAAGAGTGGGCACCCTTGTCTTTTTCCTGACTTTAGGGGAAATGTTTTTAATTTTTCACCATTGAGGATAATGTTTTCTGTGGGTTTATCATATATGGCTTTTATTATGTTGAGGTATGTTCCTTCTATGCCTGCTTTCTGGAGAGTTTTTTTTTTTATCATAAATGGGTGTTGAATATTGTCAAAGGCTTTCTCTGCATCTATTGAGATAGTCATATGCTTTTTATCTTTCAATTTGTTAATGTGGTATATAGCACTGTTTGATTTGCAAATATTGAAGAATCCTTGCATTCCTGGGATAAAGCCCACTTGGTCATGGTGTATGATCTTTTTAATATGTTGTTGGATTCTGTTTGCTAGAATTTTGTTGAGGATTTTTGCATCTATGTTCATCAGTGATATAGACCTGTAGTTTTCTTTTTTTTTGTAGCATCTTTGTCTAGTTTTGGTATCATGGTGATGGTGGCCTCATAGATTGAGTTTGGGTTTGCCTTCCTCTGCAATTTTCTGGAAGAGTTTGAGTAGGATAGATGTTAGGTCTTCTCTAAATTTTTGGTAGAATTCACCTGTGAAGGCATCTGGTCCTGGACTTTTGTTTGTTGGAAGATTTTTGAATATAGTTTTAATTTCCATGCTTGTGATAGATCTGTTAAGATTTTCTATTTCTTCCTGGTCCAGTTTTCGAAGGTTATGCTTTTCTAAGAATTCATCCATTTCTTCCAAGTTGTCCATTTTATTGGCATATAGTTGCTGATAGTAGTCTCTTATGATCCTTTGTATTTCTGTGTTGTCTGTTGTGATTTCTCCATTTTCATTTCTAATTTTGTTGATTTTCTTCTTTTTTCTTGATGAGTCTGGCTAATAGTTTGTCTATTTTATTTATCTTCTCAAAGAACCAGCTTTTAGTTTTGTTGATTTTTGCTATAGTCTCCTTTGTTTCTTTTTCACTTTTTTTCTGCTCTGTTTTTTATGATTTCTTTCCTTCTACTAAATTTGGGGTTCTTCATTTCTTCTTTTTCTAGTTGCTTTAGGTGTTAAGTTAGGTTATTTATTTGATTTTTCTCTTGTTTCTTGAGGTAAGCTTGTATTGCTATGAACCTTCATCTTAGCACTGCTTTACTGAATCCCATATGTTTTGGATTGTCATGTTTTCATTTTCATTTGTTTCTATGCATATTTTTATTTCCTTTTTGACTTCTTCCAGGATTTGCTGGTTATTCAGAAGCATGTTATTTAGCCTCCATATGTTTGTATTTTTAATAGTTTTTTTTCCCTGTAGTTGACATCTAATCTTACCTCATTGGGATCAGAAAAAAATGCTTGAAATGATTTTGATTTTTTTGAATTTACCAAGGCTAGATTTATGGCCTAGGATGTGATCTATCCTGGAGAATGTTCCATGTGCACTTGAGAAAAAGGTGAAATTCATTGTTTTGGGTAAAATGTCCTATAGATATCAATTAGCTCTAACTGGTCCATTGTATCATTTAAAGCTTTTGTTTCATTGCTAATTTTCTGTTTGGTTGATCTATCCATAGGTGTAAGTGGGGTATTAAAATCTCCCACTGTTCTTGTGTTACTATTAATTTCCCCTTTCATACTTGTTAGCATTTGCCTCACATATTGTGGTGCTCCTATGTTGGGTGCACATACATTTAAAATTGTTGTATCTTCTTCTTGGATTGATTCTTTGATCATTATGTAGGGTCCTTCTTTGTCTTTTTTCACTGTCTTTGTTTCAAAGTCTATTTTATCTGATATGAGTACTTCTACTCCTGCTTTTTTTTTAAAGTCTCTTTTGAAACATATTTTTCTAGCCCTTCATTTTAAGTCTGTATGTGTCCCTTGGTTTGAGATGGGTCTCTTGTAGACAGCACATATAAGGGTCTTGTTTCTGTATCCATTCAGCCAGTCTTTGTCTTTTGGTTGGGGAATTCAATCCATTTACATTTAAGGTGATTATTGATAAGTATGATCCCATTGCCATTTACTTTGTTGTTTTCGGTTTGATCTTATAAAACTTTTCTATGTTTCCTGTCTAGAGAAGATCCTTTAGCATTTGTTGAAGAGCTGGCTTGGTGGTGCTGAATTCTCTATTTTTTTTTTTTTTGCTTGTCTGTAAAGTTTTTGATTTCTCCTTCATATCTGAATGATATCCTTGCTGGGTATAGTCATCTGAGTTGTAAGTTTTTCTCTTTCATCATTTTAAGTATGTCCTGCCATTCCCTTCTGGCCTGAAGAATTTCTATTGAAAGATCAACTGTTATCCTTATGGGGATCCCCTTCTGTGTTATTTGTTGCTTTTCCCTTGCTGCTTTTAATATTTGCTCTTTGTGTTTGATCTTCATTAGTTTGATTATTATGTTTCTTTGGCTGTTTCACCTTGGGTTTATCCTGTTTGGGACACTGGGTTTGTTGGACTTGGGTGGCTATTTCCTTCCCCATTTTAGGGAAGTTTTCAATTATTATGTCCTCAAGTATTTTCTCATGCCCTTTCTTCTTGTTTTCTTCTTCTGGGACACCTATGATTTAAACGTTGGGGCATTTAATATTGTCCCAGAGGTCTCTGAGTGTGTCCTCATTTAATTCTTCTTTCTTTTTTCATCTCTGATTCATTTATTTTCACCATTCTATCTTCCACCTCACTTATCCTCTCTTCTGCCTCAGTTATTCTACTGTTGGTTCCCTCCAGAGTGTTTTGATCTCAGTTATTGTATTATTCATTATTGACTGACTCTTCTTTATTTCTTCTAGGTCCTTGTTAAACATTTCTTGCATCTTCTCAACACTTATCTCTAGTCTATTTATCTGTAACCCTATTTTGTTTTTAAAAATTTGGACCATCTTTACTATTGTTATTCTGAATTCTTTTTCAGATATCTGAATTCTTTTTCCCTATCTGAATTAGAGTTTTTTAATTTTCATTTTTAATTTTGTCTTTTTAGAATTTTCTCCACCAATCTCACACATCTTTTATTGGTTACATTTCTAGTATCCTTAGAGTATTTGTTGACTATCAGGTATATTATCTTGATACCATTTTCTAGTTATTGGTAATGAATAGCAATGCTGTTGGTTTTCTTAATGGGCATAATTGACATATGACATTACATTAATTTCAAGTATTCAACATAATCATTTAATATTTGCATACACTGTGAAATGATCACCACAATAAGTCTACTTAAAAATACTATTTAAAAAAACTTGATTTTTATAGGTTGATTTATATCTAGCAATTTTGATGCAGTCTCTTACTAACTCATTCTCTTATTACTTGTACTAGTTTATAGGTGGATTGTCTATGTTCACTATCACACCATCTTCAAATGGGGCAAGTCTTTTCTGTCCCTTTCTAAATCGTATATATAATTTTCCTTCAAAAATGTGTGTGTGTGTGACTTTGGAACCTATAGGGCCTAAAATGACATTTTCCAGGATGTCTTCCATTCTGGATGTGATTTCAGTTTGGACACCTGGATGTACCTTTGTACATTTACAAAAACATCCAAGTTTTCCTTAGGGTAGCAAAGACAGAGAATTCCAAACCACATCTTGCTGCCAGCACAGACAAAGACTCTGATCTGCAGCCTGAGCCCACCAAGGTACACTGGCCTTAACTACACTATTAAGGCCATCTAGTTCTCACCCTTCTTAAGCACACTGCCTTTTCCTGACCTAAGAGGCTGCAGGTGTCAGTTAATAAGCACTAATATCCCAAGTTTCCTCTTAGAAAAGTACAAAATAAAGGGAAAGAGAGCAAATGTTGCTCTCTTTATAATACCAATATTATTGTTCAAATAATATATTTTCATTGCTTAATAACAATAGACTGATTAGCAAAAAGAAGGAAATAAAACCTACTGATATCCTTCCTCCTAGGAACAACCCACCATTAAACTGATTTTTTTCTGGTTATATCATAAAATTAATTAAACAAGGAGGCTATCAGATTTGATGTGGCTCTAATGCTTCGGCTACCAACATAAGCAAACTAAAATCTAGACCTATAAATGCCTCAAGGTTGAGAAATCAAAACAGAGTAAGGACAACCAATCACAAACAGCCAACTAGTCTTTAAATAACAGGCAATCAATAATTTTCTTATTTTGTTTTACTTTTTCTATACAAGTCTCTCCCCAACTCTTGTTGGTAGAGAACTCTTAACTACTCCCAGTTGGGTGCCACTAGATTCTAAGTGACCTTTGCTCAGATGACTTTTAAGACTTTTAAATTTCTCAGTTTATAATTCAGCAGAACCATTTTTCTTAAGTCATCACCTGATTCTTAGCCTCGTGAAATGCCATCCTTGAGTTTATCAACGAAGGAAAATGTGTGTCTCGGAGAAGATGCCACTCATCTGCAACACACCTGCTGATAACACACCTAAGGGAAATGTCTGTGTATCTAACTCTGTAGGAAAGACCCCTCAGGACTTTGGATTGCTTGGATTCTCTTTCAATCATTGGTGTCCTAATTCATTTATTATCAAATTGAAACATTTTCTAAGAACCATAAAGAGATATAGAGATACTTGGAGTTAAATTCACATCAACGTTTCCCAGAGCTGGACTTACAGATATAAACAGACTCTGTGTTATAGCCAAATGAAGAAGATGTGTGTGTAGAGAACAGCCATCTCACCAAGTGAGAGTCTAATTCCTGTTACCCTTTCCTCCCCCACTCATAATGGAATAAATTTGCAAACACTGAAAAAGAATTAGCAAAATAATAGGACAGGTCACTTTTTTCCCCATAGGAATTAAAGGGAAAGCAAGGTTTTCCTTTGTGTTATTTTGCATTGTTTCACAATGGGAGCATTCAGAATTTGGTTTTCTTAGACAAACAATCTCCCAAAAGCCTGATAAACTTCAGTTGCAGCTCTGGCCAAGTCTTCAAGACAAACTACTTTATTGACTCGTGATGTTTGAGAGATGCCAACATATCAGGCTGATTTGGCTTCCAGTGAGAATCTGTCCAAGAATCTGAGTTCTCTGCGACTGACAAAAATATTGTTTTCTGAGGAGGATTTAATGTTTATAGACATTTTGTTCACCTGTTCATCATTTATGATGGTGTTAAGGACATGAAGTTTGCAGCAAACTGGATTGAGAGTCGATTTTACTGGCACTTCTTCATAGTTATAAAAGCCCCAGGTCTTAGTCTATTTTTGTTTCCTCCCATCTTCTATCCCCACAAGTGATATGCACGCTCTGTCCTAGAAAGACTGAGTAAATGGTGGACTCTGGGTAACAATCACAGTCTTCACAAGCCCAAATAGTCCCTGTTTTCATCTTTCTCTTTTAAATCAAATGATGATTTGCCTCCTGAAATAAGATATGGAATTCCAGTTGTTCTCCAAGTAGAAGACATGTGTCTGTTTCTTCCTCTGTCCAAGTAGAAGGACAGGCCAAGTCATTTTTCAGTAGTGTTGCGCTGAATCTTGGCTTCTGGTCCATAGTTTCTTTTAGTAAGGAGAGCAGTTCATCACTGACTTCTATTCTGAAGATTAGGAGAGTTTTTTGACTTTCTCTCAGGAATGACTCTTCTGTATGGCTTTTTATGCCTCCAGGCTCCTTCTCCCACCGCTACTCCCAACCACTTTCTCCCTACTAATAGTTTTATGATGAGGCTTACAGAACATAGACATTTAAAAAATTATTCATAACCATATTTAGTTTTAAGAAAGCTGTAGTAATGCCTAGAAGAAAGGAAGAGGGTTTTATGTAGAGTGAAAATGAAAGTGAAAGTGAAGTCGCTCAGTCGTGTCTGACTCTTTGCGACCCCATGGACTGTAGCCTACCAGGCTCCTCCGTCCATTGGATTTTCTAGGCAAGAGTACTGGAGTGGGTTGCCATTTCCTTCTCCAGGTGAATCTTGGAGTGGGTTGCCATTTCCTTCTCCAGAGGAATCTTCCCAACCCAGGGATCGAACCCAGGTCTCCCGCATTATAGGCAGATGCTTTACCATCTGAGCCACCAGGGAAGATATAAATGAAAATAATTGGATAAGAGCCAGATGAAACATTGGAAAACAGAAAACAATACAAACTGAGCTGCATCCAGAATGTATATATGCTCATGTCATTGACCAGAGAAGAGAAATCTGCTTTCGTTGGATGCATTAGTCAGGGTAGGCTAACTGATATATCATACAACCCCAATTTTAAAACAATAAACTTAAAATAACAGGACATAATTTCTCATTCATGAAAGTTTTTGGTATTTGGTAGAGAATATTCCAGTCGTAATTCAAGAACCTAGGTTCCTCCTGTCTCTGGATGCCAATCTCTTTGACATCCATAGAATCTTTTCGATTCTTCTGATGACTCGGGAAAGAACTAGAGGACTGTAACTGGGAGGGTTTTATCAGCTGGGTCTGTAAGTGGTACACATCACTTCTGCCAACACTGCATGGGTTAAAATTCCATCACATGGCCACACGTAAGTACAACGGAGGCTGGAAAATACAGTTTACTGTATGTCCAGGAGGAAAAGTGAATGAGTTTTGATAACATGGCAGAGGATGAAAACCCTTTTTTAGGAAAATCATAGTAACAAAAAAGTGTCAATAAGCTAACTATTTAAACTACTACATCTTCAGTACCTACTTTCATTTCTCTTTTAGCTCTTGGTTCTGATTCTACATGTTAACACACTCTTCTAGCCAGGAATGCATTTAATCCATCTCAGAGAGCCATGTGACCTTCACAAGTGGGGTTTTCCTTTACTGAGTCCCTACTATGGCTGATGGAGGATGATACTAATATATGTCACTGTTATATTCTGCTGCCAGAAATAGAAAAGCAGAAGAATGCTCCTACTTTCAGCCCAGCTGTGCAATTTCTTTGATAAGATGAATATACATGAAGCAGGTAGAGAATAGCCCATAATAGTAAATGACCAAGGTTTGGGGACCTGATGGTCTTTATGTATGGGACATTTATATCATGACACCTGCAGTGCATTACAACTTTCTTGGACAAAGACGGGGTGTTAGTCCTTGAGGAGTATTTAGATACTTTTGTTTGAAACATGCCCAGCCCCCTGTAAGCTCTTGACTGTGTGTTAGTGACATAAATAAATGAGCCATTTTAACGACTTCTTCCTTCCTACTAAATAAAATAAATTGGTTTAACAATCTTGTGGTTGGATTGTTGTTCTTACAACTGAGGAATCCAATCTTTTGCCTCCTCATGAAGACTACAAAACAGGCAAAGGGCTGGTGAAAATCAGAGAGCTGATGCAAGCCAATCAATTGTGTGTGTGTGTACATGTGTATACATATTTTAATGCACATGCTTTTATTTTTTGTCAGGGAGAGGAGTAGAGAATACTGCCTTATTTTAATTTCTAAGCTTCCAAGAAGTCCTTACTTTACACATGAATTCTTAGACAAACTTTAGGTGAAGAAAAGAAAAACAAGAAAAATTAAAAATATAAAAGGAATATAAGAACCTGAAAGATTGTAGGCCTGTATCCACTGTGGCCTGTGCCCTTTCTGCCCTCATTGAGAAACCCTTCCCTCTCTGAGGGTCAGGAGGGTGGGGAGTAGGATGACCTTCAAGCACAAATGACTGCCTGCACTGCTGTTGTAATTGTACCAACTGAGCATTGCCTGAAACTTGGGATTCCTCAGGTTTGCCATCACAAGCAGGTGACTAAAGAGAATTCTTTGGCTTTGCATTGACCTGGCTGAAGTTCTGTTGTTGGAAACTCTCTGAGGAGTTCATGCAGAAAAAGTTTTTTTTTTTCCCCCAGGATTTATGAGATCCCAAATGCCACCACTAGCAGTAGATGATTAAACTGGGACGTTTGTTTGAACTGCATCAACAAGGTTATATACTACCCTGAGGGCCTCAGGTGGACATTGCACGCCATTGCCATCATCACTTGGACGTCACTGGCAGGAAATATCAGAAACCTCCCAAGACAGTCTGTACTCCAGGGCTTTCCAGAGAGGTCCTGGCAGACACGAGAAGTCAGCTTTGTCTGGATTGGTACCTGGGCCTGGAAGTCTCTAAAGCCCAGAGCCCCACCATGATGGAAAAGGGTTGGGTGAGTGCCTGAAGTCGCAACGGCTAGAGCGGAATATCGACGCCTGTCAGAGTCCCTGTGTCAGAGGTGACTGTGACTGCTGCCTCCTCACTGATCAGATTAGCCAGGCACTCACTGGTGTTGAGTTGCAAATGTCTGGATTTTGCTTCCCCTGGCAGGAGCTCCTGGGATAAGAGAAAAAACAGCTTATAAATTCTTTAACGATTCTTGGAGCCAAGGGAAGCTTACAGACTGGATTTTCAAGCAATGTTATTTAAAAGGTTCCAGTGGACATGAAGGTAAATAGCTTGAAAAATAGGGGGAAGGTTATTCCTTTCCTCCTCTGAGAACGTTACACAGATTGCATTAACCCCTATGAATTCTCCTTCTGATTATGAGACAGAGCAGGGGGACTGTGTATGGCCATCCCGATTCCAGCTTCTTGTACAGCCCCCACCTTGTCAGTGTTGTGTACCAGTCTCACTGCCTGCTTCTCTGTTCAAGGAACATTTGGAAATCAGACTTTTAAAATTTCCTTCTTTCTGTCATTAAGTATATGTCATTGCAGATTCAGAACATCAGCTATGAAATGTCCTCAGGGCATGTCAGAAGATGTTTGAAGATAAATGAACAAAGGGTAACTCTACTGCAGATGTTTAAGAAGCTGGGTATTCACTCAGAAGGAAGATGAAAGCTCTAGTTGGAAGGATGGCTGAGTTAATATCCCTTCTAGTCCTAAAATCTTGTTATTTTATTTAGTTTATGTCTGCTTGAATATTTAGAAACTAGTGCTTCACCTCTTTAATGGCTGTGGAGACAGGTGCAGGGTAAAGCGTTAATCCTGTTCCTGATATTCCCCAGCAGAGCTGGTTATAAGATTGATCGTTCTTTTATTGGTAGGGTACCCATCTTCCTATATTTTATGGGACAGTTCTGATTTCAAACTTCATTTTTTGTCTTGTGAGTCCACTTCTGCTTGATGCACCATCTGTTCTGATTTGAGATTTAATGAGTATTGACAGTTTAATGACAGGGAAGGGGGTGTCAGTGATGAAAAGAATGAGCCATGATGTGTAGATGTCATGCAATAGAGATTTGATTTCCTAACCTCTTGGAAAATGTTGAGTTCCATTGGCTTTTAAATACTGCAGACCAAAAACAAAAAAACAAACAAACATCAAAAAAACCCTCTTCCTTTGATGTTTTCTTCTTTATGAAAAAAGCTCCATATCAAACTAAGTGACAACATGAATTAACTACTAGTTGCCATTACTTAGGAGTGAGTTTTTCCGTCTCATACCCACATGATTTAGCAAATTCTCAGGCCAATTTCCAAGGCCGTTGTGGGACCAGCCATGATGCTTGTTTCCACAGTGGAGGGACAGTGCTAGAATGAGTAGTAGATCAAGGCCGTCTACTTCAGAGTCCTCTTGTGGCCCTGAAATTGTGGGAGAGTTTTATGCTGCTGACCTCACTCTGTTCCTAAGGAAATTCTTTGATTTCCCTCCTTCCCTTTATTTATTAACACTTATTTAACTTTTTGGTCAACTAAGATCTGGATTTCTTAGTCTAACCTCAGTGATGGCACTTGCTTGCAGAAGCCCCTGAAAAGGAAGACTCATTTTCCTCACTGTCCATTCAATAAACAACTCCCTTCTTGGGAAATGTAGTGTAGGGAGTAAAACATTGAGGCTCATGGATGGGAAGACTGACAGATATCACTGAAGAAAATATTTCAAAGCAAATATTTAAAACACATTTATTAGAATATAATTCTAATGAAATTATGAATGTTTAACTACTTTGCCCCCAGAAATATCCTAGGTTCCTCAGACAATCAGAATCCTTTGGACAGCAAGGAGATCCAACTAGTCCATCCTAAAAGAAATCAGTCCTGAATATTCATTGAAAGGACTGATGCTGAAGCTGAAACTCCAATACTTTGGCCACCTGATGTGAATAACTGATTCATTTGAAAAGATCCTGATGCTGGAAATGACTGAAGGTGGGAAGAGAAGGGGATGGCAGAGGATGAGATGGTTGAATGGCATCACCAACTCAATGGACATGAGTTTGAGTAAGCTCTGGGAGTTGGTGATGGGCAGGGAAGCCCGGCACACTGCAGTCCACAGGGTCACAGTCAGACACGACTGAGCGACTGAAGTGAACTGAACCTCAGACAATCAACATCTGTGTGTGACTGCCTGGCCACATCTTTAGAAAACACAGAGGGGGCAAATGGGGAAGGAGGGAATCTAGTTTGTACTTGAAACATAGAGGAAAAGAGGATTGATTCTGCCTTGTGAGGGCTGAAGTAGCTCCAGAGAGAAGGTGAAACTGGCACTGGGTGTTTAAGGACAAGACCCTCTTCAGAGAGTAGGACATCATGGGCAGAGAGACCAACGTGAATAGCCACAGAGAGGCTTGTGACTGTATGTTGTGTTTCAAAGTCTATGGGCATGTCTTAAGCATCAGTAAGGTGTTAGAAATATTAATAATTTTAACCCCTGAGAACACAACAACATGTGGGTAAAACAAAGTCCCTGCCCTCAGGAGGCTTACATCCCAGTGAAGAGAGACACACAGCTATGGCAAGGGGTGATGTCTTTATAAAAAAGATAAAATACGGGAAGAGCATATAGAGAAACTGGGGGGCTATTTTAATCAGGGTGGTCAGGAAATGGCTGTACGTGGTGAAGACATTTCAGGAGAAAGCTGAATGAAGAGAGAAAGTGCAATTTGGGTATAATTCCAGAGTTTTCCTTTAAACCCTGTGGATACAGTTCTGTTAGTCTGGGAGAAGCATGAATAAACAGGGAATCCCCTCGGTGACCAATGTAGTCATTTCTAGGAAAGAGATACCCTTGAGCCTGCAGGCCCAACTTACGAACTGGAATTATACACTGACCTTTGCTAATGTAATTGCTCCAGCCAGGGCGCAGTGACTCAGTGGTGGACTGT
The DNA here is from genome assembly GCF_014754425.2 of Oryx dammah. Lineage (NCBI taxonomy): Eukaryota > Metazoa > Chordata > Mammalia > Artiodactyla > Bovidae > Oryx > Oryx dammah. The sequence goes on along the minus strand of NW_024070210.1, from coordinate 67,943,861 downwards.
GTCTGAGTTGAAGGGGAGGTATACAGACAGGTGGGGAGAGGTGGAAAAAACCTGTTTCTTTGGTTCCCAAAGGAAAAAAAAAAAAGTTATTTTGTAGGGAAAGCTACTGCTGAATCTCTTGAAGAGTATCTACCACTTGCTAAATGACAAATCCAAATAAAAATTGGATTTTACATGCTTCTTGGGGACAGAAGTAACATGCTTTCTATGAAAGTACTCTGGGTGGAGTGATGGTGAAAGTCAGCTTGCCTTGGCCTAATCTGTAAAAGAGTAAAAATGCCTTTGATGGTTGTTTTGCAGATATTTATAGATTTTTTCTTGCTCTGTTTTATGTTTCTTCTTGTTGCTGATGAAGTATGCTGTGAAGGGAGCCCTGTTAAACACAGTCAGTGCTTCAGTGGCTTGAGAAACCTGTCGCATATTAAATGTTTTATGGCTGAACTTTATTACACTAAAACTTCACAGAGACATTTATGAACCTTATTGCGTTCTGATACGAAATGAGCCCAGAAAGGTACTTCTGCTTTTATGGGACTGGAACTTTTCATTGTATGGAACTTTGAAAGAGCTGTTGAATGCTAGAGTTCAAAGTGATTTTGCAAATGTTAATTTCTCCAGGGATTTTTGGGACCTTAGAAAAAACTGCTGATGACTTCTACACCTTGCCTCTATTTTTTTTTTTTTTCATTTGGAAAACATGTACAGTTGTCTCAGTAAGAGGAATGTGTGGAGTTTGTGGTTCTAGGCTGTGTTCACGTCACAGTAAGAAGAGACACCCTGTTTATTGCTACAAGAGACATATAAGGAAAATTAAGGGAGGGAAATATGATTTAATAGATAAACAGTTATACCCAGGTTGACATTTTTCTAACCCTTCAAGAACACACATTCCTGAAGTTCTGTGAGTCAGTCTTTAGAAGGTTAATTATTAACTGACCTGAGTAAGGAGATTTTCTGCAATGTCAACCAATGGAAACACTGGCCTAAGACTCATTCATGCATTATTAATTCATTCTATAGTTACTGAATTTTTTGCATCAGACACTGTTCTAGGTATAGGTGATAATTAGAACAAAGACATAATTCTCAAGGAGTTTATGGTTCAGTTCCAGATGACTAAACAAAGACCTATGCATAACTTGCTATCTGATTACTGATGAGAAACTCTTAAGGTACAATGTACATGGGATGTTCACATAGGGAAACATCAACAAAGGCTTCTGGGAGGTGGCAACACCTGAGGTGGGTCTTAAGGATGACTAAGAGGTAAAGAAATATTGACTGTTATTTGTGCACATCACTGATGTAGGTGGAGGAAGAACACATATACATTCTGAGAGCAGGAAGGAGTATACTGAAAGGGCCACTTGGAATAGTAGCAGTCAGAACGAGAGTCTCCTTCCCAGGCTACAAGCCATGGTAAACCTGGCTCTTAAATACATAATGATCTCATATTCTCACTCTAAAAGTCTTAATAGGACTTCCCCAGTGGCTCAGTGGTAAAAGAAGTCACTTGCCAAGCAGGAGATGTGTGTTCAATCCCTGGGTCAGGAAGGTCCCCTGGAGAAGAAAATGGCAACACTCTCCAGTAATCTTGCCTGGGAAATCCCATGGACAGAGGAGCCTGGTAGGCCTATGGGGTCACAAAGAGTCAGACACGACTCAGTGCACACGGGACATGACTTGGTGCATGCACTCCTACTACTAAAGGGCTCAGCATTTGCATGGTATCTATATTCATCATTTTAATGGTGTCTATGATTTATACATTACTTTCATGTGTACTAAATGGTTTAATTTTTATAGCAATCTGGTGAGAAAGGTATTACAGTTAGTTTATAAGATGAAATTAATCAGAGACATCAAGTGACCTATTTAAGGTTACATAGTCAGAGTGTGGCTTAGCTGGGTCCTGAAAGAGGCCATTTGAACTCATATTCTGAACTTACCTATTGTATCAAAGGACCTTTAATAGTTTACTTTCATTGATTTATTTAATGTATATTCAGTCATACTATATGATCCAACCAGTCCATCCTAAAGGAGATCAGTCCTGGGTATTCGTTGGAAGGACTGATGTTGAAGCTGAAACTCCAATACTTTGGCCACCTCATGCAAAGAGCAGACTCATTGGAAAATACCCTAATGCTGGGAAGGATTAGGGGCAGGAGGAGAAGGGGACGATAGAGGATGAGATGGCTGGATGGCATCACCGACTCGATGGACATGGGTTTGGGTAGACTCCAGGAGTTGGTGATGGACAGGGAGGCCTGGCATGGTGCGATCCATGGGGTTGCAAAGAGTCGGACACGACTGAGCAACTGAACTGAACTGGTACATATGTATGTATTTATTCAGAACATATCTATTAAACACATACTATATGCTAGACAGACATTGTTCTCGATTCTGGGATAGAACAGTAAACAGATAATTTAAGATTGTGGTAGGTGCTGTACAAGTACACCTGATGATATGAGAGTAGAAGGAGATAAGGGTGACATTTTAGATTTATTTAATTTATTTAGACAACATTTATTTCCTTGGTGGCTCAGGGCTTTCCTGATGGCTTCCCTGGTGGGTCAGCTGGTCCGCCTGCAATGCAGGAGACTGGGTTTGATCTCTGAGTTGGGAAGATCCCCTGGAGAAGTGAAGAGTTACCCAGTCCAGTTTTCTGGGCTGGAGAATTCCATGGACTGTATAGTCCATGTGGTCACAAACAGTCAGACGTGACTGAGTGACTTTCACTTTTAGATGGCTACTTTTATTTCCTTGGTCCTTCAATATTCATCTAGGATTTATTTCTCTCTAGGTGCTCACATGATGTATGTTGATCAGTGAAAACTTACTAAGCACTTCATGTATAAATCATCATGTTAACCTCCTCCATTATTTTTTCAATGTATAAGAAATAAAGGGAACTTCTGTTTGTTGAAGGACCAATATGTGTCAGGCTCTTTGGCAGATAATGTATTAGTCTCAGGGGATGCTGGTGGAGTCCTTCAAGCACTAGGATTCTTTCCCAGCTGATTCCTTTGTTTCTTGGAAGGCTCATTGACCACCTTCTTCTTCTCAGGGGGAGGAAACAAATCCTGGGATGACTCTGTTCTTGCTTCTTGAAAATGGTGCTAAGAGCTATCCTTGCCCATAGCAATCAGGAATGAGAGCTGTCTTATAAAACATCCTTTCAAGGTTCTTTCTCTGTAGAGCCTGGTTCCTTTCCAAAACTTAAACATTGGGGAGAATATATTTATTAAATATTTCACTGGGGATGATAAAATGTTCAACAACCAGCATCTGTCACAACTAAGGTAGTCACATAAGGTATTCTCCAAGCATATTATAGGCTCACACTGGTCCCAAAGTATTATCAGCACCATCAGCCTGAAACCACATTACCTTCCTCTCTTACATGCCTGGTACTCCAATATTAGAGCAAAAACCTGACTACTGAACTGTGGCCAGGGCTTCTGGAGGAGCAAGACAGAACCAGGGAGTGGAGTGGGGATGGCTCCCTTGCTCCATCACAGTCTGGATGTCTTCATCCAGAGCACCATCTTTCATGTACAATGGATGCATATGATTATATACATTATCAGAGAGTAATAGTGACTAGTCCCTTCCAAGTATTTTTCATGGTTTAATTTTTTATTTAGTGAAAGTTAAAATAGCTGACTTATAAATATCTAGGGTGAAGATTTAGGACCACCTGATAGCTATTTTTGCCATTCCCCCAAGTTGTCATGATAAAGCACATGGTGAAATGGTTCCAACTGATATTTTAGAGGAATCCATAGCCACATTTGTGCAAAATGGGAAGTGCTCGGGGGGATTAACCACATCGCCTCCGAATATAGTGCTCTCACATCTCTAAGCAAAGGAAAGAAACTCACAAGTTGCAAAGAAACCTTTTTTCTGAAGTGACATGAGATAGATGGGCTCTGGTTCTTGTTCCCTGGTGTTAGGAAGCCAAGTTTGAGGGCAACTTCCATTCTGCTGTGGCTGTTATGTTCGGGTCCTTTTCCTCATGGCTGTGGCTGTGTTCTTTGAAGAGAAAACTCACAAGGGCTGGTCAGTGATCCAGAGAGTCAAATGTGTCATGGCCTTCACTCGTGTGCAGCCTCCCAGCCAATGTCCATTTCCAAGTGACTGGTCCCCCTGGCTTGGATGACTTTGTCTATCACCCAGACCAGTTTAACTTGACAGAACTCTTCAACAAACCTTGACAGGTGAGATGTTTGGTTAAACATCTGATATTGTTTGACATTGACTCCATCGTGGAAAATCCTTATTACTGAAAATCTTCTGGGGTACATGATCCAAAGGCAGTGCCACTCTCTCACTTCTTCAGACATGAAGCAGACAGGGGAGATTTGCTATTCCTGGCTAAAGGTCTACAAAGTAGTCTAAGAATTTTCTGCTTATCTTTGTCATGAAGTGATACAAGTACTGTCCTTGGCTCATGAATCCACCCCATTGCTATGTGGTATGGCTTTCTTGGTGACTTTCTTAGAATAATAAGGGTTTTAAGAGCACTTTTGGAATGAACTGTCTTGGCTTTGCATTTCATTAAAAAAGCCAACACTGGTCTATGTTAGCATGCTAGTATATCATGGTGCTAAAGAACTTGAGTATTTGGAATTAGATAGCCCTGAGTTTAAATTTAAAACCCCCAGACATTAACTGTGTGAACTTAGGCAAATTTTTTCAACATACTAAGCCTTGTTAGTAACACTTATGAAATGGGGCATAATAATACTGCCTGCTTCATAGATTGCTGAGGCATTTGTAAACAATTAACAGTAGCTAATTATGACATGAAAATATATTTATAAGCAAGCACTGCATCCACTCTCATGTGTTGTGGGAACCAGGGCAGCTGAATCATTAAATTCATGGTGTAAACTTGTATCCCATGAGGCAAAAAATGATGTAGGACTGGAGATGAGGATAAAGGAGTAATTGACTTTTTTTTTGAAAAAAGAAAAAAAAGAATATTTTGCAGTTGAAAAAATATTTCAGGAACTAAACTGAAACTTCTCACAGTTGATGTGAGCCAGCTCAGTTGAAGGTCTGTTACTGGGGGCTAGACAGTGAGGGATGCCATACAAAGCTCTTCTGTGTCTGGGTTGAGTAACTGCCATATGATACTCCCAGACATACCTACCCAAGCCACACAATACATTGCCATGCTAAGCACGGAGAGTCTGTATATTTCTCTTTCTTGTTACTACACATTCCATGCTGAATTCACACATAGAATAAGCATTTGAATGACCTATGTATTGAAAACTGAACCTAGTGAGGGCAAGTTTTTAGGGACTCACTTTTAATAAGAGAATGGAGGGGAGGGAAGGGAGGGAGAGAGGGAGAAGGAGAGGGAGAGAGAGGAAGAGAGATGGGAGAGAGAAATGAAACCTGAACTATATATTTTTCTCTTAAACAGATACTAAGCACCCATTGCCAGTGACTGTGTGCCACATGAAAAACACACTGCTATCCTAACAACAGATAATGGTATAGGGCATATTTATGTCCATAATTCAAACATTTGACATATCTGAACTCACTTAATAGTGTATGGCATTATATAGGTAAATGGACATATTTGAATTCACATTTAGAACTCATTCGCGTGTACAAATTTGGAACATGCATGAATTGCTGGAGAAGATTATCTGATTGTGTTGAAGTTTTTGTGAAAGAATCTAATGTTTTATAGAAATTGTTTCTGTAATAAAGGCTTTGTAAATGAAGTAAAATTTCATTTGGAATTTAAAGGATAGAATCATTATCATTTGGTAGTAGGGGGAAATGAAATCAATACTGAAAGAATATAATCCCCACTAAGGTAGCACTCTGAAGCTGACAGAGACGTGAACAAAATTAGTTCATGTAGATGGTTCTAAGGGCAGTTCTAGGGGTAAGGCATAGAGGTGGTATATCATGGCAGGAGTGGGCAGGGAATGGAGGAACATCATCATATGGATTCAAAGCCACAGAGCTGAGCAGAAAGGTGTGAGTGTGAAGTCTGGAGTATAAGGAATCTGAGAGGGAAAGGCAGAGTGTGGAAGGGAGGATTAAATGAATGGAGGGAAGACTTTATTGTAGCAGAGTTAGTTGCTCAGTCATGTCTGATTCTTTGAGATCCCACAGACTGTAGCCCACCAGCCTCCTCTGCCCATGGGATTTTCCAGGCGAGAATACTGGAGTGGATTGCCATTCCCTTCTCCAGATTCCCTATATGAAATTTCTTGGCTGTCAGAATATAGATGTAATATAGGTTTATATTTTTAATGCAATGTTGTAAAAGTGAATCAGGTAGGGGACTGGCAATAAACAGATGAACACGGGAGAGTTTAATGAAGAGACAATGCTCAAAGGTGTGGACAGAGTGCAGGGAAGCCATAGGGGACCATGCAGGGAGGGGAGCATTTGCTCCCCAGTGTGAAAGGACAAAGGGAGTGGGGAGTCACTAGAACCCCAGTGAGGAGCAGCAGGTGGAAGAGACAGAAGCCGCTACAGGTCATACAGGGCATGGAGCAAGGGAGACAGTCCATCTTCCCATTTTTCATGGATACAGGGATTCTCTCTGCTTGTGATACTGTGTCGATTCCCTCCTTTGCCACCAACATTTTGAGACCAATATGAGTCATGTTTAAGAGCTCAGACATTAGAATTAGCTAGCCCTGAGTGTGAGACATGTGTCTCTCACTAACTGTGGGATTGTGGGCAAGGAACTGAACGTTCCCAAATGTTTCAAGAGACAGACAAGAGACATCAATCACCATCATAACTGTTGTTGTGAAACTGGTATTGGGAAGTAGCTTTAGTCCTAAATTTTCAGTTCTCAGTCTTAACTCATTCTAGGAAATGCCCACACACAGGAAAAGCAGCAGCATGCAGCAGGGGGTAACACACACACATATACACAGATAGATAGACACACACACACATATGTACACAGCTAGATAGACACACAAACACATATACACAGATAGATAGACACACAAACACACACACACATACACAAATAGACAGACAGACAGACACACACACACACACACACTTTGTCAATGAGTCTTCTCTTAGAGATGAAGAAGCAGAGAAAGAAGGAGAAAACACTCTTGTGGGACATGTTTTCAGCCCATCTCTGCAGCCACTGCAGGTGAAAACTGGGATGTACCTGGAGGAAGTGAGGAGAGCACCTGAGAGGTGGGGAGTCACTGAGCAGTAGGGAAAGGACCAGTGCTTCTTACCATCTGTGTGTTTGCTTTATTTACAGTCCCTTCTCTTGCTTGCTCTAGAAGTATCCACTGAAACCACGCATCCTGAAATATACTTAATCATTTTTGCCTTAACTGTTGATGGTGAGAAAAAACAACACAAGCACAACTCAAAAGAAGCAGAAACTTTCAGACTGTCTCTCACTCAGCCAGAGGAGGCTGTCTCAACAATTTTGACTGAATTCTCTTATTCTAGGTAAATTCTAAAAAGAAAAGGGATAGGAAGCACCTTTTACTGTATCTCAAAATATATAAAACAAGATTGAGACAAACAAGACCCCTTCATTTCAGTTGAGAATGTGGTGGGGAAGAGGCATTTTGACTTTCAAAAGTGTGGTGCTGAAATCAGACTAAGGTAGGTTTAATTGTGAGTTCTGCCTCTGGTTATGTGAGGTGGACAAGTTGCTCCATTTCACCAAGAATCCTAATTTCCATCAATAATACTGGGTTGTTTTGAGAATTCAATATGACATTTAAAGTACCTATCACTTTATCTGGTACATACCAAGTACTTAATAAATATCACTCATTATTACGGTTGTAAGTCGTCTCCTGTATCAATGTCTGTTGTGATTCAATTGCTCAGTCATATCCGACTCTTTGCCAGGACTGCAGCAAACCCCATGGACTGTAGCATGCCAGGCTTCTCTACCCTCCATTATCAATGTCTGCTTAAGAAATATTTGCCTTTTAAATTTATATGTAAAAGTTGTAAAACTTCTCCATCCATCTGCAGTCCCAGTACATGCACTAATTTTCTTTCCGTGGCTCCATGATGGCCCCGCCACCCTTCCTTCCAAACTCCTACTCCTTTCTCCCTTTCAGGCATTCTGCAGGGGACTGGATTTCTCTGAAAAATGGTTTGATGGCCCTACCACCTGCATGCCAAACAGTAAGCAACTGCTATTTGGCTTGGCTGTCTGCTTGACACCAACCTTCTGCTAGTGGATGCCTGTGCTTTTAAAGAGAAAGATCTTTCCAAATGATAACAAACTCCCAATTACACATTTGGTGCCTTAAATTTATTAGGCCCACAGCAATGAACAAACTGTCCTTGTTACTCATTTCCAAGAGCAACTATAGTTTAAAAAAAATTTTTTTTTCATTTTTAATATTTGTTTTTCATTTTACATTTAAGGGAAAAATGCATAAGCCCTCCTTTCCTAAAAAGGCTGCTGCTCCAATTATTTCCACTGAGGCTTTTTGGTTTGCCTCCAACTTCCCTAAGTGGTATCCATGGGGTTGACCCCGGCCTTTCTGCTCTGTCCCCAGGAAAGCCAATCACAATACACCCAAGCAGACATGGTTTGTTGTCATCTTTGGGGAAGGCATATGTTTTACTGCAAAGCAAATTTTCTTTACTAAATTTGAGAAATGCTGAGATTTGTTTTCTGTTCTGGATCTATATTCTTCTTTCTTTAGCTCGTTAGTATTTTTTTTTTTAACTTTTCTGAACCTTTGACTCCATTATCTTTCTCTTTCATAGAGCCTGATCTTTGCCTAACTTCCTCAAAAAAAAAAAGAAAGAAAAGCCCTTGTTTGTGCCTTTCATCTTTAATGGGGGAAGGAAATAACAAAGACAATAACAAAATGAAAACATGCAGACATTTGTGTTGAAAGGAGAGCTCCTCAGCTGGCCTCAGGCTTACAGGAGTTGCTGGTCTCTCTCAGGTCCAGCCCTTGGAGTAGCATGGGCTTGGCCTTGGCAAGTTGATAGAGGTCAGCTGTACCTGGAGTTCCTGTTGATGTGTGTTCCACATAAAAGGGAAGTTCTCATCTCTCCCACCACAGTCCTGCAGCAGAATTCAGATGTTGACTCTGACTCAGGTCTTCAAGGAAAAGATGGTCTTTGTTTCATGTTTTTCTAAGTAATGGGAAACTCATTCTTGCTCTGCATTTATTTAGATTCTTTTCTTCATTTTAGTCTTTTCTCTCTAGAATTAGACCCTAGTAGTTGAGAAATCTTTCTCCTTCTGTTGGGGTGCCAGGAGATGGGAGTGCTGCTTTTTCCCCTCTCTAAAGAGAGAACTTCATTGCCATGGCGTCACCTAGTTCTCGAATTCTCCTTGACCCTATCTCCAAATGCTCCTTTGGCATTCTGCATTTGGAGGATACATACATATAGGGTGTAGAGCTGGCTGTAGCAAAGTCTAAGTGGGGATCTCTAGGGTGAAAGGTGACAGGGGAATGCTGGCACTTACTCCTGCTCAGAAGAGTGAGAGCAGAAATAAAGTCACATTCTTGACCATGGCAGAATATCCACATGCTCAGTGAAAACTTCCCTGTCTCCATCATCCTCAAGATGGATAACTTGGTCTGTGTAGCTCAGAGTTTCCTTTCTCAGCTCTGTCTCCTTTTCTAGATGCTCTTTCTATCCCTCAGTGGGAGTGTTTCCCAGGGACTAAGCCTCAGATTTGCTCTCTTGATAGATTTCCTTGTGGAATCATCTATTCTCAGAATTTTCATATTTTACTTCATGTGACTTTCTGTGTCTATTATCTCTCACTTTCAATTCCAGTCCCACATTTCCAAATGACTTTTGTATACATGAAGAGTACACTGTTATAGAAACTCAGCAAGTCTAAGGTAGAACTATTCAGTTTTTCCTCATACTGTCCTCCTCCCACACTTTATTTGTCAAGGGTATCACCATATTTTTAGACTTCTAGCTTCAAAACTTTAGAAACATTTTAGTCTCTTTCCCTTAATTCCTATTTATATATCATTAACTTAATATTGTATATCATTTCAATATAATCACTGTTATATATGTTCTTATATTTATTTTAAAATACCTTTTAAATATTTTTCCCCTTTATTTTAAAAGCTATTTTCGTGTATGGTACAGGAAACAAAACAGAAAAATGAAGAAAAGTGTAAAGAAGAAAATGATGTCATCTATGCTTACACCATACAGAGATAACTGATATTGAGACATTTTCATTCTTGCTTTCCTACATGTTAATCTTTATGTACATACAATAAAAACATGGATCCATATTGTTTACATTTACTATGTTATTGGGGCTTCCCTCATAGCTCAGTTGGTAAAGGATCTCCCTGTAATGTAGGAGACCCCAGTTCAATTCCTGGGTTGGGAAGATCCCCTGGAGAAGGGATAGGCTACCCACTCTAGCACTCTTGGGCTTCCCTTGTGGCTCAGCCAGAAAAGAATCCGCCTGCAATATGGGAGACCTGGGTTTGATCCCTGGGTTGGGAAGATCCCCTGGAGAAGGGAAAGGTTACCCACTCCAGTATTCTGGCCTGGAGAATTCCATGGACTCTATAGTCCATGGGGTTGCAAAGAGTCAGACATGACTGAGTGACTTTCATGTTATTAACAAGAAATCATAAACATTTTTAATGTTACTAAGTAGTTCTTGTCTGGTGCATGACTTTCAATCATGTAGATAAATCACAATTTATATCTATCTAAAGTTGTGCACTTATTACCATTGTTTTGCTATCAAAACAATATAGAAAAAAATTAAAAATAGAGTTACCATATGATGCAGCAATCCCACTCCTGGACATATATTAAGAAAAAAGACAAAACTTAGAAAAGATACATGCATACGTATGTACAAAGCAGCACTATTTGTAATAGCCAAGGCATGGAAACACCAAAACATGTCCATCAGCAGATGAATGGTAAAGAAGATGTAATATATACACAATGTACTATTACTCAGCCATAATAAATGAAATAATGCCATTCACAGCAACACAAATGCAACTAGAGATTATCATACTAACTGAAGTAAGTCAGAAGGACAAATACCATATGATAACTCTCATTTGCAGAATATAAAATATAACACAGAGGAACCTATCTATGAAACAGAAATAGAATCATGGACATAGGGAACAGACTGGTGGTTCCCAATGGCAAGGGTGTTGGGGAGGGATGGAGGAGGAAGTTGGGACTAGCATTTGTAAGTTTTTGTGTATAGAGTGGATAGACAACAACGTCCCACTGTATAGCACAGAGAATTATATTCAATATCCTATGATAAATCATAATGGAAAATAATATTTTAAAAAGAATGTATATAATTGAATCAGTTTGCTGCTGCTGCTGCTGCTGCTAAGTCGCTTCAGTCGTGTCTGACTCTGTGCAACCCCATAGACGGCAGCCCACTAGGCTCCTCTGTTCTTGGGATTCTCCAGGCAAGAATACTGGAGTGGGTTGCCATTTCCTTCTCCAATGCATGAAAGTGAAAAGTGAAAGTGAAGTCATTCAGTTGTGCCTGACTCTTAGTGACCCCATGGACTGCAGCCTACCAGGCTCCTCCATCCAGTTTGCTATACAACAGTAATTAACAGAAGATTATAAGCCAACTATAATTCAATAAAAACATTTCATAGTTTGTGCTTTCTAAGATATTTATCCATTTCATCAAAGTTGTCAAATGTATTGGCATAAACTACTGCATAAGAGTCTACTATCCTTTCAATATCTTTAAATCCATGGTGACTCCTCTTATTTTAATACCTGATGCTAGTAATCTGGGTCTTCTATCATTTTTTTTTCTTAATCAATCTGACTAGAGCATTTATCAAATTCATTTGTCTTTTCAACCAAGTCATTCCACAAATGCTCTATGCTCAAATATTATTTGACTATTAATTAAAACAACTTTGAAGGACAGGAAAAGAACACATTTTAAATGAGGCTTTGTAACAAAACAACACTAAAATAGAAGTGTCCTTTACAGAGGAAATATGGAAAATCCACACATATATTTTTGTAGAAAAATAAATTACAATGAGAAATTACACATCCTTCTCATATTAAATCAAAGATAGTATAAATGAAATTGTCACCTCTATCGTTTCCTCTATTTTATCAAAGACACTGTTATCCTTGATCTGGGGTAATGAAGTAATTCAATATCACAACATTAAATCCAATTCTATTTTATATTTTAGGCTCTGCCTCTTAACTAATTTCACACATTTATAAATTTAATTTTTTCATCTAGAAGTAAAATTGGAGCAAATATGAATTATGCCAATTATAGTCATACTGGTTAAATAATATGGAATATAATATTATACCTATAGGATTAGCAAAGATAAAAGTGTTTTAATCCTCAATTTTTGTGAGGATAAGGTAAAACTGGCATTCTTGAATATAATCAAGAAGAACACAAATTGCTATAATCTCTTTGCATGGAATTTTAAAATAGGTAGTAAGAGCTTCCATGGTTTTCATATTTTCTGAATCAATTCTTTTCTTAGAAATTATCCTGAGGAAAATGTTAAATATATGAACAACTATTGATACAAACATGTTCAAAATAGTCATAGATCAATTATTTAACATTTTAAAAGCTAGACATGATGTCCAATGATTGGGAAACAAATTTTACCAGGTCGAACCATGTAAAACTACCATTTTTGTAGGTTTAAAAGATTAAAGGTCCTCAGTTTCATTCAGCTTAATCTAGTAGGAGAAATATACAATGGAATATTATGAGGATACTAAATAATACTCATAGAGACTGTTTTTAATGATGTGTGCAATGATCATATATTGGCACAATATGTGGATTCAAAAGTTACATTTTTAAGACTTCCCTGGTGTGCCAGTAGTTAAAGAGTCTGCCTGCCAATGCAGTGGACACAGGTTTGATCCTTGGTCTGGAAAGATTCCACATGCTGCAGAGCAAGCAACTAAGCCCACGTGCCATAACTACTGAGCCTGTGCTCTACAGCCTGTGAGCCACAGCTACTGAGACCAAGCGCCACACCTACAGAAGCCTGCGTGCTATAGAGCCTGTGCTACGCAACGAGAGAAGCCACCACGATGAGAAGTCTGCACACTGCAACTAGAGAGAAGCCCGGGCTCATCACAGCTAGAGAAAGACTGCAAGCATCAGTGAAGACTCAGCACAGTCAAAAATAAATAAATAAATAAATTCTGAAAAGTCATTTTCAGGATGTCTTTGAATACATATGTACGTGCGGGCATGTGCACACACACACACACACAGTCCTGATGACCTGTAGTCATTTTGGGGTGGTGAGGTTTCTTCCTTTTTTAATGTACAAATACAAGATGTAAATTTTACTGTCAGGAATAGGGTATACTAAACAAAAACATAGAAACTACCCTTTCCTCAAATAAAGCAGAAGTACCTGTCCCTTGGACTGCGAGAAGATCCAACCAGCCCATCCTAAAGGAGATCAGTCCTGGGTGTTCACTGGAAGGACTGATGCTGAAGCTGAAACTCCAGTACTCTGGCCACCTCATGCAAAGAACTGACTCACTGGAAAAGACCCTGATGCTGGGAAAGATTGAAGGCAGGAGTAGAAGGGGATGACACAGGATGAGATGGCTGGATGGCATCAGCAATTCGATGGAGTTTGAGCAAGCTCTGGGGATTGGTGATGGGCAGGGAATCCTGGCGTGCTGCAGTCGATGGGGTCACAAAGAGTCAGACATGACTGAGCAACTGTACTGTACTGTAATATATAAACTAGATTGACATAATGAAATGAGTATATTACCTGAATTTGTGCCACAAATTTAATTTAGTTATGTAATCAGACTTTTAAAAGGATATGCAGATATGCAGATAATACCACCCTTATGACAGAAAGTGAAGAGGAACTAAAAAGCCTCTTGATGAAAGTGAAAGAGGAGAGTGAAAAGGTTGGCTTAAAGCTCAACATTCAGAAAACGAAGATCATGGCATCTGGTCCCATCACTTCATGACAAATAGATGGGGAAACAGTGGAAACAGTGTCAGACTTTTATCTTTTTGGGCTCCAAAATCACTGCCGATGGTGAATGCAGCCATGAAATTAAAAGACGCTTACTTCTTGGAAGAAAAGTTATGACCAACCTAGATAGTATATTCAAAAGCAGAGACATTACTTTGCCAACAAAAGTCCATCTAGTCAAGGCTATGGTTTTTCCTGTGGTCATGTATGGATGCGAGAGTTGGACTGTGAAGAAAGCTGAGCACTGAAGAATTGATGCTTTTGAACTGTGGTGTTGGACAAGACTGAGAGTCCCTTGGACTGCAAGGAGATCCAACCAGTCCATTCTAAAGGAGATCAGTCCTGGGTGTTCACTGGAAGGACTGATGCTAAAGCTGAAACTCCAATACTTTGGCCACCTCATGTGAAGAGTTGACTCATTGGAAAAGACCCTGATGCTGGGAGGGAATGGGGGCAGGAGGAGAAGGGGACGACACAGGATGAGCTGGCTGGATGGCATCACCGACGCGATGGACATGAGTCTGAGTGAACTCCGGGAGTTGGTGATAGACAGGGAGGCCTGGCATGCTGTGATTCATGGGATCGCAAAGAGTCGGACACGACTGAGTGACTGAACTGAACTGAACCTGTCTCATAATCTCCACTCTCAAAGAACTTTCAAAGTTAACAAATTCCTGACTTTCTAAAGTCACCTGGAAGGAAAAAGAACTGGAACAATTAGGATATATGGAGAAATTTAGTAGTATGTCTGGAAAGGAGGAAATTCATAGATTTCCAGTGATTTGAGGTGACAAACCTCCCTAAGGAAACATTTTGACCTTTGTCTCCCAAGGTGCTAATGGACACTGAGATGGAGAACACCATGATGAATGCTTCAGATAGTCCTAAGCGTGCAAGCTGGACAGGTTTGTGTTAGGGAATAATTTCTTATAGTACTTTTTAAAGAAATGTTTATGAAATCTGTAAGATACATCTGGAGAGATGACTAGCTAAGGTTACTTCCCTCACATGATAGTCAAAGTAATTACAATAGAAAGCTAGTTGTTGCTGCTATTGTTTAGTTGCTCAGTCGTGTCCAACTCTTTTGCAGCCCCATGGATGGTAGCCTGCCAGGCTCATCTGTTCATGGGATTCTCCAGGCAAGAATACTGGAGTGGGTTGCATTTCCTTCTCTAGGGAATCTTCTAGTACCCAACTTTAACTGCTAAGAAAAAATGACAATAAGGAAGAAAGCCTCACTAAATAGAGAGAGAGAAAGAATATCTCTTCCATGGGAAGTATTCCATTGCCAGCCTACTTTTGGTTTGTCCATTCTCTTCTCCCACATACTTTGAAAAGAATAAGGAACTACATCAACTCTGGGTGACTTATGTTCTTTCATTCAGATATTTTCTTCCTCTACATTTTCTGAGCTCACTCAGGAAAGCCAGAGACAGCTGCACATGGTGCTTTGATACTTATGTGTTTCTGGACCTAATGGCCATAGTCATCATTTCAGTCATTTTAAAATGC
The DNA here is from genome assembly GCF_014754425.2 of Oryx dammah. NCBI lineage: Eukaryota > Metazoa > Chordata > Mammalia > Artiodactyla > Bovidae > Oryx > Oryx dammah. Next base: position 67,928,331 of record NW_024070210.1, on the reverse strand, counting down.
CTTTAGGCCTTGAGATATATTTCTAGGGAAACACCATAAAGGATTGAATTATCAAATTAAGATTTCTAAAACTTTATTTAGACAAACAAAGCTGTCAAAAAGATTTACAAAACCAAATCTATTTTGGGCAGGAAACATGTCTTTGAACCCTAGAATGCTGGAAGTTTAAAAGAAATCTAAATAATGCTGAGCTTACAATATGAGAAAAGGCATCCACTTATTTCTTTTAGAGGAGATATAAAGTAGGGGCTATCATTGCTGACTTTTTGGCACATTAAGAACTAATAACAAAGTTTGTTCCTTGAAAGATTTTTTTCACACTGGTGAGTCTTAGAGAAAAATATTTATTTTCAATTTATTTGGCTTAAGGTTTCCTTTCTTTATTTTAAACACAGCACAACAATCATCACCTCCGGCAATGGCGGCTGGAGTATATAAGAACAAAGTGTTTGTATTGGACTCAGAGCCTTCTAGCTTAGCAGGTTAGAAAGTTGTGCAGATGAGTCCAAAGTCATATGTTCAGTTTCTATATGGAGCTTCACTCTTCATTACTTTTCTTTGAAGAAGACCACAAAAGAAGTGAAAACTAAATAAATACAATTTGATGGGAGAAGCCTTAGAAGTCAAAATTGAAACCTTGAGTGTAACCTTCTGAAGAAGGTGTTGGAAGATGAGCGATGAACCACGAAGGCACCGGGCAGGGGCATGCTGATAGCATGATTTTTGCCTAGGATGTTTGCTATGGCTGGATCAGAGCAGACTCATTCCAGTTGCTAAGCAAATAGCTCAGAGGTTGGCAGGGTAAGAGTATCAGCTTGGGATTCAGTAGTGATCTGTTATACAGCAAGATTGTTGGGTGGGAAAACCAAAAATCAAATTCTTATAGGAGGACCCAAGTTACTACTATACCGTCAAAAAAATAAACTGTGGAATCAACCTCTGGGGCTACAATCACTGTATCACAGTGTCACTCATTTGGCTCTGGGTGTACAATACAAAGCACCTGCAGCTTAATATGCATTCACTTAGGCCAGAGTTACTCCATGACCCTTTTACCATGCTCAGTCCATCAGGGCAGATCATGCATGCTTTAAATCTTGTTCAAGAGAGCACATTGTCAGCAACATTTAATAAAATTAAAAACCAAAGGAAACATCCTCTCATTGTAATTTCACAATCCTTGTTCAAGCATCTTAGCAACTTTCATCTCATGAATGTGGGAATGGAAATTATCAAGAAAGTGAAAAAGAAGTATCATTCTTTGGGAACTTTGCACCCTTCTCTGCTACCAGATTCCATCTTCTTGGCTACGTACCTGGATCCTGCTGGGTTCCCTGACTCCTGAATCATTTTCTAATCTTCAAGCATGAATTTCTGGCACAACAATGCTCTGTCCCCAAGCCTAATATTGACTTCTAGGATATGGCACTCTCATTTGAACCCAGCCCAACCCAGTACTTCACTGAGTGGGTCAACTGGACACTAAGGTTGCTTCTAAAACATCACCAAGCTTTCTATTAGATAGGAATGATTTGAGTCACCATGGCTCATTGACTATTCACAGGGCTGTGCCAGAAACACAGAGGTAATAGTGAAGTCATGATGGCTACGAGTCGATATTAATGTCACCAGAAGTTAATGCCTCTTCCCATGGCTATTCATAATTCTCTTCAACCATGTAAACAGTCCACCTATACCTCATGATGAGGTGCAGGAATGAAAGGAAAACATTACAGTGTACCTTTCTGAGGAATCTTGCCTCCCATTAAGAGATGTTGTCCTTGGCTATCTTTAATATTATTTTGGTCCAGTGGGCTTTCGGGATCCTGTGACAAAAAGCACAAATCAGAGGTGTACAGATGTTTCTTTGACAGTTTGACATCAGAGAAACTGAATTTGCAGCACTTGTATCAGTAGATCAGAAAAATATCAAGAATTTTATTAATCTTATATATTACCTGCTAAGTCACTTCAGTCGTGTCCAACTCTGTGCAACCCCATAGACGGCAGCCTACCAGGCTCCCCCGTCCCTGGGATTCTCCAGGCAATAACACTGGAGTGGGTTGCCATTTCCTTCTCCAATGCATGAAAGTGAAAAGTGAAAGTGAAGTCGCTCAGTCATGTCCGACCCTCAGCGACCCCACGGACTGCAGCCTTCCAGGCTACTCTGTCCATGTGATTTTCCAGGCAAGAGTACTGGAGTGGGGTGCCACTGCCTTCTCCGATATATTACCTAGGTGAAGGCAAATCACTATAAGTCACAAGGATACATAAGCTATCACTGAAAAGACCTAATAGATAAGAAAATTAAGAATGATAAAAATAGCTATTCATCAAAGAGAGAAGTATTATTAACCAAATCAAATTTAACTCTAGGTTTTAATACCCTCTTCAAAAATGAACTAGTCATATGACTGTTATACTTGCTCCCATTTCCCAGTGAAATACTATATCTATCAAGAGACAATAATAGTAATGGTCAATTGATACGGAAAGATCAACCTATAACTTAGTAAAACAAATATGTAGAAGGAATTAAACAAAGAAACAGAGAAAAAGAAGTGTATAGCAATACACTTTTAATGTTCCTGAGGTGTGGCCAAAGTGGTAGAGTAGAGAGACCCTAAACTCCCACAGCCACAGCAAAATTACAACTATTTACAGAGCAACTCTCTATGAGAATGACCTGAAGACTAGCAGAAAAGATTTTTCCACCACCAAAGATAGACCACAATAAGGTAGACACGTGGGGCAGAGACACAGTAAGTCAGGGTCTATACCCCTCAGTAGGTGCCCCAAAACTGAGAGGATAATCACAGCTGTAGAAGTTCTCATCAAAGAGCTAGGGGTCTGAGCTCCACATCAGACTCCCCAGCACTGGAGTCCTGCACAGAGCCTCTAGAATCTCAGACTTTGAAGGCCAGTGTTGTTTGTGTACAGGAGAGCTGGAGGACTGTAGGAAATGGAAACTTCACCCTTAGAGGACAGGAGCAAAATCTCACATGCTACAAATCCCAGTGTAGAGCCAGCACTTTGAAAGGAGCCTACATCAGACCCATTGGCTGATCTTGGAGAACTTCCATAGAGGCAGGAGGCAACTGGGATGCCCTGTAGGGACATAGACACAGCTGGCAGGCAGTTTTAGAAGTTGTTCTACCAAAGGACATTGATGCTGGCAAGCACCATTTTGGAATTTTCTCTCTAGCCTTTTAGTGCCAAGGGTGTGGGTCAGTACCAGTCCTGGGATCCCCTGGGCCAGGCAGCCAGCTATCTTGGGACCCAGCCTCACTCACCAGTGGACCAACACCAGTTCTGAGACCTCCCAGGCTGTACAGTCAGCCATGCCAGATCTGGCCTCACCCACAAGCAGGACAGCAGTCATTGCACAAGGCAGGGCTTGGCAGCCAAATGGGAGAGGGTCCAGCCCTGCTTACCAGGGTACCTACAATAGCTGGCCCACCACTCCAGAAAGGTCCATGCATCCCACATATGAGGCACCCCTAAGCATATAGATCTGGTGACCAAAGGGGAGTATGCTGTTGGACGACATAAGATATCTCCTACATAAGGCCACTCTCTCAAGCTTAGGAAACATAACCAATACATAGAACCTATCCAATACATAGAAATAAAACAGAGTTAGGTAAAATGAAGAGACACAGGAATATGTTCCAAATGAAGGAATAAGACAAAATTCCAAAAAAAGAATTAAACAAAGAAGAGATAAGCAATCTACTTGGTAAAGATGCTTAATGATCATAAAGATGCTTTACAAACACCTTTATGATATTTGTGGGAGAATAAACACAGTGAGAATTTTAACAGAGTTAGAAATAAAAGCAATACACTAGAAAGAATCAACAGTAGATTAGATAATACAGAGGAAGGGATCAGTGACCCGAAAACAGAGTAGTGGAAATCACCTAAGCTGAACAGAAAAAAAATAATTTTAAATATGAGAATAGTTTAAGAGATCCCTGGATCAATATCAAATGTGCTAACATTCACATTATAGGGGTCCTAGGAAATGAAGAAAGAAAAAACAGAAAATTTATTTTTAGAAATAATAGCTGAAAGAAGTAAAACTACCATTGTTTGTAGATAGCATGATGCTATATACAGAAAATCCAAAAGATGCCACCATAAAACAACTATAGCTCATCAATTTTAGAAAAGTTGCAGGATATAAAATTGATGTACAAAAATCTGTTGCATTTCTGTACACTAGCAATATACTATCAGAAAGAGAAGTTAAGAAAACAATCTCAGTTCCAGTTGCATCGAAATGAATAAAATACTGAGGGATAAACCTAACCAAGGAGGTAAAAGATCTATAGTTGGCAAACTTTAAGCACTGATGAAAGAAATTCAAGACAACAAAACAAATGAAAAGATATACTGTGTCCATGGATTGAAAGAATTAATATAATTGAAATGATCATATTACCCAAGGCAATCTACAGATTCAATGCAATACCTATCAAAAGGCCAGTGACACTTCTCACAGAACTAGAACAAATAATTCTAAATTTTATATGAAAACAAAAAGACCTTAAAGAGCCAAAATAATCTTGAGAAAGAAAACAAAGCTGGAGGTATCGAACGCCCTGATTTCAAACTATGCTATTAATATAAAGCCACAATAATAAAAATAGTATGATACTGGCACAAAAGCAGACACATAGATCAATGGAAGCAAATAGAAATCCCAGAAATATACCCATGTGTTCAATTAATCTATGACAAAAGAGGCAAGATTATATAGTGAAAAAGTATTGTTGGGAAAACTGGACAGTAATATACAAAATAATCAGACTAGACTACTCTCTCATACCATATACAATAATAAATTCAAAATGGATTAAATTCTTAAATGTACATCCTGAATTCATAAAAATTCTAGAAGGAAATAGGCAGTTTGCTGTCTGACATCAGTCTTACCAATGTATTTTTGGATAGGCCTCCTAAAGCAAGGGAGAAAAGAGCAAAATAAACAGATGGGACTACATTAAACTAAATAGCTTCTTGCACAGCAAAGGAAACTATCAACAAAACAAAAAGAGCCCCTACTGAATGGGAGAAGATATCTTTAAAAGATATATTCACTAAGTGGTTAATATCCAAAATATACAAAGAACTCATATAACTCAACTTAAAATAATAAAGAACCCAATTAAAAACTGGGGGCCTGAACAGTTATTTTTTCCGATAAGACACACAGATGACCAACAGACTAATGAGAGACACTCAACATCATTAATCATCAAGGTAATGCAAATCAAAAATCACAATGAGGTACCACCTACACTTGTCAAAATGACTATCAACAGACAACAAAACTGTAAGTGCTGGGCAAGGATGCAGAGAAGAGGAAACACTTGTACACTGTTGGTGGGATTGTAAATTGGTACAGCCACTATGGAAAATAGTATGGAGGTTCCTCAAAATTTAATAATAGAACTGCTGTATGATTCAGCAATTTTACTTCTGGGAATTTACTCAAAGGAAAGAAAAACACTAATTCAAAAAGACATACGCACTCCAATGTCCTTGGTAGCGTTATTTACAATAGCCATGATATGGAAAGAGTCTGTAAAGAGCTAGATACAACTGAGCAACTGAACTGAAGATATGGAAACAATCTAAGTGTTCATCTATGGAGGAATGGATAAAGACGTGGTATGTGTATGTATACACACACATACACACACAAACACACACAACAGAATGGAATATTGCTGCTGCTAAGTCGCTTCAGTCATGTCTGACTCTGCGTGACCCCAGAGACGGCAGTCCACCAGGCTCCCCCATCCCTGGGATTCTCCAGACAAGAACACTGGAGTGGGTTGCCATTGCCTTCTCCAATGCATGAGAGTAAAACAGTGAAAGTGAAGTCACTCAGTTGTGTCTGACTCTTCGCGACCCCATGGACTGCAGCCCACCAGGCTCCTCCGCCCATGGGATTTTCCAGGCAGGAGTACTGGAGTTGGGTGCCATTGCCTTCTCCGAATGGAATATTATCCAACCATTAAAAAGAAAATCTTGCCATTTGTGACAACATGGATGGGTCTAGAAGGCATTATGTTAAATGCATTAAGTTAGAGAAAGACAAAACCATATGATTTCACTTATATGTGTAAACCAACCAAACAAAACAAAACGAAAACAGACTCACAGATACAGAGGACAAATGAGTGGTTGCCAAAAGGGAGGGAGATAAAAGGGTAGGGGAAATAGGTGAAGATGATTATGTAAAAACCTCCAGTTATATAATGAATAAGTCTCAGTGATATAATATAAAATATAAGAAATATGGTCAATAATATTGCAATAACTTTGTAAGTTACTAGACTTACTGTGATGATCATTTCAGAATGCATGCAAATGTTACATTCTAGAGTATACCTGAAATTAATATTGTAAGTGAACTATATTTCAATAAAAATGAAGCAAAATAAATTTAGTAACATTTATAGATTAAAAAAACTATTCATTCCTGTCAAATTCAAGCTGTTTTTTTCCTGATAGTAATACTGTAAAATACATCTGATTTCACTTTATTTATTAAATACATTTCTGAATATTATCAGCAAAGGGACTTCACATATAATAATTTCAATCAAATATTTGTGTCCCTTTTACATATGCTTTAACTTAGAAAACATAGCCTTAAAGAAATTATGTCTGCTTCAGCATGTAATAAAGATCACACTTAACACTGATTCTGAAAAGCTTTCTGAATTGTTCTCCTTGTTGTGAAGGTGAAAGTGAAAGTGAAAGTGAAGTCATTTCGGATTTTTTGCGACCCCATGGACTGTAACCTACCAGGCTCCTCCCTCCACTGGATTCTCCAGGCAAGACTGGAGTGGGTTGCCATTTCCTTCTCCAGGAGATCTTCCTGACCCAGGGATTGAACCCAGGTCTCCCGCATTCCAGGGAAGGGGAGTACAATAAACTGCACCAAAAAAGTAGCCCTCAGTAGGGGAAAGCCACAAGGCATCAATGCATATTAAAATACACCATATATATATAGTAAATTTCCTTGGAGTCCTTACTCTTTTCAAGAAGCTTAATTTTGAGGCTGTCAGAGTAGTGAGTCCTTTTTCTTAGGAACAGAGCAGTACTTGCTCAGTGGACTTTTTTCTCTTCTTTCAAAAACCCAATTTTTTTTGTCTCTACATGTTGGTGTTAGAAAGTGCTGCTCATCTACTTCCAGAGATATATTTTAAAGTATCAGCTATAAATCTAAATTAATTCAATATGATTTCCTCTGGAAAGACAGTGAGAAATGATTTGAAGTTCACCTGAATGTTTACAAAATGATTTTTATTTGTGTTCCTTTGTTTACCACTATCAGTGAAAAACAGCAGACTCCTGATAGAGATGCAATGCAGGCTGGAGTCTGGAAGTCAGAGATAGAGCAGCCTTGACATTCATATATTTAAATCAAGCCACCACTATGAATCATAAAACACACGAAAGCACAATCATTCTAGAAGGATACTTACTAAAGGTAATATATATTTATAAATTATTTTCTGTGAATGCCTGTATGTATATGCTTTCTGGAAGATATTAATTTTACCAAGAATTTGGAACATTATCTCCAATTAGTTTGCACTAAGAAATTTAAGTATTGAGTTGGTAATTTAGCTATACATGATTTCAACCCTGGGACTCTTATGTTCTATGAAAACTTCTGAAAACTAAAAGCTTTTATTTGTTTTATAATTTTAAAAAACACCATTTTAGGGCAAAAGATTTCTTGATTCAGTCTTGATAAGCTAATACCATAATTAATAAAATTACCTTTTGACTATAACATTTTGTATCTTATTTGTCTTCATTATTTTGAAAGAATGGAAGCCAACATTTAAAAGCCAATGTAAATAGCAGAAGTCAGTAGAGTTATTCAGAGAGAACTTCTGGTTACTTCTAAAGGTACAGCATTTTTTAAAGATTTCATTTAGACTGTCTGCTACAAGCAATTTAAAACTTTCTTATTCTTTATGTGAAGTCATGATTTCTGATTAAGCTTAAAAAAAAAGACAAGAAATAATATTTAATTATTGGTCAGTTTAATCCAAAATACAGTTCCACTCCACAGTTTATTTATGAACCACTAGACAGGAATGATCGGAGAAGGCAATGTCACCCCACTCCAGTACTCTTGCCTGGAAAATCCCATGGGGGGAGGAGCCTGGTAGGCTGCAGTCCATGGGGTCGCTAAGAGTCAGGCACAACTGAATGACTTCACTTTCACTTTTCACTTTCTTGCATTTGAGAAGGAAATGGCAACCCACTCCAGTGTTCTTGCCTGGAGAATCCCAGGGACTGGGGAGCCTGGTGGACTGCCGTCTATGGGGTCGCACAGAGTTGGACACGACTGAAGCGACTTAGTAGTAGTAGTAGACAGGAATGATATGGTCTAGTTTATAGTTTAATGATATTAAACTATAGTTTAATGATATAGTCTATACAGTCCATGGAATTCTCTAGGCCAGAATACTGGAGTGGGTAGCCTTTCTCTTCTCCAGGGGATCTTCCCAACCCAGGGATCAAACCCAGGTCTCCCACATTGCAGGCGGATTCTTTGCCAACTGAGCCACAAGGGAAGCCCCAAAATACTGGAGTTGGTACCCTATCCCTTCTCCAGCAGATCTTCCTGACTCAGAAATTGAACCAGATCTCCTACATTGCAGGCAGATTCTTTACCAACTGAGCTATCAGGGAAGCCCATATTTATGAACCACTAGACAGGAATGATATAGTCTAGTTTAGGAAGAAAACATTTGTCTAGCCTTTAAAGATTTTCTTTCCTAAAGAATCTTTATAGTTTATGTTTTTTTATTAAAAAACAATTAAGACAGATTGAAGATTTCACTTTATTTTTGTGTACATTTTATACATGATAGATATGCATAGATTCAATCCCTTAAAAGTGTTTGCTATCTCACACTAATTATTAATATCAATCTTAGGTCTTCACAAGTGAGTGAAGGAGAGTCACTCAGTCATGTCTGACTCTTTGTGACCCAATGGACAGTTGCCTGCCAGGCTCTTCTGTCCCTGGAATTCTCCTGCCAAGAATAATGGAGTGGGTTGCCATTTCCTTCCCCAGGGGATCTTCCTGACCCAGGGATGAAACCCAGGTTGATCTCCACAAAGTCTAATGCATAAATAAGCTTTCCCTATGCTTAAGCTGATGAAATGAAAGGAAAAACTAAAATAAAATCATCAATATTCTTCACTCATAGTAACTATTTTAATATCTTTTTAAATCTTGCAAAAATGGTAATTAGAATATGATTAGTTGCACTTGTACCATGAGGCTATAAGTTAAGGTAGTAGATTTAAGTTTTCTGATGGAAATTTCTAAACTTAATACCCTAAAACCAAGTCAAAACAATCAAAGCAAAACAAGGGGTCCAAAATTTGCAGTTTTCATATAATCTACTTTCATAACGAAAACACTGGTGGCTAAGGACAGGAACAAAATTCTCATGAGATGTAGAACATTATAGCAGAGTGATGCTCTGCCCTTATTCCTAGAAACAGTGCTGGTGAGTGAAAAAAGCCTCTAGAATTTTTCATATCGCAAATGTAAGGAAAAGCAAATTCAGTGAATAAGCATATCATTTCCCCATTGAAAAGGATTAACCCACTAAAAATGGCTCCTTGGTGAAAGTACATGAAATGGAGTAAGTGGACCAAAAGACGATATTCTTTGATGAAGAAGAACAGTCCAGAGTAAACATTGAGGTGTAGGTATATACATTTCTATTTAGCATAGTCAATCTATGTATCTATCCTTTACTTTTTCTAAATTATATATTATACATTTATATGCTATTTTATACTAATATATTAATTATATAATTAATATATGTTAATAATCTTTCTTAGGTATTTAATACAACTGACACTATATAATGTATATTATGCCTTATATACATATCTTAAAAATGGGTATGTGTGTATGTGCAATATATATATAATACCTAATATATTTAATTCAAAGAATAAAGAGCTTTTGGAAGTGAAGAATTAATAGTAGAAATGAATACGTCAGTAGAAGATATACTAATAGAAGACAGAGTAAAGGAAATCCAGAAACTAGAATTTTTTGAAAAGAGCACAAAACAAAAGGGAGATAATTTAAAAACTGACTGAAAGGAGTTTAATAAAGACACAGTTATGCTAACATGAGATTCTTAGTTTTGTAACCAACTTAAAAATTTGTTTTTGCAATCCATAGTAAAATAAGTAACAAATTTGGTTTGTTCTTTTTGCCAATCTTCAAAATTGAAACACGGTTTATGATGTGGGTCAGCCTTTATGAATTAAAAGTTAGAAATTTTAGAACATGGCTCAGTGGTAAAGAATCTGCCTGCCAATGCAAGTGATGTGGGTTTGATCCCTGGGTCAGGAAGATTCCCCAAAGGAGGAAATGAGAATCCACTCCAGTATTCTTGACTGGAGAATCCCATGAACAGGAGTCTGGTAGGCTATAGTCCATGGGGCCTCAAAAGAGTTGGACATGACTTAGCAACTAAACAACAATAAAAATAATACGTACATCAAATAAACAGGACAGGATCAGTATGGCACAGAATTCTCAAAGCAGCACCAGGAGTTAAATGAAACTAAAGTAATACATCTATTTCTGCTTTATTGACTATGCCAAAGCCTTTGACTGTGTGGATCATGACAAACTGTGGAAAATTCTTAAAGAGATGGGAATACTAGATGACCTGACCTACCTCTTGAGAAATCTGTATGCAGGTCAGGAAGAAACAGTTAGAACTGGACATGGAACAACAGACTGGTTCTAAATTAGGGAAGGAGTACATCAAGGCTGTATACTGTCACCCTTCTTATTTAACTTATATGCAGAGTACATCATGAGAAATGCTGGGCTGGATGAAGCACAAGCTGGAATCAAGATTGCTGGGAGAAATATCAATAACCTCAGATGACACCACCTTTATGGCAGAAAGTGAAGAAAAACTAAAGAGCCTCTTGATGAAAGTGAAAGAGGAGAGTGAAAAAGTTGGCTTAAAGAGCAAAATTTAGAAAACTAAGATCATGGCATCTGGTCCGATCACTTCATGGCAAGTAGATGGGAAAACAGTGGAAACAATGGCTGACGTTATTTTGGGGGGCTCCAAAATCACTGCAGATGGTGACTGCAGCCATGAAATTAAAAGACGCTTGCTCCTTGGAAGAAAAGTTATGACCAACCTAGATAGCATATTCAAAAGCAGAGACATTACTTTGCCAACAAAGGTCCATCTAGTCAAGGCTATGGTTTTTCCAGAGGTCATGTATGGATGTGAGAGTTGGACTGTGAAGAAGGCTGAGCACCGAAGAATTGATGCTTTTGAACTGTGGTGTTGGAGAAGACTCTTGAGAGTCCCTTGGACTGCCAGGAGATCCAACCAGTCCATCCTAAAGGAAATTGGTCCTGAATATTCATTGGAAGGACTGATGCTGAAGCTGAAACTCCAATACTTTGGCTACCTGATGCAAAGAGCTGACTCGTTGGAAAAGATTCTGATACAGAGAAAGACTGAATCTTTCAACGAGGAGAAGGGGACGACAGAGGATGAGATGGTTGGATGGCATCACCAACTCAATGGACATGAATATGAGTAAACTCCAGGAGTTGGTGATAGACAAGGAGGCCTTACATGCTGCAGTCCATGGTGTCACAAAGAGTTGGACATGAGTGAGCGACTGAACTGAACTGAAAGTAATACCTTCAAAGTCTGAAGGGAAATGATTTCCATATATATACAAACTTCCAGTCAAATTAAGAAAATTAATACATTTCCAATACAAAAATTGAAAATACTGACAACTCTATACCTTTTCTCAGGAAGAAGTTCTACTCCACTATTATAAGAGTTAAGGCAAAAAAACAGACATGTAACCTAAGAGGTCCAGTGTTGGAAAAAAGCAAAAGAAACTCCCAGCCTCCAATGTTTGGAGTTGGGTAGGGAAAGAAGGAAGATGGAAAGTTGAAAGTTTCAGGAGTATTGCAGCCAAGGCCAGCTTGATTTCCCCCAGTGAACTCCTAGGATCACAGTTGCCCAGCAGACCCAGAGTCACTATGCCATACAAGAGGAGTTTTAAGAGCTCTAACATAAGCTTTGGACTCAATTAGTAATAGGGCCATTAAAACAAAACTACTAAAATAGAGGCAGCTAATTACTTCAAGGAAGAAAAATTAGCAAAAAGAAAATGTGATTATAGTATACTACTTTGTTCAGTTGCAAACATAAAAGAATAAAACATGGGTCATAAAATTAGAGCCCTGAGATTTGGTTTTGTTTAAGTGATTTAACCAAGTAATAACAGCAATATTTAAGTTTGGTCAGTGACATGCTGGCCAGTCTTTAGTGGGCTCCATTTTCTTCCATTCATTCAGTGAAAGATTCACATAAATAGAAACATGCAAGGCCATGCTGAGAAGTAGAAAACAATATTTTTTATACTATTGTTATACCCAATGTCAACTCTTGGCTTTTCTGACCAGCTGTGCTCACTGGCCAGATCTCTTAACTGCAAAAGTGAGTCATATAGTTGAAATTAAGGTAGCTTCTTCATTGTCACAGTTGGACATGGATGGCTAGGGAAAATCAACCTAGATTTGGCTATGCTACTCCTCCTACAACTTTCCATCCTCATTACTGCCCCACCCATTTCCAGACCCTGATAATCCATGCTCTATTTCTTGCTTTTAATTCTAACACTTTTCTATTTCCTCTCCTACTTTAAGAGCAAAGTTTACAAAACGATGCCCAGAGATCCATGTTTTGTTTGGTTTGAAGACAATTTTAATTTACTGTAAGCATTAAAAAATTGTGGGATTCACACAAAAATGCTAATAATAATTTCTGTCTTTTCTTGAAAAATTGTAAGACCAAATTACATTGGTCATCCACACCGAGATGGCTGCAGTTAGCAAAATCTGAATATTGATATGGCATATTCTTTCTAATTCACCACCGTTTAAACACTCTTTGATGTCTCTTACCCCAGCCTATTTAGTTCACTTATGCAATTTCCCCTTCTTGCAGGCATTTGAATTTACAATTCCTGTCCTAAAGTCTGGTTTCTCTCTACAACTCTATTGGTACAGCTTGCTTGAAGGTTATTAATGGCCTCATTTTTTGCTATTACTCATGGCCTCTGGGCAGAAGTCTTCCTTCTTATATTTCTGTGCTGGTTGAATTTGGGGCCACTTAAATGCGATTCCTGTACTCTGAGAGGTAATGTACCTGTTATTATCCCTGGACCGTCATCTCATGAATTTCTATGTCAAAGCAGTCTGGTTGTGCACTCTTTTGCTTGCCACCGAACTTGAGCCAAGAATATTAATTTTGCCATCTGTAAATGTTTGATTTTGTGTTTCTATTTAAATAGTGGCTTGTGGCTATTCCTTGATTTCACTCTGAATTCCATTAAGGATCTGGAGTGTTACCAGTCATGCAGGGACGGGGACTGTGACAGAGGAGACACTGAGTTGGTGCTTGCGAGACATGAGTGCTGGTTTATCCTTCTCTACCCACTGGATGTGGGATTTTGAAAATGTCACAATCTTTCTGAGATGTGGAACTACGGAGAATAATTTCTTCATGGGTTTAAGGCTTCATAATTTTCAGTGAAATTTTCTATATATCATCTCATTTGATGTCTATGTTTTGCGAATGGGAAACAGTTAAGGAAGAAGTGAACTGCTTTGGCTCATGAGACTAATCCATGAATGAGCTAGGATCTGAGTCTTCTAGTTTCCAGATTAGTCTTTATTCTGCTACACCACAGGGCATTCCCCAAAAGACCCTGCCTTTTTTTGAGGTACACTGTTTACAGATCTCTGTTTTAAAAGCTCATGATCCCTTTTATATCAGCTTCAGCCTATTCCTAAAATGGCATTCACTATCTGAAAGGAAAACATTGTGAGGAGAGGGCCTGTATTCGTCTAGCTTTTACTCCTTCCACTGTCCATGGTCTGTGTCATAGCCTGGGTCTTAACAGAGGTCCCTCTATCACCACTGGCTGAGCCCTGAATTAAAGACACAGACATGCTCTAATCTCTGAATTAATTATATATAGGACAAGCTTAGGGGCTTCCCTGTTGGCTCAGATGGTAAAGAATCTGCCTGCAATGTGGGAGACCTGTGTTTGATCCCTGGTCCAGGAAGATCCCCTGGAGAAGGAAATGGCAACCCACTCCAGTATTTTTGCCTGAAGAATTCCATGGACAGAGGAGCTTGAAGGGTTACAATATAGTCCATGGGGTCACAAAGAGTCAGACATGACTGCTTGACTAAGACACAAGCATAAAATTTGTCATCTAAACCTGGAGCCTTTAGAGAAAGGAAGTGGCATAATTTATTACTTTTAAACCACATGTAATAATTGGGATAATCATTCTCATTTAAAGCACTTATTTGCACAGTGCCTGGCATGTAATGGGTATTCAATAAATGGTAGATTTAAAAAACAGCCTTACCAAAAGAGGTGAAAAAGAGTTGATAACTAACTAAAGAGTATGTTCAAGATTTGTTCCCTTGGAATGTAGCCCAGAGCAATGGGTTTATGGTGGGAAAAATGTTTTCTTTCTTATATGTAATGTAAAATTTGAAGTCTATTAGACTTTTCACTTAGGAACCGAACTGCAAGAGTGAAGACTCTTTGTAGTTAAGCTTACAGGTAAAGGTAATTTCTAAGGAGAAGAACTTGGAAGACAAAGAGTCAGGGCCACAGAAATAATCATTATACACTCAGGGATATTGTAAATTAAATTTTATAACAATATACTAAATCTTAGAGAGTCTACCTGTTTTTCAGTTTACCTCAAAATATTAGTTACTGTTCAGTCTTATTTCCTGGAAAGTGAAAGTCACGCAGTCATGTCGAACTCTTTGTGATCCCATGGAGTTCTCCAGGCCAGAATACTGGAGTGGGTAGCCTTTCCCTTCTTCAGGGTATCTTCCCAACCCAGGGATCGAAACCAAGTCTCCCGCATTGCAGACAGATCTTTACCAGTTGAACCACCAGGGAAGCCCAAGGAAGAGACCAAATTGAGAGTATTTTTAAAGCAGTTTGTCCCGGTGACTCTCCCAGTTAGAACACAGTGCTCCTAATTTCCAACACCATAGCCCAAGGAACACACTACTTACTTTCTCAGTGGTGTTCCACAGGACTATCTGTAATGCTGGGCTGCCTTTGTAGGCTATCCTTTTCCTGGGGAGCAGGCATACTGAGAGGCAATCCATCTTACCTCCTTCCTTCCAACTTGAGTCTTGCCCCCTGATCTCTGAGGGTTGATCACTAATGTTTCAGCACCAGCTGCAACCCAATCCTTCAGCGAGTACAGCTGAGCTAAATTAATCTAATTTTTTTAGCCTTTGCACCCTAGATATCAATCTCCTGGGCAGTTTGCACTCCCTGAGCCAGGCATGGATTCCAGGCCCCTTATCACTGCCCTCTTTGTGCTCCAGCCCCCAAGCAAACAACCCTGTGGGCACCACAGAGCTGCACAAACATTTGTCCCCACAGCCGACTGGCTTCCTCAGGCCAGTGCGCCTAATGAGCTGGCCGTTGCCCGTAAATCAGGTCAAGCATACACAGTTCGGGCTTTCATCAGGTGAGTCCCATTCAGCAATGCCTTTGAAGGAGGGGCCCCTGCGGGCTGCAGAGGCTGTGTGCTGCCCAGATAAACACCCCATCTCAAAGATGTTGTTCTGTTTTGCAGACGGGCTTGTCGTTAGTGGGAGGAAGCGTGCTGGGTTGCCAAGTACCAAGAGCGGACTGATGTGACTTGTGAGCCAAGGAAAAGAAACACACACACACACATACTCCCAAGGAGCCCAGCTGGAGGCATGAGGAAAACAGAAGGCGTGAAAGGCTCACATCCCATCCTGTCACCCATGGATGTGCCATCACCAGGCAGTCAGCAGAGATGTGGCACGTGTGGCTTCAGTGGGATCTGTCATGAGGACCTCCAGCAGTGCTGTGGACAGCTTGATCACCAGCCTGTGGGGCTTCCTCCAGGGCCTTCCCATCCGTTCCATGCTGAAGCTCTCAGAGGCTCCTCTGCTTGTTCTATGGCTTTTCTGTACCCCTCCTGTAGTTACACTCTAGAAGATTAACTTCCAATCAGAAAACAAAACAGAAACAGCATATGATGATTTCTTCCACTTTTGTTTTCTTTACCTATCTAGGGCAAACTGTTTTTTTTTCATACTGGTTTAGAATCTCTCTCCACCTAGGACTTAGCAAGTTGCTTGGCAAATTTTATATTGCTTTTTTCAAAATGCTTTTATTCATTACTAATAATAACATTCAGTAAATACTTACCCAGTACCCAAGATACATCAGACACTGTTCTAAGGGTTAGGGGATACAGTGATGAACAAGATCAAAAAATACCCACATTCTATGGAGAGAGGACAATGAGAAAACAGATTAATACAGGATGAAATTTCAGACAGTAATCAGTGAGGTGTTTTCAACAAAGCATCAGGCAAGTTGCCTCTAAAGAGATCAAGTTTAAATTGACGCTTACTTGAAGTGAGGGAGCAAGAAACCTAAAGATCTGGGTATGAGGATCCCAGGCAGAAGAGAATGCAAACGTCCCAAGGTAGGATGACTTGAGACAGTGATCCGAGGGACAGTAGGGAGCTCTAGATTGAGTCATAAAGACAGGAGTTTAGTGTAGGAGAGGGGGTCAGAGATGGGGGAAGAAGCTACGTCTGACATGAGAGCTATGAGGAGGAGCTGAGCATGGCATTTGTCATCTCCAAATCAGAGCATCGTGCAAGTTATCTCATTGAACCCTCAGGTAACCCTATTGAGACAGCATTATTATCTGCTTTGCAGCTATACAAAGTAGGGCTCAAAGTGTCCAGGTGACTTGCTCAGTCTTGGACAGATGCTGAGTGACAGTATCAGGAGTTGAAGGCAAAGTTCAATTCTAAATTCCTGCTTTATCCCCCATAGCTTTTATGTTTACACTGTTCTCATTTCTCTGACTTCCTTCTTATCCGCTCTAATTCTCAAATCCTACCCATGTTTTCAGGCCCATTCTGACTACTGTTTTTTCCATAATACACTGATATGGATTCAGATGGATGCAGAAGTATCATCTCTGTATCCTTCATGTTGTATCAAACTTAACTAAAGGTCATAAAGCAGATTTTCCAAATGTGTGAAAGGGGGTCAGTGTGTTCACCCATTCGTTCTGCTGTCATGACTCTGCTGTTACACGCACGCTATTACCCTTTTCTGGATTGCCTTGTAAGACCTAACGGAGCACTTGTAACAAGAATTTGAATAGCTGCATTCTATTTTGTTTTGACTAGGAGAGAAGTCAATGATTGAATGGGTAAAATTTCACTATTTGAGGAACTGGAGAAAGTCACTGGCCTCATTACTAATTCTCCTGAGAAATGAGAAGAAATGTATTTAACCGGCCTCTGTTTCACTGCTCCATTAATCACTTTCACTGTCAAATATTTTCTTTTGTCAGATTTGCAGGGACTCTCATTAGAGTTTTTCTCATGACAACCCCTGCTTTGTATATATGTCTTATGACTCCTCAATAATAATTGAGGAAATCCTCAATAATAATAAACAAGTAAATATTTTACTCTCTGAAGACTGTCATCTCTATGAAGAGATGCATAGAAGTGACACATGTTCCCTGATAAGGAAAAGAACTGCCTGTGTTTTCATGCCTGGATGGGTGCATATGACCTTCAGGTATTCTTGCCATGTGCCAATGACCCTGAGAACAGACTGGCAAGTATGGAGACTCATATGAAGAGACTCAGTGAGTATATGCTGCCTGAATCACTTTATCAGAGACTGGTATAGATTTGGTTTCTCTTAACATCCTTCTAGGACTGAAACAAAGTTCAAGAAACATGAAGGTTACTTTTATATTTAAACAGAAAGCATGTAAAACACAGCTTAATAATTATAGACTATGTTTAAGGAATTTTATGTAACAACTTAGTTCTTAATCAAAAATTACATGAATTGCACTAGTCATAAGATGCATAAATGCCTAGGTGCATGGTTATCATTACAGGAGTCTTGTCTGTCTTGGTTTTACAGACAAGAAAAACCTGTTGCACATACCAAGCGTGATAGCTGAAATAGGTGTGATGTTACTTATCACTGCACCTAGTAAATTTAAAAGTTCTTTTGGAATTTTCTAGGAAATGCACAGAAAAGCACTTAGAAAAATGTTCTCTCATTGCGAAAACCTCCCACTTGATTGGCTGGAACATTGTGGAAGCCGCTGTAGCCCTTAGCTAGAAGCTGAGGTGTCAAGAGGCTCCCGTGACCTGTTCTTGTGCTCCCACGCATTGTGCTCCCACGCATTGTCCTCCCTGTCAGAACTTCCGTACTCTTCCAGCCATGGACGTTTGCTGGTCCCCTGTCTCTGCCGGAGACAGGGGGCTGTCCTCACTGGATGCCTTCATACAGAATCACTTTCTGCCACCCTGCCCCCAGCCCCATGGGCATGTGGTACTTCTGGCGCCAACCAGCTCCAGCAGTTTTTGCTCAGACCTTCTGGGCGCCTGTCAAAGACCATTTGTGACAGGACTTGAGAAAAATAACAAAGCAGCTCTCCCCTCGAACCCTCTGAGGAATGTGAAAACCAGAGTGTGGACACAGGCTCTTTGTAACCTCAGGTACACTGTGTCAGCTGCCTTCTCAGGCTGGCAGGGTTAAGTGACAGAACACAATGAAATGCTCAGTTGGGTTGCATTGTGCCAGTCGGGACAGAGGATGCATTTTATTAAAGAAGGCAACATTGTGCCTCCTACCAAGCTGAGGTAATTTCCTTCCCTTTTCTATACTTCCTAGCATTCCAGCTTCATACATTTTAACAGTGTTTGCTAGAGTTCACCTGAAGAAAGCAATTCTCCAATAAAAAACTTAAAGAAATATTTTTGTTCATGGCCTAGACCCATAAAGAATAACTACCAGAGGCCTAAAAAAAAAATCCCAACTTAATTTTACAACTAATTACTTAAGCAAACCAAATAAACAGTCTAGTTTTGTCTCACTGAAAAGAAGGCCATAAATATATAACTGGCCCTGGAAATTGATTGATTCAAATCAGAAAATGCTCCCCCCAGCCAATCATCCCACTGGTCTCAAGTTTAGGTAATTATTTCACCTCAAACTGAGTTGCTTGTGTTTATTTAGCAAACAAAAAAAAGGGATCCATTTTCAGTCACTAGAATTGCTAAGGACATGCTTAGTTAAAGTCAGATCTTTCGTGTTAATGAGCCAACATGAACTTTAATTTGTTTCTGGATATTCTGGTAAGACCCAGTAAAGAAAGAAGCTCCTTTCAGATATTAAATTTCCTGTCCAAGAGCTCAAAAAGGACAAGTGATAACTCTCAACGTTTGGCATGGAAGAGTTAGCAGTTCTCCTGGAGTTACTTTAGGGGTGCAGTCACCATCATGATTGCAATTAATACTGGAAATAAAGGGACAGGGGAGTTACATTTTTTATATCCACTTTGTACAGAGCTCTCTGATGGAACTTTAACATACATAATCTCACTTAGTCTTCTTCACACTCAATAAAACTAGCCCATATCACAGGCTAGGAAACTGAGGCTGAAAGAGATTAAATAGCTAGTTACAAATTCCCAAAGCTAAAAAGTGGTCCGATAGGCAGTAATACTATAGTCTCTTGTATCGATCGACTAAAAAAATGTTCAAACCCATGAACTGTCAGCATGCGTTCACTTTGGTAATCCCTGGGACCTAAACACTTATATGACACTCTCTCATAAGAAATCATAGAGTTTTGAAGTTCATTCCTTTATCCACATATCTTTCAATGCTATATTAATGATAAATCTGAATATTAGTGTGAGGCTGTTTCTGTGCTGGTACAGAAGAGAATGATTCATTCTACACTGGGTAAAAGGTGCCAGGTTGATTTTTGAAGCAGTGGCCCTGATCTTTAAGTGCAAAGATTTCTTCTATTTGTTAAAAGATTTGGCTGTTAAAGATTTGATAGTATATATATGTTTATCATCTTTTAACTGAGAAAATACATATCTACCATAACATCTGATATACATTTTTAATTTCAATAACCTCATTTACTAATATTAGGAAAATTTTAATGAATATATACGATATTACGTAGTGCCCAGAAGGAATCCAGATATGTAGCATAACAGCATTCTTGGCCAAAGTCCCCAAAGTCCCCATGACAGTGCCCACTGTTCCAAAGACTGAGAAGCAAAGGAAAGCATGTGGAATAAGGGGGCACTGCAGATCAGAGAGGAGGAGCTCCAAGGAGACAACCACTTTAAAAGAAAGAAAAGGACAAAGGAGACACTGGGGATTGCGTTAGAGAAGTTATTTCAAGGAGTTAATTTCCTGGCAGCCTATGTTAGTTTCCCCCAGGCTATTGTAACAAATGACTACAAACTAGGTGGCTTAAAACAACAGAAACTCATTTTCTCACAGTCTGGAGACCGGAAGTCAGAAATCTAGCCATTGGCAGGGCTGTTCTCGGCAGACTCTGAGGGAGGATCCTTCCTTGTCAGTTTCAGCCTCTGCTAGCTTTAGGTATTCTCTCTGCCTTCATCTTCACCTGGCCTTTCATCGTCTGTGTTTTCTTCTCTTTTGTCTCTTATAAGAATGCTTGTCAATGGAATTTTAGGTGGACCCAGGAAATCTAGGATTATCTTGCCTTGAAATCTTTAACTTAATCTCATATGCAAAGACCTTCTTTCCAAAAAACGTCGCATTCACAGAATTGATGTTCCAGGTTCCAGGATTTAGGATATGGGCTTACATCTTTTAGACAATCTCTTAAGAACCATGTATGTTGGGGGACATTCAACCTATCACTGCTCATCGCCTCACTAAGGCCTCTGGTTTATTCTAAGAAAAACTACTCTGTCAAGAGTGTTAGGAGGTGATGAGTTGAGAATAAGAGGTGATGCGGGGGATCAAGCTCAGGCATGCTAGTGATCACAAAGGCATACTCAGCTGACCCATCACCTGCCATCTGAGGCTTATAGAAATTTACCTTACCTAGATATACACTTCAAAACATGAGATATAATTTTAGCTGTCTTTTTTGTTATAATAGCAATAGGTGGTTATTAAAATATTCTTGAAAATAAAAAAAGTCACAGAATAAAAAGTGTAAATAAAAGAAGCTATTTATTCCATAACTCAGAGAAAGATAAATTCTGAAATGTTTCCTGTCTCTGCTCTCCCTTACTTGATCCTGTACTACCACTACTAAACTACATCAGACTCACTAACCTAACCAAGTTATTTACTTAAATTTAAACATGTTTATTTTAAAAATATGATAATATTTTAATATATAACACCACTAACATCTATAAGTAACACAACAGGTTTATAAATTTTTATTTCTGAGACAATGACTGTATTTTTTATATGGTGAAACATTTTTTTTCACAAAACATTCCATGACTTGATCATGTCCTCATTATAATCCTGCTCTCTAGTCATTGTTGTTGTTGTTCAGTTGCTAAATCATGTCTCTCTTTACAACCCCAGGAACTGCAGCACACCAGGCTCCTCTGTGCTCCAGTATCTCCCAGCTGCTGCTGCTGCTGCTAAGTCACTTCAGTCATGTCCAACTCTGTGCGACCCCATAGACGGCAGCCCACCAGGCTCCCCTGTCCCTGGGATTCATGTCCACTGAATTGGTGATGCTATCTATCTATCTCATCCACCACCACCCGCTTCTCCTTTCACCTTCGGCCTTTCCCAGTATTAGGGTCTTTCCAATGAGTAGGCCCTTCACATCAGGTGGCCAAACTATTGGAGCTTCAGCAACAGTCCTTCCAAGGAATATTCAGGACTGATTTCCTTTAGGGTTGACTGGTTTGATCTCCTTGCAGTCCAAGGAACTCTCAAGAGTCTTCTCCAGCACCACAACTCAAAAGCATCAATTTTTTGAAGCTCAGCCTTCTTTATGGTTCAACTCTAACATCCATACATGACTACTGGAAAAACCATAACTTTGACTAAATGGATCTTTGTTGGAAAAGTGATGTCTCTGCTTTTTAATATGATGTCTAGGTTTATCATACCTTTCCTTCTAAGGAGCAAGCGTCTTTAATTTCATGGCTGTAGTCACCATCCACTGTGATTTTGGAGCCCAAGAAAATCAAATCTGTCACTACTTCCACTTTTTCCCCATCTATTTGCCATGAACTGATGGGACTGGATGCCATGATCTTAATTTTTATTTTAATGTTGAGTTTCAAGCCAGCTTTTCACTCTCTTCTTTCACCCGCATCTTCAGTTCCTCTTTACTTTGTGCCATTTGAGTGGTATCATCTGCATATCTGAGGTTACTGATATTTCTTCTGGCAATTATGATTTTAGCTTGTGATTCATCCAATCCAGCATTTCACATGATATACTCTGCAGAGAAGTTAAATAAGCAGGCTGACAATATATAGCCTTGCTGTACTCTTTCCCAAACTTAAACCAGTCAGCTGTTGCATGTTCAGTTCTAACTGTTGCTTCTTGACTGCATACAGGTTTCTCAGGAGACAGGTAAGGTGATATGGTACTCCCATCTCTTTAAGAATTTTCCAGTTTGTTGTGATCCACACCATCAAAGGCTTTAGTGTAGTCAAAAAAGGAGAAGTAGATGTTTTTCAGGAACTCCCTTGCTTTTACCATGATCCAATGAATGTTGCCACTTCAATTTCTGGTTCCTCTGCCTTTTTGAAACTCAGCTTGTACATCTGAAAGTTCTCAGTTCACGTACTGCTGGACTATCTTGAAGGATTTTGAGAATCCCCTTGGTAGCATGTGAAATGAACACCACTGTATGGTAGTCTGAATATTCTTTGGCATTGTCCTTCTTTGGGATTGGAATGAAAACTGATCTTTTCCACTCCTGAGTTTTCTAAATCTTCTGACATATTGATGCTTTCACAGTATCATCTTTTAGGATTTTAAATAGCTCAGCTAGAATTCCATCACCTCCACTAGCTTTGTTCATATTAATGCTTCCTAAGACTCACTTGACTTCGCATTCCAGGATGTCTGGCTCTAGGTGAGTGAGCACATCATTGTGGTTAACTGGGTCATTAAGACCTTTTTTGTACTGTTCTTATGTCTATTCTTGCCACCTCTTTTTCATCGTTTCTACTTCTATTAGGTCCTTACCATTTCTGTCCTTTATTGTGCCTATTTTGCCATGAAATGTTCCCCTGATATCTCTAATTTTCTTGAAGTGATCTCTAGTCATACGTATGAGCATATATAAATATGTATTATCACATTTAATCATTACCACAGTTCTCAGACCTATACAGATTAAAAAAAGATAAAAGCAAAACTTAAGCCCTTTTGGCTGGCTAGAGGGCCAGTGGGACTAACAGGAGGACTGTGGGAAGCCAGGACTCTCCTTGTGAGGAAAGCGTATGCACTGACTTGCCAGGAAGGCAGAGAGGAGAGAGCAGACTGAAGACTGCACCAATGGCTGCAGACTTTTCCATGACCTCTTTGTGTACCACATCCTGAGTCAAGGGAATGCTCCAGCTCCGTTTACTCAGCAACACAACTCAGCTGTTTCCCTGCGGTTTTCATGACCATGGGGAGAACCCCACCATGGGATGCAGAGGTGACTTGGACCTGGGTACAGCAGGAGCAGCCGTTGTTGTCATATGCTCAGGTAGCACATAAGAAGCAGCCTAGAAGTCTGACCATAGCCTGTCCACCACAGCCAGCACCCCAGATACACACCAAAGAGCTCATGTGGCCCAGTGGGCCCTGCATTGTGGCTCCGCAACAAAGCGAGGGTGGTGGAGGCTGCGGAGAGTGGGCAATCGTCCAAGAGGACTTGAACCTGAGGCTGTGTCTGAGCAGGGCAAGGGCAACAATAGCTGACATTTGTACAGGGGCACGTTGGAGGCAGCTTGGAACTTTGTCTGTGACCAACTCACTGCAGCCATGAGCTGCATAAGTCAAAGTCCTGCCATGAGCCGAAAGCCTGCATAGGCCCTTCTTGCTTTAGCACTGCTTCCCTCAGCAGCAAAAGTGCCAGGAGATTGGAAAGTACACACTGAAAGGGAAAAGAGCAGCCCAGACTCAATGCTCAGTGCTTCTGCTCCAGAAGGTTGGATCTGCCTCCACAGCTGTAGGGATAGAACAGAAAGGAAGCCCAACGTCACCCTCAGCCACAGCAACAGACCCTCCAGCTCTAACCCTGCCTCCTACCAGGTGAGAGCTGCCAGAACACCCTGAGGAAAGAAATAACTTGTGTCTACCTCCAATCCAGCTCTCCAATCAAAGGCACTGGGTACAAACACTCTGTAAAGTGATAGTCCCACATAAGAACAATCCTTCAAGACCACAACTGGTAACTGTTTTTATAGAGATAAAAAAAGCTAAAACAGAACAAGAAGTCAAAGGCACTAGTTCAACTGAAAGAGAAGACCTTCAAAAAAAATAAGTAATGAAATAGAAATAAACAATTTACAAGATAGATAATTCAAAATAGTAGTAATAAAGCTAAATGAATAACAGAAAGGAATAATGAACACAGTGAGAATTTTACAAGGAACCAGAAAAGGTAAATAAAGAACCAGTTGAAAATGAAATATGCAATAACTGAAAGGATAACTGAACGGCAGACTAAGGGATCTGGAAGAATGCATAAGTGATGTGGAATATAGAATG
Source organism: Oryx dammah (assembly GCF_014754425.2). Classification (NCBI taxonomy): domain Eukaryota; kingdom Metazoa; phylum Chordata; class Mammalia; order Artiodactyla; family Bovidae; genus Oryx; species Oryx dammah. Next base: position 67,903,585 of record NW_024070210.1, on the reverse strand, counting down.
ATGGAAAGCACCCAAACAGAGCAGCAAACAGAAAAGCAAATAAAAAAAAACCCAAAGAAACAAAAAATATATTTTTGGAATATTATCAAGCATAGCAACATTCACATTATTGGGGTTCCAAAATGAGAAGAGAGAAGGAGAAGGGGATAAAAGTGTCAAAAATGTATCTGATGAAATTATAACTGAAAAATTTCCAAACCTGAAGAAGGAAACAGATGTCCAGGTATAGGAGGAACAGTGGGTCCCAAGCAAGAGGAAACAAAACAGACATACCAAGACATAACAATTAAAATGGAAAAAGTGAAAGAAAAGAGAGAATTCTAAAGGCAGCAAGACAAAAACCGAGTCATATGCAAATGAGGCCCCATAAAGATATAAGCTGATTTCTCTACAGAAAGCTTGCATGCAAGTAGGTAGTGCCATGACATATTCAAAGCACTGAAAGGGAAAAACCTGCAACCTAGGATACCCTATCCAGCAAGATTATAATTTAGAATCAAAGCAGAAGAAAAGAACTCAGACAAGAAAAAATTGAAAGAATTCTAATTCATCAATACTAAACCTACCCTAAAATAAATGTTAAAGTGTCTAACCTCACCATATACTAAAATAAACCCTAAATGGATTAAAGACCTAAATATAAGATCTGAATCCATAAAACTCCTAGAAGAGAACATATGCAGAACACGTCCTAACATAAATTGTAGCAACATTTTGGGGGATATGTCTCCTAAGGCAAAAGAAATAAAAGCAAAAATAAACAAATGAGACCTAATTAAATATAGATTTGGGAGAATGGCATTGAAACATGTATAATATCATATAAGAAATGAATCACCAGTCTAAGATTGATGCAGGATACAGGATGCTTGGGGCTGGTGCACTGGGATGACCCAGACAGATGATGGTATGGGGAGGGAGGAGGGAGGGGAGTTCAGGATTGGGAACACATGTACACCCATGGTGGATTCATGTTGATGTATGGCAAACCAATACAATATTATAAAATAAATAAATAATAAAATAAATAAAATAAAATCTTTTGTACAGCAAACAAACCATTGACAAAACAAAAAGACAATTTTCATGAAAGAAAGTATCTTTCATGAAAAATATATGATTGACAAGGGGTTGATATACAAAATATATAAACAGCTCATACATCTCAATATAAAAAAGTAACCCAATTAAAAACTAGGCAGAAGATCTGAATAAATGTTTTTACCAAGAAGACATACAGACAGCTAGTGAGCAAATGAAAAGATGCTCATCATTTCTAATTATTAGAGAAATGCAAGTCAAACAAAAAGGGGATATCAGCTTACACCTGTCAGAATGGCTATTAGCCAAAAATCTATGAAAAAAAATGTGGGCGAGTATACTGAGAAAAAAGCAGCCAAAGATGGAGAAGCTCTATACAGTCAACAAAAACAAGACCAGGAACTGACTGTGGCTCAGATCATGAACTCCTTATTGCCAAATTCAGACTCAAATTGAAGAAAATAGGGAAAACCGCTGGACCATTCAGGTATGACCTAAATCACATCCCTTATGATTATACAGTGGAAGTGAGAAATAAATTTAAGGGCCTAGATCTGATAGATAGATAGAGAGCCTGATGAACTATGGAATGATGTTCGTGTACAGGAGACAGGGATCAAGACCATCCCCATGGAAAAGAAATGCAAAAAAGCAAAATGGCTATGTGGGGAGGCCTTACAAATAGCTGTGAAAAGAAGAGAGGTGAAAAGCAAAGGAGAAAAGGAAAGATATAAGCATCTGAATGCAGAGTTCCAAAGAAGAGCAAGAAGAGATAAGAAAGCCTTCTTCAGTGATCAATGCAAAGAAATAGAGGAAAACAACAGAATGGGAAAGACTAGAGATCTCTTCAAGAAAATTAGAGATACCAAGGGAACATTTCATGCAAAGATGGGCTCGATAAAGGACAGAAATGGTATGGACCTAACAGAAGCAGAAGATATTAAGAAGACGTGGCAAGATACACGGAAGAACTGTACAAAAAAGATCTTCACGATCCAGGTAATCATGATGATGTGATCACTCATCTAGAGCCAGACATCTTGAAATGTGAAGTCAAGTGGGCATTAGAAGCATCACTATGAAAAAAGATAGTGAAGATGATGGAATTCCAGTTGAGCTGTTTCAAATCCTGAAAGATGATGCTGTGAAAGTGCTGCACTCAATTTCCAGCAAATTTGGAAAACTCAGCAGTGGCCACAGGACTGGAAAAGGTCCGTTTTCATTCCAATTTGAAAGAAAGGCAATGCCAAAGAATGTTCAAACTACTGCACAATTGCACTCATCTCACATGCTAGTAAAGTAATGCTCAAAATTCTCCAAGCCAGGCTTCAGCAATATGTGAACCGTGAACTCCTTGATGTTCAAGCTGGTTTTAGAAAAGGCAGAGGAACCAGCGATCAAATTGACAACATCCGCTGGATCATGGAAAAAGCAAGAGAGTTCCAGAAAAACATCTATTTCTGCTTTATTGACTATGCCAAAGCCTTTGGCTGTGTGGATCACAATAAAATGTGGAAAATTCTGAAAGAGATGGGAATACCAGACCACCTAACCTGCCTCTTGAGAAATCTGTATGCAGGTCAGGAAGCAACAGTTAGAACTGGACATGGAACAACAGACTGGTTCCAAATAGGAAAAGGAGCACATCAAGGCTGTATATTGTTACCCTGCTTACTTAACTTATATGCAGAGTACATCATGAGAAACGCTGGACTGGAAGAAACACAAGCTGGAATCAAGATTGCCGGGAGAAATATCAGTCACCTCAGATATGCAGATGATACCACCCTTATGGCAGAAAGTGAAGAGGAGCTAAAAAGTCTCTTGATTAAAGTGAAAGAGGAGAGCAAAAAAATTGGCTTAAAGCTCAACATTCAGAAAACAAAGATATTGGCATCTGGTCCCATCACTTCATGGGAAATAGATGGGGACACAGTGGAAAGTGTCAGACTTTATTTTGGGGGGCTCCAAAATCACTGCAGATGGTGACTGCAGCCATGAAATTAAAAGACACTTACTCCTTGGAAGAAAAGTTATGACCAACCTAGATAGCATATTCAAAAGCAGAGACATTACTTCACCGACTAAGGTCCGTCTAGTCAAGGCTATGGTTTTTCCTGTGGTCAGGTATGGATGTGAGAGTTGGACTGTGAAGAAGGCTGAGCACCGAAGAATTGATGCTTTTGAACTGTGGTGTTGGAGAAGACTCTTGAAAGTCCCTTGGACTGCAAGGAGATCCAACCAGTCCATTCTGAAGGAGATCAACCCTGGGATTTCTTTGGAAGGAATGATGCTAAAGCAGAAACTCCAGTACTTTGGCCACCTGATGCGAAGAGTTGACTCATTGGAAAAGACCCTGGTGCTGGGAGGGATTGGGGGCAGGAGGAGAAGGGGACGACCGAAGATGAGATGGCTGGATGGCATCACCGACTCAATGCACATGAGTCTGAGTGAACTCCAGGAGATGGTGATGGACAGGGAGGCCTGGCGTGCTGCGATTCATGGGGTCGCAAAGAGTCGGACACGACTGAGCGACTGAACTGAACTGAATTGAATTGTACACTGCTGGTGAGAATGTAAATTGCTGCAGCTTCTATGTAAAACAGTATGGAGATACCTCAAAAGACAAAAAAATTACCATATAATCCAGCTATTCCACTCTTGAGTATATACTCAAAAAATTGAAAACTTATTTGAAATGATATGAGAAGTAACAGGCAGGAAGTCCAGGAGTCTCCAAATGGAGGAAATAGGCTGCAAGTGTCAGACATTTTTTACCTCTCTCTTAATCAGCAGGAGGAAACAAACTAGTGTTATATTTTTTCCCTTTCTCTATAAAAATTTAAAAAGAGGTTTCTCTTAAAACACTGTATGGCCATGATACCTGGGTCCACCAGAGCCTAACTGTTCTCAGACCTTGAGCTAACCAATGCATTTTTCTTATGGAAATGTTTGTCTTCAGTTCAGTTCAGTTCAGTCACACAGTAGTGTCCAACTCTTTGCGACCCCATGAATCGCAGCACACCAGGCCTCCCTGTCCATCACCAACTCCCAGAGTTCACTCAGACTCATATGCATTGAGTCGGTGATGCCATCCAGCCATCTTATCCTCTGTCGTCCCCTTCTCCTCCTGCCCCCAATCCCTCCCAGCACCAGGGTCTTTTCCAATGAGTCAACTCTTCCCATGAGGTGGCCAAAATATTGGAGTTTCAGCCTCAGCATCAGTTCCTCCAATGAACACCCAGGACTGGTCTCCTTTAGGATGGACTGGATGGATCTCCTTGCAGTCCAAGGGACTCTCAAGAGTCTTCTCCAACACCACAGTTCAAAAGCATCAATTCTTCGGCGCTCAGCCTTCTGCACAGTCCAACTCTCACATCCATATGTGACCACTGGAAAAACCATAGCCTTGACTAGACAGACCTTTGTTGGCAAAGTAATGTCTCTGCTTTTGAATATGCTGTCTAGGTTGATTATAACTTTTCTTCCAAAGAGTAAGCGTCTTTTAATTTCATGGCTGCAGTCACCATCTGCAGTGATTTTGGAGTCCAGAAAAATAAAGTCTGACACTGTTTCCACTGTTTCCCCATCATTTCCCATGAAGTGATGGGACCTGATGCCATGATCTTCATTTTCTGAATGTTGATCTTTAAGCCAACTTTTTCACTCTCCTCTTTCACTTTAATCAAGAGGCTTTTTAGCTCCTCTTCACTTTCTTCCATAAGGGTGGTATCATCTGCATATCTGAGGTATTGATATTTCTCCTGGCAATCTTGATTCCAGCTTGTGCTTCTTCCAGCCCAGAGTTTCTCATGATGTACTCTGTATATGAGTTAAATAAGCAGGGTGACAATATACAGCCTTGATGTACTTCTTTTCCTATTTGGAACCAGTCTGTTGCTCCATGTCCAGTTCTAACTGTTGCTTCCTGACCTGCATACAGATTTCTCAAGAGGCAGGTTTGGTGGTCTGGTAGTCCCATCTCTTTCAGAATTTTCCACTGTTTATTGTGATCCACACAGTCAAAGGCTTTGGCATAGTGAATAAAGCAGAGATAGATGTTTTTCTGGAACTCTTTTGCTTTTTTGATGATCCAGTGGATGTTGGCAATTTGATCGCTGGTTCCTCTGCCTTTTCTAAAACCAGCTTGAACATTAGGGAGTTCACGGTTCACATATTGCTGAAGCCTGGCTTGGAGAATTTTGAGCATTACTTTACTAGTGTGTGAGATGAGTGCAATTGTGCAGTAGTTTGAGCATTCTTTGGCATTACCTTTCTTTGGGATTGGAATGAAAACTGACCTGTTCCAGTCCTGTGGCCATTGCTGAGTTTTCCAAACTTGCTGGCATATTGAGTGCATCACTTTTACAGCATCATCTTTCAGGATTTGAAACAGCTCAACTGGAATTCCATCACCTCGACTAGCTTTGTTCATAGTGATGCTTTCTAAGACCCACTTGACTTCACATTCCAGGATGTCTGGCTCTAGGTGAGTAATCATACCATCATGATTATCTGGGTCATGAAGATCTTTTTTGTACAGTTCTTCTGTGTATTCTTGCCTCCTCTTCTTAATATCTTCTGCTTTGTTAGGTCCATACCATTTCTGTCCTTTATCGAGCCCATCTTTGCATGAAATGTTCCCTTGATATCTCTAATTTTCTTGAAGAGATCTCTAGACTTTCCCATTCTGTTGTTTTCCTCTATTTCTTTGCATTGATTGCTAAGGAAGACTTTCTTATCTCTCCTTGCTATTCTTTGAAACTCTGCATTCAAATGGATATATCTTTCCTTTCCTCCTCTGCTTGTTGCTTCTCTTCTTTTAACAGCTATTTGCAAGGCCTCCTCAGACAGCCATTTTGCTTTTTTGCACTTCTTTTCCTTGGGGATGGTCTTGATCCCTGTCTCCTGTACAATGTCATGGACCTCTGTCCATAATTCATCAGGTACTCTGTCTATCAGATCTAGGCCCTTAAATCTATTTCTTACTTCTTCTGTATAATCATAAGGGATTTGATTTAGGTCATACCTGAATGGTCTAGTGGTTTTCCCTACTTTCTTCAATTTATGTCTGAATTTGGTAATAAGGAGTTCATGATCTGAGCCACAGTCAGCTCCCAGTCTTGTTTTTGCTGACTGTATAGAGCCTCTCCATCTTTGACTGCATAGAATATAATCAATCTGATTTTGGTGTTGACCATCTGGTGAGGTCCATGTGTAGCGTCTTCTCTTGTGTTGTTGGAAGACGGTGTTTGATATGACCAGTGTGTTCTCTTGGCAAAACTCTATTAGCCTTTGCCCTGCTTCATTCTATATTCCAAAGGCAAATTTGCCTGTTACTCCAGGTGTTTCTTGACTTCCTACTTTTGCATTCCAGTCCCCTATAATGAAAAGGACATCTTTTTTGGATGTTAGTTCTAAAAGGTCTTGTGGTCTTCATAGAATCGTTCAACTTCAGCTTCTTCAGCGTTACTGGTTGGAGCATAGGCTTGGATCACCGTAATCCTCTTGGCGGCAGAGAGGAGCTTCCCCACAACCAAGGTCAGGGGCTGCGGCTGAGAAAAGCAACCCCACGTCCAAGGAGTGGTGGCTGTGCGGGCACAGGAGGGCTGAGAGGAGCTACTCCACGTTCAAGGTCAGGAGGGGCGACTCGTCCAAGGTAAGGAGCAGCAGCTGCACTTTGCTGGAGCAGCCGTGAAGAGATATGCCACATGCAAGGTAAGAGAAACTCAAGTAAGATGGTAGGTGTTATGAGAGGGCATCAGAGGGCAGACACACTGAAACCATAATCACAGAAAACTAGCCAATCTGATCACATGGACCACAGCCTTGTCTAACTCAATGAAACTAAGCCATACCGTGTAGGGCCACCCAAGGCGGACAGGTCATGGTGGAGAGGTCTGAAAGAATGTGGTCCACTGGAGAAGGGAATGGCAAACCACTTCAGTATTCTTGCCTTGAGAACCCCATGAACAGTATGAAGAGGCAGAATGACAGGATACTGAAAGAGGAACCCCCCAGGTCGGTAGGTGCCCCAGATGCTACAGGAGATCAGTGGAGAAATCACTCTAAAAAGAATGAAGGGATGGAGCCAAAGCAAAAACAATACCCAGTTGTTGATATGACTGGTGATAGAAGCAAGGTCTGATGCTGTAAAGAGCAATATTGCATAGGAACCTGTAATGTCAGGTCCATGAATCAAGGCAAATTGGAAGTGGTCAAACAGGAGATGGCAAGAGTGAACGTCAACATTCTAGGAATCAGCGAACTAAAATGGACTGGAATGGGTGAGTTTAACTCAGATGACCATTATATCTACTACTGTGTGCAGGAATGCCTCAGAAGAAATGGAGTAGCCATCATGGTCAACAGAAGAGTCCAAAATGCAGTACTTGCATGTTTGTCTTAAGCTATGTTAATGTACTATGTATTTACCCCAGACTCTGTCTTCATGTTGGTTCCAGGTAAAAACTCAGATTCGACAAACCAGTATGTCTTACTCATACATTGTTCTTCTAATCTATGTTAATGAAGCTATATATTTGCTTCTAACTCCGCCTTTCTTCAAGATTCAGGTCAATCATTTTATGGCCAGAGATGACTCACCTGGTGCCCATGTTATCTCAAAATGCATGTTGTGGGTGAGGGGCGTGGTGCCATTCTCTGAGTTTTGAGACATTTCCTTTCTCTAATTAGCAGACCACTAGTAGCTATATAACATCCCACTAAAGACTAGCAGGGGGGCACTGTTTCTACCCCCTTCTGATGTCTATGTCAGAAGCTTTCTCTATCTCTTTTATACTTTTGTAAAACGTTATTACACAAAAGCTCTGAGCAATCAAGCCTCATCACTGGCCCTGGATTGAATTCCTCTCCTCCAGAGGCCAAGAATCCCAGTGTCTTTCATGGTTCAGCAACAACCTTTCAGATGCATGCACCTCTGTGCTCACAGCAGCACTTTTTATAGTACCCACAATATGGAAGTTAAGTGTTCATCCGCAGGTGAATGGATAATGAAGATGTTGTGTCTATGTGTATGCACACAGTGGAATACTACTCTGACATAAAAATGAATGAAATTCTGCCATCTGCAACAATGTAGATGGACTAGAAGATATCATACTTAATGAAATAAGTCAGGTAGAAAAAGAAAAATACCGCATGTTACAATTTTTACGTAGAATCTAAAAAAATAAGACAAACAAATGTATATGACAAATCAGAAACAGATTCACAGATACAGAAAGCAAACTAGTATATACCAGAGGTGGGGAGGAAAATAGGGGTAAGAGATGAAGCGATACAAACTGCTACATATAATACAGATAAGCTACAAGAATATATTGTACAACACAGGGTATTATAGCTATTAATTTGTAATAACTTTAAATGGGGTATAATCTATGAAAATACATTATGAAAATCTGTTTTATACATCTGAAACTAATATTGTAAATCAGCTATACTTCAATACAAAGAGACACATAGAATCTCAGGGACTTGTAGGACAACACCAAAATATCTAACATTCATGTTACCAGAGTTCCAGTAAAAGATGCTAAAGAACATGGTTCAAAAGTGTATTTTAAAAAATAATGCCTGAAAACTTTCAAAATTTGGTGAAAAATATACTTACAAGTTCAAGAAGCTCAGTGAATTTCACACTGATTAAACTTAAAGGAATCCACAGGAGACACATCATAATCAAACCAATACAGAATTGTAAAGTAAAATAAAAAAAAAAATAAATTGAAAGAAAGAAAGAAAAAAAACCCAGTCAAAGAGAAAAAAATCTTTGAATTATAAAATAGAATAGCTATATAAGCACAAACAAGTTCAAGAAGTAGGTTTCTGCTCTTCTAGGGCCCATCATCTCTTCTCACTCACACCTCCTTCTCTTCCCTTAAAGGTTAACACAAACATGATTTTATGATAAATCTTATTTGCTTCTCTTTGTATCTTTACACATTTATCACCTCAGTACACATCCCTAGATTAGCCTATTTTAAATTTTAAATAAATTCAATCATACAGTTTTTATTTATTTATTTATATTATATTTTATTTTTTTAATTTTTATTTTTACTTTATTTTACTTTACAATACTGTATTGGTTTTGCCATACATTGATATGAATCCGCTATGGGTGTACATGAGTTCCCAAACATGAACCCCCCCTCCCACCTCCCACACCATATCATCTCTATGGATCATCCCCGTGCACCAGCCCCAAGCATCCTGTATCCTGCATTGAACATAGACTGGTGATTCATTTCTTACATGATAGTATACATGTTTCATGCCATTCTCCCAAATCATCCCACCCTCTCCCTCTCCCTCAGAGTCCAAAAGTCCATTCTATACATCTGTGTCTCTTTTTCTGTCTCGCATAGAGGGTTATCATTACCATCTTTCTAAATTCCATATATATGTGTCAGTATATTGTATTGGTGTTTTTCTTTCTGGCTTACTTCACTCTGTATAATCGGCTCCAGTTTCATCCATCTCATTAGAACTGATTCAAATGTATTCTTTTTAATGGCTGAGTAATACTCCATTGTGTATATGTACCACAGCTTTCTTATCCATTCATCTGCTGATGGACATCTAGGTTGTGTCCATGTCCTGGCTATTACAAACAGTGCTGCGATGAACATTGGGGTACATGTGTCTCTTTCAATTCTGGTTTCTTCGGTGTGTATGCCCAGCAGTGGGATTGCTGGGTCATAGGCAGTTTTATTTGCAATTTTTAAAGGAATCTCCACACTGTTCTCCATAGTGGCTGTACTAGTTTGCATTTCTGCCAACAGTGTAGGAGGGTTCCCTTTTCTCCACACCCTCTCCAGCATTTATTGCTTGTAGACTTTTGTATTGCAGCCATTCTGACTGGTGTGAAGTGGTACCTCATTGTGGTCTTGATTTGCATTTCTCTAATAATGAGTGATGTTGAGCATCTTTTCATGTGTTTGTTAGCCATCCATATGTCTTCTTTGGAGAAATGTCTGTTTAGTTCTTTGGCCCATTTTTTGATTGGGTCATTTATTTTTCTGGAATTGAGCTGCAGGAGTTGCTTGTATATTTTTGAGATTAGTTGTTTGTCAGTTTCTTCATTTGCTATTATTTTCTCCCATTCAGAAGGCTGTCTTTTCACCTTGCTTATAGTTTCCTTTGTTGTGCAGAAGCTTTTAATTTTAATTAGGTCCCATTTGTTTATTTTTGCTTTTATTTCCAGTATTCTTGGAGGTGGATCATAGAGGATCCTGCTGTGATTTATGTCGGAGAGTGTTTTGCCTATGTTCTCCTCTAGGAGTTTTATAGTTTCTGGTCTTACGTTTAGATCTTTAATCCATTTCGAGTTTATTTTTGTATGTGGTGTTAGAAAGTGATCTAGTTTCATTCTTTCACAAGTGGTTGACCAGTTTTCCCAGCACCACTTGTTAAAGAGATTGTCTTTACTCCACTGTATATTCTTGCCTCCTTTGTCAAAGATAAGGTGTCCACATGTGTGTGGATTTATCTCTGGGCTTTGTGCCAGTACCATACTGTCTTGATGACTGTGGCTTTGTAGCAGAGCCTGAAGTCAGGCAAGTTGATTCCTCCAGTTCCATTTTTCTTTCTCAAGATTGCTTTGGCTATTCGAGGTTTTTTGTATTTGTTTTTAAAGTTCAGTTCAGTTCAGTCGCTCAATCATGTCTGACTCTTTGGGAGTCAGGCTTAAAAAGTATAAAACATTTGCTGTTGACACTATGCATGCATACCCAGTGGCATCTGACTCTTTGAGACCCCAGGTACTGTAGCCTGGGGTCTTTCCAGGCAAGAATACTGGATACATTTACCACCTAAGAACACAGCCCTAGATTGACATATTGTAAAATTTAAGTAAATCCAATTATATAGTTTTTAAAAGTAAGGCTTAAAAAGTATAAAACATTTTGCTGTAGACAACACAGCTGTCAAATCACAGAGCTTGGATTAAAGCCCACACCACACAGCCTCGAAAGTATTAAACTGTCTGGCTTCTGAGAATAATAGTTGGATTTTGATACAGAGCTTGTTCCAAGAAACGTACACATATTTTCTCTCATTCTTTATCTTATTCTCTTTACATATTTATATGCATATGTCCTACCTTTAGATGCAACACCCATTTAATTTTTTTTTACTTAATTTACAAAGTAAAAATTTCCATTCTCATTTTACTGACAAAGAAACAATTCTTCCCAATCCTCATAAGTCTGGCAATGCTGGGGATAAATGACTTGGAGGGCTCAAATAAAACCTTGTGAGCACCAAGACCCAGAGACCCTGCAGAGACTGAGCCAGATCTGCCTTTGAATGTTTGAGTGTCTCCTGCAGAGGAATGGGTCAGCAGTCGCCTGCTGTGGGGACGGGGCTCTGGCTGCAGCAGATTTGGGTCATGCAGCATGTGGCATAAGCTCTCTTGGAGGAGGTTGCCATTAGCCCCACCATAGAGCCACCAAGCAGATGACCCACAAATTGAAGAACAATTATACCAAAGAAATTCTCGCACTGTTAAGAAAGTTCTAGGACCCACAAGAGATTTCCCAATCTTGGGATCCGGCAAAGGGACTAAGAACCCTCCCCCTCACCCCAGGGAATTTGACTTTGCTGGCTAGTGGGATTTTACTACAGAACTTCCACAGGACTAGTGAAACAGACTTGTGAAGGGCACAAACAAAACCTTGTGTGCACCAGAAGCCAGGAGAAAGGAGTAGTGTCCCCACATGAGATGGAGCCTGTGAGTGTCCAGGAATCTCCAGCGGAGGCATGGCTTGACAGCAGCCTGCTGAGGGGTCAGGAGCACTGATTACAAGTATGTGCACAAGTCCTTTTGAGGGAGGTCCCCATTACCTTCATTAACCCTACCATAGTTTTGCCTCAGGCCAAACAACAAGGAGGGAACACAGCCCCACCCATCAATGGAAATTAGTTTAAAGATTTACTGAGTATGGCACCGCCCATCAGAACAAGACCCAGTTTTCCCGCACAGTCTCTCCAATAATGAAGCTTCCATAAGTCTCTTATCCTTATCCATTGGAGGGCAGACAGAATGAAAACCACAGTCACAGAAAACTAACCACACTGATCACATGGACCACAGCCTTGTCTAACTCAGTGAAACTATGAGCCATACAGTGTAGGGCCACCCAAGACGGGCGGGTCATGGTGGAGAGTTCTGACAAAACATGGTCCACTGGAGAAGGGAATGGCACACCACTTCAGAATTCTTGCCTTGAGAACCCCATGAACAGTATGAAAAGGCAAAAAGATAGGACACTGAAAGATGAACTCCCCAGGCTGGCAGTTGCCCAATATGCTACTGGAGAAGAGTGGAGAAATAACTACAGAAAGAAAGAAGAGACAGAGCCAAAGTGGAAACAACACCCAGTTGTGGATGTGACTGGTGATGGAAGTAAAGTCTGATGCTATAAAGAACAATACTGCATGGGAACCTGGACTGTTAAGTCCATGAATCAAGGTAAATTGAAGTGGTCAAACAGGAGATGGTAAGAGTGAACATCAACATTTTAGGAATCAGTGAATTAAAATGGACTGGAATGGGTGGTTTTAACTCAGATGACCATTAGATCTACCACTGTAGGCAAGAGTCCCTTAGAAGAAATGGAGTAGCCCTCATAGTCAACAAAAAAGTCTGAAATGTGGTACTTGGATGCAATCTCAAAAATGACAGAATGATCTCTGTTCATTTCAAAGGAAACCATTCAATATCACAGTAATTCAAGTCTATGCCCTAACCACTAATGCCAAAGAAGCTGAAGCTGAACAGTTCTATGATGATGTAAAAGACCTTCTAGAACCAACACCAAAAAAGATGTCCTTTTCATCATAGGGGACTGGAATGCAAAAGTGGGAAGTGAAAATACCTGGAGTGACAGGAAAATTTGGCCTTGGATTACAAAATGAAGCAGGGCAAAGGCTAACAGAGTTGCCAAGAGATCACACGGGTCATAGCAAACAAGACAAAAGAAGACTGTACACATGGGCATCACCAGATGGTCAATACCAAAATCAGACTGATTATATTCTTTGCAGCTAAAGATGGAGAAGCTCTATAGAGTCAGCAAAAATAAGACTGGGAGCTGACTAAGGCTCAGATCGTGAAGTACTTATTGCAAAGTCAATCAGTTCAGTCTCTCAGTCATGTCCGACACTGTGATCCCATGGACTGCAGCATGCCAGGCCTCCCTGTCCATCACTAACTCCTGGAGTTTATTCAAACTCATGTCCATTTAGTTGGTGATGCCATCCAACCATCTCATCCTCTGTTGTCCCCTTTTCCTCTGACCTTCAATCTTTCCCAGCATCAGGGTCTTTTCAAATGAGTCAGTTCTTCACATCAGGTAGCCAAAGTATTGGAGTTTCAGCTTCAGCCTCAGTCCTTCTAATGATTATTCAGGACTGATTTTATTTAGGATGGACTGGTTGGATCTCCTTGCTATCCAAGGGACTCTCAAGAGTCTTCTCCAAATCCTTATTGCAAAAATTAGACTTAAATTGAAGAAAGTAGGGAAAACCACTAGACCATTCAGGTATGACCTAAATAAAATCCCTTATGATTATACAGTGGAAGTGAGAAATAGATTCCAGGGAGGAGATCTGATAAACAGAGTGTCTGAAGAACTACAGATGGAAGGTCATGACATTATACAGGAGGTAGTGATCAAAACGATCCCTAAGAAAAAGAAATGCAAAAAGGCAAATTGGTTGTCTGAGAAGGCCTCACAAATAACTGAAAAAAGAGAAGTGAAAGGCAAAGGAGAAAAGAAAGATATACCCATCTGAATGCAGAATTCCAAAGAATAGCAAGGAGAGATAAGAAAGCCTTCCTCAGTGATCAGAGAAACAGAGGAAAACAATAGAATGGGAAAGACTAGAGATCTCTTCTAGAAAATGCAAAGATGGGCACAATAAAGGACAGAAATGGTATGAACCTAACAAAAGCAAAAGATAGTAAGAAGAGGTGGCAAGAATACACAGAACTAAACAAAAAAGATCTTCATGACCCATATAACCACAATGGTGGGAACACTCACCTAGAGCCAGCCATCCTGGAATGCAAAGTCAAGTGGGCTTTAAGAAGCATCACTATGAACAAGGCTAGTGGAGGTAATGGAATTCCAGTTGAACTATTTCAAATCCTAAAAGATGCTTCCTGTTAAGGTGTTGCATTCAACACACCAGCAAATTTGGAAAACTCAGCAGCAACCACAGAACTGGAAAAAGTCAGTTTTCATTCCGATCCCAAAGAAGGCAATGCCAAAGAATGCTCAAACTACAGCACAATTGCACTCATCTCACACAGTAGTTAAGTAATGCTCAAAATTCTGCAAGCTAGACTTCAATAGTAATTGAACTGTGAACTTCCAGATGTTCAAGCTCGATTTTAAAAAGGCAGAGGAACCAGAGATCAAATTGCCAGCATCTCTTGGATCATAGAAAAAGTGAGAGTTCCAGAAAAACATCTACTTTTGCTTTATTGACTATGCCAAAGCCTTTGACTGTGTGGATCACAACAAACTGAAAAATTCTTAAAGAGATGGGAATAGCGGTCCACCTTACCTGCCTCCTGAGAAATCTGTGTGCAGGTCAAGAAGCAACAGTTAGAACTGGACATGGAACAGTGGACTGGCTTCAAATAGGGAAAGAAGTACATCAAGGCTGTAAACTGTCACCCTGCCTATTTAACTTATATGCAGAGTACATCATGGTGACTGCTGGGTTGGATGAAGCACATGCTGGAATCAAGATTTCCAGGAGAAATATCAATAACCTCAGATATGCAGATGATACCACCCTTATGGTAGAAAGTGAAGAAGAACTAAAGAGCCTTTTGATGAAAGCAAAAGAGGAGAGTGAAAAGGCTGGTTTAAAACTCAGCATTCAGAAAATGAAGATCATGGCATCTGGTCCCATCACTTCATGGCAAATAGATGGGAAAACAATGAAAACAGTGACAGACTTTATTTTCTTGGGCTCCAAAATCACTGCAGATGTGACTGAAGCCATGAAATTAAAGACACTTGCTCCTTGGAAGAAAAGCTATGACTAACCTAGACAGCATATTAAAGAGCAGAGATATTACTTTGCTGACAAAGGTCTGTCAAGTCAAAGCTATGGTTTTTCCAGTAGTCATGTATGGATGTGAGAGTT
This sequence comes from Oryx dammah, assembly GCF_014754425.2. NCBI lineage: Eukaryota > Metazoa > Chordata > Mammalia > Artiodactyla > Bovidae > Oryx > Oryx dammah. The sequence continues at coordinate 67,888,351 of NW_024070210.1, read as the reverse complement.
GGACCATAAAGAAAGCTGAGTGCCACAAGAATGCGTGCTTTTGAACTGTGGTATTGGAGAAGAATCTTGGGAATCCCTTGGATTTCAAGGAGATCAAACCAGTCCATCCTAAAGGATATCAATCCTGATATTCATTGGAAGGACTGATGCTGAAGCTGAAGCTCCGATACTTTGGCCACCTGATGCATAGAGCTGACTCTATGAAAAGATACTGGAAAATATACCAATGCTTGGGAAGATTGAAGGCAGGAGGAGAAGGGGACTACAGAGTATGACATGGTTGGATGGCATCACCAACTTGATGTATATGAGTTTGAGCAAGCTCCGGGAGTTGGTGATGGACAGGGAAGCCTGGCTGCATCTATGGAATCGCAAAGATTCGGACACAACTGAGTGACTTAACTGAACTGATAATAACTGTCATTTAGTAGCACAGTATAATAAACTAATACTCTAGTGCATGTCTTTATTTCAATTTTCTTTCACTCTTCTGACATTTCCCACATGGTGGCAAATATAGCTAATCTCACACTGAACCCAGAGGAAATGTAACTGAGTATTGACTTAAAAAAATCTGATGAAAGTATGCTACACGGTGTGCACATCAGAATGTCATTATTTTCTTTAAGTTTAAATTTCTTCCATATATAGCTGTGTTCTTTCACTCTACTGATTCAGTTCAGTTCAGTTCAGTTCAGTTGCTCAGTCATGTCCAACTCTTTGAGACCCTATGAATTGCAGCATGCCAGGCCTCCCTGTCCATCACCAACTCCCGGAGTTCACTCAGACTCACGTCCATTGAGTCAGTGATGCCATCCAGCCATCTCATCCTCGGTCGTCCTCTTTTCTTCCTGACCGTAATCCATCCCAGCATCAGAGTTTTTCCAATGAGTCAACTCTTCGCATGAGGTTACCAAAGTACTGGAGTTTCAGCTTTAGCGTCATTCCTTCCAAAGAAATCCCAGGGTTGATCTCCTTGCAGTCCAAGGGACTCTCAAGAGTCTTCTCCAACACCACAGTTCAAAAGCATCAATTCTTCGGTGCTCAGCTTTCTTCACAATCCAACTCTCACATCCATACATGACCACTGGAAAAACCATAGCCTTGACTAAATGGACCTTTGTTGGCAAACTAATGTCTCTGCTTTTGAATATGCTATCTAGGTTGGTCATAACTTTTCTTCCAAGGAGCAAGTGTCTTTTAATTTCATGGCTGCAGTCACCATCTGCAGTGATTTTGGAGCCCCCAAAAATAAAGTCTGACACTGTTTCCACTGTTTCCCCATCTATTCCCATGAAGTGATGGGACCAGATGCCATGATCTTCGTTTTCTGAATGTTGAGCTTTAAGCCAACTTTTTCACTCTCCTCTTTCCCTTTCATCAAGAGCCTCTTTAGTTCCTCTTCACTTTCTGCCATAATGGTGGTGTCATCTGCATATCTGAGGTTATTGATATTTCTCCCAGCAATCTTGATTCCAGCTTGTGCTTCTTCCAGCCCAGCATTTCTCATCATGTACTCAGCATATAAGTTAAATAAGCAGGGTGACAGTATACAGCCTTGACACACTCCTTTTCCTATTTGGAACCAGTCTGTTGTTCCATGTCCAGTTCTAACTGTTGCTTCCTGACCTGCAGATAAGTTTCTCAAGAGGCAGGTAAGGTGGTCTGGTATTCCCATCTCTCAAAGAATTTTCCACAGTTTATTGTGATCCACAGAGTCAAAGGTTTTGGCATAGTCAATAAAGCAGAAATAGATGTTTTTCTGGAACTCTCTTGCTTTTTCCATGATCTAGCAGATGTTGGCAATTGGATCTCTGGTTCCTCTGCCTTTTCTAAAACCAGCTTGAACATCTGGAAGTTCACGGTTCATGTATTGCTGAAGCCTGGCTTGGAGAATTTTGAGCATTACTTTACTAGCATGTGAGATGAGTGCAATTGTGCCATAGTTCGAGCATTCTTTGGCATTGCCTTTCTTTGGGATTGGAATGAAAACTGACCTTTTCCAGTCCCATGGCCCCTGCTGAGTTTTCCAAATTTGGTTAATATTCATTAAAAGTAACAATCAAGAATGTTGTTCTGGTACATTTCCCCAAAGAGTGAACACAAAAACATATATACATATCCCTCTGTGTGTGCATATATATATGTATCTGCACACATGCTAAGTTGCTTTAGTCGTGTCTCTTTGTGACCCTATGGATCATAGACTGCCAGACTCTTCTGTCATGGGATTCTGCAGGCAAGAATACTGAAGTAGGTTGTCATACCCTCCTCCAGGATAATCTACCCGACCCAGGGATTGAACCTGTGTCTCTTATGTCTCCTGCATTGGCAGGCAGGTTCTTTACCACTAGGGCCACCAGGGAAGCCCCATATGTATGCATGTATGTGTGTATACACACATATATGTATAATTTGTAATTAATGTTGTGCATATTTATAATATGATTCATATATGTAATGTTCGACTCTTTGCAATCCCACGGTCGGTAGCCTGCCAGTCTTCTCTGTCCACTGGATTGTCCCAGCAAGAATACTGGAGTGGGTTGCCATTTCCTCCTCCAGTGGATCTTCCCCATCCAGGGGTGGTCTCTGCATCTCCTGTGGTCTCTGCATCTGCAGGCAAATTCTTTACCATTGAACCACCTGGGAAGCCCTCATATATGTTAGTAATATAACAAATATATAACATATATAATGTACGTTATATGTACTGTGTATTAATAATATGTGGTTTATTATAACACTTTTTTATTCCATATACATGTTTATTTTGCCAAATATTAGATTATGAACATTTCTTCATGTTTCTGACTTTTTAAGAACTGTGTAAATGACTGAATAACATTTCCTTTTATATAATTGCCATTATTTATCAATTTTCTTAGGGCTTCCCAGGTGGAATGGTGGTAAAGAATCCACATGTCAATGCAGGAGATGTAAGAGATGCAGGTTCAATCCCTGGGTCAGGAAGATCTACTGACGTAGGAAATGGCAACCCTATTCAGTATTCTTGCCTGGAAAATTCCATGGACAGAGGAGTCTGATGGCTACAGTCCATGGGATCTCAAACAGTCAGACACAACTGAGCACACACACATCCATTTTCCTATTGCTGAACCTTTAGATCAATTTTTTATCTTATGAACAAGGCAGGAAAAATATTTTTGTCTCTGACTATTTCCCCAGCATAGATTCCCTATATAGATTCTTATAAGTAGATATATTGCATCAAAAGTTAATAATCATTTTATTCCAGAAGATTATTAGAGCTCATCAAGGAATTCAGTCAAGTTGCATAATACAAAATTAACATATAGAAATCTCTTGCATTTCAAAATATCAGAGATAGTAATGAAAGAAACAATCCCACTTACCATTATATATAAAAAAGAAATCAATCCCACTTGCCATCAAATAAAATATGTAGGAATAAACCTAAGGAGATAAGATACCTGTACTCAAAAAACTCTAAGACACTATTGAAACAAATTGAAGATGACACAGATTGAAAGATTTATCTATTCTTGGATTGGAAGAGACAAAAGGCAATTTACCAATTCAAGGCAATCTCTATCAAAACACTAATGGCATTTTTCACATAATCAGGACAAATAATCTTAAAATTTGTATGGAAACACAAAAGACTCTGAACAGCCAAAATAATTTTGAGAAAGCGGAACAGAGCTGGAGGAATAATACTTCCTGACTTCAGGGTATACTACAAACTTACAATAATCAAAACATCATGGCACCAGCACCAAAATCAGACACATAGACCAATGGAACAGAACAGAGAGCCCAGAAGTAAATCCACACACCTATGGTCAATTATTCTATGTCAAAGGAGCAAGAATACACAATGGAGAAAAGACAGTCTTTATTAAGTTGTGTTGAGACAACTTGACAGCCATGTGTAAAAGAATGAAATTAAAACATTCTCTAATTATATATACGCTGGGCTGGAAGAAGCACAAGCTGGCATCAAGATTGCTGGGAGAAATATCAATAACCTCAGATATGCAGATGACTCCACCCTTATGGCAGAAAGTGAAGAGGAACTAAAGAGCCTCTTGATGAAAGTGAAAGAGGAGAGGGAAAAATTTGGCTTAAAGCTCAACATTCAGAAAATGAAGATCATGGCATCTGGTCCCATCACTTCATGGGAAATAGTTGGGGAAACAGTGGAAACAGCATCAGACTTTATTTTTTTTGGACTCCAAAATCACTGCAGATGGTGCTTGCAGCCAGGAAATTAAAAGACACTTACTCCTTGGAAGAAAAGTTATGACCAACCTCAATAGCATATTACAAAGCAGAGACATTAGTTTGCCAACAAAGGTCCGTCTAGTCAAGGCTATGGTTTTTCCACTAGTCATGTATGGATGTGAGAGCTGGACTGTGAAGAAAGCTGAGCACCGAAGAATTGATGCTTTTGAACTGTGGTGTTGGAGAAGATTCTTGAGAGTCCCTTGGACTGCAAGAAGATCCAACCAGTCCATTCTAAAGGAGATCAGTCCTGGGTGTTCTTTGGAAGGAATGATGCTAAAGCTGAAACTCCAATACTTTGGCCACTTCATGCGAAGAGTTGACTCATTGGAAAAGACTCTGATGTTGGGAGGGATTGGGGGCAGGAGGAGAAGGGGACGACAGAGGATGAGCTGGCTGGATGGCATCACCGACTTGAGAGATGTGAGTCTGAGTGAACTCTGGGAGTTGATGATGGACAGGGAGGCCAGGCATACAGGGATTCATGGGGTCACAAAGAGTCGGACACGACTGAGCTACTGAACTGAACTGAATTAAATTACATATACAAAAATAAACTAAAAATGAATTAAAGACCTAAATGCAAGACCTGAAACCATGAAACTCCTAGACAAAAACATAGGCAGAGCAATATCTGACATAAATCATAGTAATATTTTCTTGATCTTCTAAAGGAAAAGAAATAAAAGCAAAAGTAAACAAATGGGACCTTCGTTCAGTCACTCAGTCATATCTGACTTTTTGCGACCCTGTGAATCGCAGAACGCCAGGCCTCCCTGTCCATCTCCAACTCCAAGAGTTTAGTCAAACTCATGCTCATTGAGTCGGTGATGCCATCCAGCCATCTCATCCTCTGTCGTTCCCTTCTCCGCCTGCCCCCAATCCCTCCCAGCATCAGGGTCTTTTCCAATGAGTCAACTCTTCACATGAGGTGGCCAAAGTATTGGAGAGCTAGTTAGACTTAAAAGCTTTTGCACAGGAAAGGAAACTATTGATAAAATGAAAACCTACAGGAGAAAATATTTGTGAAATATATGACCAACAATGGGTCAATAGCAAGATATATAAACAGCTTTTACAACTCAATATAAAAAAATATACATATTCATGTATCTACTCTTACTTAGCTTCTTTTCTCATACAGGTCATTATAGAGTATTGGGTAGAGTTCCCTGTGCTATAAAGTAGGTCCTTATTCATTATCTATTTTATATATAGCAGTATGTATGTGCTATCCATACTCCTATTTTATATATAGCAGTATGTATATGCTATCAATACTCCTATATCCCAATCTCCTATTTATCCCTCCCTTTCTTCCCATAAAATTTTTTTCTACATCTTTAACTCTATTCCCACTTTGTAAATAAGTTCATTTATACTTTGTTGTACAGCAAAAGTAACACAAACATTGTAAATCAACTATATTCCAATAATTTTTTTTTAATCCAGCTCAATTAGAATTGCCAATTAGATATGGAAGCAATCTAAGTGTCCATCATCAGATGAATGGATAAATAAGATGTGGTATAAATATGCAATGGAATACTACTCAGCCATAAAAATGAAATTTTGTTATTTGTAACAACACGGATGGACTTGGAGGGTATTAAGCTAAATGGAATAAGTCAGACAGAGAAAGACAAATATTACTTATACGTGGAATCTAAAAAATACGACAGTGAACATAACAAAAGGAAACAGACTCGCAGATACAGAAAACAAACTCCTGGTTAAGACTGGGGAGATGAAAGAATGAAGTAGCAAAATATAAGTAGGGAATTAAGAGGTAAAAACTATTATACATAAAATAAGCAACAAGGATATATTTTACAATACAGGTTTTATGGTTAATATTTTATAATAACTATAAATGGAGTATATCCTTCAAAATTGTGAATCATTATATTATACACCTGTAACATATATAATACTGCACATCAACTATACTTTCAATAAAAAGTTAATAATAATTTTAAAGCTCCTAATTAAAACTGCATACTTGCTTTCCAGGTCAGTTTACAAATTTACATTTCTAGCAGTCCTTATCTTCCACATCCTTGCATGAAGAGAGTATTATCTTTTTTAAAAAATTGCTTGATATTTTTATAGGAATGATAGGAAGTTTTATTTGGCATTTTTTGTTAGTACTGTGAAAGAGTATTTTTACCAGAACGATTTTTTAGTCTTTTGCATGCTCTGTCCCGTGATTTATTCATGTTATTTGTGTCATTTTCTCTTGGAATCCAAGTGTCTTATTGATTTGAATTCTATTTTTCTCCTTAGTATATAGGTAGAATGCTATCTTAATACATAAATATGATTTTCACAAGGAAAACATTCTTCAGTTTTCCCTGATGATAAAATGTTGCCTGAAATGCATTTGATTCTCTCATAACATTTTATGACAACACATTTTATGTCTGATGGAAGCCACAAAGAACTGCCTGATGCAGCCTGCTGTTTTTAATTTGAGAAATAATAAAATGACAAGTAGCTTAGCCGTCTTGCATTTACTTTGAAACAGTATAAATTAACATTTCTTCTGAAGGAATTAATCTCAAGTAATACTGTCTACTATTTCAGCCATTTCTTAAAAAAAAAAAAACAAAACAAATTATAGAGCATTTGGAGATGGCAATTTAATGGGAGACCATTACCCTAAGTGTTCTTTTATGAATTTTCCCTAAAATTCCAGATGAGCCATTTACCTTCTAGGTATGGTTATAAAGGCTGCCATTCCCATATTAGTGCCATATTTGATATACGCAGTAAATCTTTCTTATTGATGCTATTATTGTAATTTTGTACCCTGTGTACTTTCCAAGTACAAGTCTCAAGCCTCCATATATATTCAGGAGGACTTGGCAGTGGAAAAAGTGGGAAGGAACATAGCTCCTTCTCATGTTTATAAGTCTGTCATTTGTAATGGAGCCACAGGAAATCCCTCTTCCGTTAAGGCATGGGAATGGCAGCATAATATATGAAATCTTCTTTTATGCCAATGATCTCCATTTCTTAGGGATCAGCAAAGAATTGAACAAAGACTGGCTGGAGATTTTTGGCATAGAACAAAGGGAGAATCTAAGACACCATCTGGAAAAGGATGAAACTGGCGAGGTATTGGGAAGTTCCAAACAACACATTCGACTGTGGAGGTCAAGGGCACACCGGTACATAAAACAGACCACAGTATAGGGGGCAGGGAACCATAACTGGGGATTGGTAAACAAAGAGGCTGCTCTTTGGGAGCAAATTAGAGAAGGCCTGAGGGTAGGAACTTCATGAGGCACGGCCCCACGGAGTGTTCTCCATTTTTCCAGGGGCTGAGTTTCCACTCTCTCTAAACTGGTTAGTAAATATGATGATTAGTTGTGATGCTGACTTGGAGACTGTAAAATACTAAAGTGCTTTTTGGATCATTACAAATATATTTCATTACTATACTTTATGACACGTGGAATTAAGACTATATTTTCATTCATAATTCTTTAAACATACACAGATCCTTGACCACAATATTTGATTACCCAGAACTCCTTACCAAACATTAGGGATAACAGATTTTACTATATCACTTTTCTTACTTAGATTTTAATGATTCGCAATGAAGGGACTGATTTTTCTACTTCCTGTGGTCTCCAAGAAGGCTTCAACTGAAAATGAATTCTTATGGTTTGGAAAAGTTAATCCATCTCTGAAAGGTACTGAAGACCAGCTCACTAAGCAGGGGCTGGCTGGCACAGTCTTTCAAATCCTGTGGCGAGAGACTCGGTCTTTACTTGGTGCACCTTGAACTAAGCATACCTTTGGCACTAGTCTTAGTAACAGCACTTATCAATCAAGTCTTTGTTTAGTTGAGTCAATGCTTTGACATGTTAAATGAATAATTACGAATTGGCTGACCTGGAACCTATTTCAGGAGCCAAACTTAAACTTACTAATAGCCCTAGGATCAAGCTTCATATGGCACCCTGACATATGTCTCCAGACAACAAATGATTCCATTATTCTTTGGTTTAGTATGATATATATGATTGAGCTTAACCCTTTGAATATTACGTTCTCTCATTTGTTTTTAATCTATTCTGGGTATACAAATTGCTAAGACTTCTCAGTCATTGCCTAAAATCTTGGTTAATTACATGTTTTCTTTAAAACAAACCTGGATACAATTTTTGAGGGTTCATTCATCAAACTTTGTGATCCTTTAAAGCAATCTCCATTTTACATTAAAAATGCCACATTTTAAAAGCAATAATATTTTTTTCAAGAAATACTCCATTCTTAATAAAATGTGTTAGTCTTGACTTTTAAGAGTCAAGGTGACTTTTGATAGTGGATTTGCACCTAAATTATTGAAAACAAAACCAGTCTTACCTCGTAGTAAGTAAGGTCTGAGTTGTGAAAAGGGGACCCCTTTCTGGAGGATCTGTAGCATTCTCATACCTTTTAAACCATCTCCCAAGGATTATAGTCCAAGAACTTGCTCATAATATTTCTTTCATTACTTATGAAAATATTTCCATGGAAATTTCACCATATAACATTACACTTACCTAAAAATCTTATTTTTGTCTTGCAACATTTCCCTTTCAGACATGAGCATTTCTGGGGAATTATGGTACAGAGAGAAAACTTAGTCTTTTATTTAATAATTAGTGTGAACAATTCAGTAGGCACAAGAAACACTTTGAGGTTAATTTTGAAAGTAGACAGAAAAACCCTACTCACCTATTATAACTGGAAAATTAACACATGATGGTATTTGCAGTCTGGGTCTCATTTCCAGTTGAATTAAAATAGGTCATTTTGTTCATCTGGCTTACATTTAAAATTAAAGAAAAAATTCTGATATTTTACAATGCAAATACTTGTGCTGTCATAAAATATGTTGCTGCTGCTGCTAAGTCACTTCAGTCGTGTCCGACTCTGTGCGACCCCATAGACAGCAGCCCACCAGGCTTTGCCGTCCCTGGGATTCTCTAGGCAAGAACACTGGAGTAGGCTGACATTTCCTTCTTCAATGCATGAAAGTCTATATGCTGGTAAAACTTATTGGGAGTCAAGAATTCTGTCAAAATAAGTCACTTTCTATGGGCTTCCTTGGTGGTTCAGCAGTAAAAAATCCACTTGCAATGTAGGATACACAGGTTTGATCCCAGAGTCAGGAAGATCTCCCATAGGAGGGCATGGCAACCCACTCCTGTATTCTTGCTGGGGCAATCCCACAAACAGAGGAGACTGGAGGGCTACAGTCCATGGGGTTGCAAAGAGTTGGACATGACTGAAGCGACTGAGAACACACAGCATGTCACTTTTTTAGAAAAGCTTGATATAAACAGCTAGGGTGATAGACAATATCAAATTCAACACTGCCAGATTCAGATAAGACAAATAAAATGGTCATACTGAACTGAAGAAATCATTTCAATTCAAAAAATATATATATAATGTGAAATTAACCCAGGCAACAAAGTTATACAGATACACACACATATATATATTTTTAAATTGAGGTACAATTAATGTATAATATTATTTTCTGGTGTATAACATAGTGATTCAATATCTGTATATATTAAAAATTGATCACCACAATAAGTCTAGCTAACTACATGTTCTACAAACTTTTAAAAATAAATACTCCAAGTGAAAGTAAAGGTTTCCTTATACTGAGAAATTGGAAAAATCTTTTCTAAATACTTGTCAAATGTTACAACTTAAATTTTAAATAGGTATCAGTTCATTACACTTATGATCATTTACTTCCTAGAATAATTCCCATATTTCCACAAAACTATACCTACTTCAGAAGAAAGAGAACTTGATGCCAATTACTTCAGGGTAATGATATCTAACTTGCATAGATTCTAAAGTAGCATAAGGAAAAGTAGAGTCACCCATATTAAACATAATCTAAATTTTAATTATAGATAAAACTGAAAAAAGTGAAATTAAGAATGAAATTATTCTGAAATAGTCTTTGAACATTCAGCAACTCTGGACCATGGGAAAACCAGTGGCACAGAGATCAACCCGGAGCCCAGGAGTAAAAGAAAAGAGGTGATGACCTTAGGTATTGAAAGAAGCATGGCATATATTATTGTAAAGCTCTCATATGGGGAATTGTACACTATTACTAGAGGTAGACTGTGATAAATTAAAGATGTATGTTATAAACGCTAAGGCAATGGCATATTAAGCCAAAAGCAGAGAGTTATGGCTAATAAGCCAGCAATGGGAAAAAATAGGAAACAAAACCTAAACAACTTATCTAAAAGAACACAGAAAACAATAGCAAAATGATAGATTAAACCCAACTTTATCAATAATTACATTAAGGGCAAATTGTTTAAGGATGCCTGACTAAAAGCCAGAGGTTGTCAGATTGGATTTAAGAAGATAATTGTATATTGCCTGTAAGAAATTCATTTTAAATATAAAGACATGAAGTTTTAACATAAAGGGATAGAGGAATATCTGCAACTCCTATACGTACTACTTGTCAGAATAAAAAATGTTACAGCCATTTTTCATTAAGTTAGACATACAATTACTACATAACACATTAGTCATATCCCTAGGTATTTCTTAAGAGAAATAAAAGCTAATGTTCACAAAAAATAGCATATAGCAATTATAGAAAATTAAACATAATTGTTCCAAGAAACAAATAAAATGTGCTTCAGCAGGAATGGATAAAGGAACAGTGGTATATCCATATGACAGAATGCTTGTGACTCAGTAGTAAAAAGGTACAAAAGATTGGGAAATACAAGTTAAATCTATAATGGGATATTACTATGCACTTATTAAAATAGCTAAAATTTTATAACTGTATGCTGATATAGTTGTGAACATTTAAAAATAATATACATAAAAGCAATTGAATTAATAAACAGTTAGCAAGGTTGATGGATATAATTCAAGGTTAAAAAATATAAATGATATTCACATTACTAGTACCCAGTGAGAAAGTAAAAAAATAAAATTTAGAAATACCATTTACATTTGAAAATAATAAATAGGGGCAAGTTCAACTGAAGATGTAAGAGCGTCTACACAAACTGATTCTACAATTACATGAAAATCCAAAGAAGCAAAAATTTCCAGTACAATCTGGAATAAACTTGGTGGTCTCCACTACCTGATATCCTGGGACTTCCCTGGTGGCTCAGATGGTAAAGCATCTGCCTACAATGCAGGAGACCCAGGTTCAATCCCTGGGTCGGGAAGATCTCCTGGAGGAAAAAATGGCAACCCACTCCAGTATTCTTGCCTGGAAAATCCCATGGATGGTGGAACCTGGTAGGCTACAGTCCATGGGGTCGCAGAGTCGGACACGACTGAGCAACTTCACTACCAGATATCAAGAATTAAAGACAGAGTGAAAACAACAGATGGAATTTTGTAAGGATAGAAGAAGAGAATAGAGTCCAGAAAGACACCCACACCTATGGACACTTGATTTATGCCAAGGATGGCACTGCAGAGCAGTGGATAAAGAAATGTTCTTTTAATAAATGTGCTGGGTCAATTAGTGAAGCGAAAGTGACGGTCACTCAGTCATGTACAACTCTTTTCAACCCTATGGACTGTAGCCCACCAGGATTTTCTGTCCATTGGATTTCCAGCAAGAATACTGGAGTGGGTTGCCATTTCCTTCTCCAGGGGATCTTCCTGACCCAGGGGTTGAACTTGAGTTTCCTGAATTGGCAGACAGATTCCTTACCACTGAGCCACCAGGAAAGGAATAGTTGATTTATATTATCATGTTAGTTTCAAGGTATACAACAAAGTGATTCTGTTATGCATAAATATATACACACATATGTATGTGTATATATATGTCCTTTTTCATATGCTTTTGCATTATAGGTTATCACAAGGTATTGAATATAGTTCTATGTGCTATATAGTAGGTTCCTGTTGTTTATTTATTTTACATATAGTAGTATGTATCTGTTAATTCCAAACTCTTAATTTATCCATCCCTCCCTTTCCCCTTGGATCACCCCCTTTGGTAACCATAAGTTTTTTTTTTTTTCTATGAGTCTATTTCTTGTTTGTAAATAAGTTAATTTACATAATATTTTAAGATTCTGCATATAAATGATATCATATGATATTTGTTTCTTGCTTTCTTAGTATTATCACTTGGTATGATAGTCTCTATGCCCATCCAAGTTGCTGGAAATGGCAGTATTTCACTCATGTTATGGCTGAGCAATATTCCACTGCATATATATACATACACCACATCTTCTTTATACATCCCTCTGTTGGTGGACATTCAGGTTGCTTTCATGTCTTGGCTATTGTAGATAGCTCTGCAAAGAACACTAGGGTGCATGTATCTTTTTGAATTAGAGTTTTTTTCTTTTCCTGGATATATGTTCAAGAGTGGGATTACAGGATCATAAAGTAACTATGATTTTAGTTTTTAAAGGAACCTCCATACTTTTCTCCATATGGCTGTACTCTTGTACATACTATTTGTTATTTGTTATCTCCTGCATTTGTTATTTGTAGATTTTTTTGATAATGGCCATTCTGACCAGTGTGAGGTGATACCTCACTGTAGTTTTGATTTGGATTTCTCTAATAATTGGCGATGTTGAGCATCTTTTCATGTGCCTGTTGGCTATCTGTATGTCTTCTTTAGAAAAATGTCTATTTAGGTCTCCTGTCCATTTTTTGATTGGGTTATTTATTTTTCTATATTGAGATATATAAGCTGTATTTTGGATATGAAGAAGCCCATTTTTGGTCACATCATTTGCAAATATTTCCTCCCAGTTGTAGGTTGTCTTTTCATTTTTATTTATTTTCTGTTTTCCTTTGTTGTGCAAAAGATTTTAAGTTTACTTTGGTACCATTTATTAATTTTTTATGATAGTTTTTAAAAAATTATTTATTTGGCTGCATCAAGCTCAGTAGTTGAGGTGTGGCCTTTAGCTGCTCTGAGGCATGTGGGATCTTACTTCCCGAAACGGATCAAATCTGCATCCCCTGCACTGCAAGGCAGATTTTTAACCACTGGACCACCAGGGAAGTCCCTATGATGGGTTTGTTAAGCTATAATTTTGTAGCTTATCTGGCTTATTCTCATGGTTAGTGTGACAATGATAGTCTCATGATTTTATACAATCATGAGCAGAAATTTCTCCCAAATTTGTGATTTCCTTATGTAATTTCTGTTTTTTCTCTTTTCTGGTTTGCACTAGAAGTCTTTACAGTCATAAATTTTCTTCAATGTAAATTTTCCCATAGTAATTATTATATTCTCAGTAATATTTTTCTTTTTTAATGGATTACTCAATAGAGGTTAAAATGAAGGATCAGTCTAACTAGTTCAGGGGGCTTTCTCTAACATCTTATTTGTTCTTTGTATTTATAAAATATACCAATTTTTTTTTCAAAATTTTAGTTTTTTTCTACATAGAAATCATGCTGGCTTGGGATTTCACTCTAGAATAAAACTAAAACTATTTTTGTAGCTTAACTCTGTATCCAGAATCATATTTTATCTTTTAAAGTCATCCTTTTTTGATAAATTCTCACCTCTTTCTCTTGTCTTCATTTACTTATAATCTCCTTTATAATCATTATAAAAATTGGAATGCCTACAAAGACAAGGCCTTATAAAATTTAGGATAGGCATAAAGACCAAGTATATATTTTTCATAAAACTTGTTTATGGGTAGTAAAATATTTGTTGAATATTTCCTAGAGTTTTTAATACTTCTTTTCGCTAGTAGCTATCTATAAACCAATTTGCATGGTTGATGTATGTGGCATGTGATTTTGTTTTCTTTTTAAATTATGGTAAGAAGATCAAGGATTGTTTCTGCCTATTCTCTCTCCTCCATATTAATTGAAGTAATTTTGCAGATTGGCAGTAACTTCTGCTACATCATTAAATGTTAAATGTACAACTATATTACTGTGATTGTGTTTTCAAATGGAGTTAAGAAAAGAAAGCTTAAAAGAAGTGTGATTCATTATTTCAAATAAGTTTTAGAGTGGTTTATCCTTATAATAATCTTTTTGGAAAATAACCCACCACACTATAGAAATAACTCAGAAATGACCATTCCAGCTTCTTTTCTCTTTGCCAACAAAGGATCCCTCTATATGTGCTAAAGTTTCCAAATAAGACTTCTCCCTGAGCAGCCAAGGCGAGAAAAACAATCATGCCAACATCCGGTTCAGTGCTGAAAAAACAATAGAAACCTCACCTTGTACCTAATGAATGATGCTGGTGTTTTTACTCTTACTACTAAGGATGGTGTGAAAGGACTGAACGCTGGCCAAGTCCTTGATCACAGAAGTCTCTTTCAAAAGATAGCTGCTACCATCTTCCATTTCAAGCCAGTACCAAATAGAGAGCATTTTTATCTTGTCCCAAGATGAATAGGAACTTTTTGGTAAACTTTCCCTGTAATGATGTTTGAATAGAAGTCACATCAGTGGAAGAATCCAAGGGATGAAAAATTTGCCTTCATTGGGACTATCTTTTGCTATTCTGCTTTTCAGTAAAAACTATTATCTATGAGAAGCTTTTGCAAATTATTGAATTAATTCTGTTGTGAAAGTAGCTTTTATAGCCAACCATATACTTTTCCTAAAAATCTTTCTTCAAGGTAAGAACATGTGTGTGTGTGTGTGTGTGTGTGTGTGTGTGTGTGTGTGTGTTTGTACATACATGAAGTTGAGAGGTACTGAGTTATGGGAAAGGTGTGGATAGTGAAGAGCAGGTAACAGAAAGAAATAGGACTGGATTTCCTGGTGGCTCAGATAGTAAAGAATCTGCCTGCATGCAGGAAACCTGGGTTTGATCCCTGGGTTGGGAAGATCCCCTGGAGAAGGGAATGGCTACCCACTCCAGTATTCTTGCCTGGGAAATCCCATGGACAGAGGAGCCTGGCAGGCTACTGTCCATGGGGTTGCAAACAATCAGACATGACTGACTGACTAACAGTTTCACTTTCACCATAGTTCTTTAGTGGCATTCTACCTGTGTCTGGTATTCAGCTCTGCTCCCAGTTCTACTGACCTTTCCAGTGCAGCTCAAGATCCACGTCAAACCAAACTCTTCCCTTATCTGCCATTGGCAAATGGCCTAATATCTGAATTCCTGTAACACGTTCACATTCCACACTCAGGTTAGCATTCAGTACACTCCACTCAAAATTGTATGGATTTTTTTTTTAAATGTGGTTTAAGATTGTGGTTTTTGTTTTTCCTCAGATAATCCTAGTCATAGAGGAGTTCTTTGCCTTTTTTTCCCCATGATTCTATGATGAAAAGGATAAAAAGTAAGACTATATAAACAGCCAAGCCTATATCTAGACATGTGGGTGTCTCCAGACTAATAATTTGGTTCCATTTCAAAATGAATTATAAATATTTATTCAACATGTACTTAAAGGGGTAGGAAGACTCTGATTTTCCATTAATAAAAATGTATACAGAAATAAATTCATTTATTGATTCACTTTGCTGCCCAAAGCAGAGTCAAAAGTCTGGGGAAAAAAGTAGACAAAAGTTTCTTGCTTTCCTATAGCTCTTATTCTTTCTTCTGCTCTTTCGTGATTGTCCAAACTAGACAACTTCTTGGCAAGCTCATTAAAGATTTAGATAATGAAGGAAATTCCTCAATCCTGTGAACAGCCTTGTGCTGTGTAAAAGTTTGGTCTCAGAGTTCCAGCTGCCAGCTCCTGCTGTCTTTTGGCTGACTGCAATTGCCTGTGCATGTTGCAAAATTATTCAATAGGGGCACGTTCATGATAGTGAGCACTCTCTTTACATTTCCATCTGAAGCTCTGTCTACTTCAGCTGCATTTGTACAGATTTGTATTTCTATAATATGAAAAACCATTTGAGAAAATCTAACTCAGCAAGCACTTCATTTCTAATTTATTCCATCAATAGTTGAACATCCCCATATCAGTGTCTTAAGCAGCAATCTAGTTGGCCTGCCCCTCAGTTAGATTCTGTACCTACCATCTAGCAACTCTTCTTCCTGATGGCTATCTTCTTTCCTAAACCAGACTTTCTGGCTGCTATATTACAAATTTAATTTGCCTTTTAAAAATGTAAATTATTTTTCCTCTTTATTGAGTTATAATATATGAGAAGCAAATAAAATCCTTATAAAAAGCATCAGTTAAGGGATCAGGTGCAGCAGTACATTCTGAGGTGCAACTCCCTGTGCCTACGAATCCTGACAAACACTTAGATTTCCTGACTTCAATTTTTAACATTCATAAACTACAAGCAAAAATATCCCCTTTGCAGAGTTTCTGAGAACATCAGCAGCAATTAATCTCCCTGATGATCTTTGTAAATCACAGCCAATTTTACTGCTAACAGGTACTATGAAATTTTTAGTTCAGCCTTTGACACACGCTGAACTGTATAAAAAGGACTTGAAGTTATTAAAAACTCAAATGGCTAATTTTTTTGAAAAATCATCACTTATCTATTATTTCATGTATCCAAAAGAATACCCTGGGTTCTGTTAGATGCTAGACATTTTAATTTTTACCAAAATTTATATTTTAAAAATATGCATAGACGTAACATGATGAGTTTTTGAAACCACGTGTGTACATGTGTGTGTACATGTGTAGGTGTAATATGCATTCAGGATTGACTGGAGAGTAAAGTGAAAAGTTGGACGTAAACGTCCTCCTCTTCATTAGGCTGACTTTCAAAAGTTGCTACTAGTAATAGTTTTGTGTTCATTAGTTAAACTTTTTCATATATATCACTTCATTCATTGAACTAATATTTTCTGAGTAACTAGTGATTCAGACCATAAAGAATCTACCTGTTATACAGGAGACCCGGGTTCAATCCCTGGGTTGGGAAGATCCCCTGAAGGATGGAATGGCAACCCACTCCAGTATTCTTGCCTGGAAAATTCCATGGACAGAGGAGCCTGGCATGGTAGAGTCCATGAGGTTGCAGAGTCGACCATGACTGAGCAACTAACATACACTGTGTACTAAGCATTCTTATAGTTTCTTGGGATACATTAAGGAAAAAACACAAGCCAACAAAATCTTTTTTCTCTTCTCCTGTTCCCTCCTTAGGGTGTGTATGTTTATAAACCTTTGCCCCTTATATACTGAAGTATAATTTATATTTAGACAAATGCATTTGTAAGTTTGATGTGTTCTGATAAATACATACATCTGTGTTTCCACAAATGAATCAAGATATAGAAGATTACTCTCCCAGAAAGTTCCATCATGCTCCTTCCAGTAAATTCCTGTTCTAGCCCCACATCACAGGCTACCATCCTATGAATTCTAATACCAAATCCTTACCTGTGTAAGATTTCAAAAAAAAAAATGGAATTATACAGAATCTTTTTCATAAAGTATCCTTTAGGTCTGGCTTCATTTGCTTAGGAGAATGTTTCTGAAACTTGTCCATTTTGCTGCATGCATTTGTGGCTTGTTACTTTTTATTGCTCCATTTTATGAATATACCACTATTTATTTATTCATGGCTTTCCTGGTGGCTCAGATGGTAAAGACTCTGCCTGCAACGTAGGAGCCTGGGTTCAATCCCTGGGTTGGGAAGATCCCCTGGAGAAGGGAATGGCAACCCCCTCCAGGATTTTTGCTTGGAGAATCCCATGGACAGAGGCCTGGCGGGCTACAGTCCATGGAGTTGCAAAGAGTTGGACACAACTAAGAGACTAACATTTATTCATATCCTTCTTGATGGATATTTGGATTTTTAAATCTTAATTATTATAAAGAAAGGTGATATGAACATTCATATACAAGTATTTTTCCCAACATATGTCTTTATCTGTTCTTACAGTAAAATTGTTGGTCATAGAGTATGTATATTTTTATAGAAACTGCTAGTTTTCCAAAATGTCTACATTATTTTACACCCCCACTAATAATGTGTGAGGAATTCAGTTGCTCCACATCTTCACCAACATTTAGAGCTTCTGTGTGTATGAACTGACATATAATTTTGGCTTTAATTTGCATTTTCCTGATGATGAATAATTTTGAATACTTGTTCATGAGTTTAGGGGTCATTTTGTACATTCTTTGGTGAAGTGTCTATTCAATTATTTTGACCGCTTTTTAACCAGATTGTTTGTCTTTACATTATTAAGTTATAAGAGTTCTTTATATATTCTGGACATAAGTCATTTTTCCAGTTGTAAGTATTATAAATATGTTTTCCTAGCTATGGCTTGCATTTTCATTTTTTAATGCAGCTTTTTTATGAGCAGAGATTTTTAATTTTAAGGAAGTATAATTTATCTTGTTTTTATGGTAAGTGCTTTTTCTGTCCTATCTAAAAATATTTGACTTCTCCATGCTTGCCAAGATAGACTTCTCTGTGTTCTTCTAGAAGTTTTATATTTTATATTTATATTTATGATCCACCTCAAATTAAGCTTGAGTATGCTGTGAGATAGAGGTCAAAGTTCAATTTTTAAAACATGGTCATCCAGTTCTCCAGTATAATATTCTGAAAAGACTTTTCTTTCTCTGAATTGCTTTGGTGCCTTTTTAAAAATAGTAACCATTTACTGGTTCTATTTTTAGACTACTTACTTGGTTTCATTAATCTGCATGTTTATAACTTTATGTCAATATCACATTGTCTCAATTATCATAACTTTATAGCATGTCTTGCAATCAGGTAATAGAAGTCCTCTTTGTTCTTCTTTTTGAAGAATTTTTGGCTAAGTCCTTTCAAATTCTGTACACATTTAAAAATTGGTCTGTCAAAATTTCTTCCAAAAGGCTTGCTGGAATAGTTTTCACTGTCCTTAAACACCTTTTGTTAAATTTATCCCCAAATATTATGCATTTATTGATTCTATTGTAGTGGTATTTTTAATATTTTTTTTATTGTTCATTGCTCACATAAAATACAATTTATTTTTGTATTTTAACTTGTTTCCAATGACTTTGCTAAATTGATTTATTAGTTTAGGAGTCCTTAGAACTTTTAATATACTTCACCATGTAATCTGCAAATAAAAATAGTATTCTTACTTTCCAATCTTTATGTTAGGCATTTTTTTTTAATCTAGCTGACTGTGCTGGCCAGGACATCTAGCACAAAGTTGAACAGAAATGGTGAGAGTGGACATTCTTGCTTTATTTCCCATTTTGGGGGAAAGTATTCAACACTTCATTATTAAGTTTGATTTTTTTTTTCTGTACACTTTTGAAAAAAATGACTTTATTCTCTAGGGAACATTTAATTTTACAAAAAAATTGAACAGAAAGTACAGAGCGTTCCCATGTGCTCTCCTTCCCCCACTCCCAGTTTCCCCTATTCTTAACATATGGCTTTAGCGCCGTACATCTAATGAATGTTTATGTTACTACTGATAAGTGATTACTGACATTATTATTAACCAAGGTCTATATTTACATTATAATTAACCCTTTCTGTTGTACATTCTAGGGATTTTGGCAAATGTATGTCATGTATCCAACTATTACAGAATCATACAGAACAGTTTCACTGCCCTAAAATTCCCTGTGCTCTGCTATAGGCTCTTTTTTAAAAGACAATATTGGGTCAGGTTGAGAACATTTCCCTTATTTTTAGTTTCCTAAAAATTTTTATCGTGAATGGGTGCTTAATTTTGTTAAGTGCATTGTTTGCAGTTATTAAAATGACATATGGGATATTTTTGGTCTTCCTTTTGTTATTGTGGTTTAAACTGATTGATTTCAAAATGGTAAACCAATTTTCATTCCAGGTAAGCCTCACTTGGCAATGTTGCTTTTGATTTTGATATATTGCTGACTTTAATTTGCTAATATTTTGTTAATAATTTTTATAATTTATGCATGAGGAATATTTTTATATCTTTTTCTTCTTAAGTTTTTCTCAAAATTGAGTACTAGTGTAATAGCAGTCTATAAAATGAATTGGGGAATAATTCCTTCTCTGCTAGATTCTGAGAGTTTTTGTGGAATTGGTATTATGAGTTCATAATATTACTTTATCATTTTAAAATATTTATAATCTCTATGATGCCCCCTCTTTCATATACATACTGCTGCTACTGCTGCTCAGTCCCTTCAGTCATGTCCGACTCTGTGCAACCTCACAGACGGCAGTCCACTAGGCTCCTCTGTCCCTGGGATTCTCCAGGCAAGAACACTGGAGTGGGTTGCCATTTCCTCCTCCAATGCATGAAAGTGAAAATAAAAGTGAAGTCGCTCAGTCGTGCCTGACTCTTAGCAACCTACCAGGCTCCTCCATCCGTGGGATTTTCCAGGCAAGAGTACTGCAGTGGGTTGCCATTGCCTTCTCCAATATACATGCTACGTATTTTCCATTTTGTTATTTTTAACAGTCTGTGTCTTAATATAGTTGACTCTTGTTTGTTTATACAGTCTGACAATCTCTGCCTTTAAATCATTGTTTACCCCATTTACAGTTATTTAATCACTGATATGATTGTGTTTAATTCTACCATCTTGCTATTTTTCCACTTATTTGTGTCATTAGTTTTTTTGCTTTTTCTTTTTTCTGTCACATTTTAATCAAGTAGTTGTTATTGTTTGAGTTTTTTGTTTGTTTTTTTCAATTATCACTGTTTTGATTTTCAATGGTGGTCATGTAGACACAATATGAGTTATTAATTTATAGCAGTCTAGTTTAAATTAGAATTTTATCTCTTCATATACAGTGTAAGAGCCTGAAAACATTTATACACTATCCTTCTGCTTGTTGTCACACTATCTATGTTAAAACTAAATACTTCATAGTCATTTTTCCCTTTAAATAGTCTTATAACTTAAGATACTAAATGAACAAGTCTTTTAATATTTTTTCATATATCTAATATATTTTGGTGGGCTTTCCTGTGGCTCAGCTGGTAAAGAATCCACCTGCAAAGCAGGAGACCTGGGTTCAATCCCTGGGTTGGAAAGATCCCCTGGAGAAGGGCAAGGCTACCCACTCCAGTATTCTGGCCTGGAGATTTCCATGGAATATATAGCCCAGCGGGTCACAAAGAGTCGGACATGACTGAGTGACTTTTAGTTCACTATATTTGGCATACTTCACTTCCTTGTCAATACCTGAGTTCCTTTTAGTATCAGTTATCCTTGAAACTAAAGGCCTCATTTGAACATTTTCTTTGGTAGTGTTCAGTTCAGTTCAGTTGCTCAGTTGTGTCTGACTCTTTGAGATCCCATGAATTGCAGCATGCCAGGCCTCCCTGTCCATGACCAACTCCCGGAGTTCACTCAGACTCGCGTCCATCGAGTCAGTGATGCCATCCAGCCATCTCATCCTCTGTCATCCCCTTTTCCTCCTGCCCCCAATCCCTCCCAGCATCACAGTCTTTTCCAATGACTCAACTCTTCGCATGAGGTGGCCAAAGTCCTGGAGTTTCAGCTTTAGCATCATTACTTCC
Source organism: Oryx dammah (assembly GCF_014754425.2). NCBI lineage: Eukaryota > Metazoa > Chordata > Mammalia > Artiodactyla > Bovidae > Oryx > Oryx dammah. The sequence goes on along the minus strand of NW_024070210.1, from coordinate 67,866,639 downwards.
AAAGAAATCCCAGGGCTGATCTCCTTCAGAATGGACTGGTTGGATCTCCTTGCAGTCCAGGGGACTCTCAAGAGTCTTCTCCAACACCACAGTTCAAAAACATCAATTCTTTGGCACTCAGCCTTCTTCACAGTCCAACTCTCACATCCATACATGACCTCTGGAAAAACCATAGCCTTGACTAGATGGACCTTAGTCGGCAAAGTAATGTCTCTGCTTTTGAATATGCTATCTAGGTTGGTCATAACTTTTCTTCCAAAGAGTAAGCGTCTTTTAATTTCATGGCTGCAGTCACCATCTGCAGTGATTTTGGAGCCCCCCAAAATAAAGTCTGACACTGTTTCCACTGTGTCCCCATCTATTTCCCATGAAGTGACAGGACTGGATGCCATGATCTTTGTTTTCTGAATGTTGAGCTTTAAGACAACTTTTTCACTCTTCTCCTTCACTTTCATCAAGAGGCTTTTTAGCTCCTCTTCACTTTCTGCCATAAGGGTGGTGTCATCTGCATAGCTGAGGTTATTGATATTTCTCCTGGCAATCTTGATTCCAGCTTGTGTTTCTTCCAGTCCAGCGTTTCTCATGATGTACTCTGCATATAAGTTAAATAAGCAGGGTGACAATATACAGCCTTGATGTGCTCCTTTTCCTATTTGGAACCAGTTTGTTGTTCCATGTCCAGTTCTAACTGTTGCTTCCTGACCTGTATACAGATTTCTCAAGAGGCAGGTCAGGTGGTCTGGTATTCCCATCTCTCAAAGAATTTTCCACAGTTTATTGTGATCCACATAGTCAAAGACTTTGCCGTAGTCAATAAAGCAGAAATAGATGTTTTTCTGGAACTCTCTTGCTTTTTCCATGATCCAGCAGATGTTGGCAATTTGATCTCTGGTTCCTCTGCCTTTTCTAAAACCAGCTTGAACATCAGGAAGGTCACGGTTCACATATTGCTGAAGCCTGGCTTGGAGAATTTTGAGCATTACTTTACTAGCGTGTGAGATGAGTGCAATTGTGTGGTAGTTTGAGCATTCTTTGGCATTGCCTTTCCTTGGGATTGGAATGAAAACGGACCTTTTCCAGTCCTGTGGCCACTGCTGAGTTTTCCAAAATTTGCTGGCATATTGAGTGCAGCACTTTCACAGCATCATCTTTCAGGATTTGAAACAGCTCCACTGGAATTCCATCACCTCCACTAGCTTTGTTCGTAGTGATGCTTTCTAATGCTAGTTATGAATGTTTTCATTGTCCTCTCTTCTTTATTTGAAACGTCTTTATTTTGCCTCCATTTTTGCAGAATACTTTTGCAGACCAAGGAACTTCAGGTTGAAGTGGTGATTTTTCCTCCAGCACTTAAAAGATGCCCTCTCCGTTGTTTACAGCTTGCACCGTCTGTGAGGAGTCCATGTCTTTTCCCTGTATGTCTTATGCCTTTCTCTGGCTGCTTTTAAGCTTTCTATTATCTTAGATTTGATTAGGATGTTCCTAGATATAGGACTTTTTGCTGTTGTTTATTTTACTTTGGTTCTGTCAAACTTTTAAATTTTGTGGGTCGATTTTCATGTTAAAATTTGGACAACTTTTTAGTTATTATTTTTTCAAAATTTGTTTTTCTTTTAAGTCAATGTATCAGTCCTCTCTTTGAGCTCCAATTACACATGTAAGGTTCTTCAATATTGTCTCACAACTCATTGTGTGTCTACTTTTTTTAGTCTTTGTTTTTTCCCTCTGTGCTTTATTTTATAGATTGTTTTGAACAATTTACAAGGACACTGATACTTTCTCTTGGAGTTTCTGATTTTTAGTTCATGTACTATAGTTTTCATTTCAGATATTGTATGTTTTCATTCTAGATTTTTTATATATATGTTTTTCTCCTCTTTGCTGAAAATTTCCACCTATTCTCTCCCTACTTCTATATTTTAATTTTCTTTCTTTTAAAAATATTTTTCTCCTAAATTTGACATCTATATTTTCTATTTAGTGTTTTCATTTCCTCGTTATGGGTCATGTTTTCTGCTCTCTCACATGTCCAGTAATTTAGTTGAATATTAGGATGCTATTTTCTTAAAATCTTTTTTTTCTTCTTTCTTTGAATAATGCTATATAATATTTTGGTTTGTTGAGTTACTCTAGGACTACCTTTATGCAAAGCTGCAGTAACCTTATTCCATAACATGTCCTTTGTAAGGTCTAAATGAATACATGGGCTATTCAGTAAGTTCTCTTCATTCTGCTTCTAATTCCAACATATCTCACACTTCAGAATCTCCATCAAGCTCACAATCTATCAGTAGCTATTATCCCAGAATTTTCCACATCTCACTGTATGTACACAGCTTAGTACTTAAGGGAGGTCTGTATCTAAATTTATATAATGTGCCATACTTGGTAAGGTTCCCCTGGATAGAAAGTCATGGTGAATGTGGAACTCATGTCATGTGTTTCCCTCATCTCAGAGACACAGGCAGCTCTCTACTGTGCAGCATCAAATCTGTGAACAGAGTTTCTTCGTTCATTTTTATAGTGATCTGGGACAGAGAAGGTAAATGCAATGTACCACTGTGACCTCATACTTTTACATTATGGTTGGAGATGGAAGTCTTTATAAAGCATTGTTTAAACTCTAAATGATATCCCAAAAGTTTGCTATAGATTATTTTTTAAAAATAACACATCATAGAAATATTTTCATATTCACACATATAGATCTGTCATTTCAAAAACAGTTGCATTCTATTTCACTGAATGTCTTTATGTTGTCTACACACTCCCATTAATAGATATTGTTTTTGTTATTATAGACAACGTTGTAATAAAAATTCTTACACATACCCCTGGCCTATTTGGATGATAATACCAATAGACTATATCTATATCCTGGAATGTGAAGTCAAATGGGCCTTAGAAAGCAGCACTACAAACAAAGCTAGTGGAGGTGATGGAATTCCAGTAGAGCTATTTCAAATCCTGAAAGATGATGCTGTGAAAGTGCTGCACTCATATGCCAACAACTTTGGAAAACTCAGCAGTGGCCACAGGACTGGAAAAGGTCAGTTTTCATTCCAATCCCAAGGAAAGGCAATGCCAAAGAATGCTCAAACTACCACACAATTGCACTCATCTCACACGCTAGTAAAGTAATGCTCAAAATTCTCCAAGCCAGGCTTCAGCAATATGTGAACCGTGACCTTCCTGATGTTCAAGCTGGATTTAGAAAAGGCAGAGGAACCAGAGATCAAATTGCCAACATCTGCTGGATCATGGAAAAAGCAAGAGAGTTCCAGAAAAACATCTATTTCTGCTTTATTAACTATGCCAAAGCCTTTGACTGTGTGGATCACAATAAACGGTGGAAAATTCTGAAAGAGATGGGAATACCAGACCACCTGACCTGCCTCTTGAGAAACCTATATGCAGGTCAGGAAGCAACAGTTAGAACTGGACATGGAACAACAAACTGGTTCCAAATAGGAAAAGGAGCACATCAAAGCTGTATATTGTCACCCTGCTTATTTAACTTCTATGCAGAGTACATCATGAGAAATGCTGGGCTGGAAGAAACACAAGCTGGAATCAAGATTGCCAGGAGAAATATCAATAACCTCAGATATACAGATGACACCACCCTTATGGCAGAAAGTGAAGAGGAACTAAAGAGCCTCTTGATGAAAGGGAAAGAGGAGAGTGAAAAAGTTGGCTTAAAGCTCAACATTCAGAAAACGAAGATCATGACATCTGGTCCCATCACTTCATGGGAAATAGATGGGGACACAGTGGAAACAGTGTCAGACTTTATTTTGGGGGGCTCCAAAATCACTGCAGATGGTGACTGCAGCCATGAAATTAAAAGACACTTATTCCTTGGAGGAAAAGTTATGACCAACCTAGATAGCATATTCAAAAGCAGAGACATTACTTTGCCAATAAATGTTCATGTAGTCAAGGCTGTAGTTCTTCCAGTGGTCATGTATCGATGTGAGAGTTGGATTGTGAAGAAAGCTGAGCACCCAAGAATTGATGCTTTTGAACTGTGGTGTTGGAGAAGACTCTTGAGAGTCCCTTGGCTGCAAGGAGATCCAACCAGTCCATTCTGAAGGAGATCAGCCCGGGATTTCTTTGGAAGGAATGATGCTAAAGCTGAAACTCCAGTACTTTGGCTACGTCATGCGAAGAGTTGAGTCATTGGACAAGACTCTGATGCTGGGAGGGATTGGGGGCAGGAGGAGAAGTGAACAACCGAGGATGAGATGGCTGGATGGCATCACTGACTCGATGGACATGAGTCTGAGTGAACTCCGGGAGTTGGTGATGGACAGTCAGGCCTGGCATGCTGCGATTCATGGGGTCGCAAACAGTCGGACACGACTGAGTAACTGAACTGAACTGAACTGAACTGAAAAGATGCTTACTTCTTGGAAGGAAAATTATGACCAACCTAGATAGCATATTAAAAAGCAGAGATATTACTTTTCCAACAAAGGTCCGTCTAGTCAAGGATATGTTTTCCAGTGGTCATGTATGGATGTGAGAGTTGGACTGTGAAGAAAGCTCAGCACCGAAGAATTGATGCTTTTGAACTGTGGTGTTGGAGAAGACTCTTGCAAGTTCCTTGGACTGCAAGGAGATCCAACCATTCCATTCTGAAGGAGATCGGTCCTAGGTGTTCTTTGGAAGGAGTGATGTTAAAGCTGAAACTCCAGTACTTTGGCCACCTCATGTGAAGAGTTGACTCATTGGAAAAGGCTCTGATGCTGGGAGGGATTGGGGCCAGGAGGAGAAGGGGACGACAGAGGAGGAGATGGCTGGATGGCATCACCGACTCGATGGACATGAGTCTGAGTGAACTCTAGGAGTTGGTGATGGACAGTCAGGCCTGGCGTGCTGTTATTCATGGGCTTGCAAAGAACGAGACACGACTGAGCGACTGAACTGAACTGATGGCAGTAGAGATGATGGTTCAGAAGTAGAAATATATGAGATTTTGATAAATAATCACAAAGTTCCCTACAAATGCCATTCTATATCCTACCAGTAGGGAAACTTTTGTTTCCAGTACCCTCATCTCTACACGTCTTGTATCACAGTGTTCTAAGAGAAAAAGAGGTAAATTGATGTACCTAATCTGTATCAATGGAAACTTCCCAGTGATATGCTAAACTGATATTTTAAGTTGAATCATTTCTTTGGTTTCCTCAATATCTACTTTCAATGTCTGAGGCATAGGTATTTAGTGAATAATTGCTAAATAAATGTGAATGAAAAAGAAAGGAAGTCTGAACATTTACATTATTAGGAAGGCTGAGAAAATAAAGAGCTCTGGCTCTAAAAACAGTGCATCGAAATTAAGAAACTCCCACCACTGACAAGAGCAGCTCTGGATGGAGTTCCAAGGAGCAACTGTCAGACAAACTGGCTTAAGTTTTATAAATCTAAACCCCTGGCCTATATTTAACCACCTTCCCCTGATTATTTACTTCCCTCCACTGCAGTGGTCTGGACTCCTGAAAAGCATGTTTTCACAACCGTCTGGAAATGAAAGATTAGGTGGGTTAGATCAAACACCTCTTCCCTGTGATCAAGGGAAGGAAACTGAGACCTTTTCAAAACATACTCACTAGATTAGCCATACAGTTTGGGGCTTGTTCTAGGCGGAGAGCACAACACCTCCTTTATACACTCTCCTATGTCTACTTAGAGCCTTTAAGAAATTAAGTACAGAAATAGAAAAGGAAAAAAGAGAAAGTGAAAGAAGACAAACAAGGAAGGTCATAGAACCCAAATAATTCCTACAAATAATGCTAATACACCTGGAGCCAACGTCCAAGATTGTCCTTTACATCTAGTTACCACAAAATCCAAAAAGATTTATAAGTAGAATTACTTAAAACAAGGAAAAAAGAGAAAAATACTCAGAAAGAACACATGAAAAAAGGTATGCACCATTTGGGCACATCATCACATTTCTCTGAGTCTTCTATTCCTTCTTTGCCAAAAAAGAAGTTACACTGAAGAGGTAGATTTTTGAGCTGATTCGTGAAGGATGAATACAACTTGCCAGTTAAAAAGGACGGCTATTCCAGGCAAGAAAGAGCAACCTTTAACGAGGCTCCCCCTTACTTCCTCAAATAGAGTTAATATCTCCTTCCTCTGGGCTTCTGCTGTACTGTGTATTTATTTCTACTACTAGGATCTATTTGTTTGCATGTGCCTGTCCCTCCAGTGTTTAACCCTGGGCCAGGCACAGGTGGTCAATCACTGAACATTTCATAAACAAAGTCATGAAATGGAGAGTGATGTGTGCTTGGGGAAAAGTAGTATCTGCCATTGTTTTGGCACAGTACTGATGGTAGGGGGCCAATATTAAGTATTTAGTTTATATTCTATGTGCAAGTGATGGCATCCATGCGGGCTCCATCATGGCTGACTCTTTGCAAACCCATGGACTATAGCCTGCCTGACTCCTCTGTCCATGGGATTTTCCAGGCAAGAATACTGGAATGGGTTGCCATTTCCTCCTCCAGGAGATCTTCCCAATCCAGGGATCAAACCTGCCTATCTTGTGTCTCCTACATTGCAGGTAGATTCTTTACCTACTGAGCCACGGCATCTATATTCTACATGTAGGGGCACTCTAAAACATATAATACAATTATACCACTCAGTCCCCTAAGGCAGAATTATCCTCCAGCTATTGGCACAATAGGGATTGAGAAGGGAAAAATTGGTTTGGGAGAATCACAGAAGGCTCTGTGAAAAAGGTGGACTGCCACATAGACTCTGAAGATGGATAAGTTTTGTGTGGAAAGAAGAAAGGAGGAGATCTGAAAAGATCAGGAATAATAGTTAAAAAAATGTGTATGGAATATGAAGGAGATAGATGAGAGCATAGCTTGTTCGTGAAATGAGACAGGGAATTAAAGGACATAAGAGGGACAAGATGGAATCTTTCCAAATAGGAAAGACCACAAAAGTCAAGCAAAAGTGTGTGTGGAGCTAAGTTACCTCAGTCATATCTGACTCTGTGACCCAATGGATTGTAGCCCACCAGGCTCCTCTGTCCATGAGACTCTCCAGGTAAGAATATTGGAGTGGGTTGTCATGACCTCTTCCAGGGGATCTTCCTGACCCAAGGATTGAACCCACGTCTCTTAAATCTCCTGCATTGGCAGGTGGGATCTTTACCACTAGCACCGTTTATACTCAACTCCAAATGCTGGAGGAGGAGAGTGACACAATGACAACGATGTTTAAGAATACCTGGTACAAGTACAACAGTAGCAACCAAGAGATTCTGAGAAATTTGGTTTAGAGACAGAATATTGCTTATTATGGTCTTATTTCTGGGACTAGTATAGTGTTTGACACATAAAAAATAAAATTCTTAATAAAGTGTGGACTTCCCTGGAGGGCCAGTGGTTAAGAATCCACCTGCCAACACAGGGAACATGGGTTGGATCCCTGGTCCAGGAAGATTCCACATGCCATGGGGAAACCTATGCATCACAACCACTGGAGCACGTGTGCGTTAGAGCCCTGTTCCCCACCAAGAGTAGACGCCACGCAAGAAGCCTGCACACCACAACCAGAGCAGCCCCCGCTTGCTGCAAATAGAGAGTGCCTGCGTACAGCACTGGATACCCAGTGCAGCCTATATATATATATATAATTAAAAAAAAATTTAAGTTGTTCTTCTGCCTATAATTTCCCTTTCTGTTGAACAAAGACTGGAAGAGGCTACAGCAGCAACTCAGGCAAAAGATAACCACAACCATGACTATGGGATCCCTGTGTAAATTGTTATAAGCGCAAACCTGAGTGACATTTCAAAGAAATGAAAAATAGATTCCATTGACCAATTTGAAATGGTGAGTGAAAAGTTTCAAAATGCTATTCGAGTTTCTTACCTGAAGTGATGAGGCAACATTGTATGCAATGGGAAGAATAGAGAGATGGAGTTTGGGTTTTACAAACATCAGTGAGGCAACCAGACATCCAGGTTTCTTATGCATTATTTGGAAATTCGAAACTGAAACATCAGTGAAAAGTCAAGACTGAAGAGTGTTTCGATGAGTGAAAATGGGAAAAGGAGAAGAAATAAAGTGAGGATTCTGGAGAAAGACTTCTATGAAATTTTCTAAGAATCCTGAGTAGCACCTGAGATGTAAATTAAAGCCTAGGAATAGCAGTCACAGAACAAACACAATCAGGACCCTACTGGAAAAATGTTCCTGTGACTGTTCTACTATTGTGAAAGTTTCATGGCTCTGTGTTTTACAAGAGTTGGTGGATAACTGAGGTTAGAAAGGAAGTACATTAAGAAAAGTCCAGTGGAGTTTTCTTCTTTGGGTTTCCACAAAATGGACATTTAATACAAACAGGAAACAGTGGCAATGCTCATAATGTATCATGAGTTTTACTGCCTTTTTCATGCCATTAAAAAGAGATATACAGGGCTTCCCTGATGGCTCAGTGGTAAAGAATCCGCCTGCCAAAGCAGGAGACACAGGTTCAATCCCGGGTCCAGGAAGATCCCCCATGTTGTGGGGCAACTAAGCTGGTGGGCCACAACTAATGAGACCGGGCCCAGGAGCGGCAACCACTGAGCCCACGTGCCACAGCTACTGAAGCTCATGCACCTTAGAGCCCGTGCTCCACAACAAGAGAATCCTCCTCAACGAGTCCATGACCTGCAACTAGAGAGTAGTTCCCTGCTCGTCACGACTAAGAGCCCAGACAGCAATGAAGACCCAGCAGAACCCAAATAAATAAAATTATATATAAAGAGTGACGTACACACCTCCCCATGGCTTATAGACATACATAGTAAGACTTTTGGAGACCACGCATTTTGTGTGGCAATATGTATAAAGGACTAACTGGAATTTTCTAGATGAGACACTGCAATGCTTTATGTCACACTTGCTCTCACCCTGTTTGCTAATTTCCTTGGTTTCCCTACTCACACCTCCCAAACCATGCTTTACCCCTATGTGGAATGTTCCCCAGGGTAGAGAAGATTGATAGCTCTGTTTTCTCTCAAAATCAGTTAGCAGTGCCAGATTTCTTTACTTCTGACATGCCATAGCACACCTCATCTGGCTTTTCATATAAAAGATACCATAAATACTTCTTACACAACTTTTGGCTGTAGGGCAGTGATGAAAATGGAAATTAGCCTTTGCTTCAAAGAAAAATAGGATATTCATACACAAGGCAGGAAAATATTGAGAAACATTTGCAAATGCCCATTGCTAAGGAAGAAACAGGAACAACTGAAGATTTCTAGAGGTGTGGTTATCAAACATTACTGAGGGTGATCCAAATCAAGAAATGCATTTTACCTCATGACTCAGGTGTAACACACACCTGACATAGAACTGTGACAAAGTTTGAAGAAATAATACTTATCGTTGCTTGTCACCTGGAGATAGCATCTTTTCTTCTCTGTTGTCTCTCATCCCACCCCATCTCACTGTAAATAATGCTGGTTGTGACTTACTCAAATTAGTTTATATCTGAAGGCTGACAAACATTGTTAAATAATTTTGAGCCCCATAGGAGCACACTTTTCTGAACATGAAAATATGCTATGATTTGTCATTCTAGGGGCAATTTACAGATCATCTTTACTTCTCTTCTTCCCAAGTCAGCAATTAGCCTTATTCAGAGAAGAAACAGGCACCTGGATGGGGGCAGTTCCCATAGCCATCTTCAAGTTGTCACTCACAGCAACTCCTCTAGGTCCCGAATCCCCTTCCCTCTGCCTCCACAACCATCATGGGAAGTTAAGGAGGGGCTTTTCCCTGCCATCCCCACACAACCCTTACACCCATCACAGAACGATGTTCCCATAAAGACTCTGTGCTGAATGATGGACTGGTGTTTATTTTTCCAATCACTTAGTAAAATAGCTCCAGTGATTGCAGAGGCAGAGGAAGCAAAGAAAGATGGCATGAGAGCAGAGGTGGCTCTGCAATTTCTGGGAAGAAATCCAGGTCAGCCCTCTGATCGAAGGTTGCCTAGGGGACTTGTCCTAACCTGTCTTTATAGAACAAGATGATATATTTATCTGAAGAGGTCTGCAGGCTGGGAAACTAGGTTCTCTGAAGCCACTGGATGGCAGAGTCAAGACACTAAGTGCAGTCATTGTGGAGAAACTATTCTGAATTAGACTAATTTTCTCCTTCCAGTTTCATTAAGATATAACTCACATACAGCACTATGTAAGTTTAAAGTATACAGTATAGTGATCTGAGTTACCATGAAATGATTATTACAGTGAATTAAGTGAACATCCCTCATCTCATAGATAGAAATTAAAGAAGTAGAGAAGTTTTTCTTTGTGATGAGAACACTTAGGATTTACTCTCTTAACAACTTTTATATATTTATAACATAGAGCAATGTTAATTAAATTTATCATGTTGTCCATTATACCTCTATTACTTATTTATCTAATAATTGGAAGTCTATACCTTCTGACTGTCTTCATACAGTCTTCCCAGAAACTCCCCATTTTTGGTAATCTGATCTCCTTTTCTATGAGTTTGTTTCTGAAGTATAATTGACATACAACACTATGCTAGTTCCTGTTATGCAATGTAGTGATTCAGTATTTCTATAAATTTAAAAATGATAGCCATGGTAAGTCTAGCTGTGATCTATCACCATACAAAGATAATAGCTATTGACTTTATTCCAACACTATACATTTCATACCCATGACTCATTATTTTGCAACTTGAAGTTTGTACATCTTAATCTCCCTCATTTATTTCTTTCTTCCTCCCATCCCTCCCCTCTGGCAACTACCTGTTTGTTCTCTGTATTTACAACTGTTTCTAAAGAAATGCTTTCTCAGAAAAAAAATCACTTTGTTTGCAATATTCTAGCAAAGAGAAATCACTCACAGATCTCTTAGTGAGTACATAAAAATTATATAAAAATGTATGATTTCAAAGATTTCATGAAGAGTTAAAAAAGAGTAAAAAGGGCAACTCTATTCCCAAGGGAACAAAAAACATATGTCCACAGAAAAACTTAGACACAGTTTTTCAGAGCAGCATTACTCATAACAGCCTAAAAATATAAACAACCCAAGTGGCTATCAGATGATGAATAAATAAAATGAGGCATATTCATACAAAGAAAGAGTATTCCTGTATAAAAACAAAGTATGGATACTCACTACAACAAGCACGAACCTTGAGAACAGGTTAAGTGAAATAAGTCAGATACAAAAGGACACTTTTGTAGGATTCCAGCTACTTGTCCAGAACAGGCAATTCATAGAGACGGAGTAGACTGGTGGCTTCCAGGGGACAGGGGAAGGGTCACGGTGTGGCTCTGCTAATGAGTGTCGAGTTTCTTTGTTGGGATAAGGGAAAAACTCTGGAATTAGTACTGATGGTTGTACAACACAGTGATTATATTAAAATTCACTGACGTGCACACTTAAAACTGGTGAATTTTATGTTATGTGAAGTATATCTCAATAAACAAGATACTATCAAGTAAAAAGAGATAAATTCAGTTTATCTACCTTCCTCACTGTCACAGTGGTTGTTATGAGACTTGTCTCTAATGATCTTAAAATGATTTTTCAATGTAGATTAAATTAATGAAAAAATATATTTTTCCAATTCTTTAATTTGTCAAACTCCTATTTGTCATATGTATTACCACAAATTCTAAATTAGACAATTTTAAATAAAGTAAATTTTATTTTTAGCTATAACTAATCTACTGGAGAAGGCAATGGCACCCCACTCCCGTACTCTTGCCTGGAGAATGCCATGGACAGAGGAGCCTGGTAGGCTACAGTCCATGGGGTCGCTAAGAGTCAGACACGACTGAGCGACTTCACTTTCACTTTTCACTTTCATGCATTGGAGAAAGAAATGGCAACCCATTCCAGTGTTCTTGCCTGGAGAATCCCAAGGACGGGGGAGGCTGTAGGGCTGCTGTCTATGGGGTTGCACAGAGTTGGACACGACTGATGCGACTTAGCAGTAGCAGCAGCAATCTACTGTAAGCAGTATGCAGAAGTGTTTCTATCATCATCATTTATTGAATAACTGGTCTTTGCATGATTCTGTGCTAAGTGCTCAAGTAACAAAGATGTCACTAAATCTTGATCTTTGTTCTAAAGAGCCATTCAGCTCATCTAGGAGACTAAACATACCACAAAAGTTTCCACTTTAGTAGGAAGACCAAGGGCTACACCAAGTGGGAGCTACTGTGGTGAGCATCATAGGCATTTAGAAGAGGGGAGATATAAAGCCTCCTGGAGGAAACAGGTCTTTGGATGTAAAGAGAAAGCCATCAGGGCAAAGGAAAGAAGAGCAAAGACTAAAGGGACAGAAAGGCTGTGGAGAGTCTGCTTAGCACCCGGCTTCCATAGAGATCAAGACAATTTTCTCTCACCATCACTTTCCTTCTAACCTCCCCCTAGAGTCTGAGAGTATTCATCCTGTTTCAGAGTTAGGACAACAACCAAGGCACCAAGATTTCAAAAATGGCTCAGTTAAAAGAAAAATAAACTGTAGTACAACGAAGAGTTTTTTGAGAGAAGGATTTGTGGTTTTCCTTGGAAAAGATATTCTCTTGCCTCCCAGGCTCCAGCCAGCTTTTGGTGAGATATGTCACTAAAAGGAAAACTCAAGTTGTTTTTAAAGCATCAAATTTTCATTAGAACTTGTCCAAACTGCAATACTATGAAGATAGAGCTCTGGAGCCCGTAGACATCTTTCTTTCCGGTTCAGTGAGGAAGACTGGAATTCCAAGGAAATTTCAAACTTAGTTTAGCAAGTTAAATAATAATTCAGGAAAATATACCTTTTAGAACATTTCCTGCTTTCTCAAACCATGAAAATGTGAAATTGTGTGCATCTGAGAGGTGATTCCAAATGTAGAAGTTAAAAAAAAAAAATTGTGTGTACTATGGTATAGAAGAGTAGTGGTTTTACCTTATTTGGTGACCCCAGTAGAGAATGTAACTGGTTTGGGAGCCCAAAATCTAGACGGCTTTCATCTTGTATCTATTGACCCCTTGCTGTTTCATCTGGCCTTAGCACCTAACTGTTAGGTCAACAGCACATACTTCCTATGTCAGGACACAGAAGGGGAGGAGAAATGAGGAAGGCACAGTCCATTGATGTCAAACTCCTTATTGTACAGATCCACATGTCCCGAAGATTGCTCCATGGAATAATGCTCTGGAAGTTCCTCCACAAAGAAAAGCTCGATGTCTAAATTAGTTTCGGAAACTTCGAGATCCCAGAGCCTCCTCTTAAGAGACTGATAGTAAGAAACTGAAGGAAAGAGAGCCAGAACGCCCTGTACACTGCCCTTGATGAAGAGCCTGGACCTAGTGACCTATATTAGATACCCACACAAGCTGTTTTAGTTCAGTTCTGTTTAACAGAACTTTCATCAGTGTTGGAAATGTTTTATGTCTGTGCCATGCAATATGGCAGCTACTAGCCATATTGCATTACTATGCAATACAGTAGCTAGTGATCACATAGTATCTACATGTGGCTGGTGCAACTGAGGAACATAATTTTTAAATTTCATTAATTTTAATAAATTTCAATTTAAATAGCCATACATGGCCAGTGGCTCCCATACTCAGCTATGCAGCTCTGTATCATTAAATGCAAATCTTTAAAAAAGACTTTTAATGGAAATTTAAATTTTTCGACATTTTTTGCAAAGAAGAAAGTGAAAGTGACAGACACTTTGGCAGGTTTTGAAAGAGCTGATGATATTCCATTTTTACCCTGACTTTTGAAAGTTCTGTCACCTGAAAATGCTTTTCCAAAATCTTTGTTGATGTATCAGCCTTCTAAATCTTGACTCGGACCACTTTTTAATTTCCACATTTAGATCCATCTCAACACTGTACAATTCTTAGGAAGAAACGCACCACTGCTGCTCTGGGTAATCTGTCCTATCCGGCCTCCAGGTGTGATGCAGAAATACAGAGAACTGAAGATGAACTTCCATGTGACTGTCTGAAGGTTCCTTGGATTTACTGACAGATCAGGCAAAAGATATCATCAAGCAGTTTAACATAATTCTAAAATATTCATTATCAAAGGTTTCCTTCCTCAAAAGATTTTCTTTTCTTTTTACATTGATTTTGTTTTTCAAAACATGTCTTCTTTATTTTTGTAGTTATGAATAACATTAATCCAGTGAAATATTTTCAGGTTTAATGGAATTGGTAGAAATCCTGAGAAGGCTATACAAATGGCAGCTTTTATTTCTTTATTCCAATTCTTATGATACTTGGCTTTTGATGTCTTGAGAGGGCTTTAGAAGGCCTCCCAATTTTTCGCACATTGGCTCATTTTCAGCTATTTCTGCAGACATCCGGAGCTCATGACGCCTGCCTCCACAGGCTTCATGCTTTTGTGGCTCCAGCTTCACTTCCTGCTCACAAAACCTTTCTGTCTGTCCTGTAGATGGACAGGCATTGGAAGGAGCCCATGCCCAGAAAGGGAAGAGCAGTGTCTTCCACCCTGATAACAGCTAAGGCCCTCACCTTCTCCATGGAAAGTGCTTCAGAAAAAGTTGGTAGTGTGGTGCAGAAGCTGGGCATTTTATGAGTCAATTATCTGGAATAATCTCAGGAGAAGAGCTGTAGTTTCTTTCCATTCCACAAAAGTAAACAAATGATTATTACTAGAAACTGGTAAGAAATTTGAAACCTTCAAGAAGAAATCCTGTAGAAGCCTATGTCTTTATTAGACATTATTTTATTTACTCTGCGGTTTAGGGCAATAAAAGGGCAACTTTCATCAAAGGTTGCACTGTGGTTTAAGTCCTCTTGTGGCTCAGAGGGTAAAGAGTCTGCCTGCAAGAGTCTATCCTGCCTGTAGGATACCGGGGTTCAATCCCTCTGGATTGGGATGATCCCCTGGAGAAGGAAATGGCAACCCACTCCAGTAATCTTGCCTGGAAAATCCCATGGATGGAGGAGCCTGGCAGGTACAGTCCATGAGGTCGCAAAGAGTCGGACACGACCAAGAGACTTCACTTCACTTTGTTTTATTTACTATGTGGTTTAGGGCAATAAGGTCAGCTAACTTTAGAAATAACACAAGCTCTCACCAGGTTGAATGAGACTTTTTGCCAGGCAACCAACCACAAATGGGAAAGCTGCCTTTCCTTCACCAGCTTTAGCTGGTTAGACTCTGGTATGCCTGGGCTAAGAAGAGTGTTCCACTGCCTTGATCCTTGGGTTGGATCACATATTGGATCCATGCTGTTCTGGTTGTTGTTTATTTACAAAGTCATGTCTGACTCTCTTGAGACCCCATGGACTGTAACCCACCAGGCTCATCTCTCCATGGGATTTCCCGGGCAAGAATACTGAAATGCACTGCCGTTTTCTTTGCAGGGGATCTTCCCAACCCAGGGATCAAATCTGCATCTCTTGCACTAGCAGGCAGATTCTTTATGACTGAGCAACCAGGGAAGCCCATTGGGTCCATACATGAATTCAATCAGATATTACTCCTGATTATTTTTGGCAAACCATTTTCTTCCTAATAATATGTTTGCTGCAGCTGCTGTTGCTGCTAAGTTGCTTCAGTCGTGTCCAACTCTGTGCGACCCCATAGACGGCAGCCCACCAGGTTCCCCGTCCCTGGGATTCTCCAGGCAAGAACACTGGAGTGGGTTGCCATTTCTTTCTCCAATGCATGAAAGTGAAATGTGAAAGTGAAGTTGCTCAGTCGTGTCCGACTCTTAGCGACCCCATGGACTGCAGCCTTCCAGGCTCCTCCGTCCATGGGATTTTCCAGGCAAGAGTACTGGAGTGGGTTGCCATTGCCTTCTCTGAAGTATATGTTTACTATTCCATAAATCAAAATCTGGCATTATGAGGGGGTGGTGGGGAAGGAGCAGCAGATACAAAAAAGCTCAGTTTAGTTTGAGAGTCTGACTCAGGATTCTCACTCATTCAGTTCAGTTCAGTTCAGTCGCTCAGTCGTGTCTTACTCTGCGACCTCATGAATCGAAGCACTCCAGGCCTCCCTGTCCATCACCAACTCCCGAAGTGCACTCAGACTCATGTCCATCGAGTCAGTGTTGCCATCCAGGCATCTCATTCTCTGCCATCTCCTTCTCCTCCTGCCCCCAGTCCCTCCTAGCATCAGAGTCTTTTCCACTGAGTCAACTCTTCACATGAGGTGGCCAAAGTACTGGAGTTTCAGCTTTAGCATCATTCCCTCCAAAGAAATCCCAGGGTTGATCTCCTTCAGAATGGACTGGTTGGATCTCCTTGCAGTCCAAGGGACTCTCAAGAGTCTTCTCCAACACCACAGTTCAAAAGCATCAATTCTTCTGCGCTCAGCTTTCTTCATAGTCCAAGTCTCACATCCATACATGACCACAGGAAAAACCATAGCCTTGACTAGACAGACCTTAGTCGGCAAAGTAGTGTCTCACTCATTAGTTTAATGGAAATAAAATCTGGTCTCAGTCCATTAAGTACTTGTGTAAATATCATGGTGGAAAGTAGGATGGCCTATATTGTATGAACTCTGATAAATGTTTGACTTTATTTATATGAGCCTTAGCCTTAGAAAGTAATCCTTTAGGAGAGGCAAACATGCTGCTAAAGCAATAGGGACCAGCATCATTAGCACTTTCCCAAATCCCTTCTAATATTTTTTAGGTAATAGCTTTCATGACTGCTGCAGAAGATCAGGATTTGGATAACTATGGATTCTTCTCTTCTTATGAACTTAAACCAGTTTAAGCCTTCTCTAAGATCACGTAGTTAAGTGATTAAATACATATTTGCCTTATACATGCTCTCTTCTGTGATTGTGTGGTCTTTCAATATGGGTATGTTGGTTTGACTATATATGTAAGACATAAATACATAAAAATATTTATGTAAGTTATATAAAAATATGATACATGTGTATATATGCATAAGTGTGTATGTGTGGATCAATGTATCACACATACACATCTTAGTTTGAAAAAGAACACATTTAGGTGAGTATATGGGTATATCAGGGGCTTCCCAGGTGGCTCAGTGATAAAAAATCTGCCTGCCAATGCAGAAGACACAAGGGACATGGGTTGGTTTTGATACCTGGGTCCGGAAGATCCCCTGGAGAAGGAAACGTCAATCTACTCCAGTATTCTTGCCTGGGAAATTCCATGGACAGAGGACCCTGGTGGTCTACAGCCCATGGCGTAACAAAGTATTGGAAATGACTGAGCAACTGAGCACACACACGTGGGAATATCAGCAAAGTTTCCAACTTGTTCCTTATGCAGAATCCCCAAGATGTCCCTGAGATACCTTTAGCTATCACAGAACAGTAGAACTTTTGCTGGAGAATGCCCTAGTAAAAGATATATAATATCACCCATGGCTGTTAGTCTTCCTTCTGGTAAAATTCAAAGAATGGGTCTCACCCTATACTTCTTTCAGTGGCAGAAAAATATTTCAAGGATTTATTTGAACGTGCCTTGAATTTCAGCTTCAGAAAGTAAAGAGTAAGAGAGTGATTAAATTTCAGTCTAAATATCAGTTCAATTATCCACTATGTTAAGGCACATAATTGCCCCATATTTGAGTGACTGCCAATGACTAGCAATAACCTACAATCTCCTTGATATCTCTGTCAAAAATATCCTATGGTTTCTAAATTAAAGTCTGCCAACCTTAAGAAATTGACGTAAAGGAGATATTGTAAGGTAATAAGGTCTCAGTGGAATGGCAGTTTGCTTTAGAACTCAGTTTCTTAGCCATCTGTGCTGTATAACTATGTATTTATAAATCACTTGGGATTTAAGGATACCTATATTGATTATAAACTATAGAATGTTATAAATCGTGATCATTTTTCATTGCTTAATTAAAAGAATGTGAGGGAATTAAGAGAGCTAGGTTGTTGTTAACTATTGAAAGTAAACTTGTAATGCTTCCTAATTTCTTCCCTGGATATTCCAAACTATTCACATTTCTCTTTATTTGTAAAGACTTTTCATACACACATAAGATACTATGTCAGACAGTGGGCCTGGTGA
The DNA here is from genome assembly GCF_014754425.2 of Oryx dammah. Taxonomy (NCBI): domain Eukaryota; kingdom Metazoa; phylum Chordata; class Mammalia; order Artiodactyla; family Bovidae; genus Oryx; species Oryx dammah. The sequence continues at coordinate 67,848,576 of NW_024070210.1, read as the reverse complement.
CTCAGCTTATTGGCTTTTCCTGGAAAAGGAAGATACATCTTTTTCAGGCCTGGGAACCTAGAGGTGTCACACAATCAAAAATGCTTCCATCTGCTGGTCAAAGTCAGGAATACACTAAGTGTTCCTCTGCCTGAAACCAGCAGTCAGCTCAGTCGCTCTGTTATGTCTGACTCTTTGTGACCCCGTGAACTGCAGCAGGCCAGGCTTCCCTGTACCAACTCCTGCACCTTGCTTAAACTCATGTCCATCGAGTTGGTGATGCCATTCACTCACCTCATCCTCTGTCGTCCCCTTCTCTGACTGCCTTCAATCTTTCCCAGAATGAGGACCTTTTCCAAGGAGTCAGTTCTTCACATCAGGTGGCCAAAGTATTGGAGTTTCAGCTTCAGCATCAGTCCTTCCAATGAATATTCAGGACTGATTTCCTTTAGAATGGACTGGTTGGATCTCCTTGCAGTCAAAGGGATTCTCAAGAGTCTTCAACACCACAGTTCAAAAGCATCAATTCTCTGACGCTCAGCTTTCTTTATAGTCCAACTCTCACTTCCATACATGACTACTGGAAAAACCATAGCTTTGAATAGATGGACCTTTGTCAGCAAAGTAATGTCTCTGCTTTTTAATATGCTATCTAGGTTGGTCATAGCTTTTCTCCCAAGGAGCAAGCATCTGGAGAAGACAAAATACCCACACTGAGCAGAGCCTTCAAGGTTCAAATGTTCAAAATAATGGCTTCTCGCTGATGGTCAAGGTAAATTAAAAAAAAAAAAAAAAAAAAGCAACCTATTGAGACAGATCAGAGGTAGATGAGAGGGGTAAGATTAGAACTCAAGTTCCCTGAGGCTCTGCTTGTGTATTCTTTCGCCAACCTCGAAACAGGCAACAGATCATGACTGCTTTCAAATATGTAGGGGCAAAGTGCTCTGCCTTTGCATTACCAGACTTAGTAGGCTCTGGAACTCTGAATCTGAAACCAATATTTGGAATGGCTTAAGAGGTCAATTGACCCTTTTTCTCATTGCTTAGTTGGATCAGTGGTTCCCTCAGTCATTTTAATTATTTTCCTTTCTGACTGTCACAGGGAATTAATTTGCCATGGTAAGCAGGTGCCAAATAGGATAGTGGAATTTGTCTCATTCCTGTGGTGACTTTAAATACGAAATGCCAGGCTGCTGGCCTGGAGAAGGTGCTGTAAGTTGCAGGCACGAAGCCAAGCCTCCCCTGCACTCTTTGCTCCCTTTGACAGCCACTCTCCTGGGCTGTGATCTGGTCGAATTAACTCACAGCTGCCAGATATCAGGACTTTATCTGCATTGTTAGCATTCCTCCTAACCTTCAGTCTCTATTCATTTAACAGTTATCTGATGGGGACTGATATTAGATGAAGAGGAATGTTCAAATCACTCTGGCTTTGGCAAGTGGGAGCTGGAACAGCAGAAGTTCAGTTTAAGAAGGGAATATTTGCTCACTGATACGCGAGTTTTGCTAGTAGGACTGTGGAATAGGAAGGAAGGCGATTCCAAGAAAATATTTTGGCAAAGGTGCCATTGTTCTTCAATGATACACCATGTACTTTATTTATTTGGCAAAAAAAAAAAAAAAAAAAAGGAACGGAAAGCAACAGAGAAGCAAAGAACAGGTATGATAGGAACATGCTTCTTCATGTTCTTCAAGTTTCTCAGGCAAACGTTCTTTCTCTGCAATCTCAGTGTTACACTGAGTTAAATTTATTTGCATTGAAGGCTTCCTTTGTGGCCCAGTGGTAAAGAAACTGCATGCAGTGCAGGAGATGTGGGTTCAACTCCTGGGACAGGAGGATCCACTGGAGTAGAAAGTGGCAACACAGTTTAGTGTTCTTGCCTGGGAAATCCCATGAACAGAGGAGCCTGGCAGGCTATTGTCCATAGCATCATAAAAGAGTCAGACATGACTAGTGACCAAACAACAGCGACATTTAGCAAGAAGTACTAAGATTTTTTTAGAAGACTCAGCTTTCAAGTTTTCCTAAAAATATATGTTCTTAAAACATGTTTCTGAACTCATGACCTTTCTCTCTAGAATCCCCAGACAAATGAGAGTCTCTGAAAAAACTGAATGGAAAGGGACAAAGCACAGGCAGAACATTTTGCAATGAAATAAATGCAGTTAGTGTAGCTAAAGCTGAACTTTCTTCAAAATAACATACGGCATGAATATATCCAGTCAAAGGCAGAATTTTCTGTTCAAGGCTTGTAGCAGACTCACAGGGGAGTAAGCAAGGCAAAAATGAAACTCAGAGGGATAAGGAGATTTCCAAGGGCAAGACTTGTAAGCATCCTTCAGAGAGGGGTCAATTTGATAATGACTCAAAATACATTTATACCACACTAAGCTGACAGGGGAGGCATTCTGTTTTTCATCTTTTCAAAAAGCATATGACTATGGAAAGGCCTGGAGTATGTTTCTACCTTAAAAATGCACTTTAAATACCCTGACCATAATATTAATAATTAATGCCCATCTTAAAGACAGTCTAATACGTGTGCTGGGAAAATTGAATATTGACATGCAAAATAATGAAACTGAATTCCTATTTTACACCACTCACAGAAAAACTCTAAAAACCTGAAGCCATAAAACTCCTAGAATAATATACAAGGGAAAAGCTCTTTGACATTGATCTTGGCAATGGTTTTGTGGATGTGACACTCTAAGCACAAGCAACAAAAGAAAAATAAACAAGCAGAATTATATCAAACTGAAAAGTTTCTGCAGAACAAAGGACATGATTCACAAAAGGAAAAGGCAACCTATGGAATGGGAGGGCAAATTTGCAAATCACATATCTGATAAGAGATAAATTTCCAAAATAAATAAAGAACTCACACAACTCACTAGCAACCCCCCCTCAAATTATCCAGTTAAAAAGTAGACAAAAGACCTAAATAAATGTATACAAATGGCCAAAGGTAAATGAAAAGGTATTCATTATCACTAACCATCAGGGAAATGCAAATAGGTAACACAATGAGATATCACCTCACACCTGTGAGAAAGGCTATTACCAAAAAGACAGTGACAAGTCTTGGAGAGGATGTAGAGAAAGGCAAATAGTGCACACTGTTGGTAGGAATGTAAAACTATGGAAAACAGTATGGAGATTCCGCAAAAAATTAAAAATAGAACTATCATATTATCCAGAAATTCTACTTCTAGGTACATATGTGAAGGAAATGAAATCACTATCTCAAATGAAATCATATCTTCATTTGTATGTTCATTGCAGTAATACTTAAACAATTATTTACAATAGTCAATACATGGAAACGAACTAAGTATACATAGACGAATGGATAAAGAAAATCCCCACATGATGGAACATTGTTCAGTCATAAAAACATGTTGCCCTTTGCAACATGGAGAAACCTCGAGGGTGTTATGCTAAATAAGTCAGATGGACAAAGACAAATACTGTATGATCTCATGTGTGGAAACTAAAAAACCAAACTCATAGAAACAGAACAGACTGGTGGTTGACAAAGACGGAGGTGAGGTATAGGGGAAGTGGGTGAAGGTGGTCAAAGGGTACAAACTTCAAGGAATAAGATAAATTAGTATTAGGGTTGCAATGTACAGCATGGTGGCCATAGTTAACAATACTCTATCATATATTTGACAGTTGTTAAGATAAATCTTAGGTAAATCTTAAATCTTAGAAGTTCTTATCACAAGAAAAAAAATCATAACTAAGTGAGGTGATAGAAGTTAACTAATCTTATTAAGATTTTGCAATACATACATATGTCAAATTATTGCATCATACACCTTGTATGTTAGTCGCTCAGTCGTGTCTGACTCTTTGCGACCCCAGGTTCCTCTGTCCATGGAATTCTCCAGGCAAGAATACTGGAGTGAGTTGCCATTTCTTTCACCATCATACACCTTAAGTTTATCCAATGTTATATATCAATTATATTACTAAAAAGGTGGAAATAAACATACAAATATTGAATAAAATGAAAAAAATTTTTTAAAGAACAAAAATCTAGTATCTATAACCAGAAAACTGTGGTAGTTCTTCAAATGCTTTCAGTGACTTCTGGGGTCAAATCAAGCAGAAAATCAACACTTCCTAGCTCTGTGGCAATCGTGCTCAGCTTTCCTGTGCCTCAGTTTCCTCCTTAATAAAATGTTACCACTTCATGGGGCTTTTGTATGAGCTAAAGGTGTGAGAGCATTGTAAAATGATTAAAACAGTGTCTGGAGCATGATAAGAACTCTGTACATTACTTGTTTGCTCCCTGCTGCCTGAGAGCACAGAGATCTACACTTTGGCTCCCAAGCTTACCCATCCCAGGGTTACTACTCTGGCTTCTGTGTGCCATTCCTTCAGAGCTTGTGCCACTCCTAAGAGAATTTCTTATGTACAAAATGTTTCATAGGACAGCAGGGGGAGGGCTGGACCACTCAGTACATGCCATGGTGTATGGCCTCCCTCCTAGCTGCCCCCCAACCTAAATACACACTTTTCCCCTTAGATCAGAAAAGCCAGCACCTCTTCCTATGGCAAAGTCAGTTCTGCCCCCTCTGCCAGGACCAGCCTCTTTTCTTTATCCTTGACTCCCCAAACAAACGACTGGCTATTTCATGTGGGGAGAGAGTCTGTCTTCAGAAAACCTTGTATCACCACACTTACTAAAAATTGGAGAACTCACACATTGACGAAACTTCTTTGAGTAGGAGAAATATTTCTTTTTCTTTTCATTCTTCTATGGGAGTGGGGAAAAAGATACATTGATGTGAGAATAATTTGACCTTCTAAGTTTGGTCTCCCCCACTAGAAGTTCCTTAAAGTCTTTGATCTTTTTCTGCATTTTACATTTATTAAATGGATAAATAAATGTGGGTAGGGGTTTTACTGGAGAAGGCAATGGCACCCCACTCCAGTACTCTTGCCTGGAAAATCTCATGGGCGGAGGAGCCTGGTAGGCTACAGTCCATGGGGTTGTGAAGAGTCGGACATGACTGAGTGACTTCACATTCAATTTTCACTTTCATGCATTGGAGAAGGAAATGGCAACCCACTCCAGTGTTCTTGCCTGGAGAATCCCAGGGATGGGGGAGCCTGGTGGGCTGCCGTCTATGGGGTTACACAGAGTCGGACATGACTACAGTGACTTAGCAGCAGCAGCAGCAGCAGCAGGGGTTTTACTTGTGTTAGGTAGGAAGTTCAGTTCAGTTCAGTCTCTCAGTTGTGTCCGACTCTTTGCGACCCCATGAATCGCAGCACACCAGGCCTCCCTGTCCATCACCAACTCCAGGAGTTCACTCAGACTCACGTCCATTGAGTCAGTGATGCCATCCAGCCATCTCATCCTCTGTCATCCCCTTCTCCTCCTGCCCACAATCCCTCCCAGCATCAGAGTCTTTTCCAATGACTCAACTCTTCACATGAGGTGGCCAAAGTACTGGAGTTTCAGCTTTAGCATCATTCCTTCCAAAGAAATCCTAGGGCTGATCTCCTTCAGAGTGGACTGGTTGGATCTCCTTGCAGTCCAAGGGACTCTCAAGAGTCTTCTCCAACACCACAGTTCAAAAGCATCAATTCTTTGGCACTCAGCCTTCTTCACAGTCCAACTCTCACATCCATACATGACCACAGGAAAAACCATAGCCTTGACTAGATGGACCTTAGTTAGCAAAGTAATGTCTCTGCTTTTGAATATGCTATCTAGGTTGGTCATAACTTTTCTTCCAAGGAGTAAGTGTCTTTTAATTTCATGGCTGCAGTCACCATCTGCAGTGATTTTGGAGCCCCCCAAAATAAAGTCTGATACTGTTTCCACTGTTTCCCCATCTATTCCCATGAAGTGATGGGACCAGATGCCATGATCTTCGTTTTCTGAATGTTGAGCTTTAAGTTAGGCATGAGCAAAAATGGGTGGCCTAGTGGAAAAGGATGCAAGCTGATCTCTAAACCCCACCTCAGATACACCCAGGAGAGCTCACAGATGTGCCACAAAAATAACCACAGAGACTTTTCCAACTCTTGCATGTGCTTGCTAGGCACATAGTGGATACAAATTAACCATAGGGGCTTATCCAGCTCCGGCACATGCTGTCCTTTATGCAAAACTATGTCTTAAAGTAACCTTAGGCAGCTAGGAGCCCGTTAAGGGTTGATAAATATTCTATACATATATACATCTGATTAGAATAGACAGAATTATGGGGAAGACATGTGCAATAGAGCCTGTTGTTATGTAACTTGCAACTGTCAATCACCCTTGAGTACATGCTCATTTACATTCCCTTTCCTGATTGGTGGCAGATATAAGCCCCATTTTGCACAGGGCAGAACCAAGAAGAGGTGATGGGAAGTATAAAAAGGGAGCCAAGAGTCATTGTTTGACTCCCTTGGGGTCAGCCCGCTTCTATTCGGGGAGTATACTATTCTCTGTATGTTTAATAAAAGATGTTTGAGCTGTAACCAGTCTGTTGTTTTGAATCCCTGCTAAGACAAGACAGGAGCTGAGAAATCCTGCCTGCTTGAGCTGTAACTAGTTTGTTCTTCCAAATCTTTCTTACAACAAAATAACTAAAGAAGAGAGCTACCGACCTGACACTTGGTAGCTGTGAAAATTTATTTTTCTACTCTCACCTTTTACCTTGGAATATAAAAATAGGCAATTGCATAATAATTAGCTTTTCAAGGAAGTGGGGGAGGCCCTCATTTGTAGTATTTGCCAGTTTCTGTGGTATTTGCGGCCTGCCTGGTGGCTCAGAGGTTAAGGCATCTGCCTGCCAATTCCCACCCACCATAAGTAATTTCATGCTACCAACAAGAAGCTCACAAAATTCCTGGTGATTTAACAATAGGCTTTCAGAAACAGGTACCAAATGACTCCACCTCACTGCTGAAAGTAGGATTTGATTAATTTTAATTAGAAAATTTAAAAAGGAAAACCTAGTATTATTTAACAATAATTGAAGTGAAGTGAAAGTCACTCAGTTGTGTCCAACTCTTGCGACCGCATGGATTGTAGCCCGCCAGGCTCCTCTGTCCATGGGATTCTCCAGCCAAGAATACTGGAGTGGGTTGCTATTTCCTTCTCCAGGGGATCTTCCCAGCCCAGGAATTGAACCCGAGTCTCCTGCATTGCAGGTAGCATCTAAAAAGGATTATAAATTCTTTATAAGTTTTATGTCATGTACATGCTCAACCAAAGTAATTTGAAAAATTCTAATAAAAGAAAAATTAATTAAATATTAAAAAAAATAAAATAAAATAAAAATAATTGAAACTAGAAAACAAATCTAAAAGTCACTCTTCTTTCTAGATATGTAAACACATGTATAAACAAATAAATGAATAGATTTGTAGAAATGAGTTAACATAGATGACTGTCAATAAACCGACTTGCCTGTGAGGTTGGCCATTAGTTGGCATCCAGGAATTTGGTGTACAGCATTTGGGTTTTGGGAGGGTTTCCCCCATTGTCAGAACTGATCATAGTGACTTGCTATACATAAACCATTTACACAAACTCGGTCTATGATGAACATCTGTTTTTATTCTGGGGATCTGAAATTTTCATACTTGCTTGGCAGAGGGTACCTATGAAACTAGTCCCTGGTAAAAATCCTAGAATCTCCAATGAGCTCCCCACATCTTACACTGTGTTGCCACAACTCATTGCTGGAGGAATTGAGCATATTTTAGGTGACTCAGCTGGGAGAGGAGCCTTGGAAGCTTGTGCCTGGTTTTCTATGGACTTCACCCCCTGTGCTTTTTCCTTTTGCCAATTTTGCTTTATGTCCTTTCAGTGTAATAAATTTTAGCCCTGATTATAACTTTTATGCTGAGTCCTGAGAATCCTCCTAGTGAACTGTAGAACCTAAGGGTGGACCTGGGAACCCCTAACATGGTAGGAAAATAAACTGATGAGTGCTAGGTGCAACTGAGGCCACTACTGTTTGATAGTGTTCAAAATAGTCTGCAGGAAATCTGTTTTCTTCTCTATCCTCTCATAGCATATTGTGTAGCTTTAGAAATGATACTTAATACATTACAGTATAAGACCAGGTCCTCTCATCAACCTCCATTCTCATCTCTACTCCAGGGCAAAGAGCACCTTGAAGGCAGGAGCCATTGTTGTTCTACTTATGTTTGGAATGGTACATATAATGCCCAGCACTTAGTAGAGCACTGGGATTCTCTAAATAAATAGGTTGGAGTGCATGGGGCTTGGAAATTTTGAGGTCATGAGAGGGGTTGACTATAACGTGAGGAATAAAAGACTACTTGATTGGAGGGTCACTTCTGAAGCTCTGTTGATGGGGATCCAAAAGAGATGCCGGACCCCAGCCTCTTCTCCACACTGTTTCAGGGAATGGGTAATAGGACATCCTATATGTTCTTTCTTCTCTGTGTTTCTGATGTCTGCAGTACCACAGATCAGTAAAGGCCCAATTACCTGCCCAGCTGCTTGGTCAACTGTCCTAATTCCCATTTCACTCAAGGCAGGAGAACAGAGAGATTGAGGCAAAGATACTACTAATTAAAATGCATTGCAGGAGGGCTTCTTGCCTAGGAGATGATTTCAGGGAGCAATAAGGAAGACACAGAGTCCCTAGATCTGTGAAACACCAGATTTTCCCATTATTGGCCATTCTATCCTCCATGCTTCATTAAAACTGGCCTCAAAACTTCCCAGTGACATGAAACTGAAAGGTATATCTTACATTTTCATTCAGTCAGTTGTACTTAACATTTTACTAGTAAACTGAAAGAATGCAAACCCAAACAGGACAGATGATTGAAACAATTTGTTTTTTTTTCCCCTCTTAGCTCATGCACAGGCTGCTGGAAGCACATTCATTTCTGGTAAATATAGTTAATAGCAAGGAACAGAGAGGTGAAGTACCTGGGGATATGATTATTATAAAATGGTATAAAAATTATGGATTACTTATTGTACATTTTACTTCCCAATGATGAACAATTGCTTCCATTTCTTTTGCTCTGGAATCTATATAAGTTCAAATTAATTTAGTGGAAGAAAGTTTTATGACCTTAATTATTTGGCCCAAGTTCACAATGATATCCAAAAAGATTAACAGGAAATTTCTGTTTAGACTAATAAGCAAAGGAATCACTACTTCAGAGAAATAGCTGTGTATTTTTTAATTGGATTCTTCTCCTAGGCATAAGCATAATACTGTCTATTAATCTATTAATGTGTAATGAAACGTTGTCCATGTGATTAAAATATGAAATGAGAACTCTCTCTCTCTCAGTGGTTTACATGGAGTACTGACCATATGATACGGCAGACTCTGCACTAAAAATCAGTATTTGTATTTCTCTGACTGATTTGTTTCGCTTAGTGTAATACCCTCAAGGTCATATGTGGAATACAAAAAAAATAATCAAAAACAAAAAATAAATAGATAAATAAACAAGCCAAATTAAAAACACATAGATACAGAGAACAAAGTAGTAGTTACTAGAAGAGGACAGTGAAACGGGTAAAGGCTTAACTGTAGAGGAATCAATGGAAACTAAATTTTTGGTGGTAAGCACGCTGCAAGGTATACAGAAGTAGAAAAATAATGTTGCACACATGAAACTTACATGATGTTAAAAATCAAAGTTAATGAAAAAAACGGAAAACAGTGAGTACACAGTGGTTAACGAAGCAGACTTGATCATTGCCCTTGTGTAGAAAGGTCTTATGGGAAAGTGAAAGTATACATAAAACAAATAAATATTTAATCACAAGTTATGACATCCTGTAAAGGCAGAGGGTGCTAGGAAAGATAAATCATATTAGGTTGTGATAAAAAGACCTCTGCAAAGGAAGTACATTTAATCTGAGGTCTCAAGGATAAGTCTGAGTCAGCTGGAAATAACATGTGTCTATTAGCAGGAAAGGACAAGGAGGTGGGGTGTTAAACGGAGTGCTCAGCATGCACTGCAGGTCTTTGGCAGAAAGATCTTGCAGAGATTAGAACTGAAACAAAGTCAATACGGCTGGATCACAGTGAAGGAGAGGTCAGTGGCACATGACGTCCACAAGACTGCCTAGCACAGTCTCATGGGCGCTGGAGCTCAATATATTTTCATGGAAAATACATAAAGCTTCTAATAATATTTTTCAGGAGGTTAACTTGGATCCTAAATTTTTATTTTACCCCAAATGGCCATTCTAATGTTTCCAAGAATAAAAACTATTTGAGAAGGCACACACTCCCCTGGGATAGCCATAGACTAATGTGGGGATTGTGGATTTTCTGCAGTGGAAATAAAATACTGCCAGTGAATTAGATACTGGATTAACCAACTTTGTTTAGTGGAGTTTAACTGGGGCAGATGGTTTAGAGATAGTTGGTATGGTGGAATTCGAGGATTTAGAAAAGAATTGCAAAGATCTTAGCACTCTTTGTGCCAAAGTCTCATCAATAACCGTGTCCCTCAGGTTAAATCCAAAGCAACTGGGGCTGATAGAATGGTAAAAATAAAAAAAATTAAAAAAAAAAAACTATTTTACACTTTGTTAGTACTCATGTGGACCTAAGTCACTGACATTTCCCCGTCATATAAACTTTCAAGTAGGAAAGATAAGTCCAGCTTCATTTTCAGTGCCGCCAAGGCACTCAGAACTCAGATTGCTTTTCAGCTGTAGACAAACTGAAGAACTAATAGAGTACAAAGAAAACAAGTCGCACACAGCACCCTGCCACAAGTCAGTTTCAGACGAAACTGATGCAGAGGGAAATAAGCCAACTACTGAATTTATTTTAACTCTCTGAGATTGGAGGTACTCCAGTCAAGTATACACAACTGGCAAAAATAAATACCTAAAAATTAAAAAAAAAAACCATTAACACAATCGTCCACCTTCTAATGCATTATTTTACCATCTTGGAGGCCCACTTGAATGAGCAAAATCAATGTAAGAAACACATGAATTTAATCTCTCAAAATCACCACATGTGATTGAGGCTTTCACAAACAAAAAGACCATGGAAGGGTATTTGGAAATATTTTCAGAACCTGAGAATCACTAGGTTGGCCCATCTCTAAAAGGTGAAGTAATGACCCTGTGAACATTATGATATTTCTCATATTTTTGCTGTTCAGGATATATGTTATTGGGGATAAGAATAAATAAGCTGGGGATTTCCCTGGTGGTCCTGTGGCTAAGGGAGAAGGCAATGGCAACCCACTCCAGTACTCTTGCCTAGAAAATCCCATGGACGGTGGAGCCTGGTAGGCTGCCGTCTGTTGGGTCGCACAGAGTAGGACATGACTGAAGCGACTTAGCAGCAGCAGCAGCAGCCAGTGGCTAAGACTCCTCATTCCCAGTGAAGAGGTCTGGGGTTCCATCCCTGGTCAGGGAACTAGGTCCCATATGCTACAGCAACAGATATTGTGCTGCAAATAAGACCCAGTGCAGCCAAATAAATAAATACTTCTTTCTTTTAAAAGGATTAAACACTGATGTGAAAATGGTGGGAGGAATTCTAACCTGTAATACTCTAAGTTTTCATGCGAGACTGTAAAGCTGAAAGTCAGAGTCACTCTTAACAGAGTTCTCCGCAAAAAAAAAATAAATAAATAACTGATTCTAGTTAGTTCAAGCAGAAAATAAATTTGTTAAAGGAAAGGAGGAAGCTCACCTGTTTTCTTAGATGACTAGAGTCAGACATGAAAGATCTGTAGGTGGTGAGAGTGCCCAAACCACTCTTGGAGGGCTGGGCTAGAAGGGTCTTAGCATTTTCACCTTAAGAACATTTGCTGCAAGCAGTTTCACAGCACAACTTATTGGCCATAAGGCAATTATGCTGTAAAAGATAAAATAACTGACAGGTTAAATTTATCATGCAATATTAGAAGCTAGAGGGAAAAGAAGAATCAAACTCTTCCTATCCCTGCCCAAAAACATAGTTATGTCATTCCTGAAGAGTATAACTGTCTTGAAAATGGTGAACATTTTTGCTACTTGTTAGTGGAGAATTTGATGTACACAGAATCTGGCTTACATAATTTGGTAAAATGCAAGGACTGGGCACGTACTGGAACATGTAAATATTGTCCAGATATGTACTATCAATTGAATGAATTATATATATTGATAAGAAATATCAGCATTCCTCTGTTGATTTAACTTCCAGGGAAATCTGGAAGTAGCCATGAATACACACACATTTTAAATGTATTCAAATATTTTTTTGTATTTTCTATTTTCACAATGCTGCTGCTGCTGCTAAGTCACTTCAGTCATGTCCAACTCTGTGTGACCCCATAGACGGCAGCCCATTAGGCTCCCCCGTCCCTGGGATTCTCCAGGCAAGAACACTGGAGTGGGTTGCCATTTCCTTCTCCAATGCATGTAAGTGAAAAGTGAAAGAGAAGTCACTCAGTCGTGCCCGGCTCTTAGTGACCCCATGGACTGCAGCCCACCAGGCTCCTCCATGCATGGGATTTTCCAGGCAAGAGTACTGGAGTGGGTTGCCATGCTAATTTTTCTTGCTTAATGATGTCTTATTAATATCTCTATTTTATTTTGTTCTTACTTTATCTTTCATTGCAAAATTAATCATGTGGCAAAACTGCTTTCTGTGAAATTGCTTGTAGCAAAGAAGTTTAAGACAAAACGCCTGACAAGGCCTCTGGGAGAGATACATTCGCTTCTGCCATCAGCCCAAGCCTTCCAGACGGCAACGATGATACTGCTGACTAGAAACAGAATCTTTTTCATCCTTGACACCAAGGGCACATGCCTCTTTTGCCATACTCATTGACTGAAAGATGGATTTTTCCTACACTTTACATGGGTCAGTTACAAATCAAAGACTTCCATGGATGTCTGTGATGGGCTGAAGCCAAATTACATGCTGTGCCCCACCTAAAAGGGAATGTAGAGGAGAGAGTTCTGGTTTCTACCTTGGAAAATAGGGACATCTAAGGAGGGCATTTTTCCAATCATAAAAAGGGTGGTCATAAAACTATGGCCCACAACATAGTGGATGTCCTTTACAATTCAGATTGTGTAGTTGTTATTGTTCAGCTGCCAAGTCATGTCCAACTCTTTGCAAACCCATGGACTGCAGCACGCCAGGCTTCCCTCTCCTTCACTATCTCCTGGAGTTTGCACAAACTCATGTCCATTGAGTCAATGATGCCATTCAACCATCTCATCCTCTGTTGCCTCTTCTCTTCCTACCCTCAGTCTTTTCCAGCATCAGGGTCTTTTCCAGTGACTTGACTCTTTGTATCGAGTGGTCAAAGTATTGGAGTTTCAGCTTCAGCATCAGTCTTTCCAAGGAATATTCAGGATTGATTTCCTTTAGGATTGACTGGTTTGATATCCTTGCAGTCCAAGGGACTTTCAACAGTCTTCTCCAGCACCACAGTTTGAAAGCATCAATTCTTCGGCAAACAGCCTTCTTTATGGTCCAACTCTCACATCCGTATATGACTATGGGAAAAACCATAGCCTTGATTATACAGACCTTTGTCAGTTAAGTGATGTGTAGTATCTCCTAATTATCAATGACATTTCATAATCTTGTTTTTCTGTGCAAATAATGATATATTTATTACATATACATTACATATGTGCATATGTATGTGCTTCTTATTTTTTTCATGGCTATTTTTCTTATTAATTATATTAAAGATTCATTTACTCAACATTTAGTAATCCAACAAATTGTCTGCTTGGCACACAAGTGAAAACCAGAAAACAAGCACCTACCAAAATAGGGGTGGGATGGGATTGAGACTGCATAAAATATTATGCATTTGATTTACACAAGTAAAATATAGGCATTCAACTCAGGTCCTGTTAGTGATCTTTTCTTGTTATTTTCTTGATAATTTATTTTGCGTTTTGTTCCCCCACTTGTGAAATGTTGCAAGACTAGCTCAATAAATAATCATATATCTTCTACCTAGATTCATCAGTCTCTCCTGTTTTGAAGAGTTCAAGTTAGTTCTTTTTCATAATGTTTCTCAATTTGAATGGCTGTTTCCTTAAGATTAGATTTAGATTAAATGCATTTGGTAGAAATGCTATGTAGGTGATTATGTACTCTCATTTAGAACTTAGAAACCTTAAAATAAGTCACATGAAATCCATTTATCCTTTTACTAGTAATATTAGGTTGAATCTCTATGTTAAGTTGGTGGACTCTAGGTTTCTTCTCTATAGTATTTTTCTCTGTGTGTAATTAAAGAAATGATGCTCTGGGACTGTGAATATTTTTCTTCCAGACAATCTCTGAAGCAGTGATTTTAGCATCCATTGATGACTCTTTCCTGAAGAATGATGCAAAATTTTGATTTTTCATTTTGTCACATCTTATACATTATTAGTTGGTATTCTGTAAAAGAGGCTTTTCCCTTTCTCTTTCTGACATTCATTCATTTGTTCTTACTAATTGTGTCAATTCATTAATTCATTTTCTTATTCAATGTGTTATATTAATGACAGTTTTTACTTTAATGCTCAAAACTGTTCAGATTTAGTCAATGGAAAGGCCCCTCAAGTTGGCTTCTGTGTCATTTTGACATAGCTGCACTAGATTTTGAGCATTCCCTTAATTTATGACACAACAAGAAATTTCAAGAACACCTATAGGTTTTCTTGTTCCAAGGCTAAAATCAGCCTTTCCCCAAGAATTACTAGTTCTTTACAGAGAAAAATGAAATGGTGTTTATGTGCCAGGATCTAGATGATGGTAAGCTCATTTCTTTGAGTATTATTACTTCTAGTTCTGTGCAGTTGACAAAACTGGGAAATATTTATTTGTATCTATATCTACATATCTTGATAACTTTAACTCAATCCAACATTATAGGATTTTTCTTTTCCTATTCTCATTTCATTATTTTGTGTGTTTTCTTTCCCCTCCCTTTTCATGCTTCACTGTATGTAAAATAACCTTGTTTCTCCACACGAGCATATCAGAGCGCAGGGTTGGTGGAGGAATTATACTGTTGATGCCACTACATCTGCTACTTCATGCCCAGTTGGGTGATCATCTCAGGCTTATGCATTCAAGCCAATCTTGACTCCTCCTGTACTCAGGGTCCTCCACCTGTCATCATTCTTCAGCTTTTCTTGATTTACTCATTGCAGACAATTTTTGTTTTATTCTGGTCATTTCCTCTTGTCTGGACCATGTTAATATACCTCCATCTTGCATTCTTGTCCACATTGCCTTCTAACACACTGTTGCCATATAATTCTATAGGCAAGTTGATTTCATTTCAAGTCAGAAATAATCACTTATTTTTCTAAAACACATTCACACCAAGTTTAGTAATAAATGTTTAATAGTTATTGTAGTCTGGTTCCACTCCAATTCCTCTTAGTACATCCTTTGTTTCAGCTAAAATTATTGTCTCACTTCTTTGTGCACACTTTCTGCTTTTCTTGAGTTTATCTTCTCTCTGGGTTGACACAATTTAATTTTTAAAAGTATAATTTCCATCCTATGACCACAATGCACAGAAACCTTCCTTGACTTCTTCACAAAACCATTTATCTGTTGAAGTCATATTCAGTTTAACGTGTCTCATTTTTACCACTCATTGGCCAGAACTCCTTGCCTACAAGGGACACTGGAAACATTGCTTTTTTTTCTGGGTTGTCATATGCTCAGTGAAGAGGTGATACTGAGTAAACACAAGCATTTTCTGCCATAATGGTACAGTTGTTAGGTCACTTACCAGTACAAAATCCCCCTGAGTGTTGGGTCAGAGCCTTCCTCATTTCAGTAGCCTATGAAGAGCCTGGTGTTCATGTAGCACTCAGGAAAGATAAAATTAAAAGAACACGGTCCTGAACACTGAACTCATAATTATCCAAACCACTAAAGAGAAAATTAGGCATGAATAAAGAGGCAATGTATGCTGGAAAGAGACTGCCTTGGAGGAAAAGATGTAAATTATCTTGGAGAGCCAAATGCATTAACCCATAGTTCATTTTAAAACTCAGAAGGCTTGATACTCCCCTTACCTCAAATGTCCTTTTCCTGTCACCTGTATCACTTATTTCAAGTCTCAGGTCATAAGCCAGAAAGAGAAATACAAATACCATAGGATAGCACTTACATGTAGAATCAAAATTATGAATATGATACAAATAAACTAATTTATGAAACAGAAAGAGACCCACAGACAGAGAAAACAAAACATGATTATCAAGGGGAAAAGAGGGTACAGAGGTATAAAGTAGGAGTCTGGTATTAGCAGTACTAACTACTGTTGTGTATAAAATAGATAAACGATAAGGTTCTACTGTATGGTGTAGGGAACTATAGTCAATACCCTATAATAAGCCAAAATGAAAAGAATATGAAAGATAATATATATACATATATAACTGAATCACTTTGCTCTATACCAGAAAGTAACACAACACTGTAAATCAGCTATACTTCAATTAAAAAAAGAGAATCAACAGAAAAAAACTAAACAAAATAAACAAGCTACCAAATGAAGCCTTTTCTGGCCACCTCAGCTCAGTTCAGTTCAGTCGCTCAGTCGTGTCCGACTCTTTGTGACCCCATGAATCGCAGCATGCCAGGCCTCCCTGTCCAACACCAACTCCTGGAGTTTACCCAAACTCATGTCCATCGAGTCAGTGATGCCATCCAGCCATCTCATCCTCTGTTGTCCCCTTCTCCTCCTGCCCCCAATCCCTCCCAACATCAGGGTCTTTTCCAGTGAGTCAACTCTTCACCTCCTAGCCTATGGCAAACCGCTGTATTATAGTATAATTTGTGTCAAGTTCTTAAACCATTTCATTATTCATATAATTTATTTCTACCCTCAAGAAGGCAAAATCAATTAAAAATGGCAACATAAATTTAAAAAAATTATCTTTCTTCACTTTCCTCATAGTACCTGTCACAGTAAGCACAGAATGTGTTAAATAAGAACACTGCTCATTGATCATGTGTCCACTGTCTGGCTGGAAGTTGTTTAATAGTCAGCTAAAATCTCAAAAGAGAGCAATCATATGACATCACCTGTCTTCTGACCACTGGGGTGAGGGAGCTGCTTTCTTAGAGAGGTAGTCTTGGATTGCAGGCAAGCACACAATTATTACTACAACCATTTCTTATTTTATTTTTTCCCTATCTTTTAAATTATTTTTAAATTTTTTTCTATTACCAGAAAACACAATATTTTGTAAGCATTTATTTTCTGTATTGCCTATCTTTTTTTCATTTAAATAAGTATTAAAATCTTTGCTCTTTTTGCCACTGCTATATTCCTAGTGCATAAATGTGGAGTGAAACAATGGAAGAAGATGACAAAGAAAGTCAAGTGACAGGACATCATAGAAGAAATATAGAGATGTGAAAGTGTGGTAGGACACTGGCTACCCTCTAAAAGTGACAAAGGGGCTTCTATTTGATGATGAAAGAATTTAGGTAGCTCTTTAAGGGTCATGTAAAAGAGATGGTGAAATATGAAAGGGTTAGTGAAAGAGTTTTCCTCTATCCTCTGAATAATTCAGCCAATTCATTTTTCGAGTTTAGGAGAATCTTTTAATTGTCAAAGTAGAAAAAGACCAAATTGCAGAAAATTTATCATGTAAGACAAGAATGGATTTGTAATTCAAGATTAACACAGGAAAACAGAAATGAGTGCTGTAATTTTTACTTAGTTTCCAACCAGTGAATGTAGTTGTCTTTTATACATAAAGTGAACTTCTAGTTGCCATGAGTCCTATAAAAACAATATTTTAAAAGACTAGTTCCTGTCCCTGTTTTTTCCTGTCTTATGATTTTAAAATGGGTGTTTTATTTTCCTCCCCTTTTCACATTTAGTTTGGAATCCCTTCTCCATTCCTTGGCCTCCATTTCAGCACCAAGGGTCTCATTATTGCAGAGTTTAAAAGCCATAAGCAAGGGAAGTTCATAAAGCAAACTGCAACAGAAGCGCAGCTATCATCTTACCATCATAACCACTCTGAATTGCTGGGTGGTACCAGGAAGCTCACTGGCACCTTGGCATATGGCAGTGGGAACCTGGTAATTTGGATACATTAAAAGTTGGTATGGAATTGCCATTAGGCTTTCATCCAGTTTTAGGTGTGTGTGTGTGTGTGCGTGTGTGTGTGTGTGTGTGTGGTGTGTGCAAGGACAGGAAAGAGGAAGAGAGTAAGAGAAGAAAAGAAGATAGAAGCATGTTAAATCAACCCTGGGCTCTGCTCAATTCATGTTTTGGTTATGAATGATATGGAGGGGTCACAGCTCTGACTTTATGACTTTTCTCTTTCTCTGGATCCTGGTATTTTGTTGGCAGCTCCTTTTTGCTAAAACCAACCAACCTGACTGATTGATTGGCTTTGCCAACTCTATTTTCTCAAAGGAGTATTCCATCAGAAAGAATGGAATTCCGTAACACATACAGCTTTCAACCAAAGACATGAAAAGAGTAAGCAAAGGAGAAATGGAGGTTGGGGTCGGGAGGAAAGAGGAGTGTCAAAGAGGTGGTAAATCTTTCTTGAATTGTGACTCTGATTCAGACGTGTGCCCCATGTGCTTTTGGTTTGATACCAGAATCTTATCATGTAACAAAATTCCTTAGAGTGTGTGGTTATCTAGGGCCAGAGGTCAACCAATTTGGCCACACTGAAGTGCTCCTTGAAGAAATCACAGGTTGACAGTGTAGGAAAACGTGGTACCCAACTTTCTCTTGACAGAGTCCTCAGCTATAAGTTCAGGTTAGGTGTGTGACCTTGTAGCCAAGTTTCAGGGTCACTGAGCTCATTTACTCATATAAATATTGTCTATGAACTTAAAAGATGAAATTTATAGAGTCCAGTGAGCTGAAAATTATAGGGCACTGTGCCCCACAGGATAGTTAGTTTCATGTTTATTTTGAGATTTGCAATTTCATATTTAGTGTACAATATCATAGTGCTTTTCTCCTTTCATACTCTTGGTGACAGATTTCTCATAGTTGGCAAATCCACTAACTCTTTATACTTAGATACAAAAACCTATGAACTGGATGGAAGGCATGTTAATAACAACATACACCCACACAGCTACTTCCAGCACAAAGGCGTACAGGTCTCATCTTTGCAAGTAGTTTGTAAAGGACCACAAGCAAAGAACGCTAGATTGCATAAACTCAATGGCCTTCCTCCTAACTGCCTCATTGATCCCTGGGGAAGGGTAGAGAAGGGAAACTGTTTCTTTGGTCCCTTCTGACCTCAGTTGTGAGAGCCTCTGCTGTGTTTTCCTGGATTGCTGCCTCTTCCATCTGGGTCTATCACTGAGTATCACTGAGCTTTTGCATGCCAGTTCAGTGACTCCATCGTGCCTGCAATAACATTCAGCTACTTCTCTCCATTACTTCTCTTGTATTGGAAAACAAGAAAAAGCTCAATCTAATCTGGGCTTGGGCAATAGAAGCATTTTAGCACTGCAAATGAAGTATCTAAATGTGTTAGGAGATATTTTACTTCCTAGCTAAATGCTAAGGATTGCATCGCATGAGAGTGAAATGTGCATGGCCAGGGAGGTTCGGAAAATAACCTCAAAGGACAGAAGAGGGGGCAGTGATGGTTACCATGCACAAGACTCTGGCTGTGGGTGATGGCTGCTACGCTCTGCCATAAACATAGGGCTCCAGGAGAATGGAGATCCTTTAGACAGCCTTAGCAACTAGGATCTCTGACCTCAAGATCAATGAGGATGAGTAAGAGCTTATCTAACCCCAAGTCTTAATGATAAACTCATCAGACATATTCTAAACTACAATGGGTCTTTGTACTGCCAGTTGTGCTAATGAACCCTGGTCTTGGTGTCCATCCACACTGATAAAGTAGGAAGGATTATCTTTTCCTTTTTCTTCTTCCCCTGTCCCTCCTCTGCCTCCTGTTAGAGCTATCCCTCTCATAATCTGCTCTGTTGTTGCTATGGGCTGCTGGAAGGATCAGGAGCAGACAGGGATGCAAATAATAGCAATGTGCTTAGTCGCTCAATTGTGTCTGACTCTTTGCGACCCAATGGATTACATGCAGCTCACCAGGCTCCTCTGTCCAGGGGGATCCTCTAGGCAAGAGTACTGCAGTAGGTTGCCATGCCGTCCTCCAGAGGATCTTCCCAACCCAGGGATCAAACCCAGGTCTCCTGCATTGCAGGCAGATTCTTTACCATTTGGGCCACCAGGAAATCCCAGATAACAGCAATAGCTGCCATTAATTGTGTACACTTTGTGTGCTAGACACTAAATTTCCACTTCATCCTCAAACATGCTTAAGATGAGAGCACTGTCATCTTCACTTACCCATAAGGTAACCAAAAGTGAGAAAAGTTAAGAAACTACCAAGAAAATGAAGGTAGCAGTGGTGGACACCTAGAAAGGCCACACCTTTACTAAGTTACATTATATCTTTTAATCTGTAAAAGCATTATATAGATGGCTGGTATTGGTTACAATTATCCTGCAGTTGTAAATTTTGCTTGATGCCATAAGATATCCCTGAGCAAGGATGCTTAGAAAAGTCACCTAATACAGGTTAGATGACAGGCCAGGGGATGTCTTTCACAGTGATCTATGAATTTCTTCCTTTAGCCCCCCTGATTCTAAATATAAAGTGGAATTTAGAGAGAAAAGGGGGTGCTGAATAACACTTGTTAATTCTCCTGTTGACACTTTCTGGTGTCTCAGTCTCTCTGATGGCAAGTTTTGGTTCAAAGAGTCATAGTAATTTTTATATATAGGATTTTAGAGTTTACAAAGGTCTTTCATACCCTCACTTAAACTTTCACCCAATTTGAAAGCTAAGAAATATTACATGAATTTTACAAATGAGAAAATTAATCTGTTCAAGGGGAAATATGCTGTATCCCAAATTCTTTAGCATTTTCCAATTATAAAAATCTCCCTTAATTAGAGTGGCTTATAGGCCCATATGCCTGGTTGTTCCAGCATAATTCTCTCTCATAAGTGTCCTAGTTTGAGGTATAAGTTATACAGTCAATGTATCCTAAAGCACAGAATTAAATGCAGAATTTTGCCTGGAATTAGCACATGTCAATAACATGGTGGGTTATACCTTGGGTCATCAGGGACACAGTTGTGCTTCTCTTGCCTAAGAGTGATTCCTTAGGCAAGTGAATATTTGGGGCACCAACAACTTTTTAGACTCTACCTGTAAGTGAAGAGTTCTCTAGGTCAAACACTCAGTGTTTCTTTCCCTGCTCTGGCTGTGCATTAGAAGCGCTTGGTGAGCTTTTTAAAATCAGAGCTGCCTTGTTCCACCCAGGACAGTTACGCCAGGACTTCAGGGGTGAAGCCTGGGAAATGGCATTTTCCAAAAGCTCTTCAGAGCCTTGACAGCGCATCCAGAAGTGGTGATTGGCACCATGTGAATAAGCACAAGTATTGGGTTGGCTGAAAAGTTCCTTCAGGTTTTCCCATAACATCTCATGGAAAATCCCAAATGAATTTTTTGGCCAACCCTATATAATGATGAAACATGTTAGACTCATGGAGAGGGCACCGCAAAAGAGATCAGAGTTGGGAGTGGGGTGTTATTGGGTGGGGAAAAGAAAGCTACTGTTGGCTACATTTTCTAACTTATGAAACTTACATATGTTTAAATAGACTTCACGAAGTATGCTGCTGTTTTAAATGTAGTTTGTTTTGTTGAACAGATATTGTCTGAAATTGTATTTAATTTCAAATCCTGTCTTTCTCTCACTTCATTTAGATCCATTAAAATCTCTTATTTACTGTGTGTGTGTGTGTGTGTGTGTGTGTGTGTGTGTTGGGAAGTTACAATGATGTAAGATTTTTTAGAAGGAATTGTGTATGAAAGTCAAACATATCTGTCAGCATTGTGTCTTCTAAGGGATAAAATCTCTTTTATCATTTTACTTCTTTCAGAATATGCTTATTGAGAAAGGAGAGGAGAAATACCCCCATTGTGCGGAGAGAGACATGGGGTCACAGAGAGGTTAGGACTGAGCTGTGGATCAGGCAGTGAGGCAATCCAGACCTTGAATTATCAAATTTTCTAAGCATTTATCTAATTCTCTGTGAAAATTTAGGCATGATGAAAAAGAAGTTTCACTCTTTCTTCAATTCACAAGAGTATTTTTAAAGTAGAGTATTATTAGACTTATTTTATGGTTATTTATTACAATAAATGTTTATTTTCCTTTGAAATGCACTAAATCATTTCCTAGGTTTTTGGGTTTTTTTTTTTTGCTATAATTTTTCCATGAAAAGAAAATAACATTTCAGTTGATGTAATTTCAATATGCTGGGGGCTCAGTCTCCTATTTCAGGCCTGGTCCAGAACCAGTGCCTGGGGATGCAGGAGGCCAGGCCAGGGACTTGTTCTTTCTTGGTGATAATCACTACAGTGTAGAATGGCTGAATTCTTTACTGACAACTCCAACTAACTCAAATTCTTTCCTTTAGCTTTTTTTTCTGTGTAAATAATATTTAGTCCACCCTAAAATTCTCTTCCAAGAGGTCATTTCTCAGCATTTCCCCAAGCTGTAACCCTCTCCAAACTACAATTTTAAGTCTAATTCTCCAGTCTCTCCTTCGTCTTCCCTAATGATTTGCCCTCATTTTCTTTGGGGAAAGAAGGACATGTAGAAATGAGCAAGGAGTTTTAAATACTATATACCCAAGCGATGCTGTATCCCAAATTCACTTTATCCTAATTCACTTTACCAGCCATTGGTGGGTTTAGAAGGGAGAAAGGCACAAGGTGTCCAGGCAAGAATGTTTACTGGTCCTCAATCTGCTATAGTTAAGAGTAGAGGGAAAAGTGTGGAATAGGATTCCTAGGTTCCTTCTTTCATGGCACTGATTATACGGGTACATATAAAATAGAAAGTTCGGGGCCATTGCTTAGACCCAGAGTCTGGGGTCTTAGCTTACTTAAAATAATAATATATAATATTATTTCAAGCAGGGATAGGAAAATAACTCTTAGAATTTAGTTGCCTCAGACTGGTGGACCAGTGGAAATAAAAATTAAATCTTAATCGTCACAATTCCTGCCCATATTTCTCTCTCTAGGAATCTTTAGTGGTCCCACACCAAATAGCAGAAGAGGTGATTCCCCCTTAGATATCCTTCACAGAGATCTTGCCATGTTACTGGAAGTAAGTCCTGAATGCTTGAGGGCAGATCTTAGTCACTGAAAGTTCCAAATGGTATAAGAAGTTTGGGGAAATTAGACATGGTGCTAATATCCTCACAAAATTGAACAAAAGCTCAAAAATTACTAGACATAAAATAATGTTGGCTTTAAAAAAATGGGAAATGGAAGTAGAGCGGGTATTGGAGTCTGGGAAAGAAGGCTAGAAAAGGAAGTCATTGTAAAGTTTGCTGTGAAATGTTTCCTGGGTCCTCCTAGTAAATCTAGATGAGTTTCCTGAAGGAGGAGGAGTAGACGAGTATTTCTGAGCTACCTTTCAAATCATCAGAATGATCTGCAAGTGAACAAGAAATGAAAGATTCTAGACCTGAGAGAGAAGCCAAAGGCAGCCCACTCCAGTACTCTTGCCTGGAAAATCCCATGGACGGAGGAGCCTGGTAGGCTGCAATCCATGGGGTCGCTAAGAGTTGGGCACGACTGAGCGACCTCACTTTCACTTTTCATTTTCATGCATTGGAGAAGGAAATGGCTACCTACTCCAGTGTTCTTGGCCTGGAGAATCCCATGGACGGGGAGCCTGATGAGCTGCTGTCTATGGGGTTGCACAGAGTCGGACACCACTGAAGTGACTTAGCAGCAGCAGCAGCAGCAGACCTGAGAGTAACTGAGGAAGGGTAGTGAGAAGTGAAAGACCCGAGAGCCATCAGCTCTCATACCAAATTTAATTTGATGGAGATTTACTATTTGTCATGTGTTCGCCTATCTCCTTTAAAAAGCTCATGGGCTGTGACCATTCATCTTTATGCCTGACGTGATAGAAGATTAATAAATGATTGTCAAATAAATAAACACAAGAACAGACAAATGGATGAGGTTACAAATAAAGTCATAAATGGAGGTGTTTACAGTACGTGGCCTTGAAAGCAGCCTTGGCTGTGAGTTTAGGACTGTTATTTGTGACCGCTCAGCTTCCTCTGCCCAACCATATAGCTCATGCTATGTCAGAGCATTTTGCCACTGGCAAATGGTGCTTGCCTTTGGTCTTTTGAAGGAAGACTGCAGTGAACAGTTATATTGACTTTAAATTTAGCAGCATTGGGCAAGAATAGAAATGTTCTAATCCTGTCTCCTCCTACGGAATGTGAATTGTGGTCAGAGTAATATGTTTTTGCCTCCTGTGATTTAGATCAAATTTCATAGGCCAGACAGGGCGTAGGGAGCCAGGCTGCAGCAGCCGTTCTCCCTGGTAAACAGTGTCACACCTCCGTTGGATGGCCCAGGGCACCATGTGTGCCCTGGCATAAGAGATGCCTCACCAGGGCTTGTCTGTTCTCCCTGCTTGTTTCTCTGCCCAGTGTTCATGTGGCACTTGGCTTCCTATTCTTAGAACTGGGCAGTGCAGTGATGGGCAGGTGTGAGAGGCATACACACATGTATCCAGAGAAGGCTGCCCCAGAAAAACACACCCAGGGCCTGGATGTGATTCAGAGTTTTAGGTCTCCACTTCTCATAAGAAAAAAGAACATTATCTCTAAAAATTCCCCTGGGAAAAGCTGAATTAGCCTAGGAGGCAATGCTATCTGGTGAACCATTTTATCTCTATAAAGCACACTGGAGAAGATGTCAGAATGGCTTGTCTATATGCAGAAGCCAGCAGTAAAATCTTTCTTTTTTCATAGGCCACTAAGGCCACAGTTACCCAGCTGCTTCTATAACTAGTAAACACTGTTATCTCTCTGCTACCATATGGGCTCAGCATCTTGGCACTGAAACGGATGGGTCATTTCACTCACTGTGCTTCAGCCACTGTCTGTTAAACATACTTATTGCCATGGAATTCAAAATCAAACAAGGATGGACACTTGTGTATGTATGGCTGAATCCCTTTGTAGTCTACCTATCCCTTTGTTGAAACTATCACAGCATGTTAATTGGCTATACTCCAATATAAAATAAAAAGCTTTTAAAAATCAATCAATCAGATGAAAGAAAAAAGGGTTTTTACATTTAGAGGAAAATAGTGTGGATTTTCTATTCTTCCAGAGGGCTCCACATTCACAATCCCACTTACCTTGATAACTACTTAAAGATATGAAAACTGACAAATTAACTGCTTTTTGAGAAAGGAAATTAGTATAAATACCTAGAAAAGAACATTTCAGAAGAAAGAAGAGAATGACAATGAGAATTTTAAGAGTGAGCAAAAATTAAATTTAATTGATGTATATCAATTTTGTTGAACTGGTACTATGCATTTCATGGAATACTGTACAATCAGATAATAATTCTTCACTAATTTCCTTTTTATTTATCCATGTAACAATCTATATCACAGAAAAAACACCTCTGTTTTCTAAGTCACAGATATTCAGCCTATGAAAATATTAAGGTCTTATCAAATTTTAGCTCAGGTTCATCAAGTTAAACAAAGATCGATTCCCCATCTAGATTCTCTCAGTGGTACACTTAGTAGTAGCTTAGCATATTGAATCTAAAATTGCCTGGCCAAAAATTCTCTTCTTGACTCTGTGGGATTAACAACATGTGCTGAGAATATTCACCAGATGGTCAGATTAATTTGGACAGTGGGGAAGTTAATGTCTGAACTCTCATGTATACCATTTAAAGGAAGAGTTTATCATATGTTAACTTTCTCTTTTGTGCTCACTCCTTGAATCTTAAATTAAGGTAACCCCTTATTAATTAGCTTTAGTTGGTAAGATTTCTTGCTTTGCAAATTTCAATTCTTTTTGATTTAACGAACTGAATGTGAATTTTAAAGCTAGCTCTCATAATTGGTCATTGGTACCGAATTGTTCCTCCTCTATTTTTCCTTGGATTTTCTTTTCATTACTAAATGTTTTTCCTCCAACAAGGTGAATATTTTGTTGTTGCTGATGTTTTTCTTTTTAAATATTCTGTGAGGCTCATTTTCTAATACTTTCTAAAGTCTTCTAACTACCTCTCATATTGGTAAACTGCAGTAGTTAAGATATATGATCTCTGCTAATAACTCTGTTCTGCTGTTCAGTGAAAAAATTGTACTTGCTTTAATTGAGAATTTTCCCACAGTTAGACCTCTCAGAAAGCAATTTGTTTGCTGCAGAATAAGACATACTGTCAGCAAAATACTGGTCAATACTTTGGCCATCTGATGCAAAGAACTGACTCATTAGAAAAGACCTGAGGCTGGGAAAAATCACCAGCTCAATGGACATGAGTTTTAGCAAGCTCTGGGAGTTGATGATGGACAGGGAAGCCTGGTGTGCTGCAGTCCATGGGGTCACAAAGAACTGGACACAACTGAACAACTGAACAGCAAAATATTCCAAATGGCTAGTGATACTGGTGAACAATAAAAGAACCCTTTTTGTGTAGGACTTCAGAACATTTCTTTAATTAAAAAAATTTTAATTGAAGCATAGTTGATTTACAATATCATGTTAGTTTCAAGTGTATGGCCCAGAGGCCTTCAGAACATTAACATCTCATACAATCGGGCTTCTCCTATAGCTCAGTCGGTAAATTATCTGCCTGCAATGCAGGAGACCTGGGTTCGATTCCTGAGTCAGAAAGATCCCCTGGAGGAGCAAATGGCAACCCACTCTAGTAGACTTGCCTAGAGAATGCCATGGACAGAGGAGACTGGCAGGCTACAGTCCATGGGGTCGCAAGAGTCGGACATGACTTGGTGACTAAACTACCACCACCACCACAATCGGTTAAACCCTTAAATATAAATCCAGAAGATTAGATGCATTGACTTCTTGGCTGTTGTTCACTGAGGTGATATAAAGAGCCCTATCACTTAAACAGAATATTATTTTCTGTAAGAACAGTCAAAATAGTTCCGTGAATGGGTGTGTCATTGACAGAAGCTTTTCCAGTGTCTAAAGAGAGAGTCAGAAGGATCTCTGGATCACACTACACTACTCTGACACACTAGACCACTTTGTAAGGACATGTGGTTTGGGTCAAGTGTGGAACTTACATTTAGAATAAATTCCAAGTGTCGCTTATTGATTTGGGTCTTTAAGGCTGATTTAATGCAATCCATGGTCATTCTAAAGTGGTATATATAAACACTCTTGGAAGAAGCTCACATTACTAGGGTTATATACTTTATAGGCAAGTCTGGGGCTCATAGCAGTCAGGAGATACTTAAGGTGACAGATATCGATGCCTGAGGTCAGTCTAGTGTCTCATGGTTTGTCAAATCATAAGCTTTATCACAATAAATCTTTGGGAAAAAGGTTTAAGGATACACACACACACACACACGTCTTGTAGGTATCCACTAAAGAAAAGCAGACCAAAGCCAGTGAAATTAATCCATCGTCATCCTGTTGGCAGGCCCTCCTTGCTACAGAAGCTGAGACTTTTCCTCAGCTGGCCTGCCAATGGGTTTAAGCCCCAGGAGATCTATAACTGCACCATGATTCATTGACTCTACAGAAGCCAAACTGGCTCCTTCGTCTCCATCCTGAGGCTTCAGTTCAGGATCCTGGCCTCACTTCCCTCTTCGCAGAGACAAAAGAGTAACAATAAGCATGAGGAGTCAGATAAAAACACCAAGCTTTTAACATTACCATTGAACATAAACGAAGACTCATTAAGAATTTCAATATTTGAACTAAAGATTTGGGAAAAAATTGGCAGGAGAAGGCACATGAGCAAAGAAGGTTTCCAAATAGAGGTTATAGGGTTTATTTTAATGAGACCTCAATGATCTTCAGGAAATTTAATAGTAAACTTTATTCTAATTGGCTTAATTGAGCTGTGTTTTGAGAAGTTCCTGAAACTGAGAATTAATAAAATAAAAGGAAAATGAAATCTGCTCAAAACTTTGGAACTTATGAAATTCTTTTTCTAGGTACAGGAAAATAATTGTTTGGAATAGTACATAACAGAGTTTGAGGAATCTTTTTTGTTCTGATGTGTTTCTTTTTAAGGCATCCTGCTTATTCCCAGGAGAAGAGGCTGGTGAACTTTTCCACTGTGGACATTAAAAGCTTTTACTTACTATGAAAAATAAGAAGCTGTCTCTTTTCTGTGAAGAGCTTATCAGGGACGTAGACCTATAGAAATGAAGAAGCAAGAGGAAAAAAATGTGAATGTTAGTGAAGGTCAAACAAACGATGGAAAGGAGGGCTGTAGGTAATTTTACGTAAAGTCTATTTACCAATGATTAGTTTTCCAAATGACAATTTTACTCGGTTTACTTTTAACTATTTCATTGTAACTATTCAGGTATATTTTACCTTCTTATTGACATTAAAGAATATTGCTCTGGTCTCTGTTCCTAGATCTATGTTATTGAATACTGAAGGGTGGAGGGAGTGGCATAAAAAGTTATGCTAATAAGCATAAAGTTTTGAACATCAATAACATTAATATTTTTTCATTAATTTATTCAGTTTTAAAGAGGACTATATTCATAAGAACTTTTTATGTTTAAGAACATGATTTCCAGAAATATATTATTACTGAGTATATTAAACATATTCTTAAATATTAAATATATTTAAATATGTTCTTACCAATAGTATATTAAAAAGCAGAGACATTACTTTGCAAACAAAGGTCTATTTAGTCAAAGTTATAGTTTTGCCAGTAGTCATGTAGGGATGTGAGAGTTGGACTATAAAGAAAGCTGAGTGCCTAAGAATTGATGCTTTTGAACTACAGTGTTGAAGAAGACTCTTGAGAGTCCCTTGGACTGCAAGGAGATCAAACCACTCAACCATAAAGGAAATCAGTCCTGAATATTCATTGGAAGGACTGATGTTGGAGCTGAAACTCCAATACTTTGGCCACCTGATGCAAAGAGCTGACTCATTAGAAAAGACCCTGATGCTGGGAAAGACTGAAGGTGGGCGGAGAAGGGGACGACAGGATGAGATGGTTGAATGGCATCACTGACTTGATGGACATTTGTTTAAGCAAGTTCTGTGAGTTGGCGATGGACAGGGAAGCCTAGTTTGCTGCAGTACATGGTGTCTCAAAGAGTCGGGCATGACTGAGTGACTGAAATGAACTTATTCTTACTGAATATATCATAGGTATATAGCTGCTAAATAAATATAGATCCAAGTGAACCATGATGCACTGGAGTAGGAAATGGCAACCCACTCCAGTATTCTTGCCTGGAAAATCCCATGGAGAGCAGAGTTAGGCAGGCTACAGTCCCTGGGGTCGCAAAGAGTTGGACAACGACTGAGCATGCACACGCATGCTAAAACCATGATACAAATTAGGCCATTCAGCGTTCTTCGCTGGAAACAGCTGAAAGTCAACAGCTCAAGAGCTATGGACTTCAGAGAATAGATTTATGAATGACAAAAGCTGTCTTTCTTCTCTGTCTATAGACTAAAGCAGAACCAGATTAGGCAGAAATGGATGAGGTATTGCCATTCAAGCTGTTGTAGAAGAATAACCATAGACTGAGAGGCTTATAAACGATGGAAATTGACTCCTCAGTTTTGGAGGCTGGGAAGTGCAAGATTAAGGTGCCAGAAGATTCAGTATCTGGTGGGAACCTGTTTCCTGGTTCAAAGACAGCCATCTTTTTACTGTGCATTCACATGTCAGAAAGACAAGGGGGACTCTTGACCCTGTTTTATAAGCGGCTAATTTCATTCATGAGGATTCTGCCTGCTTGACCTAATTTTGGCCTAAAGATCCCATCTCCAAATGCTCTCACACTGGGGGGTAGGTCTTAGCATAAGAATTTGTGGGGGGATATAAACAATTAGCCCAAAGCAGATATGGAAAGAAAGGTGGTCTTGAAGAGGATGAATTTGAGACCCTGGTGCCAATTCAGTTCAGTTCTGTTGTTTAGTCATGTCTGACTCTTTGTGACCTCATGGACTGCAGCACGCCAGGCTTCCCTGTCCATTACCAGCCCCCAGAGTTTGCACAAACTCATGTCCATAGAGTCGGTGATGCCATCCAACCATCTCATCCTCTGTCATCCTCTTCTCTTCCTGCCTTCAGTCTTTCCCAGAATCAGGGTCTTTTCCAGTGAGTTAGTTCTTCACATAAGGTGGCCAAAATTTTGGAGTTTCAGCTCCAACATCAGTCCTTCCAATGAATATTCAGGACTGATTTCCTTTAGGACTGACTGGTTTGATCTCCTTGTAGTCCGAGGGACTCTTGGTCTTCTCCAACACCACAGTAGTTAGTCTATAATTTAATTCTTTGAGTTGACCAGAACTTTGTAAAATCTAAAATTTTACCCTACTTGCAAGCTAACAATTTGGCCTACTGTAGTCTCATGGATGCTAAGTAGATGTGAAACTCTTGGTTCAGAGACAAAGGACTATATCACTCACAAGAGCAGCCAGCATATCAGCATTTTCTTGTGCTCATTCTTCAAGTCCCAATTCCCATATGGTGATGTCAAGAGGACAAAATAGCACATGCAGACACAATGAGTTGCATTACAGAAGAGAAACCCTGAGCTTAGGGAACTCAGATCTTTTATAGTGGGGCAGTAAGCCTCCTTGCCCTTTCTTCCAGAGTGAGACACTAGCTCTTCATATACAGACATTCTTGAAAAAGTTTAGCAAAAAAATGATCATAGCCTCTGCTTATAAGATATATCTGTGAGAGCAATGAAAAACTGTTGCCCGTCAGAACCAACCCTGTATACTTTCAGCTCCATGAGTTTATACATTTACCTTAAGCTGGCTACACTGTGTTTATGTTACTAACACACAGTGTGACAGTAGGGATCCCTTTTTTAGTGGTTTCTTCCACTCTGTTATGAAATCAGAGTGATACACGTTTATTATAAATATTGGAACATAATTTTCAAATGAAAATTATTAGAAAGTATTAAAGAAAAGCAATTATTTAGAGCTGTATGTGGGAGATTACCTGAATCTAAGTTTGTGATCTGTTTTCATTTCACAGCAGTTGACTAGACTCTTCATATTTCTTTGCTTCATGGGGTGAAAAAACTCAGCACATATTTTGGGTCATAGAAAGTAATTTAAGAGGTATCAACTGTAGTTCTCAACTGACTTGAGGTATAGTAGTTAGGAACATATGAAATTGATACTGGGCTTTGCTAGCATCTTCTCCTCTCTCCTTCTAATGGACCCCCGTTTCTTATGTGTTCTTACTCACAAGACCTTGCTCTAAGTTAACTGCTAACTGTTACCTATATAATGATCTGAGACATTGTGCCAGGGAAAAATCCTTATATTGTAATATAAAATTCTATAGGAATGTAAAGCCTTTAGGAAGGTATTAAGAAGAAGCGTTAATGGTAGAACACAAGGCATCCTAAGAGATGTCAGGTAGCTAATTAAAGATTAGAGAAAGCAGCTAAGAATCATCTAAATCATACCATTTCAGATAGCTCTTTTAAGGCCAACAGAAATGGTTTATCCCTAGGGGAAATAGGTCTTACTTCTGTTCCTGGTGACTAGACTTCTGTTCCTGGTAGACTATTTAAGTCTCTGATCCATGTCTATATTTCAAGAACCTAACACAGTGTCTGACAAATAGAAGATGTTTAATAAGCACTGTTTAATAAATGAAAATAAGCCTCTACAGGCAAACATACCAAAAATAAAGTGGTAGTCAGCTCATCGAAGTCATGTGCTTTCTCATCCAACTTCTCAGGAAACTGAACAAATACACACAGGCAACAACTCACAAATAATCGAGGTAATCAAGCTTGAATTAAAGTTCATGCAAACCGTCATCTAAACTTTGGCTAGAGAGTTTACTTAAGGGAGATTTTCTCACTCCCAGTTGAACTTCCTAGCAGTAAACAAGAGCCCTTATCCCTTCATTTGTGTATGTGTGCATGCTGCATTTGCAGCAGCAGGGGAAGGTAGGGGGAGTGGAGAGGACATCCAACCACCTCCGTGGCTTCTCCCCTCTAAGGACAGCTGTTTTCTCCATCAGCGGCTGGTGGCAGACTTCTCCATATCCATTTGCCGTGGAAGGGCGAGCGGCTGGAATGTCAAGCTCAGACTTAGTCTGAGAAAATAAACTCCCATCCAAGGACAAATGTGAGGTTCCTAGTCCTTAACTGCCCTGGAAACATAATTTCATCCTGTGTTTGCCTTCCTGTTTAGAAATGTGGAACATTGTATATGTCAAACTGTTGATTACTGTGGACTTTTTCCCTCCTCTTCCCTGCCTAGACTAAGCATACCCAGGTTGAAGAGAGAGAGCTATGGGTAATCTCAGGATTATTCTATAAAGCCCAGTAGATAATTCATAAAAGTGTGATTTTTATCTCTATTGTGGATAAGTGTCAGTGTTCTCATTGTTAGGAAATGAAATTACAAGTCCAAAAGAGAAAGGCTGGAAAGAATCCTGTGAAATTGGAGTTACTATTATAAACCCATAATTTTATATATAGAAATAGATATACATGGATGTCTAGCTATATCTGCTGAGAGGACATAGCAGCAAAAACAATAAGCATACTTAATTCTCATATTTTGTTTTCTAATAACCAATCTTCACTAAAAGGTAAGGTCCTTGAAAGGTCCTTTAAAAATGTTTGATTCCAGGCTTGTGGCATGGAAAGTATGACATGAACCTGGAACACTGTATTGTGTCAAAAAGAAGTACTTAAGGAATGACGGACTAACATCAGGAGGATCTAGGATCCACCTTGCAGGGGCTCCCACTGGCCAAATCTGGGACAATTGTAGCACCAATATGAATGAAAAAGAGAGAGAAAGAAGGAATGACAACTGAGGGGGGAAGGGAGGGTCGGAAGGAGGGGGAAAGAGAAAGAGAGAGAAATTAAAGTAAATGTGGCAAAATGTTAACAACTGGGAAATTTGGTAGATGAGTATATGAGAATTTTTGGCATTAATTTTGCAATTTTCCTGTAATTCTGAAACTATTTCAAAAGAAAAACAGTTGTAGGAGGAGATAAATAAGATTAGCAAAATATTAATAATTGTTTAGTGGGATGTTAGATACTGGGAAGTCATGGTACTATCTCCTCTATGGTTATGTATGACTGAATCATTTCTATAATAAAAAGTGAAAAAAATAATGAAAACATCCATGTGATTTTAATTTAAGATGGCCTCTCCTGTTTCCAATCCTACTGTTTAGGAGTTTGGTATCCAGGCCCTTGTGTATGACCCATGGTAGTAACATCAACCTACTTTCTCTTTTCTAGTCTCAACTTTTCCTACCCACTGTGGTCCACTCTCTCCACTACCAACCAGAAGAGTAGTCTTTCTGAAATTTGTCTTTTAATATTTTATCCCCCCTCTAGCTCACAAATCTTTCGCTCCCTTCCCAAGCCAAGAGGAGAAACTCTGAGGTTTCATTTCTAAGATCTCAAGGTCCTCGGTATAATTATGTCCTGACCTACTTCTACAATCTTCTCTTCCAAGTTTGTCACATGAATATTCTACATTAAACACAGTTTTCCTTATCCTGTCCCTAGGGCTCTTAGGATGTTCTTATCTCTATATGGCAGGTCTGAAAATATGTTAATAACCTTCTTTAAATAAGAAAAAAAAAAGCTTTACCATCTGTTCAGATGACTGATGGAAATAAACGGGGTTAGGGTTGTTCCAAAGGGATGAGCTGTGACCATTCCCCACCAAGACTGGTTATTTCTTTTGTGGGATTCTAGCCTGGGAATGGGCTCACTGAGGCTGCTGGAGTTCTGGATAAAGGGTGGACTGGGTTTGCTGGAGGGTGTGTTTATTTTCTCATCATGCATTTTTCAGAGTCTAAGTCATGCACTGGTCTATAGTGAGTCTGCAGGGAAGTCTCACTAATTTCAAAACAACCCATCTATTCTTCCTCTATTCCCTTGGTCTTTACTCAACATTTGTCTGGTCTTCCCAACTCTCTTCCAAGACTCTTAGATATATTCTTTCATTGGGTGGATTGAATATTGTTAGCATGTAAATGTGAGGACTACTCTTTGTCTTCCCTTTATCTCATACCCTGTTATACATTCTTTCTATCTTCAGCAATAACCTGAATGATAGAGAAGTTTATAATTGACACAAAACTTCTATTATATTGATTTCCATATGTCTCAGAGCAAAGGCTAATAAAGATAGATGTTTAATTATTTACTGACTGATCTGCAGAAACCAGATAATTTATTCATAAATGTTCCTATCACATTTCCCTATTCAAGAGAAACTGAAGACCTTGAAAGCAAGTAAGTGAACAGAAACAGAACCCTGAATATGGTCCCTCTTATCTCTCCATATATTTGACAAGTTCTAAATGCCTGAATATCATGCTTTTTCAGCATATTAATATTTTCATTGTCTGCTAATTCCAAGTATCTTTACATTTCAATTAGGGTTGGGCTACTTTTAATGTGGATTCTGTAACTCTGGATGACCCCCAATTCCTTCACTTTCCACTCCATGATACATTTTGTAAAGCATACCCAATTGATAACTGGTCAGCCTCTTTGCACACTTAATCTATCATTCATAGTGCAGTCATCTTTTAACAGCTCCTTGGAAGTCTTCTAAACTCTAACAATCATGTGTTTTTGATCCTTAGGGAGCACTTGTCCTATCATAAGAATAGATGGTCTTTCTGGGTTCATTCTGGCCTCTGATACTTCATCATCTTAGAATGCCTTAATAATAATAACCAGCATTTATATATGTGCATATTCTAAATGCTTGCCCTGCATGAATGCATTCAAGTCCATTTAAATTTTCTGGTCTTTCATCTGACTAATGTCTGAGATAAACCTCCTCAGAAATATTTTGGGCAGTCCTACCATATTCATTTGCCAGAAATTCTAGCACAAGCTAGAATTGGAAATATAATGAGCCAAGTCCGTGGTTTTTGGTATGGCAGACTTTGGCGATTAAAAAAAGAAAAAAAATTAAAGAAATGCTATTTCTATTATAAAAACAATATTTTCTAAAGTTCCAAAGAGAAAAACAATTATGACACTCCCAACATATTTTAGTGGTTGGAAAGTAGAAAGTAGAAAATGGCTTTTAAAAAATGGGCAAAATACATCTTGCAACCATATTACCAGTGGCTTTAAATGGAAAGAATGACAGGCCAACCTAAGTACAGGGCTAGCATTTCATCTCGAGAACTTTTTCAATTCTGTGGTCTCAAAACAGCTCCAGAAAAAGCATTCTCAGAACATGGTCTAATACTAAATAAATACTACACATTTTATGGTTTCAAATCTAGAGCCCAGGGAACACAATATTAAGCAATGGCAGAAGTCTTGCGGGCTGGGAGCTCTGGATTCACTAACTCTAAGCATGTCAAGTCATAGCTCCCAATGCCTGCCATTAAAAGACAAGATTAATTGAATGCAGTCATCTTAGAACTGCTCTCCTGTGGCTTCTCCAGCCTCTGATGTTTCTCAATCAATGAAGCCTTTGCCTTGTTTTCTCCCCAGACTTCTAAGATTCCACATTATCATGGATCTTCCTCCTTTCTAACAACTCTGAGCCTGTATCTACTTGCTCTACTTCCTCCGCATCCCCAAGAATTGAGCTGAGACCTCTATTTTCATAACACACACTTAAGTTCCAGGCAAGCATGGAAATCGTCATTCACAATTTCTACTATCCCCTCTATGCAAATGACTTTAAAATAATTATTCCAACCCCCAATTCTCTTATGAGTGCCAATCCTACTACCTAACAGAGGACCTTTTCTCTTGGATTTCCTGCTACCACTCTACATCATAATTAATAGGGGTACATCTTTCACCATGAACCAGGAATTCTGCTAAACACTTCCTTTCTTCTCTCATTACTGCTTTTATATCTATAATTGGGTGCTTTGGCTACAAACTCCTATTTTTCTTTCAAATATGAGAAAGTTGTAAAAATATCTAAACATTTATTTTAAATAGATTTACCCTTTTCCACACATTACTTTCGACCCTAAAAATTCTTCATACATTGTCACTGATCACAAATCTGTAATAAATATTAACTCATTCACCTGAATTCAGTGGTATGAATTCTCTGAGCACTGGTGATGGGCTCACTGTTGCTGTCTCTCAGAGAGTTGTGTTAGAACTGGTTAAAAATAAGGGGGGAACTTTCTCCCCGGAAGTCTGGAAGCAAAGGAGGTGGCATGTAGGAGACTGGAACTTTCTAGGGGTAGAGGTTTTAGTACTATGGGGAAATGGGAGATTTCTACAGCTCTGGTTTCTCCAGGAATAATGAGGATGGGATGGTCCTGGCTGGAAGTGTTCATTTCCTTGAGGGCAACCAGGGTTAGCAGAGCCAGTGGCCTTTCAGGCTGAGTCTAGTAATCAGCACATGAAATCTTGTCCTGGAACTGTCCTGTTCACCTTGGCCAGCCATCTACTTCCCTTAGATGGTTGTGAAATCCTTGGTCCTTGTTGCAGTTTCCTCCATATTTCAGGAAGCTCATCTATCGGCTAATTCTGTGGTTTCTCACCTAGATACGAGCACCCAGGCAACCCGTCCCCAGCTCCATTCAGCTTACCATGTGTCTTCATTTTCCTTTCCACTCAACAGGGCACTCTTAATCTCATTGACCAAAACCATTTCCTTCTTAACCTCATCCTCCCCTCCCTTCTAAATTATTTTATATACTAGAGTCAGATGAATTTCCTTTGTTCATTTCAATTTCCATCCCCAAAGTCTTTAGAGGCTTCCCATTAAGATAAAGCACAGGGACTTTCTTGGTGGTCCCTGGAAGTTAAGACTCTGCACTTCCACTGAAGAGGGTGTGGCTTCAATCCCTGATTGGGAAACTAAGATCCCACAGCTTTATGATATGCTCCCCCCCCCACCAAATACAACAACAAAAACCAAAAAGACAAAACCCAAAGAAACAACAATAACAAAGAAGTTAAAGCACAGATTCTTAGTCTGGCATCATTTGGAATCTTTTCTAAACTACTCTCTTTACATTTTTTAAAGTGAAAATGTTAGTTGCTAAGTTGTATCTGACTCTTTGCGACCCCATGGACGGCAGACCACCAGGCTCCTCTGCCATGGACTTCTCCAGGCAAGAATGCTGGAATGGGTAACCATTCCCTTCTCCAGGGGATATTCCTGACCCAGGGATCAAACCCAGCTCTCCTGCATTTCCCCACCTTTGTTTCAGTCACACTGGGGATCTTGTTGCTCTTAGATATGCAATTTTCCCCATCTCTACCAGTACCTACTTTGGGTACCAGCGGAATGAAGCAATGTCCATGAAAATATCCAGGCTTCCTTCCATATTGAGCCCTGTTACTTGGACAATGCCCTAACCTCCCACCCCATGGAGTAAAGGTGAACTTCATTATTCAGCCTTTAAGATGGCCATCTGGTTTGCACAATCATATTGGGTCTCCAATCTCTGCTCATGGGAGAGTTGACAACTACTGAAACAGCTCCCCATGCTTCCTCTGTGCCTTTGTAACTGGTCAGTTCTAAGCAGTAATCTATAGCATCCAATTCTGTGTCCATCCAAAGCTGTGTCCATCGTGAGTAGGGAACAATCATTTCCCTCAGGCTTGAGTTTCCCCACATTTGGTAAGTTTTTTTCCCCTATATTAAAAGTTCTTATTTGCTTTGTTTTTTTTTTTTTTTTTCAGACAGTTTGTAGGATCTTTCGATGCACACACAGTGGTTATTAGATATCCTTCTAACTGTAGGCCACTTCTATTCCCTGCTCCTACTTCCTTAGTTGCTGGTAACACAGATGAGTCAAGCCCCATCCTAAATCCTGGCTGTCTAGCACTGGCCTCATCACTGCTACTGTCTTCTTTAAATGAACTTTCATCCAAGCATGCTTCCAGAAGCAGTTATTTCCCTTAAAATAGATACAGGGACCAAATAAGGAGAACAGATCACTAAATACTTTGCTCACAATGATGAACTTCTCCCTTCTGTGGTTCATGATGAATTCCAAGACCTGACTATCTGATAAGTGTTTAGAGAAAAACCATGTACTGTTATTTTTATTCATAGAAAATAGATGCCCCAAGGCTGGTCAAGGATTATGAAGGCCTCTGTCTGAAGTTCTGCTAGATTTAGCTTAAGGGGACCAATTTTCTTTCACCTCTAGTCCCACAGAAATGTCTCTCAGTCTCTCTCAAGAACACTGTTTAGACACTAGGAATTGTAGGCAAAACTGTGAGTTCACAGGGTACCAAAACTGGAAGGAATAATAAAGTTTACCTTTCCATGTATGATATCATTCAGTTGTCTATTTTACCTTTTATGACTCATATTTCAAAGGAGGGAAACCGAGGCTCAGAATACCAATTCTGTGCACATATATGTCTCCCCAGGAACTGGACTTTTGCTTTTATTCTCTCCTTTGAATCTAGTTATTCTATCATGATCAGAGATGAAGAAATTAAGAAATTAGGTAAGACTTCCCCATGGAAACAACTCTAGTAATTGATAGAGCCCAGATTTGGATCTGTTCTCTTTTTTAGCAGTTACTTGAAAGCCCTTAGCCCAGGACTGACTGTTTAGGACTATGAAACTAGCTTCGTTTTCTTCAATCAAGACAGACTGTAAGATGTGGCACCCTCTGAACAACCCATGGAGTCTGGAGGGGTCGGGACTCTGCCTAACCTCAGTGCTAGTGAGTGGCAGGGCTGGGGACTGTCACTTGGTCCCTCCTTCCAAATCCAGGGTTCTCCCCATCAAAAGGGCCAACCACATCTGTTATTCCAAACTTCAAAATATACCTAAAGAGTGACACAAATGTAAATGTCTGAGGCACTTTTCAAGTCTCTCCTGATACCTTTCTGGTCTCTAATCTACAAATGGTTGGTTAGTTAAGCTGTCAAATCCCAGCTACACAGTGGCCGGTTGTAGGCTGTTTATTCTATCACAGGCTCGTGCCTCATTTATTCAGCTCCTATGTACCACTGATATCACTTAGGGCAGAGTGGGAAAGAGAGGCTCTTACTTGACACCGCTCTTTTCACATAATGAGTTTTTCCCCAGTATATCCTTGTTTGAATCAGGCAGCGAGTAGGACAGGAGATGTGAGCACTAGAGGAAAGAAAGCATCATTCAGTCTCCATAGCAACATTGCTAAGGAGCCAAGAGATGTTTCTAGTTACTCTTGATAGTTTTTTTTTTTATCAGATATCAATCTAATTCTCATTCTCTCCAAGTCACAAGTGCTGCCAATTCCTCCTCAGATCAGTATACAGCTATGAAAGATTGATGGAGGCTTTTTTAAAATATAAATTTATTTATTTTAATTGGAGGCTAATTACTTTACAATATGTAATTGGTTTTGCCATACATCAACATGAATCCACCACAGGTGTACACATGTTCCCAATCCTGAACCCCCCTCCACCTCCCTCCCCATACCATCCCTCTGGATCATCCCAGTGCACCAGCCCCAAGTACCCTGCATCATGCATCAAACCTGGACTGGCGATTCGTTTCATATATGATATTATATATGTTTCAGTGCCATTGTCCCAAATCATCTCACCCTCACCCTCTCCCACAGAGTCCAGAAGACTGTTCTATACATCTGTGTCTCTTTTGCTGTCTCCCATACAGGGTTATCGTTACCATCTTTCTAAATTCCATATATATGCATTAGTATACTGTATTGGTGTTTTTCTTTCTGGCTTACTTCACTCTGTATAATAGGCTCCAGTTTCATCCACTTCATTAGAACTGATTCAAATGTATTCTTTTTAATGGCTGAGTAATACTCCATTGTGTATATGTACCACAGCTTTCTTATCCACTCGTCTGCTGATGGACATCTAGGTTGCTTCCGTGTCCTGGCTATTATAAACAGTGCTGCGATGAACATTGGGGTACACGTGCCTCTTTCAATTCTGGTTTCCTCAGTGTGTATGCCCAGCAGTGGGATTTCTGGGTCATAAGGCAGTTCTATTTCCAGTTTTCTTAAGGAATCTCCATACTGTTCTCCATAGTGGCTGTACTAGTTTGCATTCCCACCAACAGTGTAGGAGGGTTCCCTTTTCTCCACACCCTCTCCAGCATTTATTGCTTGTAGACTTTTGGATAGCAGCCATTCTGACTGGCATGAAATGGTACCTCATTGTGGTGTTGATTTGCATTTTTCTGATAATGAGTGATGTGGAGCATCTTTTCATGTGTTTGTTAGCCATCT
This sequence comes from Oryx dammah, assembly GCF_014754425.2. Taxonomy (NCBI): domain Eukaryota; kingdom Metazoa; phylum Chordata; class Mammalia; order Artiodactyla; family Bovidae; genus Oryx; species Oryx dammah. The sequence goes on along the minus strand of NW_024070210.1, from coordinate 67,808,329 downwards.
GTATATCTTCTTTGGAGAAATGTCTGTTTAGTTCTTTGGCCCATTTTTTGATTGGGTCGTTTATTTTTCTGGAATTGAGCTGCAGGAGTTGCTTGTATATTTTTGAGATTAATTCTTTGTCAGTTGCTTCACTTGCTATTATTTTCTCCCATTCCAAAGACTGTCTTTTCATCTTGCTTATAGTTTCCTTTGTTGTGCAAAAGCTTTTAATTTTAATTAGGTCCCATTTGTTTATTTTTGCTTTTATTTCCACTATTCTGGGAGGTGGGTCATAGAGGATCCTGCTGTGATTTACATCAAAGAGTGTTTTGCCTATGTTTTCCTCTAGGAGTTTTATAGTTTTTGGTCATATGTTTAGATCTTTAACCCATTTTGGGTTTATTTTTGTGTATGGTGTTAGAAAGTGTTCTAGTTTCATTCTTTTACAAGTGGTTGACCAGTTTTCCCAGCACCACTTGTTAAAGAGATTGTCTTTTCTCCATTGTATATTCTTGCCTCCTTTGTCAAAGATAAGGTGTCCATAGGTGTGTGGATTTATCTCTGGGCTTTCTATTTTGTTCCATTGATCTATATTTCTGTCTTTGTGCCAGTATCATACTGTCTTGATGACTGTGGCTTTGTAGTAGAGCCTGAAGTTAGGCAGGTTGATTCCTCCAGTTCCATTCTTCTTTCTCAAGATTGCTTTGGCTATTCGAGGTTTTTTGTATTTCCATACAAATCTTGAAATTATTTTTTCTAGATCTGTGAAAAATACCGTTGGTAGCCTGATAGGGATTGCATTGAATCTATAGATTGCTTTGGGTAGTATACTCATTTTCACTATATTGATTCTTCCGATCCACGAACATGATATATGTCTCCATTAATTAGCGACCTCTTTGATTTCTTTCACCAGTGTTTTACAGTTTTCTATATACAGGTCTAGGTCTTTAGTTTCTTTAGGTAGATATATTCCTAAGTATTTTATTCTTTTCATTGCAATGATGAATGGAATTGTTTCCTTAATTTCTCTATTTTCTCATTATTAGTGTATAGGAATGCAAGGGATTTCTGTGTGTTGATTTTATATCCTGCAACTTTACTATACTCATTGATTAGCTCTAGTAATTTTCTGGTGGAGTCTTTAGGGTTTTCTATGTAGAGGATCATGTCATCTGCAAACAATGAGAGTTTTACTTCTTCTTTTCCAATTTGGATTCCTTTTATTTCTTTTTCTGCTCTGATTGCTGTGGCCAAAACTTCCAAAACTATGTTGAATAGTAGCAGTGAAAGTGGGCACCCTTGTCTTGTTCCTGACTTTAGGGGAAATACTTTCAATTTTTTACCATTGAGGATAATCTTTGCTGTGGGTTTGTCATATATGGCTTTTATTATGTTGAGGTATGTTCCTTCTATTCCTGCTTTCTGGAGAGTTTTTATCATAAATGGATGTTGAATTTTGTCAAAGGCCTTCTCTGTATCTATTGAGATAATCATATGGCTTTTATTTTTCAATTTGTTAATGTGGTATATTACATTGATTGATTTGTGGATATTGAAGAATCCTTGCATCCCTGGGATAAAGCCCACTTGGTCATGGTGTATGATCATTTTAATGTGTTGTTAGATTCTGATTGCTAGAATTTTGTTGAGGATTTTTGTATCTATCTTCATCAGTGATATTGGCCTGTAGTTTTCTTTTTTGTGGCATCTTTGTCAGGTTTTGGTATTAGGGTGATGGTGGCCTCATAGAATGAGTTTGGAAGTTTACCTTCCTCTGCAATTTTCTGGAAGAGTTTGACTAGGATAGGTGTTAGCTCTTCTCAAAATATTTGGTAGAATTCAGCTATGAAGCCTTCTGGACCTGGGCTTTTGTTTGCTGGAAGATTTCTGATTACAGTTTCAATTTCCGTGCTTGTGATGGATCTGTTAAGATTTTTTTATCTCTTCCTGGTTCAGTTTTGGAAAGCTGTACTTTTCTAAGAATTTGTCCATTTCTCCCAAGTTGTCCACTTTACTGGCATATAATTGCTGATAGTAGTCTTTTATGATCATTTGTATTTCTGTGTTGTCTGTTGTGATCTCTCCATTTTCATTTCTAATTTTACTGATTTGCTTTTTCTCCCTTTGTTTCTTGATGAGTCTGGCTAATGGTTTGTCAATTTTATTTATCCTCTCAAAGAACCAGCTTTTGGCTTTGTTGATTTTTGCTATGGTCTCTTTTGTTTCTTTTGCATTTATTTCTGCCCTAATTTTAAAGATTTCTTTCCTTCTACTAACCCTGGGGTTCTTCATTTCTTCCTTTTCTAGTTGCTTTAGGTGTACAGTTAGGTTATTTATTTGACTTTTTTCTTGTTTCTTGTGGTATGCCTGTATTGCTATGAACCTTCCCCTTAACACTGCTGTTACAGTGTCCCACAGGTTTTGGGTTGTTGTGTTTTCATTTTCATTCATTTCTACGCATATTTTGATTTATTTTTTGATTTCTTCTGTGATTTGTTGGTTATTCAGAAGCGTGTTGTTCAGCCTCCATATGTTGGAATTTTTAATAGTTTTTCTCCTGTAATTGAGATCTAATCTTACTGCATTGTGGTCAGAAAAGATGCTTGGAATGATATCAATTTTTTTTAAATTTACCAAGGCTAGATTTATGGCCCAGGATGTGACCTATCCTGGAGAAGGTTCTGTGTGCACTTGAGAAAAAGGTGAAATTCATTGTTTTGGGGTGAAATTACCTATAGATATCAATTAGGTCTAACTGGTCTATTGTATCATTTAAAGTTTGTGTTTCCTTGTTGAGTTTATGTTTAGTTGATCTATCCATAGGTGTGAGTGGGGTATTAAAGTCTCAGACTATTATTGTGTTATTGTTAATTTCCCCTTTCATACTTGTTAGCATTTGTCTTACTTGTGGTCCTCCTATGTTGGGTGCATAATTGTTATATCTTCTCTTGGATTGATCTTTTGATCATTATGTAGTGTCCTTCTTTGTCTCTCTTCACAGCCTTTGTTTTGAAGTCTATTTTATCTGATATGAGTATTGCTACTCCTGCTTTCTTTTGCTCTCTATTTGCATGGAATATCTTTTTCCAGTCCTTCACTTTCAGTCTGTATGTGTCCCTTGTTTTGAGGTGGGTCTCTTGTAGACAACATATATAGGGGTCTTGTTTTTGTACCCACTCAGCCAGTCTTTGTCTTTTGGTTGGGGCATTCAACCCATTTACATTTAAGGTAATTATTGATAAGTATGATCCCATTGCCATTTACTTTATTGTTTTGGGTTCAAGTTTATACACCCATTTTGTGTTTCCTGTCTAGAGTAGATCCTTTAGCATTTGTTGGAGAGCTGGTTTAGTGGTGCTGAATTCTCTCAGCTTTTGCTTGACTGTAAGCTTTTGATTTCTCCTTCAAATTTGAATGAGATCCTTGCTGGGTACAGTAATCTGGGCTGTAAGCTATTTTCTTTCATCACTTTAAGTATGTCCTGCAATTCCCTCCTGGCCTGAAGAGTTTCTATTGAAAAATCAGCTGTTATCCTTATGGGAATCCCCTTGTGTGTTATTTGTTCTTTTTCCCTTGCTTCTTTTAATATTTGTTCTTTGTGTTTAATCTTTGTTAATTTGATTAATATGTGTCTTGGGGTTTTCACCTTGTGTTTATCCCGTTTGAGACTCTCTGGTTTTTTTTGGACTTGGGTGATTATTTCCTTCCCCATTTTAGGGAAATTTTCAACTATTATCTTCTCAACTATTTAAACTATTATCTCCTCCTTATTTTCTCATGGTCTTTCTTTTTGTCTTCTTCTGGGACTCCTATGATTCAAATGTTGGGGCATTTAACATTGTCCCAGAGGTCTCTGAGATTGTCCTCATTTCTTTTAATTTGTTTTCTTTTTTCCTCTCTGATTCATTTAGTTCTACCATTCTACCTTCTACCTCACTAATCCTATCTTCTGCCTCCATTATCCTATTATTTGTTCCCTCCAAAGTGTTTTTGATGTCATTTATTGCATTATTCATTATATATTGACTTTTTAAAATTTCTTCTAGGTCCTTGTTAAACCTTTCTTGCATCTTCTCAACCCTTGTCTCCAGGCTATTTATCTGTGATTCCATTTTGATTTCAAGATTTTGGGTCATTTTCACTATCATTATTTGGAACTCTTTATCAGGTAGATTCCCTATCTCTTCCTCTTTTGTTTGGTTTGGTGGGCATTTATCCTGTTCCTTTACCTGCTGGGTATTTCTCTGCCTCTTCACCTTGTTTATATTGCTGTGTTTGGGGTGGCCTTTCTGTATTCTGGCAGTTTGTGGAGTTCTCTTTATTGTGGAGTTTCCTCACTGTGGGTGGGGTTGTACAGGTGACTTGTCAAGGTTTCCTGGTTAGGGAAGCTTGTGTCAGTGTTCTGGTGGATGGAGCTGGATTTCTTCTCTCTGGAGTGCAATGAAGTGTCCAGTAATGAGTTATGAGATGTCAATGTGTTTGGAGTGACTTTAGGGAGCCTGTATATTGAAGCTCAGGGCTGTGTTCCTGTGTTGCTGGAGAATTTGTGTGGTACGTCTTGCTCTGGAACTTGCTGGCCCTTGGGTGGTGCTTGGTTTCAGTGTAGCTATGGAGGCATTTGATGAGCTCCTGTCGATTAATACTCCCTGGAATCAGGAGTTCCCTGGTGTTCTCAGGATTTGGACTTAAACCTCCTGCATCTGGTTTTCAGTCTTATTTTTATAGTAACCTCAAGACTTCTCCATCTATACAGCACCATTGATAAAACATCTCCTTTTGAAGACAATGGGCTGCTTTTCTGGGTGTCTGATGTCCTCTGCCAGCATTCAGAAGTTGTTTTGTGGAATTTACTCAGCATTTAAATGTTCTTTTGATTAATTTGTGGGGGAGAAAGTGGTCTCCCTGTCCTATTCCTCTGACAGCACCTTTATCAGCATTTCTATTAAATACCAGTGACTCGAGAGTCAGAGAGGTTGGGTTCAAATCCTTGATCCACCATTTACTCACTGATTGTCCTTAAGACTTAAATTACCTCCCTTCCAAGGAGAGACAGGACCTACCTAAAAGAGGGGTGAGAATGAAATATGTAGCAAATATAGATTCTAACAGGCTCCAGACAAGTCTTTGCATAAAGTAGGGCTTCACATGTTAGTTCCTTCCACACCCCATCTTTCTTCCTGTCTGAGAGCATTTGCATAGTAATCAAAATCTTACGTGGCAAAAGGAAAGTTCTGATAATTGAGTTTTGAGCATCACTTATTAGTCAAGGAAGATATGGGGGAGCAGGCTCCATACTCCCACAGTCACATGATGTTGATGATTACTTCACTCACAGGTGAGAACAGCTGTGAGAGCCAGGGTGTGACTGTCAGTGCTGAACCAGCAGCCTGTGTCTTGCTCCTCATGGGTGGATTGTGAGACCATGATGACGATAAGAAAGAGCCAGGCCAACCTCTCTCCTCAGGTCCTCATAGTGACACAAGGATCCTATGAGACCCCAATACCTCAGACAGCTGAGAGACAAGCAATTTTTAGATACCCTGCCTGGTATATGTGTGTCTCTGGTTGACTACATAATAAACACAGTGGCCTCACTCTCCCAGGCAGAGGTTGTGAGCAGAAACAGAAGCAGGCAATCAGAAGTCATAGTGAGTCACAGGGCATTTGACTTGTTTCTGCGTTTGGCTTTCATGAACTGAAGGAAAATAAGTTTTATTCTTTCCCTTCTATTCCATTACAGTACAACTCTGTGAATTCACTTTTAGAAGTTTCATTTGAAGTCTGGGGCACTTCCTGCATGATGAAGATGTAGATATGTTATGCTTGGTTTTCCAAAATAAACCCAGAATAGGATTAGTAGGTCACCAGTTCTCAGGAGGTGATGCTCTGGCAGGTCAATAACTTGGAGAGAGAAGCAGGCATCACCAAATGGATATTCTATGAATCTAACAAGCCACAAAGAAATCATGAGGAGAAAGGGAGGGAGAGATTGAAGATAAGTTCAACAAAGAGAATAAGTCAACAAAGAGAATGAGAGAAGCTTCAATAAAGTGCAGGGCTGAGTTAGAGGGACTGGTAATTTCTTATTAATTACCATTCTCAACACAGACATTCTACTCCAGTTACCTATTTGTGAATGTTTTTTGAGGTGATGCAGATGAGAGGGCAAGAGAAAAAGCTGGAGAAGCAAATGATCTCGAATTCCTTAAAAAATTTCTTCTTCCAGCTGCCAGACTTGCCCTCTGGTAAAGGCCCACACTCTGTCTGTGGAGTGTGCTTCTCTCTGAATCTGAATAAATCCACTTCTCAACTATCACTTTGTCTCTTACTGAATTCTTCCCTGAGCTCCATTAGATCCTGAAACCAGGGGACAGAGATTCCATCTCTGGTCAAGGAACTAAGAGCCTACATGCCATTGGGCAACTAAGCTGGCATGCCAACTAGAGAAGCCTGCACATTACAACAAAGACCCAGAAAAGCCCTGCACCCACGTCCAAAAGGAAGCTTTCAGCAGATGTGCTCCAACAAAACTCAGGGAGTAAACCAAAGGAAAAAGTCAGCTAGCAAAATCCACCATAAGAAAGAGTGAAGGATATTCCTAGGATGATGTAAAGCAGAATCCTAGGATGACAACCAAGCATCAAGATGGGTTAGCAACCAACCTGTCCAAATTGGATCAAGTCAGAAGAGATTTCCTCCAGAAACAGACCCGCTGATATAAAAGACAAACTAGTAGTTACCAAAGGGGAGATGGCAGTTGGGAGGGGCAAATTAGGAGTGAGGGATTAAGAGGTACAAACTACTATGTCTAAAATGAATGCCCAACAAAGATATATTGTATAGCACTGAGAATTATAGCCATTTTATTGTAATAACTTTTAATGGAGTGTGATCTGTAAAACTACCAAATCACTAGGCTGTACAGAAGAAACTAATAAAATATTGTAAATCAGCTCTTAAGAAACCTATATGCAGGTCAGGAAACAACAGTTAGAACTGGACATGGAACAACAGACTGGTTCCAAAGAGGAAAAGGAGTACGTCAAGGCTGTATATTGTCACCCTGCTTGTTTAACTTATATCATTAGTATATCATGAGAAATGCTGGGCTGGAAGAAGTACAAGCTGGAATCAAGATTGCCAGGAGAAATATAAATCACCTTAGATATGCAGATGACACCACTCTTAAGGCAGAAAGTGAAGAGGAACTAAAAAGCCTCTTGATGAAAGTGAAAGAGGAGAGTGGAAAAATTGGCTTAAAGCTCAACATTCAGAAAACTAAGATCATGGCTTCTGGTCCCATCACTTGATGGCAAATAGATGGGGAAACAGTGGAAATAGTGGCTGACTTTATTTTTGGGGGTTCCAAAATCACTGCAGATGGTGATTGCAGCCATGAAATTAAAAGAGGCTTACTCCTTGGAAGAAAAGTTATGACCAACCTAGATAGCATATTCAAAAGCAGAGACATTACTTTGCCAACAAAGGTCCATTTAGTCAAGGCTATGGTTTTTCCTGTGGTCATGTATAGATGTGAGAGATGGACTGTGAAGAAAGCTGAGCGCCGAAGAATTGATGCTTTTGAACTGTGGTGTTGGAGAGGCTCTTGAGAGTCCCTTGGACTGCAAGGAGATCCAACCAGTCCATTCTGAAGGAGATCAGCCCTGGGATTTCTTTGGAAGGAATGATGCTAAAGCTGAAACTCCAGTACTTTGGTCACCTCATGCGAAAAGTTGACTCATTGGAAAAGACTGTGATGCTGGGAGGGATTGGGGGCAGGAGGAGAAGGGGACAACAGAGGATGAGATGGCTGGATGGTATCACCGACTCGATGGACATGAGTTTGGGTGAACTCTGGGAGTTGGTGATGGACAGGGAGGCCTAGCATGCTGCAGTTAATGAGGTCGCAAAGAGTCAGACATGACTGAGAGGCTGAACTGAACTGAACTGAAATCAGCTATAAAAAAATAATTTTTTCTTCCTCTGAGAAAAGGAGGACAAGGAGAAGTAGTGCTTCCTTTTCTAACTGTAGGTAAGTTTCATCTCATTCCTTATGTGTGCGTGTTCATAGTTGCTCAGTCAAATCTGACTGTTTGTGACCCAGTGGACTGTAGCCCTCCAGGCTCTTGTGTCTGTGGGATTCTCCAGGCAAGAATACTGGAGTGGGTTGCCATGCCCTTCTCCAGGGAATCTTCCTGATCCAGGAATCATATACGTGTTTCCTGCATTGCAGGCGGATTCTTTACAGTCTGAGCCACCAGGCAATAAACTTCATCCCTTATAGATGGCCATAGTGTAGGAGAAGAGTATCATGAAGTTACAGAAATGTTTTAAGAATATTCATTGGTGGGTCTGACATAGGTCTTTCTTGTGGACAATCTGGACACACAGAACTTGATGTTTTTCTTAGTAGCTGCCAAAGAAATGTGAGATGAGTAAGGATTATCCTCTTAGTCAAAAAGGGGATCTCAGATCAAAGTATTCTGTGTATATGGATATTTCTTATCTAGATTTTTTTAAACTAATAAGGATAAATGGTCATAAAACTCTCCTAGAGGGTTGCTTTTCCTAAAACAAAAAGGAACTCATAATCTCATGTGTTAAAAGTTCACTTGAAGAAGAAACATCAGGTTACTCAGAGTCAGAATCAGGCAATGAAAACCCCCAGTTCAGTGGCTGCCACCAGGGCTATTTAGGGGCAGGTCTTGGGCTTCCCTGGTGGCGCAGATGGTAAAGCATCTGTCTGCAATGCAGGAGACCTGGGTTCAATCCCTAGGTTGGGAAGATCCCCTGAAGAAGGATTTTCCAGTACTCTTGCCTGGAAAATTCCATGGACAGAGGAGCCTGGTAGGATACAGTTCATGGAATCACAAAAAGTCAGACACATATGAGCAACTTCACTCACTTGGGCACCTGCAGAGGGGTCTGTGACCTCCCTAGACTCTTATGCTCTTTTCAGGAAAGGCTAGGAGGCTTTCTCAAATGTTTTACCCAATTCACATAGAATTCATCTATGTGAGAAGCTTAGACTAATATTGATCATTTAATCAAAAATGTTTACCTATGTTAAAAAAAATCTTAAAAACACAAACATGTCAAAAGGAAATTAGCAAAAAATTTTTAAAAATGAAAACTATTGACTAAATCAGGAAACCAAGAAGTTTAACCTCACTCTTTATTATAGAAAGCCAAACTAAAATAAGGTGCTATTTTGATCTATTTAATTGATAAATAACATTGTGTATATTTTGGTATGAGAAGCTAAATTCACTAGTACACTCGAGAGGGATAGTAGTTATTAAGAAGCTTATCAATTTGTATCAAAGTATTATATACATTTTTGACACTTCCAAAAATTTATCCTCAGCAGAGAATTAAACAGGGTGGATGTGGGAACAATCTATTTCTAATGAAAACTTAAAAGCATGGAGAATAAAGCAAATTATAATCATAGGAAAAACTCATAGAGAAATCCAAATTCAAAATCAAGAAAAATCAGGCTAAAGGTCTAGAGAAAGATTTATATGAACTATTATATCTCAGCTCTGCTATTCATTAATGCCTGATTGTGAGCAAGTTACTAGGCCTCTCTGGTCCTAAGTTTTCTCATCTAGAGACAAAGATTTGAGCCTAGTGTTGATTTAGTTGGGCTGGAGACCTAGGCATGTATCGCCTTCTCTCCTGAAGAAAAGAATGTAATATGGATGGACTCAAGTAGGTTTCCTCATGTTGACAATACACCTTGCTAAGACCTCTAGTTCCCTCCTGTGTAAGAGGAGAGGGTTGAATTATGCCATCTCTAAGCCCCACATGTTCCACCACTGATTTGCTATCTGGAGCAAATAATTTAATTTCTTCAAAATTCAGTCCATCAGTTATAAGATGGGGTAATATTTACCTATTGTTATAAGGATGAGTTTGTGTTTGGAAAATATTTGAAAGAATATTTGGTACATGAAACTAGTCCAGAAGGGGTATTTTTTTTTTTTTACTATTAGCATTACTATTTTTATTATTATTAAATACTACATTGTACTTTCAAGTATAGACTTCAAAATCATTTTTAAAAACCTATTTATTATTTTCATTCTTTTTTTTAAAGAATAAAATCCTTACTCATTTAAAAGAAAGACTGAGAGGGATAACATGTTGCTTAGAGTTAAGATTTGGATCCATGTCTCAGCATTATATCTAAAGCTGGGCTTTTAGCCAACCTCTTAGCTGGGAAGAGAACTGGACTCTATTTCCCGATATCAAAACAAAAGGCTAGTTCAGCCAGTTTCATCAAACAACTGGCCAGTTCTGTGAAACAATGGTCCAACTGGAGGCTCATCTTAGTGGAGCCAAGCTGCCTCCAGTGCCAAACAAACAACCCCTCAAAGAGAAACTACACATCCCATTCAGAGAGCTGGTTGTTGAGCTATAACTCATCTGAAGATTTAGAACGATTTTGATGTTGACTATTTCCATTTCATAATAAAGCCAGTTGAGATCGAAGCCTCAGATTGAGGAAGACATTTCAGACATAAAGACCACAAAAAGATTTGTTCAAATGAAGCCTCACCCTGAAGCACTTTTTTTCCCCTGTAGCCCACCCAGTGTGGTCTGACTAATGTCTGCTTTCTTTAAATCTAGCCCTTTTCTCGAAAAAGGCATGGGAACATTGGGGCTATTTTTGTCACCATTTCTGGATGCTCCTTGCAGTAATTTGGAGGGGAGAAGGGAAGAAATGGAGAGGTGAATTGTACAGCTCTTGTGCAACTACCTGTTTCCTCTGAGGAGAACTGCAATCTACGCTTTAGAGATAATTAGTCTGATCCTTTACAAAATGACAGTGAACATTTTCGTGGGACTATAGTGAGAAAAAGAACAATACTTAGAAATTTGTTAACACTTCAATGCCTTCCCTATTCAGGGAGAGGGTCTCTCACTAAGGATTAACTATGGGTCCTGTCATAACAACTGACTTTTTAGATACATTATGTTTTTCATGAAAGATTTTAGCCATACAATTACAGAAAATAATATGAAAACTCATATACCCACCACTCAGATTTCACATATTAGCATTTGTCCCTGCTTTTATTTTTAAATCAGGTATGTATGCCTTGCATGGCAGGGGACTAGTTTGGGTTGGACACAGTTTGTGGCCCAGTTTTGAATTGGTAGGTTGTTGTTGTTCAGTAGCTCAGTTGTGTCTGACTCTGTGATCCCATGGACTGCAGCACGTCAGTTTTCCCTGTCCTTCACCATCTCCCGGAGCTTGTTCAAACTCATGTCCATTGAGTTGATGATGCCATCCACCCATCTCATCCTCTGTCATCCCCTTGTCCTCCTGCCTTCAATCTTTCCCAGAAGCAGGGCCTTTTCTAATGAGTCAGCTCTTTGAATCAGGTGGCCAAAGTGTTAGAGCTTCAGCATCAGTCCTTCCTATGAATAGTCTGGGTTTATTTCCTTTAGGATTGACTGGTTTGATCTCCTTGTAGTCCAAGGGACTCTCAAGAGTCTTCTCCAACACCACAGCTCAAAGTGAAAGTGTTAGTTGCTCAGTTCAGTTCAGTCGCTCAGTCGTGTCCGACTCTGCGACCCCATGGACTGCAGCACGCCAGGCCACCCTGTCCATCACCAGTGCTTGGAGTTTACCCAAACTCATGTCCACTGAGTCGGGATGCCATCCAACCACCTCATCCTCTGTCTCCTCCTTCTCCTCCTGCCCTCAATCTTTCCCAGCATCAGATTCTTTTCAAATGAGTCAGCTTTTTGCATCAGGTGGCCAAAGTATTGGAGTTTTGGCTTTAACATCTGTCCTTCCAATGAACACCCAGGACTGATCTCCTTTAGGATGCACTGGCTACATCTGCTTGCAGTCCAAGGGACTCTCAAGAGTCTTCTCCACCACCACAGTTCAAAAGCATCAATTCTTTTGTGCTCAGCTTTCTTTATAGTCCAACTCTCACATCCATACATGACCATTGGAAAAACCATAGCCTTGACTAGAAGGACCTTTATTGGCAAAGTAATGTCTCTGCTTTTGAATATGCTATCTAGGTTGGTCATAACTTTCCTTCCAAGGAGTAGGCGTCTTTTAATTTCATGGCTGCAGTCACCATCAGCAGTGATTTTGGAACCCCCCAAAATAAAGTCTGACACTGTTTCCATTGTTTCCCCATCTACTTCCCATGAAGTGATGGGACCAGATGCCATGATCTTCGTTTTCTGAATGTTGAGCTTTAAGCCAACTTTGTTACTCTTCACTTTCACTTTCATCAAGAGGTTCTTTAGTTCTTCTTCACTTTCTGCCATAAAGGTGGTGTCATCTGCATATCTGAGGTTATTGATATTTCTCCTGGCAATCTTGATTCCAGCTTGTGCTTCCTCCAGCCCAGCATTTCTCATGATGTACTCTGTATATAAGTTAAATAAGCAGGGTGACAATATACAGCCTTGATGTACTCCTTTTCCTATTCGGAACCAGTGTGTTGTTCCATGTCCAGTTCTAACTGTTGCTTCCTGATGTGCATTATAGGTTTCTCAAGAGGCAGGTCAGGTGGTCTGGTATTCCCATCTCTTTCAGAATTTTCCACAGTTTATTGTGATCCACACAGTCAAAGGCTTTGGCATAGTAAATAAAGCAAAACTAGATGTTCTTTTGGAACTCTCTTGCTTTTTCGATCATCCGGCAGATGTTGGCAATTTGATCTGTCAGTCATGTCCTATTCTTTGTGACCCCAAGGACTGTAAGCCCTCCAGTCTCCTCTGTCCATGGATTTTCCAGGCAACACTGCTGTGGTGGGTTTCAATTTCCTTCTCCAGGCGATCTCCTGATCCAAGGATAGAACGTGGGTCTCCCACATTGCAGGCTTTTTTTTTTTTAACCATCTGAGCCACCAGGGAAGCCAAAAGGCATCAATTTCTAGGCACTCAGCCTTTTTTATGGTCCAACTCTCCCATCCATTCATGACTACTGGAAAAACTGTAGCTTTGACTAGACGGACCTTTGTTGGCAAAGTAATGTCTCTGCTTTTTAATATACTGTCTAGGTTTGTCATAGCTTTTCTTCCAAGGAACAAGCATCTTTTAATTTCATGGCTGCAGTCACCATCTGCAGTGATTTTGGAGCCCAAGAAATAAAGTCTGTCACTGGTATAATTGGTAGGTACCAAGAGTCAATGCAGGCTTCCCAGGTGGTGCTAGTGATCAAGAACCCTGCTGCCAGTGCAGAAGTCCTAGAAGTCAGAGGTTCGATTCCTAGGTTGGGAAGATCCCCTGCAAATCTACTCCAGTATTCTTGCCTGGAGAATCCCATGGGTGGAGGAGCCTGGCAGGCTACCGTCCATAGCGTTGCACAGAGTCAGACACGAGTGAAGCAACTTAGCATTGCACACATGAAGTAATGCTCTCAAAACAAGTCTTGATGAAGAAGCTATTAGTCTTGATATATAAGTTATTTTTGTAGCTTCATGGTCTTAACTTCCAGGAGAAATATTTCCTAGAGGAAGTAGCTAAGTATTGCTTAACAAAGAGACAGAAAATCATGCCTGTCAGGTTTGCCTAAGATTGAGTAGGTAAGTCTGTTTGGTGCCTATGTTGTTCAACACAAGAATAGGGAATGATGTTGGAACTGGTTCTCACTAGACAATACCAAATATTCTCCAAAGTAGTTGTGTCCATTTACAGTCCAAACATAATTATTATTATTATTCCACATTTCACCAAGCTTTAGTATTGTATCTTTTGCTTAGTTTTGCCAATCTAATAAATATGAAATGACACTTCACTGTCATTTTATTCTGTATTTTCTTGATTACCACTGAGACTTAACATCTTTCCATCTGACTGTTGGATTTAGTCTTCTGTTAATATTTACATTCTTTGCCTGTTTTTCTATTCTTTGTGTAATTATTCCTTGCTGTGCTGTTCCTACATATATATTTTTTAGACAATAATATTTTGATAAGCATAAGCAATAAGCATTTCAAATATCTTCTCCTAGTCTATGCCTAGTAATTTATCTTAATATCTGATGTGTTTTGTTAAACAGATTTTTAAAAAATGAAATGCAGGAAAATTAATAATTTTTATGCTTTTGGTTTATTCTTCAAGAAATTCTTAAAATATTTTCTTCTATCTATGCTTGGAAATATTTTCATTTCATATTTAGATCTTTAAACTGTCTCAGACTTATTTTTCTGTGCAGCAAGAGAACATTGTACTCAAGAACTACCATGGTAATGCTTCTTTTAAAAAATTCCCAAATAAATTGATTATTCAGTTCAGTTCAGTCACTCAGTCATGTCCGACTCTTTGCGACCCCATGAATCGCAGCACACCAGGCCTCCCTGTCCATCACCATCTCCCGGAGTTCACTCAGATTCATGTCCATCGAGTCAGTGATGCCATCCAGACATCTCATCCTCTGTCGTCCCCTTCTTCTCCTGCCCCCAATCCTTCCCAGCATCAGAGTCTTTTCCAATGAGTCAACTCTCTGCATGAGGTGGCCAAAGGACTGGAGCTTCAGCTTTAGCATCATTCCTTCCAAAGAAATCCCAGGGTTGATCTCCTTCAGAATGGACTAGTTGGATCTCCTTGCAGTTCAAGGGACTCTCAAGAATCTTCTCCAATACCAGAGTTCAAAAGCATCAATTCTTTGGCACTCAGCTTTCTTCACAGTCCAACTCTTACATCCATACATGAACACAGGAAAAACCATAGCCTTGACTAGACGGACCTTAGTCGGTGAAGTAATGTCTCTGCTTTTGAATATACTATCTAGGTTGGTCATAACTTTTCTTCCAAGGAGTAAGCGTCTTTTAATTTCATGGCTGCAGTCACCATCTGCAGTGATTCTGGAGCCCCCCAAAATAAAGTCTGACACTGTTTCCATTGTTTCCCCATCTATTTCCCATGAAGTGACGGGACCGGATGCCATGATCTTCGTTTTCTGAATATTGAGCTTTAAGCCAACTTTTTCACTCTCCTCTTTCACTTTCATCAAGAGGCATTTTAGCTCCTCTTCACTTTCTGCCATAAGAGTGGTGTCATCTGCATATCTGAGGTTATTGATATTTCTCCTGGCAATCTTGATTCCAGCTTGTGCTTCTTCCAGCCCAGCGTTTCTCATCATGTACTCTGCATATAAGTTAAATAAGCAGGGTGACAATATACAGCCTTGATGTACGCCTTTTCCTATTTGGAACCAGTCTGTTGTTCCATGTCCAGTTCTAACTGTTGCTTCCTGACCTGCATACAGATTTCTCAAGAGGCAGGTCAGGTGGTCTGGTATTCCCATCTCTTTCAGAATTTTCCACAGTTTATTGTGATCCACATAGTCAAAGGCTTTGGCATAGTCAGTAAAGCAGAAATAGATGTTTTTCTGGAACTCTCTTGCTTTTTCCATGATCCAGCGGATGTTGGCAATTTGATCTCTGGTTCCTCTGCCTTTTCTAAAACCAGCTTGAACATCAGGAAGTTCATGGTTGACGTACTGCTTAAACCTGGCTTGGAGAATTTTGAGCATTACTTTACCAACATGTGAGATGAGTGCAATTGTGCAGTAGATTGAGCATTCTTTGGCATTGCCTTTCTTTGGGATTGGAATGAAAGCTGACCTATTCCAGTCCTGTGGCCACTGCTGAGTTTTCCACATTTGCTGGCATATTGAGTGCAGCACTTTCACAGCATCATCTTTCAGATTTGAAACAGCTCCACTGGAATTCCATCACCTCCACTAGCTTTGTTCATAGTGATGCTTTCTAAGGCCCACTTGATTTCACATTCCAAGATGTCTGGCTCTAGATTAGTGATCACATCATCATGATTATCTGGGTCATGAAGATCTTTTTTGTACAGTTCTTCCATGTATTCTTGCCACCTCTTCTTAATATCTTCTGCTTCTGTTACGTCCAGATCATTTCTGTCTTTTATCGAGCCCATCTTTGCATCAAATGTTCCCTTGGTATCTCTAATTTTCTTAAAGAGATCTCTAGTCTTTCCCATTCTGTTCTTTTCCTCTATTTCTTTGCATTGATCACTGAAGAAGGCTTTCTTATCTCTTCTTGCTATTCTTTGGAACTCTGCATTCAGATGCTTATATCTTTCCTTTTCTCCTTTGCTTTTCGCCTCTCTTCTTTTCACAACTATTTGTAAGGCCTCTCCAGACAGCCACTTTGCTTTTTTGCATTTCTTTTCCATGGGGATGATCTTGATCCCTGTCTCCTGTACAATGTCATGAACCTCATTCCATACTTCATCAGGCACTCTATCAGATCTAGGCCCTTAAATCTATCTCTCACTTCCACTGTATAATCATAAGGGATTTGATTTAGGTCATACCTGAATGGTCTAGCAGTTTTCCCTATTTTCTTCAATTTGAGTCTGAATTTGGTAATAAGGAGTTCATGATCTGAGCCACAGTCAGCTCCTGGTCTTGTTTTTGTTGACTGTATAGAGCTTCTCCATGTTTGGCTGCAAAGAATATAATCAATCTGATTTCGGTGTTGCCCATCTGGTGATGTCCATGTGTAGAGTCTTCTCTTGTGTTGTTGGAAGAGGGTGTTTGGTATGACCAGTGCACTTTCTTGGCAAAACTCTATTAGTCTTTGCCCTGCTTCATTCCGCATAGCAAAAAGTAATTATTTGCATTTCATGCAATTGGATTGATTATGGTTTGGCTAATCTTGGCTAGGTTCAGCAGAGTTTGGCTCCAGACTGTAAGTCCTGGTCAAATTTGCATTACACATATGTTACTTTATTTTGTGAAAGTGAAAAAAAAAGCAAACCAGCCTCACTAGAACATTTCTAGTCCCTGATCACCTGACATCTGCTAATATCCAAACAGTCAAAGCAGCATAGATGGCCAAGCTCAGAATCTGTGGGATGGGGAATGGAGTTTGCCGCTAGTAGAAGAACTGCAAAGTCCCATGACAATGGGTTTAGACTCAGGGTGGGGTGAAAAATTGGAAATAATAATGAAATCTAACACAGGTTACCCTCTTGGTTATGATGAACACATTTCTCCCCCACCCAAAGTTCACTCAGTCCTTTTTACACCCCCAAAGACTCATCCAGTCAAGGCAATAGGCTTTAAATCTTGCTTATTATCTACATCATACCTAGTTGTAATTTTAGAACTAAAAAGACAAGTTATCTGCTTCCTACACACCCAGCATACAATGGTGAAACACCAACAGGATAACTGCAACATACTTATTGAAAAAAAGAAAAAAGTGAAGACACATAGCAGTTAGTGACAGGAATTTTGAATCTATTGGGCGAAAAGTACCAGGTTCCTTTTCGTTAAGCCTGGGAATATATCTTGATTAGATGCCAGTTTATAATCCTGGGAATGGCTCTCTATTCCATGTTTCTTTTTCCCCAGTGATGCTTGGATGTGCTGTCTCCTGTGTATTTTTCCACTATTTTCTTTGATCACTTCTGCAGAGGGCATTGGAGCGTATTTTATTCTTGGCAACTGAACAGCTTTATCAGCCTACTTCCTGCCTGTAGTGTTTGTGATCCATGGGTATTTTTTTCACATCTCAATTAGTTTCAGTCTTTTTAAATCAAGGCTGATGACATTTTTGCCAAAGCAATTCTCTCATAAAATCTTGTGGGTTTTGATGTGTTTTATTCTAGTCAATCTCATGTGCTAAAAGCCATATCCACAGAGCCTTTTGAAACTTGCTCCTCTCTTTCTAGACTAAATTACAGAGAGGTTGGGCACATTAGCTTCTATGTGGCCATGCTCTTAATCTTTCTGGAAGAGCTGTTGTCTGGTAGAAAAGAATTTTGTCAGAAGTCCTAACAAAGGGTCTAGTAGTCAAAATTTTAATATGACTTTTACTTTGAAACCATGTTTCTTTTCTTTTCTTTTTTTTCTTAAAGCAATCTATTGTTAATTGAAATTATCCACATAATTTATAAATTTCTACCCTCTTGTTTTTGGTATCATGAAAATGAAAAATAATGTCATTTTTATTATTATTTAAACTTATCCCTTAATAGTACTTTTAGTGAGGGCTATGGAATGCAAACTCTTGGCTTTAGACAAATGAAAATGTTTTTACTTTGATGCCATTATTTTGTCTCTATTCTTAAATGACAGTTAATTTGTACATACAATTCTAGATTTCCAGTTATTTTCCTCCTGAATTTTGAAGCTCTTATCCCATTGAATTTGGGCATCTATCATTGCTAATTTGAAAAAT
The DNA here is from genome assembly GCF_014754425.2 of Oryx dammah. Classification (NCBI taxonomy): domain Eukaryota; kingdom Metazoa; phylum Chordata; class Mammalia; order Artiodactyla; family Bovidae; genus Oryx; species Oryx dammah. Next base: position 67,790,141 of record NW_024070210.1, on the reverse strand, counting down.
CTGTTTTTTGTGTGTGAAACTTATCCCTTTATAAGTAATCTGCCTTTCATCTCTAGTAATTTTTAAGGGTTTATCTTTACCTTTATTATTCTGTAGTTTAATGTACCTCAATGTGGATTTATTTTTATACATATTGGCACTTAAAATATACTTTGAATCTGAAGAATGATATTTCTCTTAAATTCTGGAAAAAACTTCAGATTTTACCTCCTCAGATATTACTTCTGATCCATTTATTTTATTATTTTCTTTTGAGAATCTGTAGATATATTCTTGAGTCTCTCCATGTACCTTTTATGTACATCTATCTATGCTTCTTTATTGATTATTCACATTTTTCATCCTTTTTTCTTTTGTCTTCATTCTTAGTGATGTCTTCAGTACTAACTTATTCTATGTATACAGTCCAGAGTTTCACCAGTTATTTGAGTGCTTTTAAATCAATCGCTGCAAGGAGATCTAACCAATCCATTGTGAAGGAGATCAGCCCTGGGATTTCTTTGGAAGGAATGATGCTAAAGCTGAAACTCCAGTACTTTGGCCACCTCATGTGAAGAGTTGACTCATTGGAAAAGACTCTAATGCTAGGAGGGATTGTGGGCAGGAGGAGAAAGGGACGACCGAGGATGAGATGGCTGGATGGCATCACTGACTCGATGGACGTGAGTCTGAGTGAACTCCGGGAGTTGGTGATGGACAGGGAGGCCTGGCATGCTGCAATTCATGGGGTCGCAAAGAGTCGGACATGACTGAGCGACTGAACTGAACTGAACTGAAATCAATGGCTATACTTTTTCATCCCAATATTTCTAATTAGTTCTTCTTATACTCACCTTGTTTAATTTCTGTAACTTTTTGATTCACAATCTATTGATCATTTCCCTTAATATCCAAGAGTACTCTGTATCCTTAAAGTCTTTGTCAACTGCTACATAAAATTAATTTCAACCAAAGTGAATTAATATGGTCCTGACCATTAATTTTTCATTGGTTTTTAACATTGGATTTCATAATCTTTTAGAATTTTGCTGTTAAATGTAGTTTTGAAGGGAAATTTGTGTGTATGTCTTTTACTTTCTATCTCCTGGTTAAACTCCAGAATGGATTCAGAGAAAAAAGCTATTACTGAGTATATCATTAGCTCTATTTAGAGATTCTGCAATTGCCTCTGCTCATTCCATGGGCTTGCCATAAGCTTATCTGGGGAGTCATTGTGAGGGTGCCTCCAAGGTGTAGATTGTGAGTATATCTCAGGTCCAGTCACTAAGTAGTAGGTATCTGTTTCAGTCTCAGTACTGCTGGACTCTATTCATACAGCAATGATTGCCCATAGCCTGCTAAAAGCTAAAAACTCAAGTTGATCAGATATATTTTTTTTCCCACCTTCTATGAGGGCAGGATGGTTTCAGCAGCTTAGCTTCAATGTGCCCCTGTCCCACGTGAAACAGTTTTAGTCCTCTGAAACCTATAGAAGCTGAGTTCCTACTATCCCTGATTGTTTTTATACTTAAAGGTCAGCTTGTGTGTACCTTCAGTCTTGCTCATGGCTTTGTATTTCAGTTCTGTTTCTGGTCCTCAGAGATGCCTTTTTTATATGAGTCTTCCTAGGTCATTTTGATTTACTGTTTTACATATTATTGCTGTATGTTTGGAGTGGGGGAGAAATGTTATGCTTTAAATTCAATGAGGAAAATTTGGTCAGAGGATCATAACATTTTTTTTGTGGGGAAATTATAGCATTTAATTTAATTTAAAAAATTCAATTGTCTTTGTTAATGGCCACCAATTCAAATATTCTTGCCTGGCAGGCTCTTCCATCCATGGGGTCGCAAAGAGTAGGACACAGCTGAGTGACTGAGCACTACCACCACCACAAAGGCTGCAAGCTATCTAACTGGTCTGAATATGGCTTGGAGGAAATTTCTTTAAAAGACAAAAAGAAAACAAAAACAAATTGAGAATATGTACAGCAGTAAGTTTGTAGCTGGCAGTTGAAAAGTAATCTGATAACTTGTATATTTAATATTTTCTCTAGGGCTTCCCTGGTGGTTCAGCTGCTAAAGAAGCCACCTGCAATGTGGGAGACCTGTTTTCGATCCCTGGGTTGAGAAGATCCCCTGGAGAGAGGGATCGGCTACCCACTCCAGTATTCTGGCCTGGAGAATTCTCCATGGAGTTGCAAAGAGTCTGAGTGACTTTCACTTTCACTAGGACACTGAGATCTGTTCACAGGTATACCCCAGGAAATCTTATCTCTGAGCATTAACATGAAAAACATGACAATATAATACTTACTGTTTTTCCTTAATTGCCTGTCTTTGAAGAGACTAGAATACTGTGTGGGAGGATCACTGTTTGTTACTCAAGCATATTGATGGAATGGCCTAACTGTGCTTCATGTTCTTTCTAAGAATTCTTGAATATGGTTTCACACCCTCCAGCTCTATCCGGTGTCCTACTCTTTTCAGTTGGGGGAGTGTGTGTACCCCTCCTTGGGCTTGCTACAGATTGGCAAGGCTCCCTGGAAAACAAGATTCAGCCTGAATCTAGGTGCTAAATGAGATTCCTCCCCTTGGAACACTGATGGACCTTGGCATACCCTCAACAACAGGAGTACATCAAAAATAAATCAGGCAATATAGACAACCACAAAGATACTAGAGACAACCAAGAGCTAGTCAGGGCTGAATAAGAAGGATCATCACCTACACAGTGACATTCCATAAAGAACAAGAGAGGTAGCAGTTTTGCCTAACACACAGAAACGAACACAGAGAGCCAAGCAAAATGAGGAGCTGAAGAAATATATTCCAAGTGAAAGAACAAGACAAACTTCATGAACCCACTTTAATGATACAAAGATAATAATCTATCTGATAAACAATTCCAAGTAATGGTGATAAAGATGCTCTCTGAACTTGAGAGTAGAGGAACACAGTAAGAACTTCAGTGAAAACTCTAACTAGAGAATGCAAAAAAGAACCTATCAGAGCTAAAGTACACAGTAGCTGAAATGAAACATACACTAAAGCAGACTAAATGATACAGAAGAGTGGATCAGTAATCTGGATGATAGGGTAGAGAACACGGGAGGAATAAAGGAACATACACAAATTACAAAAACAATCAGAAAATAATCAACAACATGGCAATAAGAACATACCTACTGATAATTACTTTAAATGTAAATGAACTAAATGTGTGCAATAAAAGTAGGGTGGTTGAATGGATTACAAACAAAAAAATAAGATATATTCTGCATTATCACTTATATGTAGAATCTAAAGAATTAACAAATGAATGCATGTAATAAAACAGACGTAGACTCACAGATACAGAGCAAACTAATGGTTACCAGCGGGGAGAGGGAATAGGGGAGGGGAATATGGGGGTTGGGGTTCCCTGGTAGCTCAGCTGGTAAAGAATCTGCCTGCAATGCAGGAGACCCTGGTTCAATTCCTAGGTTGGGATGGTCACCTGGAGAAAGGATAGGCTACCCACTCGAGTATTCTTGGGCTTCCCTGGTGGATCAGATGGTAAAGAATCCACCTGCAGTGTGGGAGACCTGGGTTCGATTCTGGGTTGGGAAGATCCCCCAGAGGAGGGCATGGCAACCCACTCTAGTATTCTTGTCTGGACAATCCCCATGGATAGAGGAGCCTGGCAGGCTGCAGTCCATGGAGTCTCAAAGAGTCGGACATGACTGAGTGACTAAGCACAGCACAGCAATCGGGATAGGGGATTAAGATATATACACCACTATGTATAAAAAAAAAAAAACAAGCAACAGAGATCTATTGCACAGTAGAGGAAAATACAGCCATCATTTGGTAATAACTTTGAATGGAGTATAATCTATTAAAAGATAAAATCACTATGTTGTACACCTGAAATTAATATTGTATTGTAAGTCAACTCAACTATACTTCAATTAAGAAACACAATAATACAAAATAGAGGAGAAAAGCAAAATATGCAAATGACCAATAAAAACATGAAAATGTTCTCAACATCATTACTCAATAAGGGAATGTAGATTAAAACCACTATGAAATAGACTGCCTAAATTTTAAAATTTGCCAATGCGAAGTGCTAGCCAGGAAAGAACAATTATAACTGTCATACAGTTATTTGGGCAATTTAAATTAAGTAATTGCCTAATCATTTAAATTAATAATAATCACCATAAGTTAAAATAAAATAGATGATTACTTTGGAAAAAGTTTATTGCTTACAAAGTTAAGTATCCATTTATAATACAATGTGGACACCTTTGACAAACTCTGAAAACCCTTATGATAAAGTCTACATTTCCTAAAATCATGTGGTGATGTTGCGTTTGAAGCTGAAATGTAATGAGTTCCTCTGGAAGGTGAGTAGCAATATTCCTTTATGCTTGGCTCATGATGGGATTTTCCACTCTCTTAATAGTAAATAATATCAGTGCAAAAAAAAATTGTGTAAGAATGGGTGGGATGGTAAGGATAAGTGACAATAATAATGATGATTCTTTGACAGATGAACACCTTTTGACTTAAACCATCATGAAAAATTTTGCAACAGCATTATCAAGTCAAAGCTACCTTCATGATCCAGCCAACACATAGTAATGGCCATGAAGTTCATGTTTGGTCACATATTTTGGTTACCATTGCTCTTGACATATACTGAAGAGCAGATGCAAAGAAAGGATGGCTTGATTCCAATCATTCTTTAGGTCTAATCCTACTGATCTGACTTGCTGTTGGATTTTTATTGGGTAGTGGTACATATACAGTAGGTCTTCCCTGGTGGCTCAGAGGGTAAAGCATCTGCCTGCAATGCGGGAGGCCTAGGTTCAATCCCTGGGTTGGGAAGATCCCCTGGAGAAGGAAATGGCAACCCTTTCCAGTATTCTTGCCTGGAAAATCCCACGGATGGATAAGCCTGGTAGGCCACAGTCCATGTGATCGCAAAGAGTCGTACATAACTGAGATACTTCATTTTCACTTCACATATACGGTAAAGAAAGATTCTCACAGTCTAGATGTTTACTAAAGTAGCAAATACTTGTCAGTTTTCTCTCTCTGCTAAAATATAACTGTTAAGTGCCTCCATCACCTTTTTTCCAAATAGGTGTTGCAACCTACATGCTAATACTTACCTGGAGCATATAATCAGCCTTAAAATCTTTACTTTCTAATTTTGGAATAGTTCTTAGTTCTTCACAATTATCTGTGTACTATGGGAGTTGTCTAGTTTTGAGACAAGTTTATTTTTGGTTGTATAAAAAGTCATGCATTTAACCTTACTTCAATGCTACTGGGAAATAAATTCTTTTCTGTGTTTTGACTTGAATTGATGAGAGCTATATCACTATAATAATTGGAAGGCAAACCACAAAGTGACCAAAGGGATTTAAAAGGACGATCTTGGCACCACACCAGGGGAAATCACACGGGAGTATGAACACCAAGGCCCCAACCCAACAACCACACAACTCTTCACTCCTCTGTCTTGCTGAGCTGTAAAGATCTAAGTGTGATTTACATTTCTTGGCCTGTCTTCATATTCCGAGGAATAAGAGCAGAATATTTGGACGATTTTCAACGCACAGTTCCTGCTCCACAGAAGAAGGGAGACCCTAAAAGTACCCTAAGAAGAAAGGGCTTTCACAGTGGTGCAGGGTAAAGAATCTGCCTGCTAATGGAGTAGATGAAGAAGATGCGTGTTTGATCCTTGGGTCGGGAAGATCCCTAAGGAAGGAAATGGCAACACATGCTAGTATTCTTTCCTGGAAAAGTCCATGGACAAAGGAGCCTGGTGGACAATAGTCTGTAGAGTCACAAAGAGGGGGACACAACTGACCATACATACAAGGAAGAAAACTTGTAGAGGATAAGCATCAGCTTTGCTTTTTCTATCTTAGAATCTATTTCTTTCTTTTTCTTTTTTTCCTAGAAATTCATCTCCTTGGTAAATCTGAGAAATCTCCAGAGAAAAGCCATGTTTCTGCTGAGGATAGGGAAGCTTATAGATGTGTGAAGGTCATAATAGTCACTGACCATTGTAGCAAGTTAAATAGTGTCTCCCTAAATTCATGTCTACCTGTGACCTTATTTGGAAACAGATTCATTGCTGATGTAATTAATTAAGGATGGAGATGAGGTTATATTGGACTAAGGTGGGCTCTAAATCCAATGACTGATGTCCTCATAAGAAGAGAAGAAGACATAGGCATGCACAAGGAGAAGAAGGCCATGCAAAGCCAGTGGAGACTGGAGTGATGCAGCTGCAAGAAACACTAGGGGCTGCTGAGGAGCCACTAGAAGAGAGGCAAGGGAGGATTCTTTCCAAGAGCCTGCAGAGGAAACATGGCCCTGCCTCTATCTTGATTTCAGATTTCTAGCCTTCAGAATTCTTAAAGAATAAATTTCTATCATTTTAAGTTTGCTATAATGTGTTAATGGCAATTCTGGAGCAGCCATGAAGAGATACCCCACGCCCAAGGTAAGAGAAACCCAAGTAAGATGGTAGGTGTTGCAAGAGGGCATCAGAGGGCAGACACACGGAAACCATACTCACAGAAAACTAGTCAATCTAATCACACTAGGACCACAGCCTTGTCTAACTCATTGAAACTAAGCCATGCCCATGGGGCAACCCAAGATGGGCAGGTCATGGTGGAGAGGTCTGACAGAATGTGGTCCACTGGAGAAGGGAATGGCAAACCACTTCAGTATTCTTGCCTTGAGAACCCCATGAACAGTATGAAAAGGAAAAATGATAGGATACTGAAAGAGGAACTCCCCAGGTCAGTAGGTGTCCAATATGCTACTGGAGATCAGTGGAGAAATAACTCCAGAAAGAATGAAGGGATGGAGCCAAAGCAAAAACAATACCCAGCTGTGGATGTGACTAGTGATAGAAGCAAGGTCCGAAGCTGTAAAGAGCAATATTGCACAGGAACCTGGAATGTCAGGTCCATGAATCAAGGCAAATTGGAAGTGGTCAAACAAGAGATGGCAAGAGTGAAGGTTGACATTCTAGGAATCAGCGAACTAAAATGGACTGGAATGGGTGAATTTAACTCAGATGACCATTATATCTACTACTGCGGGCAGGAATCCCTCAGAAGAAATGGAGTAGCCATCATGGTCAACAAAAGAGTTCGAAATACAGTACTTGGATGCAATCTCAAAAATGACAGACTGATCTCTGTTCATTTCCAAGGCAAACCATTCAACATCACAGTAATCCAAGTCTATGCCCCAACCAGTAATGCTGAAGAAGCTGAAGTTGAATGGTTCTATGAAGACCTACAAGACCTTTTAGAACTAACACCCAAAAAAGATGTCCTTTTCATTATAGGGGACCGGAATGCAAAAGTAGGAAGTCAAGAAACACCTGGAGTAACAGACAAATTTGGCCTTGGAATGCGGAATGAAGCAGGGCAAAGACAAATAGAGTTTTGCCAAGTAAATGCACTGGTCATACCAAACACCCTCTTCCAACAACACAAGAGAAGACTTTACACATGGACATTACCAGATGGGCAACACCAAAATCAGATTGATTATATTCTTTGCAGCCAAAGATGGAGAAGCTCTATACAGTCAACAAAAACAAGACCAGGACTGTGGCTCAGATCATGAACTCCTTATTACCAAATTCAGACTTAAATTGAAGAAAGTAGGGAAAACTGCTAGACCATTCAGGTATGACCTAAATCAAATCCCTTATGATTATACAGTGGAAGTGAGAAATAGATTTAAGGGTCTAGATCTGATAGATAGAGTGCCTGGTGAACTATGGAATGAGGTTCATGACATTGTACAGGAGACAGGGATCAAGACCATCCTCATGAAAAAGAAATGCAAAGAAACAAAATGGCTGTCTGGGGAGGCCTCACAAATAGCTGTGAAAAGAAGAGAAGCGAAAAGCAAAGGAGAAAAGGAAAGATATAAGCATCTGAATGCAGAGTTCCAAAGAATAGCAAGAAGAGATAAGAAAGCCTTCTTCAGTGATCAATGCAAAGAAATAGAGGAAAAGAACAGAATGGGAAAGACTAGAGATCTCTTTAAGAAAATTAGAGATACCAAGGGAACATTTGATGCAAAGATGGGCTCGATAAAGGACAGAAATGGTCTGGACCTAACAGAAGCAGAAGATATTAAGAGGTGGCAAGAATACACAGAAGAACTGTACAAAAAAGATCTTCATGAGCCGGTTAATCATGATGGTGTGATCACTCATCTAGAGCCAGACATCCTGGAATGTGAAGTCAAGTGGGCCTTAGAAAGCATCACTATGAACAAAGCTAGTGGAGGTGATGGAATTCCAGTGGAGCTGTTTCAAATCCTGAAAGATGATGCTGTGAAAGTGCTGCACTCAATATGCCAGCAAATTTGGAAAACTCAGCAGTGGCCACAGGACTGGAAAAGGTCAGTTTTCATTCCAATCCCAAAGAAAGGCAATGCCAAAGAATGCTCAAACTACCTCACAATTGCACTCATCTCACATGCTAGTTAAGTATGCTCAAAATTCTCCAAGCCAGGCTTCAGCAATACGTGAACCGTGAACTTCCAGATGTTCAAGCTGGTTTTAGAAAAGGCAGAGGAACCAGAAGTCAAATTGCCAACATCCGCTGGATCATGGAAAAAGCAAGAGAGTTCCAGAAAAACATCTATTTCTGCTTTATTGACTATGCTAAAGCCTTTGACTATGTGGATCACAATAAACTGTGGAAAATTCTTTGAGAGATGGGAATACCAGACCACCTGACCTGCCTCTTGAGAAATCTGTATGCAGGTCAGGAAGCAACAGTTAGAACTGGACATGGAACAACAGACTGGTTCCAAATAGGAAAAGGCGTACATCAAGGCTGTATATTGTCACCCTGCTTATTTAACTTCTATGCAGAGTACATCATGAGAAATGCTGGACTGGAAGAAGCACAAGCTGGAATCAAGATTGCTGGGAGAAATATCAATCAATCATCTCAGATATGCAGATGACATCACCCTTATGGCAGAAAGTGAAGAGGAGCTAAAATGCCTCTTGATGAAAGTGAAAGTGGAGAGTGAAAAAGTTGGCTTAAAGCTCAACATTCAGAAAACGAAGATCATGGCATCTGGTCCCATCACTCCATGGGAAATAGATGGGGAAACAGTGGAAACAGTGTCAGACTTTATTTTTTGGGCTCCAAAATCACTGCAGATGGTGACTACAGCTATGAAATTAAAAGACGCTTACTCCTTGGAAGAAAAGTTATGACCAACCTAGATAGCATCTTGAAAAGCAGAGACATTACTTTGCCAACAAAGGTCCATCTAGTCAAGGCTATGGTTCTTCCTGTGGTCATGTATGGATGTGAGAGTTGGACTGTGAAGAAGGCTGAGCGCCGAAGAATTGATGTGTTTGAACTGTGGTGTTGGAGAAGACTCTTGAGAGTCCCTTGGACTGCAAGGAGATCCAACCAGTCCATTCTGAAGGAGATCAGCCCTGGGATTTCTTTGGAAGGAATGATGCTAAAGCTGAAACTCCAGTACTTTGGCCACCTCATGCGAAGAGTTGACTCTGGAAAAGACTCTGATGCTGGGAGGGTTTGGGGGCAGGAGGAGAAGGGGATGACAGAGGATGAGATGGCTGGATGGCATCACCGACTAGATGGACGTGAGTCTGAGTGAACTCCGGGAGTTGGTGATGGACAGGGAGGCCTGGTGTGCTGCAACTCATGGGGTCGCAAAGAGTCAGACACGACTGAGCAACTGAACTGAACTGAACTGAACTGAACTCCCTTCTCTGGAGTTTTGAACACTTTCTACCCACCTCTCCAACCACCTTTCATTCTCTTCTGTCACACTTTTCATCTGTCTCAGCTTACACTGTGGCATTTGCAGAAGTCTGTCCTTGGCCATTGTCTCACTTTATATTCTCTGGGCAATTTAATCCAATTTCATGGCTTTAACTTCACTTCTCTGCCAATAACTCACGAATATAAAGCTCTAGTCCTACTTCTCTCTTGAGATTTACTTTTAAGGTCCTGCTGCTGCTGCTAAATTGCTTCAGTTGTATCCGACTCTCTGCGACCCCATAGATGGCAGCCCACCAAGCTCCCCCGTCCCTGCGATTCTCCAGGCAAGACACTGGAGTGGCTTGCCATGTCCTTCTCTAATGGCCTACTTGATATCAAAAACACGTCAAAAGGCACATGTTCAAGACTGAACTCATTTTTAAAACCCCCTTCCCATACTTTCTGCTCCTCCTTCATCTCTTCTTCTGCTCTTCATTCTTTATTCTCTGTTTATTTTCATGGAATATGTTTGATTCAATGATAAAAGCCAGAAAAGTTGAGTCATTGAAGAACCCCCACATTCCCTTACTCTAAACAGCTAATGTTTTAGCAATCTGTTTTATCACTCTGAGTTTCCCTGAATTAACTCTTTTCCTAGATGAAGTGCTTATCAATTTAGTCTTATCTGCTTGAGTAGTTTTCTGTCAATCTCTCTAAACCATTCTATAATACTGTAGCTAATATAGTATCTCTATCATCCAACTACAATAACATCACTCTTCTGCTTAGAACCCTTAAAGTATTCTCAATTGCCAAAAAAAGTACAAGCTTCTTAGAATGGCTTGACTCTCTTTAGATACCATCATCTCCCCAAATTCCCACCTGACCTTAGTCACATCAAACAACCTACCATTCTCTGAATACATGCTACACCTTCAAACATTTCTACGCCTTTGTCCATTCTGTTCTGTCTTCTGAAATGCTCTTCCTCCTTCCCATATTTATTTGGCTTACTGGGAGACTCCTGGTGTCTCCCAAAATGTTTCCCTGAGTCCTCAATCTGTTTTATATGCCCCTTCCTTGGGCTACCGCAGCTCCCTATAGAAGTGTGTACATCACTTTCTCATTATTGGTAGTTTCATCCAGAAGTTTTACTAGACAATATAGTCCATTGGATTGGGACAGTGCTATATTAATAGCCAATAAATATTTTAGAAATAATGAAAGAGATTTAATAAATACAGAGTAGCCTATGTGTATCAATGGACACGTGTATACTTGTGGTGGATTCATGTTGATGTATGGCAAAACCAATACAATATTGTAAAGTAATTAGCCTCCAATTAAAATAAATAAATTTATATTTTAAAAAATACACTGAGTTTAAATAAATCAGCTGTTATTAAATTTGCTGTGATTAGGACACATACTGAGAAAGGATGAGCCTTGAAGAAAGCCATGAAGAAACCATAGGTCTTATACAGTTAGTCTATTATATTCTGGACAAAAGAAAAAGCAAGGACAAATGTGGCATTTGGATTCAACAAGGTGATGGGTACAGAAGAAACACAACAGTGTAAAAATTACACGCCAATAAAAAAAGTGATGGATTGAAACAAGTCGGCAGTTAGTTTCTTTACCTTGAAACTGGTGGCTTTGATGGGCTCTATTAAAGTACGAGGCTGGCATGGTCTAATGTAGCTGGCCATCCACGAATGGAAGTGCTGTACCTGGAGCACTTCTGGTTTCAGAAGACATCTGAAAAACAAAGTAAGAAAGCTATCTTCCCAGTAACCTGGACAATGTTCAAATGAGCCAGAATCCTAGATGATGGCAGCAAATGAAGCAGGAACATTATGGAACATTCATGTTACTCCTTAGCATGTTAAACTGTTTCCTTCTTACACCATGGGGAATGAAATCCAATTGATCAGTTGGGAAAAGGACTTGGGAATTTCCCCTTGTGGTTCTACTCAGGTCTGGAAATAGCACTACTGCAAGTTTAAGCTTCCAATTTCATACTTTACTTTCTACACTAAGCCTCAAATGGGGCAAAATTTCAATTTCTTTTGACAAAAATGACCAAAACATCCAACTGTTTGTTGTTGCTTCCTTAAAAAAAAAAAAATGCTGCATTTTCAATCAAACTTGTTAAAATTTTCTGCTAAATGGCCTGTCATATGCCCCTGAAAGATGAGCATTGTTAAAAATAGGAAATTATCTTCAACTCCCCTCCAGAAATCGTATGATTCAATTATTACTTTGGTTTTCATAATACAGAGTCCCTTAGCCAAGATTCTGAAAATTTAAGATAATGAAGAGAGATGAAAGAAGTTATCATACAATTTACATTTTATATAAGACAGACTCAAATGACTATAGGTTAAATTACTAAGAGAAGTTGGTAGGACTGAAATAACTTAATTCCCCACTCAGTACACTTTGCAAGGATTTCCATGAAAGGGCCAATGGGCATAGCTTTCAAAAAGGATGATAAAAGCTGAGGGGTGAAGCAAAAGTTGCTTCATTTTCCTTTTAATTCTTTTTCTTCCTGGGAAACAACTGGGTCTTCTATTTCTTTAAGGCAACATGAAGATGATCTATATAAGGATTAAATCAATAGTTCTCAATCTTACTGTAAATATTAGGATCTACAAGAATTTAATCTGGTCCACATAGTAAGTCATCTTCATCCTTGATTTTCTAACAAGTACCAGCCACAAATCAATTCAGTTAGCCCTAAAAGAAACACCCAGAATACTTGGATCTGATGGGATTTGGGGAAAAATATTTGATATGTTCCAAGGGAATTCATAGGATGAGTTTTCTGCTACACAGATATAAATGTTTCATACCAACAAATCTTCCCCAGGTGAAAAACTCATCTCAAGGTTAAGTTCAACACGTTTACCACTGTGTTGGTTTTGCAATGTTATTTTATGGTTTTGAAATGATTTATGGTTTCTCCCTGATTTATTAATGTCAAATCTCACCAGACTTCATTGACTCTCAGGTACCACCTACGTGTTGTTTATCTAATATCACGTCAGCACTCTTCTCATCCTTCTACTCTACTGATTATCTGTACCACACTTTTCAGTATAATCTAGGATGCACAGTTCTCTAACCACTTACATTGCTCTACAACACTCATCATTATTCTCATTTTACAAATAAAGTAACTGATTTTAAACCTCTTTCTCATTAAAGTCAGAAAATAAAAAGCTGAAGAAACATGAGGACTTCCAGGGGCCACATTCTTAAGTCAGCAGAAGGAGACTTTAACATTTCCCCTCAGTTTTATAAATTATCAAATTATTTAACTCCATATACTATCAGGAAAACCAAAGGAGTGCTCATAACAAGATGAACGTTCACTGTTCCAGAGTCTTTTGTTCTTATGTATGTAAAAAATTTCTTTTCCACTGGATCACATGGAAGAAAGGTCAACGGTTAACAAAGCCCAGGTTGTTGCCAATACCTTGAGTTCTGATTATTTTTATCCACTAGGAGTGGATGGGAGAGATCTAGTGTAGGCCTCAAAAAGGACTGATCAAAATACAAACATTTGCCTGTTATTGTTTCCATGAAAAAAAAAGTCAGAACACATAACTTGCACCACATTTTTCTGTGGCACAAAAAACAAAAACAAAAAAACCTAAATTCTGTGAGGGGGTAACAGAGGCAAATAGCTCTAAAAGTAAAAATAAATTATCAATACATAAAGCTTTAGTTTCGGTTTATTTTTCTTCTCTGGAAACATAAGAAACATAAGACTTGTAGTAAGTGTTTGTCAAGCTGATTCATGCAAGCAATTATCCAAGACTAATAAGTATCTCTGAAAATGCCAACTCCTTGTTGCTTTAAAATATCGTAAGATGATGCATATTCACTCAATGAATATATTTTCAGTACCTGCTGTTTTTTAGACCCTGTATAGGTAAAGATTCTGCCCAAATTGTAGTGGAGTGACAATAGAAAGGAAAGCCCCAGGCACAAATGGACACATAAAATTTCTATCAATTCATAAGCTCAGAGAGGAAAAAAAAATTTTTTTTAAGTCAGAGTTTTACTTTTGGATACTTTTTGTAATGGGAGACAAATAAATTTGGGAAAGAAAAGTTGGAGAAGACTTGAAAAATTGGAACTGATTATATCAACATCTTATGGAGATGAAGTCATTTTTGTTGGTTGAAGATAAAGTGTTATCCAATTGGCTCATAAATGATCATACTCTGTGAAGGCACAGAATAAGACTTGGGAAACTTGTTTATGTAGAGAATTCTGACTTACTCGGATGAAAGATTCCAGTGCAAGACAATTTTATGCTCTGCCAGGAAATGAAGCAAATATGTGGGACACAGGATGAGTCAAGGTGGAAGGATCAACTTTAGTGCTTTTCCTTTCAAATGTTGAAGAGCTGCTGCTGTTGTAAGTTTATTTTCCTCTCCTCTGGTGTGCTAAGATCAAAGTTTGACTGAGGTTAAGAAACAATGAGCTAATCAGTACCAACCTTTTCTTTCCCTCCTCCTGTAATGCAATTTCCTATGACAGTATCAAAGATGTACAGCCTACACAGGAACCTAAGAAATAGAGACAGCCTTTGGAAGGTGAATTTAAAACTTTGAACAGAAAGGTGCTCTAGAGATAAGCACATTGATCCCTGGCTTCACTATTGTCTACAACAGTTATGTTTCTGCAGTTGTAGGACGTTTACTCAGAGAAGGCAGTGGCACCCCACTCCAGTACTCTTGCTTGGAAAATCCCATGGGTGGAGGAGCCTGGAAAGCTGCAGTTCATGGGGTCGCGAAGAGTTGGACACGACTGAGAGACTTGACTTTCACTTTTCACGTTCATGCATTGGAGAAGGAAATGGCAACCCATTCCAGTGTTCTTGCCTGGAGAATCCCAGGGACAGGGGAGCCTGGTTGGCTGCTGTCTATGGGGTCGCACAGAGTTGGACACGACTGAAGCGCCTTAGCAGCAGCAGCAGCAGCAGGACATTTACTATTAATACTTGTTAATACTCTGAAAATTACACTAGAAATTTAGAATTACTTGTTGTTTCTATGGGGAAAAGTTCATCCACCACACATCTTTTGAAAAGGAAGATTTCTTTTTAAAAAATTCAGCTAAAGACTATGACATGCTAGGGACTGGAGCTATACATAAGATGAGCAACTCCACAAGAATGATCCCAGGGAAAAGGCCCAAGAGTGGATGGAGAGGGCTGCTTAGGGAAAAGGCCCAAGAGTGGATGGAGGGGGCTGCTTAGGGAAAAGGCCCAAGAGTGGATGCAGGGGGCTGC